>NC_086097.1:87611739-88229921 GCF_963921235.1 Mobula hypostoma
GCGTGCAGCCCAAATGGATGTCATTTTTAATGTTCAGTGAGTATGTTGAATCAAGAGCAATGTAACAAATTAGTGCTCTTTGGGTGCTTATGTACTTGAATTGAGGGATGTTGTTGCTCAGTCTTGGAATTCTTCCTGTGTTACTGCAGACATCCACCCTGCAAAAACTCATTTCAGGGAGGTCTCAACCGGAAGTCTCAACTCATAGTAGTCTGTGTCAATGAATTTGTTAATTTTGCAAGACATCAGATTCACAAGTGTTTTGTGAGACAGCTGACTTCTGTATACTGTCTTAATGTGCCATGTTCACAATAGCTGCTGTTTTGGTTGATGAGCAGACATAGTTTTTTGCTATTTCTGAATCAGGAAACATTTTCCTGAATAGCTTGCCTGTGTGCTTACACACCTGGAATGGCAGGTTATGCTCAACGATGAAAGATGTAAAGTACACCTCAGCTCTAGTGACCTTCTCTGTCAGACTTTGGTTTTCTGCTGAAAAGAACTGTGAAATACTTGAGCAGCCTTCCCTGCACTTAGCCTCCCTAATATGGTGTGGTTCCAAAAAGAAATAAAAGCATAAGGTGTATCCTTATTACAGGTGTGTGCCACTTAACGTCCATTCGGACAACGCCCGATCGCATGTACGTCTGTAGTCACACAAACACACACACACACACACACACACACACACACACACACACACACACACACACACAGACAGCCTGCAATAGTCGGGATCAGAACTTAATATTTTTACATCGAAATGGGGGATTTTAAATGAGTGATTTAGAAGTTCTGTATCTTCAAGTTCAAGTTTATTGTCATCTGGCTGATTGTCCACAAATGAAACAACCTCTGTCCGGACCATGGTGTAGCCACAATGCATATATCACGCACACCACATAAAACAATATATTACCATATTATTTAATAAAGTGTAATTCAAAATGCATATAAAGAGCGCAGCACAGGTAAACAGTTGGCTGTCCTAATGACGAGACCTCGGTGGGGGCCGGGTTTTTATTAAAATCAGTTTTTCTTCTGAAAATGGCTGCGCTTAAACCCAGCACATCGCGGGCTTCGATGTACCTGTAAGTGGTAGTGTTTCAGGAAAAAAACCCAGAAGAATTTTCTTGCTGCGAGCACGTTATTAAAAAGGTCTTAGTGGGCGATTTTGGAATTTCGCTCCAATTTAAACCCCTCTCTAATCCGCTCTAAGGCGCCAATGCTCCCCACCCATATTGGACAGCCTCATGTAGTCAGGTTGTCACTGCCAACCTTGGGAATTTTTTTGCCAGGCTTTTGTACTTCATCAGCGACAGTTGTCCGGATGATTTCAGCGTCATTACAGACGGCAGTAACTGAACTGATGGAATATGGAAGAGAGAGAGAGAGAGATCGACTGTAAAGCCCGCCCACAGAGAAAACTGATAGGTCTACTTCGCACAGAGAGATCAAGCAGGATTCATTCATTTTCTTTCTTTTTTTTCCCCTCTGCCTCTCTACAAAATCGATTTCCGGGATATTGTATATAATTTGCTAGCATCAGGGAGCCGCTATCAATATGCAGGAGACTCCTGGAACTCCTGGGAGAGGTGAGATGTCTGTTACTGAAGGCCACTCACTAATATGTAGTGAAGCTTAAAGATAGTGCCTTCCCCTGCTTCCAATCAAACAGTAAACTTTAGCATCATCGGTAGAGAACACTGCTATGACCCTTCATAATTTCAGTCAGCCATCAAATTTAACAAGTCCTATTGCTGCATTATGGTTGGTTCTGTAGGAACTTCATCGAAGCTGTTTAAATTAATTTTATGAAAAGAGATTGAAATTGAATATAAACATCCAGGTTCCTTGTTTGGACCTGAAACCACTCTTTAATCGAGACCTGTATTTAATCAACAGAAGCAAGTGCTTCTGCCTGTTTGGTTGTGGCTGGTTTCCAGAAATATCATATGCTGTGGCTTTGTGCTGGGAATGTTAATGTCGTTCATTCTTGTTGACTGATCATTTAAATGTGTGTGTATTGCTATGCATCATTTTGCTTTGTGAATGTTTTGTCCATTCTGTCCTTTCTGATTGAAATAATTAAAATTGAGAAGTAGAGAACATGGTTCACCAAAGATAATAAATGAATAACATGTTGGCTTTTTAATGATATGGTTAGTTGTAGGAAACATAATGTGAATATACATGCAGTGTCCACTTTATTAGGGATACCTGTTAATTCAAATATCTAATCTGCTCATCATGTGGCAGCAACTTGGTGCGTAAAAGCATGCAGACATTCATTGTCAACAGGTTCAGTGTTGTTCTGACCAACTATCAGAATGACATGTGATCAAGTGACTGATTGTGGAATGATTGTTGGTGCCAAACAGGGTGGTTTCAATATCTCAAACTACTGATCCCCTGTGATTTTTTTTCATGCACAACAGTTAGATATGCATGTTTATCTCCTGGCTCCCTTGTTTTCCTTTCAATTAGTTGTTATGTTTTGGAGTTACAAACTAAAAGTGTTCTTTTCGACAGCACTTCAGTGAGACCCTCTCACACTGCTCCCCCTCTGTGATCTTTGCTGCCCCCAACCAAGAATAATAATCTCCGCTCCATCTGCCAAACACAAAATTTCCTGGTGGCCAATCACTTTAATACTGATTCCCATTCCATTCTGGCATGTCAGTCCATGGCCTCTTCCTGTGTAATGATGAAGTCACCATAAGGAGGAGCAACACCTTGTGTTCCATCTCGGTAGCCTCCAACCTGATGGCATGAGTATTGATTTCTCCTTTTGGTGAAAAATATTTTCCCTCCAAGTCCCCTCTTCCATCCCCCACTCTGACCTCTGATTTCTTTTCACCTGCCTTTCCCCTGAGTCCTTCCCCTCCTCCTTCCCTTTCTCCTATGGTTCACTGTCAGATTCCTTCCTCTCCAGCCCTTTATCTCTCCTACCATCCTCCTTCCCTCTTCCACCTTTTTTTTCTAGAATCTTTTCCATTTCTTTCCCGTTCTAAAGAAGGGCCTTGGCCTGAAAGGTTGACTATACATTTCCATGGATGCTGTATGAACTGCTGAGTTCCTCCAGAATTTTGTGTGTTTTAGTTAGTAATAAAATTTTTTTAGCCATTCTAGTAATTAACCAAGATTTCATCATTTCCAAAGAATACACAATTATTGTTTACTATACACTGTTTATAGTCCAAATGTACCACTGAATAGGATAGACCAGGTAGTTCTATTTACATTATTCAATCCACTTAATCATTGTCCTTCGGCAGTCTACAGACCACACCCCCCCATCCCCCAGCCTATTCATTAGCAACTTTTTACATAACTGTTACAAAAGCCATTTGAGTGTAGTTTGACCTACAATGATAATAAACCTGTAACTGAATTTTCTACTAACCTAATTTTCTTAAATGTTGAATTTGTTCATACTCTGAAATAATAGTTGCGGAGCCTTTGACAACTTGAGATGTTACTGATTGCTGAACTAGAATTAAACCAGTGAATTTGTGTTTAAAAGTATATTTTCTTTCCACAGCTACATTTGTCCCGGCAGATGAAGGCTTAAGTCTCTGTGGTGAAACAGTTGATCAACAGAAGTCCTTTGGTGTTTCCCAGTAACACGTAAGACCACCTTGTTTCTGTAGTTCAGTGAATGATTGGCAGTTCAATAGCTGAAAGCTCATGAGGGAACAAATGGAAATTTACTGGAATCAAGTGTTCTAAAATATCCTATGGGATGGGATTATATTGCTTTGCAGTTCCAATCAGTCTGTCATCTGAAGGGTGTAATTGATGAATGGAGTTTTGAAATTAGATTTTTTTCCCCCTCATCATAATAGTGAAAGGTTGGAGATCAGGAATCCTGGCTGCTAGTTTTGATGGGTTGTGCTTGTGTGGGAGTTGAGGCTTGGCCTAATTTCTTGCAGGCACAGACTTTATATTTACAACGGTTATTTACTTTATAATGTGATCAAGCATACTGTCGGATATCATGTGGTCAGGATGTAATAAGGGAACTTCCAAGAATGTCTGCAGGACCCTTTCTCAGTCCAGTGTAAGCTTGTAGTGCAGGTTTTCATTGTTCTTGTTGCAGAAACACGAGCAAAGAAAGACTCCTTGCAGATGAGTCTTGCCTTTAAGTCCGCTTTACCTGGCTGTGCTTTAGAGCAGCGCTGCACTCCTTTGCTGGCAACTTTTCCAAGTAAATTAATGAGGACCAAATGAACAATCTAATTTTTCCAAGTTTGTTGGTAATACTGTAGTGATATTAGTTCAATGCAATTCCAATAAAAAAAGTTTGATGGTTTGCTGTATTTCTTCCACTCTTTGTAATGATAATTATGTGTTGTAGGGCAGGGAAAGGCATTTGGAAATAATTGGAAAATACTATTTTCTGAATAACCTGCTGACAGGAACATCCAAACCTCTATTGAGGAAAATCCTTTTATTGATCTAAAGCAAGCAGGTTGAGTTTGTTTGAGCTGTAACCATGGGGAAAAAGACGACCTTTATTTAGTGTGGTTGAAGATTTTAGTTGCAAACTTGAGGCAGCTACACACTCGTCTTCCGAAGGGAGGTGGTGAAGTATGACTAAATCCTAATTTAAATCTTGCAGTTCAACAATTCATTAGCTGCTCCTCAATCTTTCCACTCTGCAAATATGAATGCTGCCTTGTTTGGAAATCTGCAACAGAATGAAAATTAACATTGTGCTTGATGACTGCTTTTGAAGTGAAATTCAGCATGAATGTTTAAATGACTGCACTTTCTGTTGTTCTCTTTCTCCCATTCCTACTTTTGGAAGATCGTTTTATCAAGGGGAGCATTGCAGAATATTGGTTGCCAGCATGAAATTTGGAAAGAATTCCAAGAGTTTATTGGCTTAGTCAGCCTTCAGTATGACAGATATTTTGAATAGAGGATTGAAAATGAGTTGACTAGCTTTGTGAAAATCACAGGACTCCAGTAGTCAGTGTTTTTCTATTTAGTCCCACAGTTTTGATTTCAGAGTAATTTTATTAATTGCATTAGTTCTGCATAATTATAAATGTTTCCACCAGAGCATAAGGAATAGCATGCAACTGGTTTCCATAAGAACACGAGCAATATAGTGTGCAACTGGACAGCAATCTCCAGCTCCAACAACTCATTTTCATCCTTTATTCTGGTGTGATCTGTATGGAGTTGATCAGTAAGCACACGGGTTACCTCCATTTGTTCTGGTTTCATCATACATCCCAAAGATTTGTCAATTAATTAGCTGTGGTAAATTGCTCCTAGAGTGTAGGGAAGTGGTTTTATCTTGTCGAAGGAAATGTAGGGAGAATGAAAGTGGTTTAAGGTAAATTGAGTGATGAATTGCCAGTATGGACTTGATAGGGCAAAGGACTGCATATTCTGTCAGTATTGGTGACTGTAAAGTCTTTCTCAGGAGTTTTTACTTAAGATTGCAGGATTGGCTCTTCGGTTCTTTACTGCACTGCCATTGGAACCATTCTTCTGCGGCAGTAATCACAACAGGAAGACGTATCTGGCCGTGGCCTACTGAAATCTTGCAAAGGACCCGGGTACAACTTTAAGTTTGTTGACTTTGTTGATTTAATGAAGGAATAACAATGCCAAACAACAAAGCTCATGTTGATTTCTGGAAGCATTGAAAGCAGAAAAGGAAAAGTAGAAGAGAATTTGTGATTCTGTAGATACCTTCTTAACTACCAGCCATCTTCAAAGATCTTATGGATTTTGGAAGTGGAGTCACTTTTGAGAAGATGTAAATACAGTAGTTAGTCTGTGGGCAGCCACTCCCCAAAAATGCCACTGTTAAACTGAGAAGATAATTGCCTGTAAATTCCTCTCTGTTTGAATCAGCAGACATATTCTTTAGCATTGGAACAACAAGCAGCTGGAGGAACTCAACAGCTGAGCAGCATCTGTGGGAGGAAGGGAAACGTTGACAGCTCCATTCCTCTCACAGACGCTGCTTGACCTGAAACGTTCCTCCAGCTTATCGTTTGTTGCTCTAGATTCTGGTGTCTGCAGTCTCTTGTGTTGCTGTAGTGTTTGGTGGTGATCGCCTGTTGTACATCCAGAATTTGATCCGACTGGCGTCAAAGGAACTGAATTTCATAAGTGGTATATGGTGAACATCTGGTACAATATGATGTGTTTCACGTTGCTAGTCAGTGATGAATTTGTAGGTTCAGATATCTTAGTGATACGTTGAGAAGGAAAAATGTGAACTGGCCGCACCATGACATCCATTGCATTTCCTTCAAGGATCCGATGTTACCTCACGTCAGAAACATGAGATCACTGACAGTTACAGGAAACCCTCAATACTCCGCATCGAAATGTCAGCCCAGATGTTTGATTTACTGACTATAGCTCGTATTAGAGGTCTCTATTGCATCAATATTGAGAATGTCAGCTCTTCATTTTATTATTTTTTAATCCCTTTATAATCTTAACTGTCTCTATCAGGTCGCTTCTCAAACTTTTCTTGACAAAGGAGAAGTTTTTTTGGCGTGTGCCTGTGTGAGAGTCTGTGCATGATGATGTCTTTTTCATGACTTTTTACAAGGCGCGGAGTGAGAGAGAAACTGTGTGGTGCGCCTCTCCTCACACAGAAATTTTTGCGGTATTTTCCCCTTTGTTTTACGAAGTCGAGTTGTGATCTCAACACTCAACCCGGCACAGATGGAAAGCGTACTCGGGAACCGACCCGACTGGTTTCGAACCCGGGAACCTGCACTCCCGGGTCCGGTGCCGATGTCATGGCGCCACCAGCCGGCCCGACAAAGGAGAAGTTCTAAACTTTTGTAGAACCTTAATTGGACCATATTTGGATTATACGCTTCGTTCTGACCTCTGAATTGATCAAAGTATTTATTGGCATAGGAAAAGGTGCAAGGTAAGACAATAATAGAAATGCAAGTTAAAACTAACTGCAAGGACTAACATTGTTGAAGCTGTTTTCTTCATAAATGTCTAGTGGTGATTTGATGGAGATTTCAGGGTTTTTTCCCCAGCATCTGAATCCGATTTAATGTCACTGGGATATACCATGAAATTTGTTGTTATGCGGTGGCAGTACATTGCTATATGCAATAATAAATAACTGTGAATTACAGTAATAATATAAATATAGCACAAAAAGAGAAAAGTGAGTAGTGAGGTAGTGTTCATGTATTCTATGTCCATTCAGAAATCGGATGGCAGAAGTTATTCCTGAATCGTTGAGTGTGTGCCTCCTCCCTGCTGGTACCAATGAGAAGAGGGCATGTCCAAGGTGATGGGATCCCTCCAGTAAAGTGGATGTTTTCATTTACGATCATGTTCAAAACTAAAGTCTGTAACTCGAAGATTGTTCTTGATGGTCAGTATGTTCCCAGTATGCTGAAGTGCCCATATCTGTGCTTTGCAACACTATGACTCTGTAGTCACAGGAGAATACTACTTTACCCTGAGAGTGGTTGGAAAATGCTAGTTGCTAACCAAAAAATGATAGACTCATCATATAAATGTAATTGCAAAGAAAGCACTACAGCATCTCTACTTCCTCAGGAGTCTGTGGAGATTCGGCATGACAACAAAAACTTAGATAAACCTCTATAGGTATGCAGTGGAAAATGTATTGATTGTCTGGCTGCATTCTGGCCTGGTATGCCTTTGGATGGAAAATCCTATGAAAGCTAGTGGATTCGGCCCATTACATCATGGGTAAAGCCCTCCCAAACATTCAGCACATCTACGTGAAACACTGTTGTTGGAAAGCAGTATCCATCAACAAAGATCCTCACCACCCAGGCCATGCTCTTTTCTCTCTGTTGCCATCAGGTAGAAGGTACAAGCACTTCAGGACTTGCACCACAAAGTTTAAGAACAGTTACTACCTCTCAATCATTAGGCACTTCAACAAAAGAAGATAACTACACTCATCTATTGAGATGTTCCCACAACTGAGGATCTCACTTTATCTTGTTATTTATTGCATTTGCACAGTTTGTTGTCTTCTATGGTCTACTTGCTCTTTCATTGATCCTGTGTATAGTTACTCTTCTGTAGGTTTCCTGAGAATGCCCACAGGAAAAAGAATCTCAGGGATGTTTGTGACGACATATATGTACTCTGATGATAAATTTTGCTGTGAAATTTGTGAAAACTTTTCCAGCTTTGGCCTTTTCAGTCTTAGCCAGCATTTCTGCTATTGTCTTACTTTGTATCTTCTCCTGTAGCTCAAAATTCTTTGAGCAATACAGAGCTCAGAATGAAGAACTTCTCTGTCTAGGAAGGAGAAAGTTGAAAGGTGACCTGATATAGAGACAGTTGTGGCAAATGTCAAAAGTGCTTGAAGGGAAAGCTAAATTTTTGCACCTAAGGGGAGTATCTTAACCTTATTAAAGACTCGAGTAACACCAGAATTGACTGGTTCAGCTGAAAAGCCTTTTTCTATGGTTTGCATTCCATGGATTCAACTGGATATTTTTAGAATATAATATACAAAGACTTGGAGATTGTCTTTTCCCTGTTTAGTAGGTATTTCAACACCTTTTATGCAGTAGATCTGGATCACTTTCACATTACTATTTTGAGCATGCTGCCTCAAGGCATTGTACTTTTCTGTTTAAAGTGAGTTTTTCTAGTTCAGGATGCATAATTTTCACTCCAATAATTTAAGTCTACCTACCTGGGCAACTACTTATTGATAGCTGTGGTCAGCTAGCTGTCAGCTGTGTAGAAATTATAGTTGTCAAAAGGAATTACTTAGTAACTTTGACTCCTACAGTTAGTTCTGGTTAATGTGACATGCAGACAGGAGGGGATTTTGGCAGTTGTCAAGAAAATAGTATTGTTGGAATTTACTGATACACATCCCATTTAGTTGATCAGGCTGGTTGTTTGAAATTATCTTGAAATCCCAGAACCTGTATTAGATTACTGAATCTGCTTTGTTCGGTTGATTCTGTTTATGTATATGCTGATCTTCACCTGTTAGTTCCTGGGAAACTTGATGGATTTTTTATGAATGCTTAGGTGTCTTCCCAACTACCTCAGGACTTCCTAAATCAGCACATGTTCTGCTCCCAATAGTAGTGCATTTTGATTGTGACATAATTGCCCGAAGAAATGCACAGTGATATCAAGACATGGAGATTCTGTTCCGGGACTGCAGAAGATCAGAATGCACCTTTGCCTGAATTAATGTCACAGCAAGATCCATTCTGGTTAGACTAGTGAGGTTAGGGTTACTATTGGGGATAAGGGGGATTTAACAGGAGGTGGTCATAAAAGGTGAGTTTAGCTGTTTACATTACCAGATGCTTCAGGGACAGGGGACTTTGAGCCAAGTCAAAGATGAAAGAGTGATGTGGCGGGAGGGTGTGGTAGAGAACATGAGGTAAAACAGCAGATAGGCTTTGAAACATGCCTCCTAAACTGTCATTTAGGGCTTTCAAAAGATACTTAAGGGAAAAAATAATAATTTGCAAGGATTGGGGGAGAGACCTGGAGAATAGGATTGATGGAGTTACTTTTTTGAAAGCTATGTTGGACAAAATGAGCTTCATCTGTGCCATAGGAATTCTGTGGAACAGTCATTTGCAGCAAATTTGCAGATCTGGAAGTTTACTTATTGCACAGCCAATGGTATGAAAGCAGGAACTTTTCTCATGTTCTGTTGCCAGGGTGTCATCTTGAAGCAATCTCAAACCAAAGAGATGTTTTTATTTGCCCCTGTAACTCTCTCCGTTCTGATCTTAACAATTTTGTAGAGACTGATTTACTCTGAAACCTACACTTGGTTTGGTATAGGTAGAATATGGGTGATGATCGTATATCCATTATTACAAGAGGAGTTTTCTTTACATGTCGGGAAGTGGATACGTGGTTCTGTTAATTTTCTTCTCTTGCTGCTTGGAATTGAAACTGTTAACTGGTACAAATCATTGTGTGTTAGGCATGAAAGAATGCAGGAAACAACCATGTTCCAACCCAGTACTCATGAAGCCTGCAGGCTGCAAGCCCTACACCTTGTGTACAGCATTATAGTTCCAATCATTGCTGCCAGCTTTGCCATTTAAAAAAAAATCTTATCTATTCTTTGGAATTAAGAAGTTGCATAATATGTGAAACATCTGTTTTCTTTTTAACAAACCTGGTAAAGCTGTTGGTATCTTAGACATGAGGTAATGATGTTACTTTTTGGAAATGGTGATAGTGATGGGGTGGGGAGGAAACTAATAGGATTTCAATTCTGTGATTAAGTGAGCTATCAATATTGTAAGAATGTGTTTACAATTCAACTGCAGCAGAATTTATAGTTCTAGTTAAAATGCAGAAGGTTATGTTTGTGCTGGCACAAGATGAGCACAGGAAGATCACTTTGGGCTATGCTCTCGGGAAATATTTCAGAATATTATTTTCAAATCCCAATATCCTCATAAGAGAACGGACTGAAGAATTAGAAGCAAATTATTTTTGCTGTGTGGTCTATTTGTTGAATTCAATTCAGTTTTGATGTTTTTCTTGGATGTGCTATTTCAGGGTGATGGAACTGTTCCAAAGTTCATATTGTTTAAATGAAAAAGTACAGAAATACTTGAACAAAAGGGACATTTGGAGACTGTGATCAACTGTCTTAAATGCAGTAAAATTTTGACTGGGATAGTCATAGGCTATTTTTACTACGTATTAACTATTCTTCAAAAAGTTACTTGCGAGTTTTATTTTTCCATTGGCTAGGGTAAAACTGGCATAATGGGAAATAGTTGCTTTTGCTACTTGCGCTGGCAGCTTGTAACTTTTGAATGCATAACAGGCATCCCTTATAATAGATGATCAAAGGAATTTTCGCCTTTCATCAGGTAATTGATCTTAGCCACAGGATTAGCAACAAACTTCAAAATTGATATTGGTTGGTAGTGTCAAGTTTAAAGGGGAGATAAATTGGTAAGGGTTCTGTTTCCAATTGCTTATTGGACACTTTGCCTATTGCTTGTATGCATTTTCAATTGGTATGTTAGGTTTCCTCTCTCTCTTCCTTGCTGACTAAACAACCTGGTTCACTCCAAGAACAACTTGGCTACTTTAACACAGAAACACGTCACAGGCCATCTAACAATGATGTAATTAAAGAAATGCAAACCTACTTATTTGGCAGAGCAATGAAAGTTCGGTGGAAGAGGTCATGAAAGGAAGTGAGGGAAGTGCAGAAGCAAAGGGATTTGGGGAAGGAAAAGCAGCATAAAATTGTGAGGGGTGTAGACTTGGCCGGCTGGATTAATTGGGTAGATTCTCAAATGCATCAACTGTGATGGGAGTTGTTGAGCGACAGTAGTTGGAGGGCAATAGGAAGGGGAAGGGGCAAGGCCTTGTGAGTTTTTGCTTCCGAGAAATCCTTGAAAATTGGTGGCTGTAATAATGTTTTTTGCATAGTGTAGCTACCTGATTTCCAATTACTTCCACCAGTGCTGACAAATTTGTAATCAGTTACAGCTCTTTCAGATATTTTGGGATTTTTGTGAGCCCCTCAGATCTAACCGAGATTGGGGCTGCATGTATTTGTGTTGTGTAGGATTTCACAAGTTAAGTGGATGCAATATGAATTTTCTGGCCCATTTAATGCTTTGTTTAAAATCCTAGTCTTAGCATAAAACCTAAGTGCTTTCAGTAGAGCAGCGGTCCCCAGCCACCGGGCCATGGACTAGTACCGGGCCACGAGGAAACGATATGAGTCAGCTGCACCTTTCCTCATTCCCTGTCACGCGCACTGTTGAACTTTGACGCACGCGTCATCCATGTCAGCGTGGGAAGAAGATCAACTCCTCGAGCTTGCAGATGACGGCGGGCTGAAAAGTATGTTTGACATAACATCTCTGCTGGCATTCTGGATCAAAGTCAAGGCTAAATATCCCGAGATAGCCATGAAAGCACAGAAAACGTTGCTTCCATTTCCAATATATCTCTGCGATGAATGCAACGAAAACTAAATTGCGAAATAGACTGGACGTAAGGAATCCCCTTCGAGTATTGCTGTCTCCCATCACCCCTCGATGAAACCATCTTGTTGCAGGAAAACAAGCCCAGGGCTCCCACTGATTCAGCGATATTGGTGTGTTGCAATGATTTTATATGTTCGTATGGGGAAAATATGTGCTGTGTGTTTAATATCCAAACGTTACTTAAAATGTTATGATGCTATTGACTTATATAACAATATAACAATTACAGCATAGAAAAAGGCCATGTCTGTCCTGCTAGTCCATGCCGAGCGCTACTCTCACCTAGTCCCATCGACCTGCACTCAGCCCATAACCCTCCATTCCTTTCCTGTCCATATACCTATCCAATTTTTCTTTAATGATAATATAGAACCTGCCTCTATTGCTTCTACTGGAAGTTCATTCAACACTTACTTCAAGCTCCCCGTCCTCCCCTGATAATTGATTTATCACTATATTCATGAGAGGAAAATGTGCGCTGTGTGTTTAATATTAAATTCGTTAGATAAAACCTTTTAGAAACGAAATTGAGTGTATTAGCCACTTATCACCTATATTCCGGTCGTGATTAACCCCTCCCCCCGAACAAAATTGCTAAAACGATTTGTAGGAAAAAAATTGGCACGTACGCGCATGCATATTGGTTCCCGCACAAGGCTTCACGGTCATTGTAGTTTTTCTTGGGGGGAAAAAATGTATTTGACTGCTACTTTTGTCTGTTGCCAACCCTACTCTTAACCCCCCCTGGATCGGCCGGTCCGCAGTGCAAAAATGGTTGGGGAACCCTGCAGTAGAGTATGAATTCTTATGTGGTGTAATTTCCACAATTCCTAGAAGATTCAGTGCCAGACTTGGTTACCATGCTGTATTTTCTCAAAGACTTAAGCAGCAACTTAATGGAAGTCTTTGATAAATGGGTTGGATGGGACAGACATGAGGAGTGTGGATTGAAGTCATAATTATAATTCCCATAGGCCAGAAAAATGTCTTTTCCCAAAGAATGGTTAATGAGAGAATCTGCCTCTGTTGGAAGAAGATGAGGCAAAAATCTTGGGCACTTTCAGGAGTCGATGTGAACATACAAGGGAAATAGAAGGATATATGATGGAAGGCTGTGGTAAACTGAATGAAATAAAAGGAGACTTTTGGTAAATATAAATACTAGTGTATAGTAATGGAAATAAATGTCTCATCTCTGTGCTGTGTGTTTTATGTAATGCTGGAAGAAGTTCAGCAGAACTAGCCTTGGATGGCCATGCTTTAAAAACAGAAAATACTTGTGAAGAGTTTAGAATTATATAAACAGAGAAGGAGCCTGCTTCTCATTAAGCCTGTACCACTGCAATGTTTGTTTGCAAATATGTGTGTAGCATTTGATGGTTATTTTCATGATATCTCCTATTTAACTTAAGGGAAATTGAAATGTAACTAAAATACCCATTGACTCTCTGATCTGAAAATCTAAATAAAACTTCATGAAATATATATTCTTTGATCCACTGTGGTGAAATGTTGACCAAAATGGGCGTAGCAACAAAATTACGGCTTGAGAATTGTGCATGTTATCCTGTGCTACAGAACAACTTCTTGGTATGTTATTGGTAGAAGATATGTTGTGATTTTATTTCTTCTGCCCATCTATGCTACATCTTTACAGCAGTTATTGCAGTATTTTACTTTGCTTTCTTGCACTTCAGTTGTCCTTTTGTACATTGCCCAATTTGGTAAACTGTAGAAATGTTGTTCATCAGGGCTTGTAATAGAGAAGAAGGTCACTTAGACCATGCCTCTTCTCAGATTAATTGCATTCCCCACGGCTCCAATAACAAATAATAAGTAGTGCAAAAAGAGAGCAAAACAAAGTGAGAATAGTGTTCATGGGTTTGTAGATTGTTCAAAAATCTGATGGCAGAGGGGAAGAAGTGTGCCTATCATTGAGTGTGTGTCTTCAGGCTCCTGTACCTTCTCCCCATGTTAGCAGCTAGAAGAGGGCATGTCCTAGGTGTTGGAGGCCCTTATTGATGGATTGCATTTTTGAAGGTTTCCTCAATGCTCAGGAGGCTAGTGCCCATGACAGAACTGGCTTGACTTTGTAACCTTCTGCAGCTTTTTCTGATCCTGTGCATTGGCTCCTCCATACCAGATGGTGATGCAACCAAATAGAATGCTCTCCACAATATGTCAGTAAAAAGATTCAAGAGTCTTTGGTGACATACTAAATGTCCTCAAACTCCTAGTGAAACATAGCCTTTGTTGTACTTTCTTTTTAATTGCATCAGTGTGTTGGACCTAGAATACATCTTTAGCGATGTTGACACCCAGGAGCTTGAAACTGCTCATCCTTTCCACTGCTGATTCCTTGGTGAGGACTGGTGTGTGTTCTCTCAACTTCCCCTTCCTGAAGTCCACACTCAATTCCTTGGTCTTTCTGATGCTGAGTACTAAGTTGTTGCAGCTCTACTCAACCAGCTTATCTACTGTATAATTTCCTCATCATCATCTGCGATTCTGCCAACTGTAGTTGTGTCATCAGCAAATTTTTAGGTGGCGTTTTTGAGCTGTGCCTAGCCACACAGTTGTGAGTGTAGAGCGAGTAGAGCAATGGGCTAAGCACGCATCCTTGAATTGTGCAGATGTTAATCATCAGCAAGTAGATGTTGTTTCCACTCTGCACTGACTATAGTCTCCTGATGAAGTCCAGTTGCAGAGGGAGGTACAGAGGCCCAGATTTGAAGCTTATTGATTAATACTGAGGGTAGGATGATGTTGAATGCTGAGCTATAATCAGTAAACAGCAATCTGGTGTAGGTATTGCTGTTCTTCCAGTTAGTCTTAGGCTGCATGGAGAGCCAGTGAAATTATTCTGCTGCACACCTATTGTGCCAATAGACAAATTGTGGTGGGTCCAGGTCCTTGCTCAGGCAGTGTTTGATTCTAGCTATGACCAACCTCTCAGTCGGTGTCACTGCAACTGAGTGATAGTCATTGAGGCAACTCACCCTGCTCTTCTTCAGCATTGGTATGATTGTTGCCTCTTTGAGGCAGATGAGAACTAACAACTGCAGCACTAACAGATTGAACACGTCCTTGAGCACTTCCATCAGTTGGCCGGCACAGGTTTTCAGTGCCCTACCAGGTACACTATCGGGGCTTGACTCCTTGCTTCTTGAATGATGTTCTGACATCAGCGTCTGAAACTGCAGAGTCACCGGATGCTGCAGGGATCAGCAGTAAAGATCAGGATTGAACCCGGTCACTAGCACTGTAAGGCAGCACTGCTAACTGCAGTACTGTGCTGGTCATTATGCTGTGATGGGCTACTGGATTACACCACCATCTGTCATCATTACCCTAGAACGCTGAGGCAGGTTGTACTTTATAACTTTATGTTTTTATAAAACTTCTCTATCTTAACTTTATAAAAAAAAAGTCCATATTGGAATTTAAACTCAGGAATATATTTTTTCCTCTTTATAGTTTTCATTTATTGTGCAGCTAATTAAAGAATAGGCTAATAGTAGAATAATCTAGACTTGAGTGGAGGTTGCAGAAACTGTGACTTTGAACTTTGAACATTCATACAAAAAATGTGTTGATTTTGTGGTGTTCCCTGGTTGGAAATGTTCATTGGATTACTTCAGTCAAAAGTAGTTACCGTTCTAGCAATCTGTTACCAGCTATTCTTCCAGATCAGCTTTCCCTATCGTTGCCAGTTTATGCTTACTTTTTTTTTTAAGTACCACAGACATATTGGCTAAGAAGAGAATAGGATAGGGTTGTACTTTGCTAAATTTGTGTTGTACAGTAAAGATTCTTATGTGATCAGTGTTACTTTGTAAAGTTTCAAGATTCAAGGTAGTTTAATGTCATTTCCAGTACACAATGTAAAGGAGGGCAAAATAATTGTTACTCAGGATCTGATGCAGCACAAAAAATCACAATAAGATAAAGAACACCATGATAAGAGCACATAATAACATGTGGCTGGTGTTGTAGAGGCATCAACACTGGACCTGAGTTTGAATCTGGCTGGGTCCCAACCTGGGCAGCAGCAGTACCTGTATCTTGCCAGGAAAGCCCTATGGACAATACACTATCCATAGGGTCGCCATAAGTTGGGGACCATAACAAATATACAAACTCCATTTCCAGAAAAGTTGGGATATTTTCCAAAATGCAATAAAAACAAAAATCTGTGATATGTTAATTCATGTGAATCTTTATTTAACTGATAAAAGTACAAAGAAAAGATTTTCGATAAATTTACTGACCAACTTAATTGTATTTTGTAAACATACACAAATTTAGAATTTGATGGCTGCAACACACTCAACAAAAGTTGGGACAGAGGCATGTTTACCATTGTGTTACATCACCTTTCCTTTTAATAACACTTTTTAATCGTTTTGGAACTGAGGATACTAATTGTAGTAGATTTGCAATTAGAAATTTTGTCCATTCTTGCTTGATATAAGACTTCAGCTGCTCAACAGTCCGTGGTCTCCATTGTCTGATTCTCCTCTTCATGATGCGCCATACATTTTCAATAGGAGATAGATCTGGACTGGCAGCAGGCCAGTCAAGCACATGCACTCTGTGTCTACAAAGCCACACTGTTGTAGCCCGTGCAGAATGTGGTCTGGCATTGTCCTGCTGAAATAAGCATGGACGTCCTGGGAAGAGACGTCGCCTTGATGACAACATATGTCTCTCTAAAATCCTAATATACGCCTCAGAGTCAATGGTACCTTCACATACATGCAACTCACCCATGCTGTGGGCACTGATGCACCCCCATACCATCACAGATGCTGGCTTTTGCACCTTTCGCTGATAACAATGTGGATGGTCGTTTTCATCTTTGGCACGGAGAACTTGACGCCCATTTTTTCCGAAAACTAGCTGAAATGTGGACTCATCTGACCACAGCACACAGTTCCACAGTCTTTCAGTCCATCTGAGATGAGCTCGGGCCCAGAGAACTCACCGGCGTTTCTGCATAGAGTTGATGTATGGCTTCCTCCTTGCGTAATACAGTTTCAAGTTGCATTTCTGGATGCAGCGACGGACTGTGTTGAGTGACAATGGTTTTCCAAAGTACTCCCGAGTCCAGGTGGCTATAATTGTCACAGTAGCATGACGGTTTCTTAGGCAGTGCCGCCCGAGGGCTCGAAGATCACGTGCATTCAACAGTGGTTTCTGACCTTGCCCTTTACGCACTGAGATGTCTCTGAATTCTCTGAATCTTTTTACAATATTATGTACTGTAGATGTTGAAAGACCTAAAATCTCTGCAATCTTGCGTTGAGAAATGTTCCTTTTGAACTGACTAACAATTCTCTCATGAATTTTGGCACAAAGGGGTGAGCCATGACCCATCCTTGCTTGCAAAGACTTAGCCTTTGATGGATGCTACTTTTATACCCAGTCATGATACCTCACCTGCTACCAATTAGCCTGCTTAATGTGGAGTCTTCCAAACTGGTGTTACTTGAATATTCTGTGCACATTTCAATCTTATTTTAACTCTGTCCCAACTTTTGAGTGTGTTGCAGCCATCAAATTCTAAATTTGTGTATATTTACAAAATACAATTAAGTTGGTCAGTAAAACTATTGAAAATCTTTTCTTTGTACTTTTGTCAGTTAAATAAAGGTTCACGTGAATTAACATATCACAGATTTTTGTTTTTACTGCATTTTGGAAAATATCCCAACTTTTCTGGAAATGGGGTTTGTATATACGCAAGATAGCTTATGTCCATAAAATGACACTAGGCACAGGAGTGTATGTACATAAGGTGACTCTAACAGGAAATGTGGTGGGGGGTGGCAGTTAGTAGGTGAAGGTGCTTATCAGTCTTGCTGCTTGGGAAGGGTAACTGTTTTTATCAATTGTGTATTCTGCGTAGCCTTTTCCTTGATGGGAGTGGGACAGACAATCCATGAGCAGGGTTGGTGGGATCCTTCATGATGTTTCCGGCCTTATTCTGGCACCTTTCTGTATATACGCCCTTCATGATGGGTAGGCTGGTGCAGGTAATACATTGGGCAGTTTTGACTGCGTGTTGTAGAGCCTCCTGTTCATCACAGTGCAGTTCCATACTATACAGCATGTTAGGATGCTCTGTACTGTGCATCTGTAGAAAGATGCGAGAAAAGATGTGCAAAGTCCAGCTCTCTTCAGCCTCCTCAGAAAATGGAGCCATTGGTGCAAGATGTGTACATATTTCCAGGAGTTTGAAATTGCTTGCAGTTTCCACTACTGTGTCACCAATGTAAAGAGGGGTGTGAGTGGTGCAAGATATCCTGGGGTCGATAACCATCTCCTTTTGTCTTGTTGACATTGTGGAAGAGTTTATTTGCTTGGTACCATGCCTTGAACTCCTCCACCTCCTCTCTGAGGGCAGTCTGATCGCTGTTGGCGATGAGCCCTGGCACTGTCTTGTCATTGGCAAACTTGACTTTGTGAGAATTGGGGCATATGGCTGTGCAGTCATGTGTGAGCAGAGTGCACGGCAATGGACTCAGCACACAGCCCTGGCGGGGGGGGGGGGCACATGTGTTGAGGATGATAGGGAAGGAACACATCCTGACTATCTGAGATGTGTTGGTTAGGAAGTCCACACAGAGTTGCACAGTGGTGTATTTAGACCGACAAGTGAATGACAGACACTATAGCACAGATTTTTCTGCAACCTCTTGCTGTCCAGTTTCTAATTTAGTGATGCTATGAATTGGGAACCACAAGTAAATCCTTTTCTTTGGACCATCTGATTCATTCTCTGATATACGTGTCAGAATGCTTAACATACTTCATAGGAACAAAGTGATTAAATTAGTTCAATTTGCCCACAGTATATCAATAAATAAATATACTTTCATAGTAGTGTATAAAGTAAACAGCACAGAATTTAAACATTTAGTTCTCCTGACTAGTATGTACTAGTACATACATTTAGTAAAAGTCTCTTCATTTCATTTCATTCTGTTTACTTTGGCTTTGTATCATATCCTTGTATTCCACTATCATGTTCTCATCCACTCCTGAAAGTGTCCAAGCTATTTACCTTCTCCCCAAAGCCAAAGTTCATTAATCAGTCTTTGGGGAAGGACATTTTTCTTTATTTGCGTACTTGATTTTTGTGCAATTATCACGATTTCAATCCAACCTCTTCACATCTGTCCCATCCAACCCATTTATTTAAGATTTCCACTAGATCACTCCATAAGTCCTTGAGAAAGCATGTGCACATACACATCTGTCTCTGTCTCTACGTCCCCACCCCCCCCGCCCGCCGATCCCTTTGTTTCACTCTCAGCATTTTGAGTAACTGAAAACTGGTTTACCCAGTGTTTAACCCAAGGACAAGCAGCACTGCAGTAAGAGAACAGGTGCATGTTTGTCCTGAACAAACTAAAAGCTTAAAAAAAACTATTGTCAAGCTCAGAATAGGAGAATGATATAAAACCTCGGGGAATCCCTCAGAAATAGTGGCCTCCAAATTAGATTTCCTCGTGTTTGCACCCCCAAATTAAAATGGGATTCCTCTGATTTTGCAGTGGTGGTTTTTAGAGAGGTGGGAAAGGTGATGATAGTGTGCATTTGCCATGGTGTCAGTGACGCATGCTGCTTGAGGCACTCTGGTTTGCACAGAGTGTGAGAAGTTGTGAGACAAGTTGGAGCTAGGCTTCATTGTCTTTAGTGTGCAAATCACGAATAGGGATTTCCCAGCAAATGCTGAATGAGGTTCTTTCACTCTTCAGAGACTTTGAAGTTAGCATCTGAGTTCATTGCCTCAGAGCGTGAATGAAAACTCAACCTCTGAAGAGCAGGCACCTGTGGCTTTCAATACTTCTTCTCAGCTTCTTCCAATCAAAGTCATCACCTTGAATGAACGCTCCCTTTTTGTGTGGAAGCTCACAGCATTTGTATATTCAGCTAGAGTTCCTGCTGGCTGGACTTGAATGATGATGATTCTAGCAGTAGGGAGCCAACAGTTATGGATGTGTCTAGCCATTTTCTATTAATCCCAAATTGCGTTTCAAGTATCTTTTAAAGTTGAGAATTAACTTTTTTTTTGGAAATTCAATTTCTAATTTAACAGCATTATTGTAACACAAGGAAAATATAAGCTATAAAGCTAAGTGTTGTAATAGGTTGCACGCTGGCATTGATCAGCACACATTTGTTATACCAATAGGTGTTCAATGCATGGAAAATGCTCTCTAATAGAATCAACCCCTTTTGTCATTCGAGCCTCTTAGGCTGGAAGTACCATAGGCATGAATTTCAACTAAGAATGTAGTTGATGTGATTTTGTTCTAAATGTGGATGGCTGTCTTTTGTGTTGAACAATGTGCACAGTTCCTCGAAAGGAGCAGGAAGTGTCCATTAGCTAATAATGTATAGTCTGTACATACTGTTAAATTCTGTCAGTGCTCCATAAATTAATATGGGAAAAAAACATTAATTGTGAATCTTGAGAACGGGGCCGAAACATTATCCATGTAGATTGATCTTTTTTGTTGAGAACTGTGCATTACAATGTGAATTCATCTACTAGATACAGAGTTGTTATCTTTTTAAAGGCACAGATTATAAACTTAGAACTCACTGAGAAATCAGATATCCTTTGAACTGTTGATCAATATACATGGCAGCATTATCACTGTGTCTGGGATAATGGTTTATCACATTATCGTCTAAATCAGGGGGTCCACGGACCCCTTGCTGAATGGCATTGGTACATGGCATAAAAAAGGTTGGGAACCCCTGATCTAAGTCATTAATATGGATGATAAAGAACAACAGACCCAGCACCAATCCCTGCTGCACACCACTAGTTATAGGCCTCTAATCAGACAGGCAACCATCTGCTACCACTATCCTGCTTCTATCTTAACTTTATAAAAACATTGAATCCTTTTGACAACTTTATCCTGAATGCCAAGTGACTTAGCCTTCTGGCCCTGCCTCCCATGCATGACTTTGTCAAAGGTCTTGTCTAAAGTCTATGGGCTGATTTATACTTCTGCGTAGGCTCTACGCCGTTCCCTACGCAAGTGACCTACGCCGTTGTGAGCATTTATACTTGTGTGTTGGTGTCTGCGTTGCTGTGCAATTCACTGCCAAAACGCTAGCTGGTGGTGGGGGTTTTTATGCCACTGTGTTGAGTTTCTTTGTGTTGAGTTTCTTTGTGTACTTTCAACAATGGCGGCAGAAACTGAGCACATCATGTTGGAGTTGGAGCTAATAAACGTTGAACAAGAGTTACTTTTATTGAAATTACTGCAATGCAGAAAAGAGAGAAGACGTCGGAGGAGATGGTGTGTATGACCATTAACGGATTGAGGCGGAAGGAGGGTGAATTTTCTGTGCTTGTCCGGCCACTGAGAGACATGGACGAGGAAATGCATTTCAAATATTTTTGGATGACGGAAGGTAGATTTGACGATTTGATTCATCATTCAGAAGCAACCAGAAATGTGTAGGCGGAAATGCGATGCTATCAAGTGGACCAATCACAGTTGTTGCGGTCTGCATCGCCACGATGCGTAGTTACATTTTTGGGAAGGTGCGCGTCAGGCTACGGCGTAGGGTACGCAGCTACGCTGTACCTATAGCGTAGATTTGACGCAGAAGTATAAATTGGCCTTATACAGACAACATCCACCTCCTCCCTGTCTTCATCAACCTTCCTTGTAACCTCCTCGTTCCATAGGTTGTTACATTGTTATACTGTCATCTTGCTTCTAAATGGATCTTTGGAACCTTGACCTCTGTGGCTTGATGCTGTTGGTTTGATACCATCCAAGTAAATGCTTTGGAAAGTGAAAGGAGACCATTTGTCCCCTCTAGCCTCTGCTGCCATTTTGTGAGACTCGGGGTTGAAAGTTGGCGTAACTATCACACAGTAGCTCCTACCTTTTGCTGAGTACCAATTACAGGCACCAGATTAAAACTAAACCTAGCATTAGTTTTGGTCACCCTACTGTAGAAAGGGCATAGTTAAACTGGAAAGAGTGCAGAGAAGATTTATGAGGATATTGCTATGTCTCAAGGGCCTGAATTATGGGGAGATACTAGTCAGACTAAGTTTTTATTTCTTGCCACATAGGACGATGATGGATGAATAGAAGTATTAAAAATTGATTGTGTGGATGATAAACAACAGGAATACTGCAGATGCTGGAAATTCAAGCAACACACATCAAAGTTGCTGGTGAACGCAACAGGCCAGGCAGCATCTCTAGGAAGAGGTACAGTCTCGGCCTGAAAAGTCGACTGTACCTCTTCCTAGAGATGCTGCCTGGCCTGCTGCATTCACCAGCAACTTTGATGTGTGTTGTGTGGATGGTAGTAGTGTTTTCCCCAGGGTAGGGAAGCCCTAAGGTAGGGGGAATGAACTTGGGGTGAGAGCAGAAAGATTTAAAAGGGATCTGAGGGCCAACTTTTCTCCATGCAATGGGTGGTGAGTATATAGAACTAGCTGTCAGAGGAAGTGGTTGAGGTAGGTGCAATAATAGTATAATTTTAGAAACACTTGGATAGGTAAACAGTGGGGCAGGGCTTGGAGGGGTATCTGCCAAACACAGGAATTGGGACTAGCTGGGTACATACTGTAGCCAGCATGGACTGTGTGGGCTACAGGGTCTGTATCCATGCTGTATTGCTCTTTCACTCTGTTAGTCTTTTTTTATGGTAGTTCTCCAAATTTCACCCACACATAAATTTTCAAAGTTCTATTCCCCAGTTACCTCAACCTGTAGAAATACTTGCTCCCCCTCTGCCTTAACTTTTACACCTGATGCCCTAATTCTCAATAGCATCCAGATGGTGGGGGGTCCCCGATGATGGATGATGTTTTCCTGAGACATCACCTCTTGAAGATGTCCTCGATGATGGGGAGAGCAGTTCCTGTAATGGGACTGGTTAAGTCCATCACTCTGTGTAGTCGCCTGCATTTCTGTGCATTGGAGTTCCTACACCAAACCATGAAGCAACCAATCAGAGTACTAATTCCACTTCTGTTTTGTTCTACCTGCTTTACTCCACCTAATGGATAGTTCAGCAGGGACTCCTTACTGCACTGAAGCTGCTTTGTAAATGTAAGATTTGACTGCTCAAGTTTAATTTTATTGCGAATGTTTAGATCAAATCACTTGATGGTTCCTTCAATTCTGTGAATTGAATGCAAATGCTTTTGAGGTCTAATACAAATTTCATGCATTCAGTAGTTAAACACATACCTGGCTCCAGATATGTGCTGTTTCAAAGCTTGTGCATCAGAGATAGTACATTCCTTAATTGAATGCTTGTGTTTGGACATTGAATGGTTGGGCCATGAGTTGTAATCACTGCAAATAAGATGTATTTGTATTGGACAGTAAAACTTTGACTTCAATGTGATTTCAATTAAGAGTTTCAGCCAAAGATGACAGCTTATTCCTCACCATAAATGCTGCCTGACATGATTATATCATCTAGCACTTTGTGTATGTTGCTCAGTATTTTCATCATCTGCAAAATCTTTTGTGTCTTCATTTCAAGGCTTCTGTTTTCCTTCAGGTCAAGTAGTTGATCCTTTGAGCATTGGCATGAAACAATTATGCCCAGCTGTAGCTGCAAAAGCTTGGAAATAGATGTATATTATTAGTGGTGCCATCTCTTGAACTATTGCAAGGTGTTAATGAGTCTACGGTGTTACTTGGAGCCAGAGCAGGGAACTTTATTTCTTCCCCCACCTCATGCCCTGGGGCCAACATGTATCCCTCAACCAACATTACCTGAAAGGGCAACAAAGGAGACTGCAAATGCTGGAAACTGGCTATCTGAGGATATATGTGGGGCAAATCTTTTTTACAGAGTAGTGGGTACCTGAATTGGGCTGCTAGGTATAATGATGGAAACCCTGCTGTGGCTGACAAATCCATCCCACTAGTGTCTCAGACACACCATAAAATACCAGAACAGATTTGGGCCATTTGGCCCATCAATCTTCACTGCTATTCATTCATGACTGATTATTTTCTTTCTCAACCCCCATTATATTCCCCTCCCTCCATAATTTTTATTTATTTTATTATTATATAGTAATTTATGTCCCCGCACAAGTAAGTTCATAGTCATACTTTATTGATCCCAGGGGAAATTGATTTTCATTACAGTTGCATCATAACTAATAAATAGTAATAGAAACATAAATAGTTGTATAGTAATTTGTAAATTATGCCAGTAAATTATGAAGTAAGTCCAGGACCAGCCTATTGGCTCAGGGTGTCTGACCCTCCAAGGGAGGAGTTGTAAAGTTTGATGGCCACAGGCAGGAATGACTTCCTATGGCACTCTGTGCTACATCTCGGTGGAATGAGTCTCTGGCTGAATGTACTCCTGTGCCCAACCAGTACATTATGTAGTGGATAGGAGACATTGACCAAGATGGCATGCAACTTGGACAGCATCCTCTTTTCAGACACCACCATCAGAGAGTCCAGTTCCATTCCCACAACATCACTGGCCTTACGAATGAATTTGTTGATTCTGTTGGTGTCTGCTACCCCCAGCCTGCTGCCCCAGCACACACCAGCGAACATGATAGCACTGGCCACCACAGACTCGTAGAGCATCCTCAGCATCGTCCGGCAGATGTTAAAGGACCTCAGTCTCCTCAGGAAATAGAGACAGCTCTGACCCTTCTTGTAGACAGCCTCAGTGTTCTTTGACCAGTCCAGTTTATTGTCAATACGTATCCCCAGGTATTTGTAATCCTCCACTGTGTCCACACTGACCCCCTGGATGGAAACAGGGGTCACCGGTACCTTAGCTCTCCTCAGGTCTACCACCAGCTCCTTAGTCTTTTTCACATTAAGCTGCAGATAATTCTGCTCACACCATGTGACAAAGTTCCTGTCATAATTGAGATAATAAATCTGATTTTAATTCTAGTCCTGAAACCCATTACATAATTTGGGAGCTCTTCAGCTGGGGAGGTCCTGTGTAAGATAACAAATCAGCAAAATTGGAATGGAGGAGTAGACTTGATGGACTGAATGGCCTAATTCTGTCCATCAAGCTTTATCATTTATTCTCAAATCAAGATACTGAGTAAAATCCTTCAGCATGTATGGGGCAACATACTAAAGGGAAGTGTATAACTCCACATAAATTGCACATTTCTTCAAAGGATTTTGTCTTTGTAGCTGCATGTGATGATGGAAGTGATCAAGCTGGTGAGAAATCTGACAATGTAATGTGTTTCTAAAACTGTTAATTGAGTCCTTGGGATTTACCATATTCCCTAGTGTTTTGAAAGTAGTAGATTGGAACAGGAATGTGGGCTGCAGGACCACTTAATGATCGGAGAGTCCAGACTGGGGTACAGAAAGCCTCTATCACAATAAGAAGCCTTCAGGTTCAGCTATCTTTTTCTGCTTTGTCAAAGTCATAGTCAAATCAAATCAAACACCTTACTGACCCTGGACATTCTCACTTCTCCATCCCCTCAGATAGGGAAGAAGATACAAAAAGATGGACTCTTGACCTCACAATCTGCCTAATTGTCTGCCTGAACTATCTCTGTAACTGTAACGATTTATTCTGCATTCTATTATTGTTTTCGCTTGTACTCTCTCAATAGGCTGTTGTAATTAATTGATACATATGGTTGATTTGTAAAGTAACGTTTTTTCACTATAATCTCAGTATACACAACAATAATAAACCAATTTACTCATAACCTTCCTTTGCGATAAGGTCAAAAGTGTGGAAATTTTGATGTTAAACTACAAAACCATAAGACATGAGTGGAGAATTAGGCCATCTAGCCCATTGAATCTACTCTGTCATTTGATCATGGCTAGTTTATTTTCCCTCTCAACCACATTCCCCTGCCTTCTCCCTCCCTGTTGCCTGACACTTTACTAATCAAGAACCTATTAGCTCCTCTTTAAATAGAACCTGTGACTTAGCTGCCATAGCTCTCTGTGGCAATGACTTCCACGGGTTCAACACCCGTTGGCTAAAGAAATTCCTGTTTTTCTAAAGGGACATCTTTAGAGGCCTTTGGTCTTAGACTCTTCAATATTGGAAACAACCCCTTCAAGTCTACTCTATCTATATTCAATGTCTCCTTTCAATATTCAGTAGGCTTCAATGAGATCACATGTTATTCTTCTAATCTCTAGTGAGTACAGGCCAAGAGCCATCAAACACTCCTCAAACATTAATCCTTTCATTTCTGAGATCATTCTCGTAAACTTCCTCTGGAACCTCTCCAGTGCCAGGACATCCATCCTTAGAGACAACCCAAAACTGCTCACAATATTCCAATTATGGTCTGACCCATTCCTTATAAAGACCCAGCATTACATCCTTGCTTTTATATTCCAGTCCTCTCAAAATGAATGCTAACATTGCATTTGCTTTACTACTGACTTAACCTGCATGTTAACATTTAGGGAACCCTGCAGTAGGGCTCCTTTAGGAAATCTTGCATTAGGACTTTCAAATTCCTTTGCAATTTCGATGCTGAGCAGTATAGGGTTCAGCTTAGTAACTTGGAACATGAAGCAATCTATGCCTGAATGCTGGAAAACCCGCGCAAAATTCTGGAATGGTTATATTGATGATATAAAATGATGTTTACACTACTCAGCACCAGCCAGCTCAATGCAACCTGCATGTTCAATGGCTCACTTTCCACTATGAACATTTACCTCTTCATCTACCATTGTATAGCTCCTATGTGCACTACCTACCAAAAATTCACTGCAATTGCTTGCTTAGACTGCAGCGACAGTAACTATAAATCCCAAACTCCTTGATTGTAGGGGAAATAGGAACTTCATCTGCAGGATCCCTCTCAGGTTACACACTTCCTGATTTGAAAATAATGTCACCGTTCATTCATCATTACTGTTTTCAAAGTCCTGGAATTTCCCATCAATAGTGCCGAAAAACTTTAAGAGATGGACCGCAAAAGTGTAAGGAGGATGTTTCCCACCATCTCAAGGGCAATTAGGGATGGATGACAAATGTTGGTCTTGGTGGTGGTGCTCATATCCCACAAATCAGTAAAAAGCCAGACTACAATTGGCCATGCAAATTGCTGAATTCAAGCGATAGTGGCATATTTTTCCTTGATCTCCAATTCTGTTTCAAGTTGTGACGCGAATGAGATCTTTCTGAATGGCATTCATTTCGAGGGGATTAGAATATAAAAACATGCATGTAAAGCTGAGGCTTTATAAGGCACAGAGGAGGTTCACTAAAATGATTCTGGTATTGATAAGCTTATCATATAAGGAACATTTGATGGCCCTGGCCCTGTACTCACTGGAATCTCATTGAAACCTATCGAATGTTATAAGGCCTAGTTAGGAGTGGATATGGAGAGGATGCTTCCTATAGTGAAGTCTAGAACCTCGGTATAGAGGTATGTCCATTTAGAATGGAGATGAGGAATTTATTTAGCCAGAGGGTGGTGAATCTGTGGAATTTGTTGCCGTAGCTGGCTGTGGAGGCCAAGCCATTGGTTGGCTTTAAGGTGGGGATTGATGGATTCTTGATAAATCAGGATGTGAATAGTTACAGGGAGAAGGCAAGAGAATGGAGTTGAGAGAAAAATGGATCAGCTATGATCAAATGGTGAAGCAGACTTGATAGGCCAAATGGCCTGTTTCTTCTCCTATGTCTTGCGGTTTTAAGGTGTTAAATTGCAAGTAACCATGATTAGCACTTGTTTTATCATAAGCATCAAAAATACTCCATTTTGTTCTATGTAGCTTTTCTTTTCCAATATTTCTATACAAAATTATTAACTGTCATTTCAGAACAAAAAACTTATGAAGCTTTGATCTCAAGACAAAGGAATTTTTGTGAACAGGCAAGTACAGGGCGTGAAAACTACAGTATATGAGCAGGATCTACAGCAGCAATGTAATCAATGCATTGTCTCTGAAGATATTAAAATGACCTTCAGCGCATTTTCAGAATTTTTGTGTTTATGAATTCATTTTGCAACAAACAATCTTGTGTTTCTTGTCTATTTTGACCCGATGCATTTGGTTCACATATATTTTGCAGCTTTGATATTTAATAAGGCTATGCTATTGGTGGGTTACATTGTGCAACAGTACTTTAGAAGAGGCAAAGTAAATGCTGTGCCACATGTTGGAAACATGTTCTAGATTTAATGCATTAGTACATAGCATAGTTCCTGTAGAAACAGAAAATGCAGCAAAATCTAGGTTGGTCTGCATCTGTGGGCAGAGAGAGACAGTTCAGATCCACCAGTATCTTTCTTCAGGCCTTTCCAATGGAAGGTCATCGGCCTGAAAAGATGGCTTCTGCAGAGATGTTGCTTGATCTATTTTATTAATCACTTTCTGTTTTTATTCTCATTTGATTTTATGAGCTGTGCTCAATTAAATGATTTCAGCCGGCAGTTCTTTCAGTTGATATTGCTGGAAAAAATACCCAAAGTTTTCATTTCTGATTCCATCCGGTTATTCTCACTAGATCGCGATTTATAAAATTTCAATGGAAAACCAGTTAGGCCTCTGTGTGATGTGGCATGATAGTTAAGTTGGCTTTATTACTTTGGTATTCGAATGAAGAATTGTGGCGGATTGGTAAAGCTAAACGAAGTGTACCCTAGCATAATTCTAAGCAGAAGAGATTTTGCAGATGCTGGGAATCTTGAGTAACAAAAATACTGGAGGAACTCAGCAAGTCAGGTATGGTGAGGAATGGAGTTCCTCACGGGTGAAGTCCTGGTGAAGATTTTAGTTTTGCATATTGGAATAAATACAAGTTGCTTGAGATAGCATGACTGTCTGCAAGTTGAGCGAATTGTCACATCTCTACTAAGGATTAAACAAATGCAAGTTGTTTGAGATAGCATGACTGTCTGCAAGTTGAGCGAATTGTCACATCTCTACTAAGGATTAAACAAACTTTTTATGTGAATACGTCCATCAAATTTTGTGGTTGAACTAGATTTTTAGGCAACCATGTTTGATTTAAAGTAAATCAGATTAGGCAAATTTCCTCTGCATCTACAGAGAGTGAGTTCAGTAAGATGAAATGGAGTTACCATTTAAATTGAAATCCCAGAGGCTGGTAAAGGTTCAGCTGAATTTTTTGCATTTTTTTTTATGCTATCTTTTGGAATCGAAGATTACTTGCTTTCACTCTGGTTTTGTAGTTTCTCATTGGCATAAGGCCAATATGAGAACTGTAGGCTAAACTCAGTTTGTAAGTACTGTGTTGCTGACATAGCTCTAAAAGTTTGGAAATAGATGTACATTACAAGGTGTAAATAAGTCCACGGAGTTGCTTGTAGCAAAAGCAGGGAACTTCTCCCGCCTCATGCCCTGGGGCCAGTATATATCCCTCAACCAAAATTGCTGAAAGGGGCAACACAGGAGACTGCAGATGCTGGAATCTGGAGCAACAAACTGTCAGTGGGCATGTGTGGGGCAAATCATTTTTTTTTTACAGAGAGGTGGGTGCCAGGAATGGTATGCCGGGGGAACTACAAGGTAAGGAGTTTGTTGTCCTGTGTCCCATTTCTTATTGTCAGCTTGACCTGTGAAATCTGAGATCATATTTGAGAAAGGATTGTGCTGGTGAACCTGACTCTGCAGCAGCTGAAATCTGGTGTTTGTTAAAAGGAAGAAACATTTTGCAAGCAATGAGATACAAATCAATTGCTAACAAGTCACAGGCAGCAGTTTCTATTGCTCTCTAAAGCACATTTCATTCTAGTGGAAGACTTTCACATGAGATTTTCAGAACAAAGGAAGTCCATTAGGATTATTAAACTATTCTATTCAATTTTTGAGGCCTCTGTCACTCAGAGTTGACTATGGATATTGTGGCCTCGTTGTCTAGATTTGTGTTGGTGCATGGCCAAGTGATTAAGGCGTTCATCTAGTGATCTGAAGGTCGCTAGTTCAAGCATCAGCTAAGGCAGTGTGTTGTGTCCTTGAGCATGGCACTTAACCACACATTGCTCTGCGCCGACACTGGTGCCAAGCTGTATTGGCCCTAGTGCCCTTGGACAACATCAGTGGCGTGGAGAGGGGAGACTTGCAGCATGGGCAACTGCCGGTCTTCCATACAACCTTCCAAGACACAAACCCATGGTCTCATGAGACTAATGGATGCCTATTTTAAAAAAATGTCTAGATGCTCAAGCCTAGGCAGTACAATATGGAGAGCAGACTGTTGCCCATGTAGCAAGCTCCCCCTCCCTCTTCACACATCTAATGAGCTCAAAGGAACAGCTGAGACTGATACAGCTTGGTACCAGGAATGTCATGGAAGTTGCAGTCAACATTGAACTCTATATAGGACTGCCTTAGGAACTCCAGCTCCAGGTTTTTCCCCTCGGGGGTTTACTCGCAAAGTCTTCCCTATGGGTGTGTATAGCCGCAAGGCAGCAGAGGTTTGAGATCAGTTTTCCTTCTCCTAGATGAGCTGCCAACCATGGATTTGAGCCCCATCTGCCCGAAGCAACTGGTTCTCGGGGGTCAGTATCCCATCTTTGCCCCTCCCCCTCCCGTCAGTAGAAACTGTTCTGCCAGGCTTAGTAGCTAAGGCATATATGAAGGCCATTGAGCTGGACTTGGTTGTCAGAGGTTTTTTGAGGCACATACAATTGGGAGCATTTAATAGGTAGTGGGAGCTTATCCATTACCCCCCCCCCCCCCGGCTATAACAACCTTAACAAACCAATTACTCATTATCGTAACATGTATCGTCCTCAAAATCAACTTCTGTTTTTAAAATTTGTTAATTGAGTAGGTAAGGTGGGAGGTTTCCACTAATGTTTTTAAAAAAATGCTTGTCCAAAATAACACCAACAAATTACTTAGCTCTAAGTGATTTTCATACTGGTAAAATTCTGTGATATTGAGGTGTGAGATCTTGTAGCAAAAAAAAAGAGATTGGGCTTACGTATTGAATTTTTACCTCTGGGACCAAGATTCATATTAAACTCTGAAATGGGGCTTGAAGTCCTCATCTTGTTTTAGAGGCAACTCAGAATAAATTGAGAGAGACTGATATTGATCCCAGCAACATTTCAGATGATAAACATTTGCCACTTGGAAATAAGCTGGTTTGGTCAAAAAATATAGGGAAATTGATGGTATGGTGAGGAATGGTATGACGACGGGCCCAGTTGGTGTCCCAGGACGGGTTCTCCGGGCCTGTGCAAGCGAGCTAGCTGGAGTGTTTGCTGACATCTTCAACTGCTCCTTGCTGCAGTCTAAGATCCCCTCGTGCTTTCAGAAGGCAATGATAATCCCAGTGCCGAAGAAGAGCAAGGTGGCATGCCTGAATGACTATCGACCTGTGGCTCTGACATCAATTGCTATGAAGTGCTTTGAGAGATTGGTTATGGCACACATCAACCACAGCCTACCAGTCAACCTCAAAGCTTTGCAATTCGCCTACTGAAGCAACAGGTCAATGGCAGATGCCATCTCTCTGGTCCTATATTCCTCCTTAGAACACCTGGAGAATAAAGATGTATACATAAGGCTCCTTTTCATTGACTACAGCTCTGCCTTTAATACCATCATTCCAAATAAACTGATTCCCAGGCCCAGGTTCCAGAGCTTTAGCACTCAGATCTGCAGCTGGGTCTTCAACTTCCTCACAGACAGGACCCAGGCAGTAAAAATAGGGGACAAGCTTCCTTCTACAATCACTCTGAGCACCGGTGCCCCACAAGGTGCTCAGTCCCCTGCTGTGCTCACTGTACACCCATGATTGTGTAGCCAAGTTTCCATTGAACTCAATATATAAGTTTGCTGATGACACAACAATTGTAGGCCGTATCTCGGGTAATGATGGTGGCATGGTGCGAAGACAATAACCTATCCATCAGTGTCAGCAAGACGAAGGAATTGGTTGTTGACTTAAGAAGGAGTAGCGGACTGCACGACCCAATTTACATCGGTGGTGCACAAGTGGAACAGGTCAAAAGCTTTAAGTTCCTCGGGGTCAATATCACAAATGACCTGACTTGGTCCAACCAAGCAGAGTTCGCTGCCAAGAAGGCCCAACAGCGCCTTTACTTCCTGAGAAAACTAAAGAAATTTGGCCTGTCCCCTAAAACCCTCACTAATTTTTATAGATGCACTGTAGAAAGCATTCTTCTAGGGTGCATCACAACCTGGTATGGAAGTTGTCCTGTCCAAGACCGGAAGAAGCTGCAGAAGATCGTGAACATGGCACAGCACATCACACAAACCAATCTTCCATCCATGGACTCACTTTACACCACACGCTGTCGGAGCAGTGCTGCTAGGATAATCAAGGACACGACCCATCCAGCCAACACACTTTTCGTCCCTCTTCCCTCCGGGAAAAGGCCAGGAGCTTGAAGACTCGTACAGCCAGATTTGGGAACAGTTTCTTTCCAACTGTGATAAGACTGCTGAATGGATCCTGACCCGGATCTGGGCCATACCCTCAAATATCTGGACCTGGTTCTCAGTTTTTTGGCACTACCTTACTTTCCATTTTTCTATTTTCTATTTATGATTTATAATTTAAATTTTTAATATTTGCTAAATTCTTACTATTTTTAATATTTAATATTTGTAATCCAGGGAGTGGGAAGCGCAGAATCAAATATCGCTGTGATGATTGTACGTTCTAGTACCAATTGTTTGACGACAATAAAGTATAAAGTATATTGTCACACTATGCTAGATTAGCTTCATTTGTCACATGTACATTGAAACATAGAAACAGACAGTGAAACATATACAAAATGCTGGAGAAACTCAGCAGATCATGCCGAAGGGTTTTGGCCTGAAATATCGACTGTACATTTTGCAACAGACGCTGCCTGACCTGCTGAATTCCTCCAGCATTTTGTGTGTGTTGCTTGGATTTCCAGCATCTGCAGATTTTAAGCAAGACACGTCAAAGTTGCTGGTGAACGCAGCAAGCCTTTCAGCTTCTCTAGGAAGAGGTACAGTCGACGTTTCGGGCCAAGACCCTTCGTCAGGATGAAGGGTCTCGGCCGAAATGTCAACTGTACCTCTTCCTAGAGATGCTGCATGGCCTGCTGCATTCACCAGCAACTTTGTAGTGTTGCTTGAATTTCTAGCATCTGCAGAATTCCTCGTGTTTACATCTGCAGATTTTCTCTTGTTTGTAACAGACGGTGAAATGCATCATTTGTGTCAAAGACACAATATGAGGATGTGCTGGAGGCAGCACACATGTCACCATGCTTCTGGCACCAGTATAGCATGCCCACAGCTTACTAATTCTAACCCTAACAATACGTCTTTGGAATGTGGAACGAACTGGAGCATCCAGAGGAAACCCATGCGGTCTCTGGGAGAACATACAAACGCCTTACAAATAGTGGTGGGAGGACTCTTTGAAAGAACAGGAAAATATAAAGAAAAAATGCTTTGCTGCACTGTTGTCATGAGGTTTATCTATAAGTTATTGTGTTATTTAATTAAGGGTGCTTTTAGATTACTGATTCCAGTCAATCAATATTTCTGGTTCTGGCTTCTAATTTTTAACACACTCCTTCCATTTTGACTTGTGATAAAACCAAAGGTGAAAAGGAAGGACAAAGGACGCATGCTGTGAATTCCATGTGATTAGAATGGAAATATGAAACTTTCACTTGCAGGTTTTTCTGACAGCTTAATAGTGACTTGGAAGAAAAAACATTTAATAATCTGCAAAGAATGGGATATACTTTTGGATGTTATTCATTAATCAACACAGAATCTGTTTATTTTTACTTAATATCCCCAACCTTGATTACCTTAGCCGTGTGGGCACTGTGGCATTGACCTTGCTCCACTCTCCTGTCCCCACCTCAATTTTGTGTCGTCTAAGTTTTTCACATCTTAATTTACCAATAATGCGAATTGCCAAGAGCTTGGAGTAGCATACCCACTGGAGATCCTGCTACAACTCGGGTTTTAAACAGACTGTACTCGCAACAATAATTAATGTAAACAGATTTTGAATTGTTTTGGTAGGAACTCAGTTTTCTCTTCACTTGCTTAAGAATCAGTGAGGTGTTTCCACAATGTAGTTTTGTGCCAATGCAACACAACTTCAACCCGCACATGTTTGTGAAAGTTGAACTCCCTGTATGATAGTTGCAGAATCACATGTAGTGTTTGTACTCTTCAATGTATACCTAACACTGAGGGTTAAATTTGATTTTTTAAATATATTTTGTAATTGCAAATTTCTATTGGTGGTTGTACTTTTTAATCAGAGTCAAATCACCAAATTAATCAGTTTCTTGGCAGTGGATTGCTTTGCAGTTCAGAACATGCTCATTACAGGAGAGAGAAAAATCAACTATGAGGGCAGTGTTATGCAGATCCAAGCACTAGCTATGGCAGATTATGAAGATAGAGGATAGCTTGTAGGGAAGAACAGTTATGTCTAATTCTAAGATGTCTTCCATTTTCCTTAACTATGGAAAGAATCTGGAAGGTTAGGAAAAATGGAATAAAGGATGATTTAAAAAAAAAATTGATACAGAATTTTGCTTGGTGTTAGGAGGCAGGGTTGAGAATTGTGGAGGGTTGTTTTTTTTTAGATTTGGACCCCAAGATGACATATGGTCCTGAGACTTCTCATGATTTGAATGAGAATGTAGGTGGCATAATTAAGCGTGCACATTACACTAAAATTGGTGTATGATAATGAAGTAGAATGCCAAAGGCAGTGGTTCCCAAGTTTTTCAATGTCATGGACCCCTACCATTAACTGAGGGGTCCAAGGACCCCAGGTTTGGAACCCCTGGAATGGTGACAACATATATCAAACGGGAAAGTGAAGAAAGGGAATAGGCAATGGAGTTTAACTTGTACAAGTGTGAAGTAATGTGTTTTCAGGATCAGAATCGGGTTTAATATCACTGGCATATGTTGTGAAATTTGTAGTTCTATGACAACAGTACATAATAACAAAAACTATAAATTACAATCAGAAATGGGTATCAAAATTAAATTAAGTACTGAAAAAAGAGAGGAAAAGATTAGGTAGTGTACATGGGTTCATTGTCTATGCAGAAATCTGATGGTAGTAGGCTGTTCCTGAAACATTGAGTGTGTCTTCAGGTTCCTGCACCTTCTCCTTGATGGTAGCAATGAGAAGAGGGCATGTCCTGGGTGACTTCTATAGAGTGGCCCCTCCACAACAGATGGTGATGCAACCAGTTAGAATGCTCTTCACAGCACGTTTGTAGAAATTTGTGAGTGTGTGTGGTGGCATGTCGGGTATCCTCAATCTCCTAAATGGCCTTGTGCTTTTTTTTTGTAATTGTATCAATATGTTGGACCCAGGATAGATCTTCAGAGATGTTGACCCCCAGGAGCTTGAAACTACTCACTGCTGATCGCTTGATGAGGACTAATGTGTGTTCCCTCAATTTCCCCTTCCTGAAGCCCACAATCAATTCCTTGGTCTTACTGACATTGAGTGCAAGGTTGTTGTTGTAACACTCAACCATCTCATCTATCTCACTCCTGCATGCCTTTTTGTGACTATCTGAGATTTTGCTGACGACATTTGTGTCATTGGTATATTTATAGATGGTGTCGCTGCTGTGCCGAGCCGCATAGTCACTGGGTATACAGCGAGCAGAGCACTGGGCTTAAGCACACACCTTGAGCTATGCCAATGTTAATTGTCATCAAGAAAGACGTGGTATATTCAATCCACACTGACTGTGGTCTAATGAGGAAATCGTTGATCCAGTTACAGAGGGAGGTTGAGAGGCCTAGGCTTTGAAGCTTATTGATTAGTAGTGAGGGGATGATTGTGTTGAATACAGAGTTGTAGTCAATAAACAGCAACCTGATGTAGATATTGCTGTTGTTCTGGATGACCAAAGCTGGGTGGAGAGCCAGTGAGATTACCAATATCCAAGGATGCTCCTGAGCTTCCAGTTGCCTGTTTCATTAATTCTCCATTCTCCTACTCTGATGTCTCTCTGTTATTCTCACTGTTTCTGTCTTTGGTCTCAATGGACCCAAGGAAATCCACTATAAGGTTAGGGCAGATCACATCATCTTCCATCTGGCCATATTGCAACTCATTGCTCTTGATTCTAATTTCAACAACTTTGGATATTAGGCTTTCCTGTTTGGTTAGGTCTCGTCAGTTTAGATGTTAACTCATCTATCAGTAATATTAACTCAGCTTTTCTCCTTGGCCTGCTGGGTATTTCCAGAATTTTCTTTTGCTTTAAAACTCTTGCAGTATTTTTCTCTCTCATTTGTTCTCATTCTATCTCCTTGCCTTTACTTAAAGCAGATTATTTGCAATTGGCAGCTTCACCATACTCTAAGACAACATTGCAATTGGAGTTTCTAGATGAATCACAGAGATTGCAGAGGATGCTTTGGTACACAGCTGTAATTGACATGACTGTGGTTGACTTATCATGAGTACATGGTGAAGTCATCAAAAATGGTGGGAGGTGGACAGCATGGAATGTGATGGGACATTGAAAGTGGTGGCAGATGAGAACGATGATATTGCTAGAAATCAGGAAAGAATGGTGTCACAAACACTAGAAAATCTGAAGATGCTGGAAATCCAAAGCAACATGCACAAAATGCTAGGGGAACTGGGCAGGCCAGGCAGCATCTACGGAAAAGAGTAAACATTTGATGTTTCGGGCTGTGACCCTTCATCAGGACATTTTGTAAGATATCACCAACAAGTTAGAAAATGGCACCTAACTAGAAATGGTCAAAATGATTATTTTGCTATTCCCTGGATCACTGCAATGGTGTCACTCTGCTCAGCTGTTCTTGAATATGCAAGAAGCATGGATTAGTCAACCATATCAGAGGTAACTGGGAAAATGAGAAGAGATAATGAACCATAACAGAATTTCAAAGTTCCCACCTATCCATTAATAGTGTGCATGAAAGCCATCTGACTCCATTTTGTAAACACCTGAACACTTTTTTTTAAGTCCTTGAGAATTTGGGATCCTGGGAACAGCTAAATGATCGTATGTAGGTTCAAAGGGTCATTTTTCTTTTGTCAAAGTGTGCCTGTACAATACAACTCTGATATTTGTATATTTGTCAATTTTGACCATTTCTGACTATCTATCTTTTTCTAACTTGGTGGTGTCTTGCAGAGGAATAGTCCTTATTCTTTGAGGTTTCTCATCCACACAGTTATGTTAATTCTGTTTGTTTTTCATTTTGGGTAACCAATCATAGGTGCACAACTTGTTTGGAACTGAATTTTATTGAGGAAGTGTGGTTATGTGTGCACTTATGTCCTTCAATATCATTGGCTAAATTTCTGTTTAGTGTTAAAGTTGCATGTTATTAATGTAGACTTTAACTGTCAGTACTCAAATTATATAAAACTTTTTAAGTCTTTAAAGATTGCTTTTAAATCTTAACAAATTCAGCTGCGACTCAAAGCAATAAACAATAAAACTATGGTACTTGAATATAAGATTTGAAATGCAGATCTTTAACCTATTTATTTATTGACAGTGGCATTTTCTCACTGACTGCATGTGTTTCTTCTGGTTGTTTTGGTGTTCTTCCATTCTTCCACATGCCCAAGGCAAATGGGTTGAATTGACAGTTGTAAATTTACTCCTTCGTGCAGTTGAGTAGAGGAATCTGAGGGCACTGGATTACGATTTTGTTTGAAAAGGATCAGTATGGATGAAGCAGTGTGTTTTAAAGCTATAGTGGATTACCTTGTTTTTTTATTACAGAAATACAGTTTCTTATTTTTCCATGCTAAAGGAAAAGTGAAAATGTGCTGCTTTGCATCGTCTTGAACATTAATGAGAGCAGTGCACAGTTTTGTTGAAAAGTCTTGACTCAAAATGTCAACAGTCCATTTCCATCCGTAGTTTTGATTTACTTGCCTCATTAAATTCACTAATTGGCTTGTTAGATTTGACGATCTAGTTGGTGTTAGACAAGCTTGGTCTTTGTTAGTTCTCAGGCTGCTATCATTCCCAGATCATCCGTTCTATCCCTCAACTACCTTATCATCATTATTTATGGATATATAAAACAAAATGATAGGCAAGAAAATGCATGCTGGTCTGTTTAGCTTGTCCTTGTCTTTGTAAGCACTTGCCATCTACTCAGTGAAATCTGTTTTCCTAGAAAAGAGCAAGAAAGCTAGACATCGATCTCTGGGGTACATAAATGTAATGTTTGCTAACAGTGATTTAGATTTGTCACTGTTGGTTATTTGTCAACTACAATTACAATTTATTTCACTTTCTATGGCTAGAGCTCAGATTTAGTTAAACTTTAAAATGTTTATACTGTAAGTGTAATATTCTAACCTTAATGCATTTTCAGAATAAACATTTAGCTTTTAAAATATTAATTACATTTGTAACAATGCAACTTGTTTTCATCCATTTTCAAGCCTTGACATAAAAAAACATAAAAAAGACATAAGCAATACCCTGGTAACCGAATGCATATGGAAGGAGAGCTGCCCCACTGATGGTATCTTTTTTTTTGGTTATATGTTTGACCAAGAGTTTGACCTTTTGCATGGACCTAAACTATCCCACAGAAGTACCTCAAAAATGAGTTGGAAAGAGATTTCTGTGAGGTCCTAGCCAACGTTTTTATTCAAGTTGAATTAAATTAAAAGGTCAAAGTTTAAAGTAAATTTTATTATCAAAATACATATGCCAACTCTGAGATTCATTTTCCTGTGGGTATACTCATCAAATCCATAGAATAATAATTATAACAGCATCAACCAGAGTGCAGAAGATGACAAAATGCAAATATATGTAAACCATAATAAATAACAAGGACATGAGATAAAGAATCCTTCATCTTTGGTTGTGAGAATATCTCAATGGATGGGTAAGTGAGTATAGTTATCCCCTTTTGTTCAAGAGCCTGCTGCGCTGGTTGAGGGATAGTAACTGTTCTTGAACCTGGTGGTGCAGGTCCTGAGGTTTGTACCTTCTACCTGATACCAGCAGCGAGAGAAGAACTAGGGTGGGGAGGATCTCTGATTGCTATTATATGTTTGTGGTAGCTTGCTGTGTGGAAATTGTTGAATTTCCTGTCTTAAAACTTGGCTATAAAATACTCCGGGCTATCCTGAGATTAAGAAGGGCATATTAGGTAAGAAAAATATCTCTTTCATTTATGTCACTGGCATGGTTTGATCATTGGTTGTGTGCTTTAATGCACAGCAACTGCTTGGTAGTCAAAACGACAGTACTAATGCTTTGAGCTTGTGCCAAGTGAAATATTTGGTTCCTGGTGAAGTAGTTTGTTGGCTATATTTGTATTTTGTCATGTTTTGTTTTGATCCCTACCACTGTATGTTTTCCATACTGGGATGCATTACAACATTTTTGTGCTTTATACCCAAGCACGCACAATTCAATCTTTGTTAAGATGAGGTAAGATAAAACTTTATTTATCCTGAAGGAAATTATTGTTGCAAGGTTGCTCAGTCAGAAATATATACATTAAGATACAAAATGTAAGCATTGAAGTATGAAAAAAATGCAAAATGTGCATTAAAAAGTAATGGTGCAAAATACAGATGTGCAATGAAACCATATACTTAAGGAGGAAGAGTTGTAGAGCCTTGTAGCCACAGGGTGGAAGGATCTCCTGTGGCGTTCAGTTGGTGCACCTTAGTGGAGTCAGTCTGTTACTAGATGTGCTTCTCTGTCCAGTATGTCATGGAGGGGGTGAGAGGGATTGCTCTCACATAATGTTCTGCAGCTTCCTCTTTAAAACACAACCATCAGGCAATCCAGTTCCACCCCCAGAACGGAACTAGCCTTCCTGATGAGCTTATCGATCCTTTTGGCATTAGTTGTTCTCACCCTGCTGCCCCACAAACTACAGTGTAGAATAGAATGCTGGCCACCACTGAGTTGTAGACTATCTGCAGCATAGTGCTGCAGACGTGAATGTCCGGAGCCTCTTCCGGAAGTACAGTTAGCTCTGTCCCTTCTTGTACAGAGGCCCTATATTTTTTCCCCAGTCCAGTTTATTGTACAGTGATTGTATTTGATATTTGTGCTATATTATGTGATGCATTTGCACAGTCAAATATTAGAGAGCCCTAATATTTGCAGCTTGCAGACAGGAACATTATTTTCAGGTGCTGGGAATGAAATGATATCAAATCAGACCATATTCATTTTGTTTTTATTGTTAATAGCTGAAAAATGTGCTAGTCTTTTAATTTTGAACAAAACCTACTGATTCTTGACACCACCTTGATGCATTTCTGCTGCAAGGATTTAATCCATCCAGTGCATAATCAACATTTTGAAGCTGTTGAGTTTTATTTTCCACACCATGCAAACTGAAATACAACTACTGCCAATCTTTCCCAGCATTGTAGCAGAGAACTTATTGTAATTTCCTATCTGTTGAGTATCAGAAGCAGTACACAAATGCATCAATCAGTGGCATTATAACTAAAATGGACAAAATTAGGCAGATCTTTTGCTTGACATCCAGTGGATCACTAGATGATTTGTAACCTTTCAAGTGTTTAACTAGATGGCACTTTGGGATTCCAAGTTGAGACTGAAGTTCAGCTTTTGTTCCAAATAAGTTTTGGCCTCTGAACACGTGCTGCACAGATGGACTTCTCAATGGATCTAGTTTGGCAGTGCAGACTCTCTCATGCTCCCAGCATTAAGTTCATAAATCTGTATAGAACCACTGCCAAGTTAACTTGTCCAATTGAAGTCAATGGTGAGGGTAGTGGTGGTGAAAAATAGCTGACAGAAAATGGAATGCAACATTTCTAAATGTTTAAGCTTTTTTTGAATGAGCAGGTGCTAAATTTTGTGTTGGCATGGGAAAGCACTGTGAGAAGAGGAGTGGTAGGTATAGTTGGAAAAGTGGAGCAGGGAGTCACAAAGAGCGTGATGCAACTTTAGTTTCTGTTTTAAGCCTTCATATGGTCCAGGGTCCCACAAAGATGCCGTGATTCACTGGCACTTTTAGTGCACTGATGTGTGGCCTCCTCGCATTGGAGAAACGAGATTCACGTTGGGTGACTGTTAACCTCCTCGGATCCGTACATAGTGGTAACCTAAACTTTGAATTGCCTGTCATGTAATTTTCCATCATTTGCAATGTGGCCACTGCTTTAATGAGGACCAACATGATCTTGAGGAATAACACTTAATATTTTGTCTAGACATGTTGCAACTTCCTGGACTCCATCTCAAATACAAGTATTTTAGGTAACGTGCTTTTTCTGCTTCGATCTGAACTGACCAGACCTGCTGTAAGTTACCCATCTGTAATATTAACTAAGTTTTTTTTCCCCTACCTTTTTAGTCAGTCAACCAGATAGCTCAGTAGAATTACTCTCTCAGCCTCTCAAGAGATATTCTTTTAGTCCTAATTATCCTTCCCTTATCCTCGCTCCAGCTTAAAACTAGATTGTTTTCTTACTGTACAGTTCTAATAAAATGTCTTTGATATGAAACATTAATGCAAAACAACAAATTTTACTGCATATGTCAGTAATAATGACCTGATTCTAATTCTAGTTTCTAGACTTGTATCTGAAAGGATTCTTGAAAGTAAAAGTCTCTACGTGGCAAATGTTGTTCAGTATCCATTTAGGATTCTAAATTAGTTAATGAATTCTGAAATTTATGTAGATTGTCAATCACAGGGAAGCGCAATTAATGTGAATTTGGTCCTGTTTCCAGAAGCAAAAGCAATAAAAATGCATTTACACAATGCCTTGATGTGTTCCGAGACATCTAGAATAATTTTGCTGCATATGGCATTTAGTATATTTCAGAAGTAGATAACATTTCTTGATGCATTTGTCAAGACTGAGACAAGTTGGTTATTGTTAGAGGTTAACCACCTAATCTATTAAACCAAAGAGTAATATAATCCAGATCAGGAGATTAAAGCCCCTTTCTGGTTTCTAACTGAAAATCTTTGTTAATGTGCTTCTGTTTGCATTGACTACTGTATATTGTCTGGATGATTGGACTATACTGGCATCATATAATTGGAGCCGGTACTTCAATGTGTTGATCATGTCAAAATTATTGTTATCCTTGAAATGAACTAAAGATGGAATGATTTGTGTTTGTAAAGCTGCAAATAGATACTCAGTGGCCACTTTATTACATACAGGAAGGGAACCGATGTGGTCTTCTACTGCTGTAGCTCATCCACTTCAAGGTCCAATATGTTGTGCATTTAGAGATGCTCTTCTGCACACCATTGTTGTAACGTGTGGTTATTTGAGTTACTGTCACTTTCCTGTCAGTTATTCTTCTCTGATCTCTCGCATCAACGAGGCATTTTCCTCACAAAACTGCCGTTCCCTGGATGGTTTTTGTTTATCGCACCATTTGGGACTGTGAGTGAAAGTCCCAGGAGGTCAGCAGCTTCTGAGATAATCAAACCATCCCATCTGGCAAGAATAATCATTCCACAATCAAAGTTAGTTAGATCACATTTCTTCCTAATTCTGAAGTTTGATCTAAACAACAGCTGAACTGCTTGACCAATCTGCGTGGTGTATTTATTCATTGAGTTTCTGCTACATGATTGGCTGCTTAGATATTTGCATTGATGAGCAAGTGTAAAGGTGTGCCTAATAAAGTGGTCATTGAGTGTAGATCAGGTGTTATATACATACCTGAAATGTGCATTATGAAATTCTGGTGATCCCGGTATACCTGAAGGCAAGGTGGAACAGGACTGTGCATGACTGCCCCTGGTTGGAACACTGATCCGGATGTAGGGAAACATGAAATTATCCTCTCTTGTACATGTGTACCTGATCCTGTTGGATCTGGAAATGATATTGTTGGAAGTTCTTCAGAAATCAAGAACAAGATGCAAATCTTGTGTTTTTTAATGTTCATCATAGTGCAGGTTAGTGTCCCCTTCAAACAGCAAGTAACATGAAGTAAAAGCAGGAAGGTCAGAAGATGCAAGGATAAGTAACAGATGTCCTGAGACCTTGTATTCTCCCTTTATACTGCAAACCGTTGTGAGCTGGTTAGATGAGGGAGTTTTCTCTGATGAGAGCAGTTCTGTGAACAAGAATAGTCTTGATTTATGCTGCCATGACATCTACAGCTTTACAGACAAAAAAAACTTTTAAGATCTACTAAAAATTCACAGACAAACAGGTGTTTATATAAACATGTGTAGTTGCATAAATAAAGTTTAAATTAAAACACAATTTATTTTGAACACCAATCCAGCAATCCAAAGCAGATTCAACAGTTGGTTTCATCTTTCCAGTTTTAGAAAGATATAAATAAAACTTTTCTCCTCACCATTGTCAGGCCCAAAATTGCCCCAGGGTGAAAACTTAACAGCGTTGGGAGAAGGCAACTGTCTACTTGAATGTGCAGTACCACATGAGATCCAAGAGACTTCACACCGTTTACCGAAATGATTCTCATACATTAACCCTTTTGGAAAGCTGTCAATAAGGCAACCAGTGACCAAAGGATAAAATTTCACCCCACAGCCCAGAGTCATACAGTACAGAACCAGGCCCTTCAGCCCGCAAGTCTATACTGACCGTTGTACCCATCTATAGCAATTCCATTTACTCCCATTTATATGTAGATTGTTAAGGGAGATGATGAGCAGAGATGGGATGGGGAGCATCATGAGGATTGATGTACAGGGTTGTGTTCTCAATTGGCATCTTTTATTTCTTACTGTGGATTAAAAAAAGGAGAATAATTGCATTATTCAACTCGTAATGTATCCTCAACTTCAAGGGTAATGAAGTTTGCTACGTGGCTGCCCATGGCTTTAATTCCCTCTGCACGGATTTGATCTCAAGTCCAAGATGGCATTTCCAATGCAATTTGACTAAGTGCTGCATGACCAGAGGGGTTTCCCTTGACAGAATACATTGAAGTGAGGCCCCATCTCCTTTCACATGAGGACATAAAATATCCAAGGTTGTATTTCAGAAAAGAGCAGAGATGTTATCCCCAGTGTTCCATATCTATGTTTAAACAAGCAACATTTTAAGAACAGGTTATCTGATCGTTACATGTTACTGTTTGAATAAGCTTCCTTTGCATAAATTGACTGTCCTGTTTCCCACATTATGCTACTATAACTATGCCGGAGCTGGTAAATGACTATAAAAATTTTAAAATCATATATTAAGGAGTAAGTGTACTGACAGTGCTCTGCTGATCCACAGTCGAAACCATTGAATCAAACTTAGGGAACACAACTGCTGCATTGACAAATTAATTTTTGCTTATGTCCATCATATGTATGAAATGATCTCCATGTGCTTCATTTTTTTTAAAAAAGAGAAATCATCTTATTAAAAAAAGTTTCAGTAGTTTGCTTGTTCTTTTTAAGTAAATCTCAGTTTCCTTAGTTAATGTTGTTTGCTATGCTGTCGACTGTTTTAAATAACATCTTAACCTTCAAGCCATCAGCTGATAACATGTTTTATATGAGTACTCTCTAATGGAATGTACTGTATATAAATTACAGTAGAGTGGTACTGAAAGCCACTAATACAAAGTAAGTGAGCCGACCTTTATTCAGTCAAATTAAGTCCACGTGCTGCAAAAATTTGGTCCACGTGCTTCTTCCGGTAAGACAGCAGTACACTTGGTCACAGGAGCTCCTCCAGGTCCAAAAATGTTTGTCTTAAACATTTTACTTGTCACAAGACCCTGTTGGACATTGGTAATACAAAATACTGTAAGCCCATTTATTGGTTCATCTGCGAGACTGGTGGTGGGGGAGTTGTGTAGTCTCGTTTGTTGTGCGGACAAAACCCTCATGGTGCGGCGACGCCTCTTATAGCCACGCACTGGGAGGAGATGCCGAGGTGGTGTAGGAGAGAATAGAGGCACAGTGGGCATGCTGGCTGGGAGGCTGACCATTGCGCGCCAGCCCTCCTGGTGGGTTCTGCTCTCCAATGTTTGTTCACCAGTAGACAAGCTGGATTGTCTTCATCTGCAGCTGCCCCAGTGCGAGACGAGCTGATTTTCGTTCATCTGCAGCTGACCCAGAGTAAGATGAGGAAATGCTACATGTTCGTTCTTACAGAATCGTGGCTCCAGGACAACATTCCATGCACCACCAGTCTTCAGGCCATGCCACTCAGGGACTTGTGCTGATATTATTTTGTGACTGCATGTGTTATCATACCATGCTTGCTGTGTGTGACTGTGAGGCCTCTGTTGGTCAGGGTCGCCCATGGATGTTGCATCCTGGCTGTCTAGATACGCAAACCAGGGCAGTACAATGTGGAGTACAAGTTATTGCCCATGTAGCAAACTCCCCGTCTCCACGCAACTGATGAACCCAAAGGACCAGTGAGACTGATGCAGTTTGGCAGCAGCAGGTTAGCAGGAGTTACCAGTCAGCATTGAACTCAACATAGGACTGCCTTAGGGACTCCAACTCTGGATTATTCCCTCGGGGTTTACTCCCAAAGCCTTCCTCACATGAAGGCCAGGAGGTGGACTTAGTTGATGGAAGCTATTTGAGACCCACACCATTGGGAGCATTTTAACAGGTGGTGGGAGCTTGTCTCCACTACCACCCCCACTACCAACCTTTAAGGAACTGTGTCTGTGTGACTGTATGTACTGTGTTTTGTACCTTGTCCCTGGAGGAACACTTTTGTTTAGCTGTATACATGTGTATGTTTGAATGACAATTAAACTTGAACTTAACTTGAACTTGAAAAGGTTCAAACAGCAATCAACATGAGTGAAGCTAAAATGTAGCAGTAATTTGATTTATTGCAGTAATATCCACAAAGTATGTGATTGCTCTTGGGGAAAAATTAACAGAAAATAGTCCTGTGTAAACTGCACAATACAAGACTTCAAAGTAAAACTAATGTTTCTTGATAACTTCTTGTACTATTTCTGTTGTGAATTAGTACAATATTGTGTATTTATAATGGGAGGGGAAACAGTGGCCCAGCAGATAGAACTACTTAGTTTTCATGAACTGAGTTTGTTCCTGATCTCTGCTGCTATCTCTCTGGGGCTTGCAGGTTCTCCTGCATGAATTTCTCCTTCTGCTCCAGTTTCTTCCATCATCCCAAAGATATGCTGGTTGGTAGGTCAACTGGTTGTTAAAAAATGTGTGTTGTGCAGGTAAGCTGTAGAAGAGCTTGGGTTGCCATTGATGAAAACCTGAAAGAATATGTAATGGGGAAATATGGGTTTGCTCTGAGAATCAGCATAGACAAGGTAGATAGAATTGCCTCCTATGTCGAAAGGAAGTGTAAGTAAATTGTAATTGTCATGGAAGGGAGAAGATTTGTGTTAACAAATTTGCTTGAGAAGCTGCAGCTACAAAGATTTTGAAAGTTCAGTTTTGGGGATATAGGGCAGGAATTTTAAGCCCTCAGAATAGGAGTGGGTTTGTGAGGGAATAGGTTTGTGAGAGGAATAGGTTTGTGTCAGATCAGATGTCATTTGAAAACAAAACCTTAGACCTCAGCCTGTATGATACCACTGTTCACTCCACTGAACTCACCAGTCTTCACTTCCTTCTCCATGGTAAATTCTGATGAAAAGTATTTATATATTTAGGGGTTCCTTATTACTGACTGACAGAAGTACAGTTTCTGGTTCTAATAGAGGTTGAATGAGGCAAGGGACTAGCGTCTTTCCAGGAGGCAAATAGTTATCCATATTCAAGAGAAGGTGAAATATCTTCTGCTTTAAAATAAGTAACCCCAGCTTTGCCATGCAACTTGGAACCCTTCTATAACCCTCCAAAGACTGTATATCCTTTCTGAAATGAGATGCCCATATTTTGATCAGCAGATAGCTCAGCAATCAAAAAGAGGCTTGTGAAATTCACCATAGAAAAGCGATTATACTAAATTGCCACTGAATAGAGAATATAAGAGTATTTAATCATTGTCTGATGGAAATTCATTTCCGGTCAACATTTACTAATAACATTAGAACCAAATTGTGGATCTGGAATACTGTGATTAGAGTGCACTTTCAATGAAGGACAAAACTCTAAGCTGCTTTGAGGTGTTCCAGATGAAATGCTTTTATTTCCGTACCGTTTTGATGACTCGCCTTTGCACCCCAAGGCTTAAGCAACCTTCTGTAGGTGTGCAAGAATAGTTGATGCTTTTTCACCTCTGTTCTTTATCTGATAATTTATCGGTCAACTATTACAAGTCCAGAGTGGGTGGTTAACGATAGTTCATTGCTTTGATAGAGAACTACGGAGTTTAGATTGTCTATGCTGATGTAGTGAATCTCAGTGGTCACCAGCTATGCTGGTGGTATCTAAGGCCCTGTTTGTTGGTGTTACTGCAAGTGTGGAGTCTACACCTATAGAAAAGAGGGGAAAGAGATAAAGAAAATATTTGAATATTCAATTATGCTTTCCTTTTGATTATGCCAATTTGCTATGATTTGACAAATTAAGATGTACTGAAAGATTGTTTCAAATGCTAGTTGAATTCACCTTTGAGTAGATCATTATTCGTATACATTTTAGTTCAGCTGTGTAAAAACAAAGGCATTTTGATTGGATGGGCTCCAAGTAATTGTGGGGACTTGCTGGTTTTTGTTTGCTATGTGTTTAAACAGCTGCTTGTCAAAGTCTGCCTGACCACAAATAGTAGAGGTAACAAGATGTTTGGAAGGCAGTTAAGTTTGCCAAAGGAGTTCTGTTAGGATAAGAATGTAAGAAATAGAAACTGGAGTAGGCTATTTAGCCCTTCACACTTGCTGAACCATTCGGTAAGATTATGATTGGGCTTTGTAAATAAATCTAAGAGCGAGCTGAACCAAACCTGTTCAAAGACTTAAGAATGTAGGCCACTAGTTGATTTAAACTGAATTTAATTTAATTTGATTTAACCTTAATTTAAACTGAATTCTGACTTCCCCTGCAGTAGTCATATCCTAATTACAAAGAGTAAGGTCAAGAGGACATTTTTGTGCAACTATGAACAATCAAGTTTACTATCTTATTTTTGGGGAAAGAAATTGCCAAGTCTGTTGAAGATGCTTCTACTCATCTGCCACGGACCTTATAAACTGTCTCTATTCCTTGCCCTGTGTCTATCTTCACCTCCCTCCATGCCCCCCCATGCTTTGGGCAATACCCTACAACAACATTTCCCTTCATGCATTGTCTTGTTCCAAGTCATGCCTATCTACTCATTCTGCATGCACCATTTACTTCCACATGCCACCTCTTTCCTCCTGTTTTCAGTAAGGTCATCATACTAGAATGGGAGCCAAATATATATTAATAATCCTTATCTTCTGCGCAGCAACAACTGACCACATCTTCAGAGGTTGATTTGCAATTCTTTGCAATAGCATTGGCTTCTATCAAAGGCAGAATGATTCATTCTGTTATGTAAGCATGGTCTGAATACAAATTTCATTTTTGCCGCTTCCCTGGTTATATTAATGATTCTATGACTCTGAATCCTATTTTTCATCTTAAACTTTTATTTCCTTTACACAGGAAATCCTGAAACCTTATAGAGTAGTGATTATTTTCACAGCCTGATTTCAAATAACAAGCTGTGAGGAAAATGTAAGAAACATTGATTTAGGCTTTTGTGCACTTTGGGTGGCGGATGATACCTTAATTTGTAGCATAAGGATTTTTGCCAAGTGGCATGGACAGGATATCTCAGTTGCAAGCTTTGGATGTTCCATAAATACATGAATTTGTTGCACTGCTGCAACTATATAGGACAGTCTTGTATCTCACCTGTGTTCTGTCTTATATTGATGATTTCTAATTCCTCCTGTTAGCAAAAGTAGTTTACCTAAAGGGCCAAAAAAAAACACTTTTGTGAAGTAATTATCACCTGACCTCCCAGTTCAGAAGGAATGCCAATACTGGTGCTGGAGACAGGGGATGCAAAGTTAAATGTGTAATGTGAGAACCTAAGAGATAAAGAGAAGGAAATTTTGTTCTTGAAATACTTCCTTTCATCAAAATTTTAATATTCTAGTTTATTTGCTGCTTTGTATTATTATTTACTGATAGATCAGATTGATGTGGATAAACTAAGCTTTCTCTTTTTTGTGAGAAAAATTGGTTCTATTGTCACAAAATTGGAATATCATGTTTCACGCACTACTTTGCTTTTTGGATTAATTTAACTGCCCTGTGGATTTTTCAGGCTTTTCTTGGACCCTAGCTACTTCAGTAAACTTCTTTAAAAACATTTTTGTTTTGAGTTTTTTTTTTCATTTTTAAACTCACAACTTGCACATTCCAATCCTGGCTTAGTATATAAATAACTTCTAAAATTTAAATCAATGGTTTACAAAAATGCATTTAGCTCTTGGATCAAGGTAGCTTACACAAGAGAAGAATGAAGATTTAAGCCATCAGCTTCTGATCCTGCCATAAACCCCATTTACTAGTGCATATTTGCATTTGTCATCCTGTGCCCATCTGCTGCTGCAATCATTATCCATGATGATACTAGCTCTAGGCTTCACTAAGTCACTCAGCCAGTATCCTTGATGTTCAGAGTGTATATATGCCACCACATAGAACCCTGAGATTCTTTTTCTGTGGGTGCACATAGCAAATCTATAGAACAGTAGCTGTAAACAGGATCAGTGGGCAACGAACTGTGCAAATGCAAATATAAATAAATAGCAATGAATCACGAGCATGAAATAACAAGATTAAAAGGTCCTTAAAGTGAAACCATTAGTTGTGGGAACACCAGAAGTAAAATGCACGTAGGTATCCCCTTTTGTTCAAGATCCTGATGGTTGAGGGCTTGTAACTATTGTTGAACTTGGTGGCTCTTGTACCTTCTACCTGATGGCAGCAACAAGAAAAGAGCATGGCCTGGATGGTGAGGATCTTTGATGATGGATGCTGCTTTCCTATGTCAGTGTTTCATGTAGATGTGCTCAATGATTGGGAGCATTTTACCTGTGATGTTCTGGGCCAAATCCACTACTTATTGTAGGATTTTTCACTCAAGGGCATTGGTGTTGCCATACCAGGCCATAATCAGCACACTTTCTTCCAAACATCTGTAGAACTTTGCTAAGGGTTTTGATGACATGTCAGATTTCCGCAGACTCCTGTGGAAGTAGATGCAATGTTGTGCTTTCTTTGCAACTATATTACATGATGGGTCCAGGACAGGTCCTCTGAGATAGCGATACCCAGTAATTTAAAGTTACTGACCCTCTCCACCTCTGATCTTTCGATAATTTCTGGATGTATGTGCCACTGGGTGATTGATAGTCCTTGAGACAGGTTACCACACTCTTCTTGGGCACCGGTATGATTGGAGCCTGCCACTCACTCAGGTTGTTGCCACTCACCGCTGGAACGAAAGGTTGAAGATAACAGTGAATACACCAAACACGAGGAAATCTGCAGATGCTGGAATTTCAAGCAGCACACATAAAAGTTGCTGATGAACGCAGCAGGCCAGGCGGCATCTATTGGAAGAGGTACAGTTGACGTATCGGGCTGAGACCCTTCGTCCGGTGAATACACCAGCTAGTTGGTCTGCTCAAGTATTCACTACTTGGCCAGGTACTCCATCTGGACCCGATGCTTTCCTTGCCTTCACTCTCTTGAAGGCAGTCCGCACGTCATCATCCGATACTGAGACCAAAGGATCATTGGGAGGCATGCAGGTGTGTGATGGGTCTCTCTCTGAATTGGAGGTCAAAGCAAGCATACAAGGCATTGAGCTCACCTGGAAGCGAAGCTCTGCTGTTTCCTATGTTGCAGGATTTAACTTTTGTAGGAGATTATGGCACAGCTATTGAGCACCCCTTGTTGATTCCAGTCTAGTCCAGAATCGCCACATCACCTGTGAGATAGCTTTCCAGAGATCATACCTCTTGTTGCATTCTTGATCTCCAGACTTGAATGTCTCTGATCTGGCTGTCAGCAAATTCTGGATTTCATTGTTCATCCAGGACTGCTGATTGGGGAAAACCCTGAATGATTTTGTGGGGACACATTCATTCACAATGGTTTTAATAAGGTCTGTAACAACCCTGCTGTAGTCATTGAGGTCCTCAGATGAGGTCTTGACCTTGGCCCAGTCCACTGACTCAAGGCAATCCTGTAACCATTCATAGTTGTGTTTTAAGGTTCTGTCTGATCACAGGTAGTAGGAGTACAGCCAAGTGGTCTGACTTGCCAATATGTGGTCTCGGAAAGGAATGATAGACATTCCTTGTCGTAGTGTAGCAGTGGTCTAGTGTGTTGGGACCTTTGACACAACAGGTTACGTGCTGGTGATAATGAACAGTGTTTTCTTCAAATGGGCCTGGTTAAAGTTACTGACTATAATTTGAAGTGCATTAGGATGAGCTGTTTCTTGTCTACAGACAACCTCGTGCAGTTCCGTGAGTGCTTGCTTATAATTGGCCACTGGTGATGTACGAACTGTAGCCAGGATCATGGATGAGAACTCCTGATGCAAATAGAATGATCTACATTTAATTATTAGGGGTCAGGGGAACAAGAAATCGACATAACCCCTATGTCTGAACACCAGCGGGAATTGACTAGAAAGCATTAGCTGCCACCTTTTTTCTTACCAGAGTTCAAGGTTCAATCCATTCTGAAAGTCATAAAACTGCCCGGTTGTATCACTGCATCTGGAGTATTTGCCATTAACCAATCTTCCTGGCAACAAACAACTGATCTGCTTCATCTGCCTCTAATACTGCATCTTGCTCTGAGATCGTCAGTATTATTCTCCAGCAACTGCAACAAGATGTAGGGTAGAGGAGGCCTCCTGCCACGTTTCTGGCGATGGCGTTGACCCTTAAAGGTGTCGCACTTGAAAGCTTCAGTGGAGCTCATGACTTCTGCTCTGTATCCGATTGCTGGTCGCGAGATTGAAGATCACTGGTGTAATCAAATAAATTCAGCTCACTGATATTACTGGCTAGTTTTCAAGTACATCAAGTATTTAATTGTCTGTAAAACATTTAAAACATTTTGTGACACCCGTAGGTCATGAAATGCAGCATATACTAATATAGCTACTTCTCTTCCCATTTCGGATGTGTTCTTAGAAAGAGGCATTCTTAAGGAAGCTCTGCTGAAAGGAGCGATGGCAGTATTGTACTCGGATATGTTACCACTGCTTTGTTGGGAGCCTGTCACATATCCAACAATGAATTACACTGTTGCTTGATTTGGAGAGTTTGCCTGAGGGCATATATTGAGTGGATTATGCCAAGTAGTGAGCTAACTCAAGGGGAAGGGGGAAGGGAAAGATCAAGGTTGTACCCTGGCCAGCAAGGTGTGTGTGGATAATTGCAGGGGATTGGCAGCAGCTACTCCATGTGTTGCCAGTATTCCCTCATTGCCAAATACTGGATGTGATGGAAGCTGCTACCTTTTCATTGCTTTGTTTTGCTGCGCAACTGTCCCCAGATTATCCTGTGCTAACGGTCTCAATTGAGGAGGAGAGATGGCTGCTTCTACCACATTAAACAGGAGGTGATTCATTATCATAGGATCCAGGCAGTCTGTCAGTACATACAATAAACTTGCCTGATCTTTACGCCCACCATCCTGGCAGGGTGCAGTCCTGAGCTCCACATTTTAGCACTGAGCAGCTACATCAGGTCATTCTAATCTGTTTGACACCAGACCCCGACGACAGACCCTCCTCACAGAGCTGTCAGGCATTCATTTGCTGGGGAGTGCCAGCGGAGGGCAGGGATTCAGCATTAGATTTCCAGCACTGCAGTTGACAAGGCAAAGCCCAATCAGGATATTTTATTCAATGTTCGGGTGTTTATATTTTTGAATGTTCAAACCTAGAGGCCAAGAGCAGTATAACAATTCGGCCCTCAACAAGATTCCACTGTCAAAACTTCCTGTTTTTATTGTGTGCCATAGTTTCAACTGAGAAACAGTAAAAATAAGAGGGAGTGCGGATGGCCTTTAGGCAGTCCCTTGTCAGTGGCCTCTTAAATGTGATGAGTTTGAAATAAAAGCTTATTGGGTGTTTGTGTGAAGTAAGCTGATGAATGTGAACAGTATAATAATTACTCTGACCAGAGAAAGCTGAGCTTAATTGGTAATCTTCAATAATTCATTAAAAATGGTAAATAGCTGGAATATTGCTGACAGTCCTGCTGAAGATCTAGGTACCATGGTGATGTGTGTAATTACAATAATTTTTAACGGGTATGCTGGATATGGATATTTTCTGAGGGTCCAAGGCTTTGACCTTTTGCGGATGATGTCTGGAGCTGGGGGTCGGGGTGGGGGGGGGAGGTTTCTAGACATTGTGTATTGAATACAAAAGATTTTTATTATTTTAACGTGTTATGCGGAGGTTGGGGCACTGCTGCAAAACCTGTATTCATTTAACAAAGGAGCCACAGTGAAATTAGTTACGTACGATGGGATCCTCAAAAATGTATAATAGCGGTACTATTCAGGGCAGTTGTTCATTAGTATTAGATGAAAAGTAGAGCAAACTTGTCTTTATATTACATTAAATCTAATTTAGCTGTTAGTTCTGTGTTTTGAACAAAAGCTTGGAGCTTTCTAATGAGGGATAAAGGTTTACTCTTAAAGAGCTGACAGGTATGTATGCACACAAGAGTAGCAGAAAATAAGAAATAGGTGCTGGAGTAGGCTATATGACCCTTGAGTCTCCTCTGTCTTTCATTAAGATCGAGGCTGTTCTGATCTTTGGCTTCATTGCCAGATCTCCCCACTGCTCTCTATTCTATTTCTATCCTTAAAAACATACTTTCTTGGCCTTTAAATGTAGCTAATACCAACATCTGCAGTTCTCTGAGGCAGAGTTTTCAAGATTTACAAGTAAATGCATGTTGGAGCATGAAGTTTGTTGGGCTGCCAGAGTGAGTGATGCCTGATGTAGAAGTGGAGCCAAAACAGTTGAAAGCTCTGGTACTGATGGAAAATAATCCACAACCAGAAATTGGCTGCAGCAGATATACAACATGTAAATCCTGTCACAGTTTTATTGACTAATCTGTATCTCCAAAAAAATCAGTAACTGACTAGTATGCGGGCCTATTTTTTTTAATGCAGTTTGGAGGCTGGTAACCGGTTGAAATCGTCTGCTTGTGCGTTTTGACATGTCACAAAAATACATTTCAGAATCTATAGCACAAAACTTTTTCAATTAATTCAGTGCATTAATTAAAGTAAGTATTGTCAAAAGTATAAGCTTAGAATAAGCTTTAAAATTTTTTAATTGAATGCTGCTGCTTACTGTTGCTTGCATCTGCAGTGTTGGGCAGATTTGGATGTTTTCATGGTAGAAAATAAATTCAGTGTGTTGTCCTAAGATTTTTCGATCTTTCTGTTATGAAATTCATCTGTCAGTCTTGGCTGGTCTGAGTAGAATTTGAACAGATTTCATCTGGGTGTGGTAAAGGAACCAGGGGGTGTCTCATTCCATGAGAGAACTAAATCTTTGAAATCATATCCATTATCACACCTTTCACATGCAAACAATGCAGAGAAGTGATTTCATCTAGATTGGATCATACTAGGGATTATTTCTAGATGGCATGGAGCCTGGCAACTTCTTAATACTCAGATGCAGATTAGTAATTTCAGCCCAATATCACTGTCTCTCATCTACACTGTTCTGTCAGATTGGAAGTAACCAATCACAGTTCCCATTGTTTCTTGCAGATTTGTTTTTTGAACTAACTTTGCACCAATTTCCCTTCACTTGTTCTGTAAGTAGTGCTATACAATTTTCCCGCAGGAAACTCTGACGCTAGTTTGTAATTTGGAGCATCATTCTGCTACTAAAAGAGGAAACAAAACATCAGCTGTGCTGAGTTCATGTTAGCATGGCTGACTGTTTCCCAGTGTTAGTCACTTTCCATCTATGCCCTCCTTTACACACGTAAGTTGGAGCTTTTGGATCCAACCTTCAATCTTGGCTGAACAATCAGAAAAAAGCTGGGAGTACATTAAAAGCGAGGTATTAATTGCAAAGTCTGAACAGTGACGCCAGTGCCTGGCATGCAGCACCTTGGCAGTCTCTTTTTGAAGTTCAAGAAAGTGGAAACTGCATCAGTGGTGGTCTCTTCACAGTCTGCAGAATTTGTGCAATTCACACATGGGCTACGTGCAAGGATCACAGTACCCTTGATAATCTCACACCTGGCAGTGATATGGCATTATCTGTGCCATCAGACACAACCGGGACAGGCCACCACCTAAGGAGTGCTCAGATAAAGAGGATCACTGTGTCCTGTCTTTATTTCAAAGGCACACTGTTCTGTAGCTGTGCTTGGGCTGCTGTGGGAGAACTTTTGTTTAATTTCAAAGACAAGTTATGCATAAAAAGTACACGGAAAATAAATACTATGCACCCTTTACATTTGATTATGCCATCAAATCAATATATTTTGTTGGTGTACCATGACTGTCACTCGTGTTTCCTCTCCAAACAATACAGATCTGAAAGGCTGCCTCTTGGGGCCCAGGTCCTCCGTATCCAGTGGCAGCATGACTTTAGACTATTGTCCTTTCCACAAAGCCTTTGTGTTTGCTGCACCAATCTTCAACATGTACTTCAATTACTTAATGCTTTAAATCCCCTCTTAGTGATTGGCATAGTAATGACAAAGCAATATAGTCTCTGGGCGGGAAGTGGATGGGTCCTATTTCAATGCACATGTGCATGACATCATTGTGCCGATTCATTACCTTTTATCTCTATTTCATAAATGATTGCAGCAATCTATTTAGGTTTTATTGCTATGTGTGCAGCAAGAGGGGGTGAAGTCCACTTTGCAGACCTGTGTTCTTTTTATTGTCCTAGTCCTTGTTCCCAGCAGTCAGATTGCCTTTTTGGCTGAGATGTCTGTTAACAGAAAATAAGAAAGCAAACAAAAAAATCGTGGGTTCAAAGCCATGTCATCTTATCTCCTCAGTACTGGGGGAAAGCAATTGGCTTTCAGATAATTTATTTTTCTATCTAATTCTGACAATGATTATTATTATAAAACATTGCTGTGGAATAACTTGTGTTAAATGCTCTGCACTGAAGTGTGGTAAAACTTTGTGGTTTAAAAAAAACTAGTTTATGTCAAAGACAAGCTGTGGCATTATATATGTATAGGTGTCCCCCGCTTTTCGAACGTTCGCTTTACAAAACCTCACTGTTACGAAAGACCTACATTAGTACCTGTTTTTTGCTAACAGAAGGTATTTTCACTGTTACGAAAAAAATCAGCGCACGATAAAAGGCAGCGCGCGTCCCTAGTAGCCGCTCTCCTCCGGATTCAGAACGGCATTCTCGCCAGCATTGCTTAAACAAGTGCCTGTGAGCAGCTGTTTGCAAGTTGAGTTCTATGGTATCGGAAAAGCCTGAAAGAGCTCGTAAGGGTGTTACACTTAGCGTAAAACTAGAAATAATTAAGCGTTTTGATTGTGGTGAACGAAGTAAGGGCAAAGTGAGTTTGGCTTGTGGAAGCTGACGAACATGATGTTGAAAGGTTTTGGCATCACATGACCAAGAACTGATAGATGAAGAGCTGATGCAATTGGAAGAGGAAAGGATAACAATCGAAACCGAATGCAGTAGCGAACTGAACATGAAGCAACTGCGTGAGATTTTCGCTGCAATGATAAAGTACGACTTTAATTTTGAAAGGGTACTTAGGTTTAGGCGATATTTGCAGGATGGTTTGAGTGCTTACAAAGAACTGTATGATAGAAAAATGCGCGAAGCTCAGCAGTCAAGCAAGCCTTCCACATCAACCACAGCAGACGATGAACCTCGACCTTCGACATCGAGGCGGGCAGTCGTAGGAGAAGATGAGCTGCCTGCCCTAATGGAAACAGACGATGAGATGACACCCCAGTGTCCCACCACCCCAACCCCCAGGCCGCGGACAGATACCGATTCGCGGAGAATGCAGCGGTAGCCGGGACGCATCCAGCACATCTTTAAGAAAAAAGCAGAAATAAACAAGCTAATTAATTAGGTGCCGCCCGACACGTAATTGTTGGCCCAGATCAGAGGCAACGCAATCGGCAATCGCCTCTGATCTGGGCCGACAATTATGTGCCGGGCTGCACCTAATTAATTAGCTTGTTTATTTCAGCTTTTTACTTAGAAGATGTGCTATGTGCCTTCCGGCTACTGCTGCATGCTTCACGGCAATATAGCAGTTGGCGGCCTGGAGGGTGGGGGCCATTGCACCACCCCAGCCTGTGACGACTCAGCCTAACACACCATCATCAGTGTGCTCGGCGTTGTCTTCCCGATTCCCGTAGGTGATACTACACTGTACATACATTATTTCTACTTTTATATTAGCTGTGTATTTTGAACGTGTTATTTGATATGATTTGGTAGCCTCATAGCTTTAAGGTTACTGGAGAGAGTGTTTTGCCAACTGCGCTTGTGTGAGATTTTCTGCCGAGAGCGCTTGCGCCATGTTTTTGCTGACGGTGCTTGCGTGAGATTTTCGCTACGGAGAACAGTTCAGCAATGATTGTGGAAAAGTATTTCTACTTTATATAGGCTGTGTATTTATCATATCATTCCTGTTTTTACTATATGTTACTGTTATTTTAGGTTTTATGTGTTATTTGGCATGACTTGGTAGGTTATTTGGATCTGCGAACGCTCACAAAATTTTCCCATATAAATAAATGGTAATTGCTTCTTCGCTTTACGACATTCCGGCTTATGAACCGTTTCATAGGAACGCTGTACCTTTGGATGGTTGGGGAAACCTGTATTCTGAATGTATTCTTGGGATGCTTCTAGTCAGGCTATATACAGCATTATTAACAAGAGAAGCCTGTGGACTTCTGACTTTCTGAATTGCAGATGTGTAATACCAGTTCCTGTGCCCCTGTCCTTTCATATTCTGTAAATAAACCCTTCTGACAGAATTCTGCACCAACCCTTCATTGTTCTTTTGGATATGCTTTTTGCTTTTTTTTAAACACTATAAATTTCTGGTACTGGTTTATATCCCAAAGCAATCTGTCCCAATGTCAGAAGTGAATTATATAAGCAACCAGTCTTCTAATCCCACATTTTGATCCATGGTATGTCGGGCCACACCCTTTTCTTGTTTTTTATTCAAAATCTGGGCAAAACTGATGAGATGGAGGAGATCTTAAATAAATGTTTTGCATCTATATTTACTCAGGAGGTGGACATGGAGTGAGGCAAAGCGGCATCACAGGAGAGCAAATGTTTGGTGTCCTGTGGAAAATTAGGATGGTTAAATCCCCAGGGCATGACAAGGTGTTCCCTTGGACCCTGGGGGAGGCAAGTGCAAAAATCCTAGGCTTGAGCAGAGATTCTTATATCATCCTTAGCAACAGATGGATAGCTAATGTTGTTCCGCTGAATAAGAAAGACTGGAAGAATAAACCAGGAAGTTATAGGCCAGTGAGCTTGATGTCAGTAATGGGAAAGTTATTGGAAGGAACTGATAGATAAGTATTTGGATAGACATTGACTGATTAAGGATAGTCAGCATGCCTTCATGTGTGGTAGGTAATGTCTAACTAATTTTACTGAGTTTTTCGAGGAAGTTACCGGGAAAAGTGGGTGAATGCAAAGCCGTTGATGTTGTCTACATGGATTTTAGCAAGGGATTTGACAAGGTTCAGTATGGGATATTGACAAGAAAGTTCAGTTGCTTGGCAGTCAAGATAAGGTAGTAAATTGGATTAGATATTGGTTTTGTCGGAGAAGCCAGGGAGTGGTAGTAGACGGTTGCACTTGACTAGTGGAGTGCCGCAGGGATCGATGCTGATCCATTGTTGTTTGTCAACAATCTGGATGATAGTGTGGTTAACTGGATCAGCAAATTTGTGGATGTCTTCAAGAATGGAGGTGCAGTGGACAGCAAGAAAGGCTATCATGGCTTGCAGCGCACTCTGGACCAGCTGTAAAATGGCAGATGGATTTTAAAGTAGACAAGTAAAAGGTGTAGCATTTTAGTAGGACTAACCTGGATAGGTCTTGCACAGTGAATGGTAGGTCACTGAGTGTGGTAGAATAAAGGGATCTGGGAACACAGATCCCTAATTCATTGAAAGTGGCATTACAGGTAGATTGGCTCGTAAAGAAAGCTTTTGGCACATTAGTCTTCATAAATCGTAATATTAAGTAGTGAGGTGTTATGTTGAAGTTGTATAAGACACTGGTGAGGCCTAATTTAGAATATTGTGTGCAGATTTGGTCACCTACCTACAGGAAAGATGTAAATATGGTTGAAATAGTACAGAGAAAATTTACAAGGATGCTGGTGGACCTAGAGGACCTGAGTTATAAGGAAAGATTGAGTAGGTTGGGACTTTATTTCTTGGAATGTAGAAGATAGAGGAGGTTTGATACAGGTATGCAAAATTATAAGGGATATTCCTGTAGATGGGTAAATGCAAGCAGGCTTTTCCCATACTGATTGGGTGGGACTACAACCAGAGGTCATGGCTTAAGGGTGAAAAGTTTTAGGAGAACATGCTGGGAAACTTCTTCACTCAGTGGGTCGTGAGAGTATGGAACAACCTGCTACCACAAGTGGTGCATGCTGGCTCGATTTCAACATTTAAGGGAAGCTTGGATAGGTCCATGGATGGTAGGGATATGGAAGGTTATGGTTGCAATGCAGGTTTAATGGGAGTAGGCAGTTTAAATGATTCGGCATGGAGTGGGTGTGCCGAAGGGCTCGTTTGTGTGCTGTACTTTTCCGTGACTCTGACTCTGAGATCTAACACTTATTACTTCTCCCTTGAGACTGTAGTGGTGAGCCACTGTCTTGACCTATTTAACTCCTCCTTGTGAAAGTAGTCCCACAATGATATTGGGAAGAGAGTTTGAAGATTTAGATCCAACAATGATGAAAAATCATATTATATTTCCAAATTGCAATCATCTTTGACTTGGAAGGGATTCTGCAACTGGTTTCAATGCACTTGCTCCTGCTGTTCTCATCTTTGATTATGGAATTTGAAGTAGTCAAGGCAAATAACTGTAGTTCATTATGTAGATAGTACGTACTGGAGCTGGTGGCGGAGGGAATGAATATCAAGGCTGATCAATAGGGGGCTGATCAAAGGGCTGATTTGTTCTGGGTAATGTCAGAACTCATGGGCATTGTTGGAGATGTATTTACCAAAGCAAGTGGACAGCCTACTATCAAACTTCAAACTTCTGACATGCCTTGTAGCTGGTGGTTGGGGTTATCGAGAAGTGAGTCCTTTGCCACTGGATATGTAGCCTCTATTTCTGTCTTATACTTACAATATTTATGTAGTTGGTCCAGTTAGGTTTCTGGTTGAGAGTGATTCCCAGATCGTTGCTGGTGGAGAACTTGCAGATAATAACGCATTGAATGTTTAGTGTAAGTGGTTTTACACCACTGATTTTATAGGTGATCATGGCCTGGCACATTTTGTGGTGCAAATTTTACTTGTAATTTATTAGCCCATGCTTGATTGTTCTCATGGAAGATGGGAGGAGAAGATGGTGGCGCAACGCAGCGCGTGCGGCGGCTCCGAAATGATATCGTATTTGTTAACTAGGTACCATGCATGATCCTGATTTGATGGAGACAGACATGAGGAGCATGGTGGAGGAACATCTGAAGAAACTTCTGAAATGCCTGCTTTGCTGCTATTGCTACTGTACAATCGAGAATCTCCGGAGGGGAAGGCCCCAAATCCTCGGCATTGCCTATTGCCTGTTGCCAGGGCTGGAGAGGAAGCACTTGGCAGAGATGGTGCTCGGTGTCGGAGGGCTGGTTGGAGGCTCAAAGTTTTCGGATGGACGCAGGAGTCGGCTGTGATCGAGTGCTTCCGGGGTACTGCATCGGCAAGTTTGCGGCGCTGGAGGTTCATGGCAGGAAGAGAGTTTCTCTTCCTTCTACCATCTGCGTGAGATGATGGGACTTTCGAGAGACTTTGAGACTTTTTTTTTCACTGTGTCCATTGTCTGTCCTTTATCAAATTATGGTATTGCTTTGCACTGTTGTAACTATATGTTATAATTATGTGGTTTTTGTCAATTTTTTTAGTCTTGGTTTGTCTTGTGTTTCTGTGATATCATTCTGGAGGAACATTGTATCATTTCTTAGTGCATGCATTACTAAATGACAATAAAAGAGGACTGCGTGTCCTCATAATTTAATCTAAATTGTTGAGACAAGGGATATCTCATTTGATCTTACTGTATATTCCATTGAACTTTCTTTTTGTCCACATTGTTTAATAATCTTCCATTAATCGTTTTCTGAGCTTGTAATAGATAACTCTGGTGACAGTGAAACTAGATCAATGAGACTATCTTCCCTCAGAAGAGGAAGGAAATAACAATGCAGAAGATGAGTAGTATTTCTGTTGTTCCTTGCTCTAGGGCAATAGGATGTAAGCCACATCTGGCTCTCTGTAGTTCATGGAATATCTGATAGCACATCCAATATGTTCTTTCAAACAAATGGAGAATATTACATGTCAAGAAGACTGATAACAATGGATACTCTTATCACTTTATTGATAGGAGTATATATTTGAGAAGTCTAAAAATTCTGTAAATGTATACTCCTTGAATGACATCAGCAGAAATCAGCCAGATTTTGCGAGTTTCTAATGGAGTTACATCATTGGAATAGATACTTTGTCATATCTACTTTGTATATGTATTTAGCTATATTCAGATTCTAGATCTTAAAGATTCAGTTAATTAATTGAACTGGTCATCAAAGTAGCCTCTTGTCTCTGGAGACCTGATTTGTAGTTGAAATTAGACTGCTAAGATGAACACTTCCTCTGACTACTGTAAGATTTCAGCTTAAAAATTGTTGGCAGCCTCGGTTGGCCCAGTTCTCACTCTGAATTGACAGATGAAAGTTATTCGAGTTCTGGCATAAAGCTGGGTACAAGTCCAGAAAGGTGGTCAGCATGAGAACTGGATATTTCATATTTCACTAACCTTGGGAATAAGATAAATTATAACAGCAAGGCCAAGGGAATTCTGTAGTCCACTTTACCCTACTACACTAAATTAAGATTGCTTGATCATCATGGGAAAGATGTTCGTTTTGGTGGGAAAAAGGTGTAAAAGGAAATGCAGTAAATCTGCAATTGGGACCGACAAGCTAATGCTCTGTATGCCACGTTATTCCAGTAAACTTTGAGAACTTTGTACTTTGTGACTGGTTCATTTGCACTGATGGCAGTTTTATGTTCTTTTAAAATTGCTTTTGCACAATGTTTCTTCCAGTGAGCAATTGCTTCAGGGTTCGGTTTTCCCTTCTTTGATGGGGTAAGGCCAGCATGCACTCATTTTCAATTACATTGACACAGAACTGTTTATAACAATGGAAACTTTATTTTTATAATGTATTTTAGTCTGAGGTGAAACTGTCTTCCGTTTGGATGATTATGTCTCAGAACTAACTGACGTGTGACATAATATTGTAAATTGTCGAGTATACATCAGTTTTTGGCCCCAGATCAGATGCAAATCAGCATCAGACATTAATTTTTTTTTTGAAAGATTCTTCTTACATTTGTGACAAACAGTGACGTTGGAAAAGTTATTAAAGTTTAAAGCTCTCTTTCACATACTATGGGAGATTTTCACAATGTTATAGCTTATGCCATTATTGCCATAATCGGTGTATATAGGAAGGTTCAGTGGATATCCGATATTATACAGATGCCTTTACTCTTCGATCTTGTGCAGTGTACAGTATATAAACCCCAACATAGTATAAACCAGAATATTAGCCTGTAACGAGAATAATGACGTGATCATCAAAAGAGCATTAATCTGTATATCAAACTTCAAAATAAATTTATTATCAAAGTTGGTGTATGTCACCAAATACAAAACTGAGGTTCGTTTTCTCATCAAATCCGATAACCATAATAGAATCATTGAAAGACTGCACCAACTTGGGCACTCAACCAGTGTGCAAAAGGAAACAAACTGCGCAAAAACAAAAAGAAAGAAATAATAATAAATAAATAAGCATTAAATATTGAACATGAGTTGAAGAGTCTTTGAAAGATTGTGGGAGTATTTCAGTGATGGAATGAATGAGGTTATCCTCTTTGGATATTACAATTTGTCCTCTATTCCTAATAAATGGTTATAGACTGACTACAGCTGAGACCCCAGTACCAGCACAAAAAGCCCTAAACTACCAAGTTATTCATTAACCCAATTTCATTATAAAATACAAGATCAAAAGCAAATTATGTACTTTAGTATACTGATTTAGAAAACTTTCATCTCCCACTTTATTACTGCTCATTTGGTTTGCCCATTCTATATTTGAAGATTGAAATTCTGGCTGAGTGGTGTCACAACAACAACCTCTTACTCAATGTCAGCAAGACCAAGGAGCTGGTAATTGAGTTCAGGTGGAGGAAACCTGAGGTCAATGTGCCATTCCTCATCGGCAGATCGGAGGTGGAGAGAGTAGGCAACTTTAATTTCCTCAGTGTTATCACTTCAAAGGACTAGTCCTGGGCCGGGTTCATAAGTCCAATTATGAAGAAAGTACGCAGTGCCTCAATTTCCTTAGAAGTTTGAGAAATTCAACATGACATCTAAAATTTAGACACTTCCATAGATGTGTAGTAGAGAGTATATTGACTAGTTGCATCATGGCCTGATATAGAAACACCAATGCCCTTGAACAGAGAATCCTACAAAGATTAGTGGATTTGGGCCAGTCCATAACCAGTAAAGCCTGCCCCACAATTGTGCACACCTACAAGGAGTACTGCCGCAGGAAAGCAACATACATCATCAGGGACCCCCACCACCCAGACCATGCCCTCTTCTTGCTGCACCACCAAGTTCATGAACAGTTATTACCCAACCATCAGGCTCTTGAACCAAAAAGGATAACTTCATTTATTAAGTTGTAAGATTGTGGCAGATGAAATATAATGCTCACTTTCACCCAGTATGGCAGAGAAAAAAAACTAAAGGCAGGGCATTTTTTACATGGTGAGAGGTAGAAAGGTCTCACTATGTAAAGAATGACTTGGGTGATTCTTCACAGGTTGCTAAATTTTAAGTGACGTGTATATATTTAAAAAAAATAGATAAGTAGAGTAAGTATTTTCAGTTTTTATTGTAGGAATGGCTGAGGCTAAGAGTAGAGATATCCTACCCCAATTATATAAGACCTTGGTAAAACTGCAATTGGAATTTATATAGGTATGATCCCTCTATGCAAGGAAGCTTATACTTTCAATGAAGGAATTGCAATGAAAACTCACTAGATTACTTCTGGGGAAGTGGGTTTATTACATGAGAGATTAGGCAGACTGGGCCTGTATTGGAATGGTGAATGGTAATTTCACTGAAATGTACAGAATTTCCTCCGGCAGCCTTCTAGAACAATGGTTGTAAGTGGTTCACGGCATAGATGAGAATTTTATTTACCCAGGCATTCGCGAATTTTTAGAATTCTGCACCCAAGAGGGCCATGGTGGCTGCTGCTGTGTATTTTCAGTTTGGAGATCTATTCATTAATTGATTTGAGGAATGCCGTTCAGAGACGAATTATCATCCGTGATCTTAATGGATAATGTAAAAAAAAACACAAGGATTCAAATGCCTTATTGCTGCTGCTTGCATTCTCAAGTCAGAGACAGCAAACCAGAAAATGAGACTCTAGTAGGGATATGCAAACTGTGGAGTGAAATGTTGGATAGATATTTCAAAGAATGATTAGAGTATGTGGATTAATCCTCAGCCTATTCAAGTTTTAGTGAGAGGTGGTAGAAGCTGTGTTAGTGATGGTGCTTCTGTTGGGATTTTTCTTGGCTTAACATGGTTGGAAAGTGATTATTTGATTGCTTTGCTGCAAATTATGAATCTTAAAGTGGGATAGCTATTTTGGGAAAATAGCTTAGCTTTCTTTATTAGCAATGGTTGGACCACATATCACTTTAGTTTTAAATCTTCCATTGTAAATCTATAAAAAGATAGCTAACAGGCTACAGTACCTTGGAAACTTTAGACATATTTGGCTGGTGAGATAAGTTTATACATTGGGATCCTATGTGGTTGCTGCTTCTCTGTGGAACTACACTGAAGTTCATAGGATTATATCCTCCGCCAATGCTTTTGACCTTTGATGTAGTTAAGAGGCATCATGTATTAAAATAAATATGGTGAAGGTGGTTAGATTTGCGTTTATCAGCAGTCTTCACAGGCTCTGAATCTTACAGATGCACATGTTGATCAGCAGGCATTCGTTCATGGGTAGTGCACTAGACTGACTGACAAATGTCTGTTGGAGCAGCATTCCTAGATGTACACTGGCTCATCTGCTAGGCAGCTTCTGAGATGCGTTGAGAAGGTTATGGGGAGCTTTATCTTTTTTTTATAATTATACTACCTCTGATATGCCACCATATTAAAAGATCCACTTGAAAACAGACACAGCCATGACTAGAAAGAAGCAAAGGTCCAGTTTAGAAGTCTCTGCAAGTAGAATTGCTTTGCCCTGTGTTTTGTGACAGCTGTGGAATCCTCTGGTTGAACAACACAGCAACTTTCTGCTAGCTAGTGATGTTTGAAAAACCTTGCACAGCACAATAATAGAAAGTTACATATCTTAAATAGAAACAAAATGGAAAGTAACGGATATTCTTTTTAGAGACGTAGAAGAAAGTGACCTTTCATAACGTGGTCATTTCTGAAGAATAGAAACCTAAGATCTTTCTGGGAGTAGACTTGTTCCCTTGATGTTTGAAGTTCATTGTTGTGACCTTAATTAGATATGACATTGAAAGACTTTAGTAGCTTCTACAGTCTGACAAGCCTGACTGCCTGAGAATTACAGAGCTTTCTAGTACATCTTTATTGTACCCCTTCTCCAACCCAGTTGTACTTTACCACTAAGGTTTTCATTAAAATGAGTTTCAGTGTCTCTGCATCTCCCTTAATATAGATAGATAGATAAATATACTTTATTAATCCCGAGGGAAATCTGGTTTCGTTACAGCCGCACCAACCAAGAATAGAGCGTAAATATAGCAATACTAAAAATCCCCAACAATCAAACAACAAAATGCAAACTATGCCAGATGGAAACTAAGTCCAGGACCAGTCTATTGGCTCAGGGTGTCTGACCCTCCACGGGAGGAGCTGCATGTTCGATGGCCACAGGCAGGAACGACCTCCCGTGCCGCCGAGTGTTGTATCACGGTGGAATGTGGCCGAAGTCCAACAGTAAAAAGTTCAATATCCAGTCTGCAAACACGCTCCTCGATCGTAATATGCCCCGGATTGCACCATCCGTTGTTAACCAGATCAGTAAGCACCCAACTCCTTTACGCTTACCACTCTCAGTGCACTTTCGGTCAGCCGGAACGGTATTACCCGCCGAACTCCTCTTCTCCAAAAGTCTCTGTTGTCTCGACCCCGTTCTCTTTCCTCGGCTTTGTGATCCCCCTCTCCATCCTCTGTGTGTTTTCCTCCGGATTTCAGCAGGAGTGTTCGCCGCTCTGTTCGCTAAACCGGCCGGTATTTGCTGGTCCGTGGAATACACAACGCGATCTTGCTTCTGTCCCGCGTGTCGGGATGTAACCATTTCCAGCGCTAAAGAAAACCCAAATAAAACTCTCTACCAGCATGTTAGAGAGGGTGCAGCTTCAACATGTTACCATGTGAGAAAAAAACCCACAAAAAATAAGCTCATTTCTGAGCAGGCCTACACTTGGTTCACAAGTTAAAATGTAGATGTCCAATTTATTATGGTTGACTTTAGGCCTGAAAATGTTTCTTTCTGGAGACTTGAAAGGAATGCTGATTGCTTTCAGAGTTACAGTTTTGTTGGATACCTTTCACACTTTTGGACTGATCTTCTTACATGTGGCATGCCAGTCATCTTGTAAACTAAAGAGCATTCATTTCTGTCAGTCCTTTCCTTTATTGAAAATGAGCAGTTAATTGATGTTAGTTTGACTAGTAAAGTGGTGACCATTTTCTGATTTTTATGTTCTAATGGGTCACTTTCTTTTGCAGATTTTTGGACCACATTACAATTTGCATTCCTCCTCAGTGTCTGTGTAAACAGGTCAGTGCTCTGCTTCTCGTGATTTGGTCAACAGAAAGGGGTTTGGAATTGATGCAGATGTGGGTGAGGTTGTAAAGCACATCTGCCTCCTGTGTCAAACAGAACATTCTAAAGTACTGGGGACATCCAAATAAATGCAGAGTTAAACTCTTTATTTTTTTTTCTTTTGAAGTGGTGGGTGATTTTTTTTAAAAAAAAAGAACATTTGGTTAAAATTTGAATTGGCAAAATAATTTTTTACCTGTTTTACCAAAATAACTTTTTTTTTACCTGTTTTTCGCTCTGTCTTTAGTGGGCAGTGCAGTAGTGTAGTGGTTAGCATAATGTCATTAAAGTCTCAGTGATCCAGGTTCAACTCCTGTTGCTGTCTGTAATGAGCTTGTACATTCCCCCGTGACTACACGGGTTTCCTGTAGGTGCTCCGGTTTCTCCCACATCCCAAACTTCATACACGTTAGTAGGGCCTGTTTTAGCATGCTGTAACTCTAAATAAAATTTTAAAAATAAATGAATAAAATTTGGGTGTAAGTATTCCATTAGTGATTACGCCACAGTTGGGAAAAACTCTGGAGTGAAAACAAACCACTAGAAATGGGCAGATGGTGTTTTGGGTGAAGGCCCTTCATCTGGACTGAAAGCCAGAGAGGCAGTAGCCAATATAAAGAAGTGAAGGGAAGGGGTAGAGTAGGAGCTGGCAAACAATAAATAGATCGAGGTGCAGATGAAAGAGGGAAAAGTAGAGGCTGGAAGGTAGAGGCAACAAAGGGCTGTAAATGATGGGGAAAAAGGAGCATAGAATCAAATGTGCTGAGAGAGGATCTATAGGGTTAGTTATTGCAGTTCCTCCAGTTGCAGTGGTAAGTACCTCAGGAGGAGTAAGAATGGACAGGGAGGAATGAAGTCACATTGTGATGGCGTTGTAGCTGGTGGAAGTTGCAAAGCACGGTGTGCTGGATTTGTCAACAGGGGGGTGAAATGAACGAATGAAGGGAACTTCATCCATGTTCTGTCGGGGGAGAAGTGGATTATGAGCAGAAGTGCAGAAAGTGAAGGAGATGAGCGTGAGAGGCTCTATCAACAATAGAGAAAGTTGGGAAGAGAAGCCCCATTTTCTGAAAAAGGACATCTCTGATGTCCTAGAGTGGAAGGCCTCATCCACACAGATGCAACAGAAATAGAGAAAGTGAGAGAAAGGAACAACATCTTTACAAGAGAAAGGGAGGGAGAGGATGTGTGTAAGTTGGTGGGACTTGTTAAATGTTGGTGGATAGATTGGCTGCTGAGATGGAGGCGGAGAGATCGACAAATGGGAGAGATGCGTCAGAAATGGTTTAAGCGCACTTGAGGACACAGTGGAAGTTGGCAGCAAAGTTGATGTAATTGTTGAGTTCTGCATGGTTGCAGGAGACAGCACTAATGCAATCAGTTTGGTAGTGAAGAAGGAGCTGGGGGAGTGATGCTGGAACAAAGGTTGATTCACATTGCCAATGAAAAGACAGGATACCTAGAGCTCCTGAGTACCCCTGTCTGCACTTCTGACTTGCATTAAGTGGAGGGAGTCAAAAGAGAAATCCCTAAGGGGTAGCATATGTTTTGCCAATCGGCACAGGGCATAGATGGAGAGGTACTGGTTGGGTTTGTGTTCTAGAAAGAAACAGAGATCCATAAGAGTCCTTCGGATGGGGAATGAATATCCAATCTGAGGATGTGGCACTGGGGGTTGGATAATTGAAAGCTGTTAAAACAGTGGAGGGAAAACAAGGTGTCCTAATGCAGGTGGAAAGGGATTAAAGAAAGGAAGATAGTATGGAGTTAAGATATGAAGAGGTGAGAGCAAGCAGAAACAATGGGCCAACCAGGTCAGTCTTGCTTGTGAATCCAGGTTAGAAGACAAAAAGCCACTATTTTGGGAACCATCGGGTCGGAAAATATGGAGAGAAGATGTGTAGTAATATGGGAGACAGAAGCTTGATGATCACTGGTGGGCTCATCGTCAAGAGGAGGGTGTCAGAAAGTCAGAGAACTATCACATAGACACTGCAAGATAGAAGTCTGTCCCCCAGACCACAATGATACTGCCCTAGTCAGCAGATTGATGATGAGGCTGGGACAGGTGCGGAGTGCACGAAGAGCTACCGATTCAGAGTGGGTGAGGTTAAGGTGAGTGAGAGGAGAGGTGAAGTCAAGGTGGTTGATGTTGCATTGGCAGTTGAAAATGAAAAGATCAGTCAGAAAGGGGTATCCAAGAGGAAAAGGTGATGGGAGTAGTTATCAAGCGTGGGGAGTGGGTAAGGACTCCTTATTAAAGAACTAGGCATGGAAGTGACAGCTCAGTTGTGGTCAGACTGGAACTTATTGAAGTGCAGGTACAGGGGTACACAGGTGATGTCTTTGCTGTGGACAGACACCTCTGGATTAGAAAAGGGGAGGTCAGAGAGGATAATAATGAGCTGGGGTCAGTTGTGGGACTAGAGGACAGCAGGGGAGTGGAGGGCTCATGGGAGGTTAGGCCATCAGGGGGAGAAATGTTAAAAAGAGTTGAGAGGTGGTGTATTTGTAGGGGTGAAATATGACACTGGGGATGGATTGATTGCTAGCAGGACAAGAAATGGTGGAACCATGTCCTGGAGGAACTCTGGTCCTTGTTTGTATTACTGCTATTTTGATTTGATTTTCCTAAGTATTTATCAAGAGTTCATAACTTGTGCTTCTGGTCGTGTTAACATTTCTTTCCAAGCTCTCATTTCTTCGTTCATTAACTTGCCATCTATACCTTTTCTGTTTTTTCTCATCTGCGTAGCTTTCTTTTTCCTCCCACTCATTGTTGCTCTCCCTCCCTCCCTCTCTCCATTTCTCTCCTGTCCTTTCTTCCCCCACTACATCTCTTTTGGGCTGTTGAATGTTAAATTTTGAAGAGCTTAAAAGCAGTGTGATGTGGATTTTCTTGTATGTTAAATCATTAGCTCTAAAGTACTCCAGTCCAATGTGCCCTTTTGCCTTACCTGCTGTCATTAAGCAGCAGACCTTTAACTTTTTAGAAAAGGAATTGGATTTCAAATGAATAACATTTCCCATGTTGTACCGTGCTTTATTAAGGGCCACTATATGATTCTGCAGTGTTAATGAATCGTGTTGTTTGGCATCATAGGACCTCTGTTGAGCCGTGGGAATCAAGCATGCACTTGATTTTCTAGGGTTTAAAGGTTAAGTACTTTCTATTCATTGTTATTTGGAGAATGTTGGTGTGAGGTGTATGACAGGCTTCCCATCTGCCAGAACAAGTTAAAGGAAATGGAATTCAAACTTGAGAGTTGTTTGTTTAACCCTTTCATCAGCACCAAGTTTGTATAAGTGGATCTGGTAGTAGAATGTACCGCAGATGCTGGAAATCCAAGCAACGCATGCACAATGCTAGAGGTGCTCAGCAAGCCAGGCAGCACCGATAGAAAAGAGTATAGTTTCACCTATACTGCTGGTTTCACCTATCACTTTGTATTTCTTCCTGCCCACCCCTCACATTCCAACTCCTGACTCCTCATCATTTTCCTATCAGCCCTGATGAAGGGTCTTGGCCTGAAACTTAAACTATACTCTTTTCCATAGATGCTGCTTGGCCTGCTAAGTCCCTTCAGCATTGAGTGTGTGTTGCTTTATTTCATCCATTTTCCTTTCCCTCTGGAATTCTTCTGCATCTTCCAAAAAGGCTGAACATCATTGATGTATTGTTCTCCTAAGTGCAGTATCCTCTACTGCTTTTGCCAGTGGCTGGTTGCTGACTGTGAGGCTGTTGACCAGTGAAAACTTGGGCTGAACTTATTCTAAAAAGTGTTAGATGTTTTCCTTGATTTGTCTACTGAATTGCACTCAGGGAAGTTCACCATCCTCCCATTGCTGCCTCTGGGGGATTGAAGTAATTGTAAAGCCCATGGGGATTAGTTTAACCAGAGGAAGATGGGATTTTGCCACTGGTGTTAGGTATATTAATGTAGTGCCTATCTGCACAAATGACTATTGTTTTAAGACGTGAAGATGATTTAAAAAATCTGAGATGGATGCTTCACAGGTTGAGGCTGTGCAGTGTATCATCATCATTACTTGAACAAGTTTATCCTTAAAGCACTGAAACAATTTGTGTTGCTATGGTTGTGACTGCAGCACCAATTTAATTGGTTAGTTTTGTCCCTCCATTGATTGGTGGCGGTGTAGTTGCTAGGGAAGTATCTAGCTTTCATTTTTCCTTCAACATACATTGTGAGCTGAAGTGCAGTAAGCACATTTTTTTGTTTTGCCTGAAATGGAATTAAACAGTTGTGTAAAAATGTTACTTCAGAAATGCTGTTATATCTTCAGACATTGCAAGATGTTGGATGCACCTTGCTGAAGTGTAAAAATTGAGCCATTGCTTACTCAACGCATAAAAAATACTCTGTTCTGCAGACCATTCAGTCTACTCATTACCTCCATCCGGGGGTGTTTACTTAACCATGTGGATATGGGCTGCTATTAATTTCATAGCTTTAGGATGTGAAACAGCTCCACTTATCTAAAGGCAGAGCAGTGAGACTTTGACTCAACCTCTGGATGCCCCAAAATCTTTTCAGCGAATGAGTACTTCTGAAAACTAAATAAATCTGAGAGTTGAATATGTTTTTGGCCACCTGTTTAGTTGTGTTCTCTGATGTCTAAATGTGACCAATTTTAGTACCGAACAATTAACTGCAAGGATTGAAATGAATAATGAGCGGAATTATGTTTCTGGAGTGCTGCTGCTTAAAAATATAGTAACCATATTATTTGGTTAAACAAGATTCCCAATTTGATTCGCCATTCTACACTTCATCAATTTAGTTAAAATGATGTTCCATACCACTTTTGAAGGCTATCATGGACTTATTAAATCATTGTTTCTTCCTTTCAGTGTGTTTAAATTAATACTGAGCTATATTCATGTCAGCAACAAAAGGGTAATATTGTGAAACTTAAAACACAATATTTCAAACTTGTGGTGTGAGGGTGGTTGGATTCATGTAGTCCTCTAGACTGAATGAAAATGCCACAGCACTCAGATGGAGACGATGCTATCAATGAACTGAAAGTTTGAAGAATGTGAGCAAATGCATTCCTTTATGATAAAGCAATCAGAAATCTGTCTAAAGCCGACATCTGTTTTTTAACTGCATCTTGTGGAGTAGGGATTTTATTTTTGGTTGATCTCTCTTCCCTTTTTTCATAAAAACTAGATACGTTTGGCGCCAATAGATCACTTTACTCTTGAAGATAAGTTCCATATTTCAGATATCTTTACATGCCCAGATGTCACGTGGATTTGGAGCACACCCAGGGAATGAACAGAGAACCCATATCAGTTTATTTTGGCATTTAGTGTCACCATGTGAATTGTGATTCTCCTCATCTGTGGGAGAGAGAGAGAGAGAGAGAGAGAGAAATAATATACTAGAGTTCCATTTAATTGCCCTACTATTCATTAAAGGAACAGTGTATCTAGTCCAGTAGATTCAGGCCTGTGTTTATACCCCACACAAGAATCTAGCCATCTTTCTTCTGACCTTTTTCTGGATATCTTTGTGTTCCTTTCTCACTCTTGTTGTTATCTACCTTGCTTTGAATGGAGCTGATGCTATTTGCTTCGGCTAATTTCTGTGTAAATGCATTCTTACAGTAGTGAAGTAGCCTAATGAGATTCTTGTTGGATTAATTAGTGTCTACCTGATTCTGGTTTTACCCACGTGGAAACATGTAAGTAGGATTTAATACAAAAAGTGGATTGGAAGTTTGTTTCAACAATCTTGGAACGGGATATTATAAAATTTGAATGGGGAAGGGAAACAAATTACCCTGCACTCAGAAAATTCAGAGAGAGAGAGGAGTTCGCCGTTTATTTATGCTATTGAGAATGTCTGTCTCTGAATAAACCTGTTTAACAGAGTTTGCTATAGGAGCAAGAAATTTGAAATCAGCTTCCGGGAGAAGGTAAATGAGATTACATCACTTATTTGTGGAGTAGTTTTCCCTCATTTCCACCCTTCTCGGTCTTCAAGAGATTTACATGTAAGGTAGCCACTGTTGTGGTTAAGATGCTAGAATAAGGTCCATGCAAACAACAAAGCATTAAAGACCAGACATACTATATCGGGGAATGGAAAAAAAATTAAAAGTGTATGTTGGAAGTTGGAACCAAAAACACAAAATGCTGGAAAAACTCATAGGTCAGGCAGCATCTGTGGAAGTAGAAACAGTCAACATTTCAGGCTTGTGACCCTCTCACCTGAACATGCTGCAGTCGTATTATTTGAGGAATAAATGTTAGGAAGGATACCTTTTATCTAGGTTTTGTTTTCAAACAGTGCTTTGTGATGTTGGGTATCCGCATAAGGTGACGGATAGGACTTTGGCGTAATATTTCTTCTGAAAGACAGCAATCTTGACAAAGCAATAATACCTTCATACTACACTGAAATGTCAATTTATATTTGTATTCTTGGAGTAGATATAGGAGCTGTAAAACTGCACATCACTGTTGCTTTTCATTAGAACTGTAAGACAATACAGTGAATGGTTAAATGTATTAATCATACGGCTCTGGTGATACTACTTTTCCATGATATTACAGGTGTCCCCCGCTTTTCGAATGTTCGCTTTACGAAACCTCACCGTTACGAAAGACCTAGATTAGTTCCCTGTTTTTGCTAACAGAAGGTGTTTTCACTGTTACAAAAAAAGGCAGCGCGCGGAAAAAGCAGCGCACAATAAAAAAAAAGCAGTGCGCGATAAAAATCAGCGCGCGCCCCGAACAGCCGCTTTCCCCCAGATTCGGAATGGCATTCTCGCTGGCATTGCTTAAGCACGTGCCTGTGAGCAGCCGTTAGCAAGGTGAGTTCTAAGGTATCGGAAAAACCTAAAAGAGCTTGTAAGAGTGTTACACTTAGCATAAAACTAGAAATAATTAAGCGTTTTGATTGTAGTGAACCAAGTAAGGAGAAGGTGAGTTTGGCTTGTGGAAGTTGATGAAGATGATGTTGAAGAGGTTTTGGCATCCCATGACCAAGAACTGGTAGATGAAGAGCTGATGCAGTTAGAAGAGGAAAGGATAACAATCGAAACCGAATGAGTAATGATAAAGTACGACTTTAATTTTGAAAGGGTATGTCAGTTTAGGGCGTATTTGCACGGTGGTTTGAGTCCTTACAAAGAACTGTATGATAGAAAAATGCTCGAGGCTAAGCAGTCAAACAAGCCTTCCACATCAGCCACAGCAGATGACGAACCTTGACGTTCAACATCGAGGCAGGCAGAGATAGAAGAAGATGACCTGCCTGCCCTAATGGAAACAGACGACGATGAGATGACACCCTAGTGTCCCACCACCCTAGTGTCCCACCACCCCAACCCCTAGGCTGTGATACCGATTCGCGGAGAATGCAGCGGTAGCCGGGAGGCACACAGCCCATCTTTAAGAAAAATGCCGAAATAAACAAACTAATTAATTAGGTGCCGCTCGGCACGTAAATTTCGGCCCAGATCAGAGGCGATGCAATCGGCAATTGCCTCTGATCTGGGCTGACAATTACGTGCCAGGTGACACCTAAATAATTAGCATGTTTATTCCGGCTTTTTTCTTAAAGATGTGCTAGATGCCTCCGGGCTGCTGCTGTACCCCTGCATGCTTCGTGGATCGGTATTGGTTTGCAGCCTGGAGGGTGGGGGCCACTGCACCACCCAAACTCTGATGACTCAGCCTAACACACCATCATCAGTGTGCTCTGCGCTGTCCCAGTTCCAGTAAGTGATACTACACCATACATTATTTCTACTTTATATAGGCTGTGTATTTTTACATGTTATTTGGTATGATTTGGCAACTTCATCGCTTAAATGTTACTGGAGAGAGTGTTTTTGCCGAGAGCGCTTGCGTGAGATTTTCATTACAGAGAACAATTCAGGCAATGATTGTGGAAAAGTATTTCTACTTTATAAAGGCTGTGTATTTATCATATCATTCCTGCTTTTACTGTATGTTACTGTTATTTTAGGTTTTATGTGTTATTTGGCATGATTTGGTCGGTTATTTTTGGGTCTGCGAACGCTCACAAAATTTTCCCATATAAATAAATGGTAATTGCTTCTTCACTTTACGACATTCTGGCTTACAAACCGTTTCATAGGAATGATCCACCTTCGGATGGTGGGAGAAACCTGTATAATGCTATTTTGCTGATTAGATTTTGTGTCTCTTTATTAATGACTGCCCCATTAAAATAAGGTCCGAACAATAGCTAACGTTGGAGTAGCACACAATATCATGCTGTTCTAATGTGAGTTGGTTATGATCACAATTTATTATATGATATTGAGGACAATTCTCAGTCCTAGTTTATAGAACTATACATTGGGGAAATGAGCTCTGCAAAAAGTAAAATTGCACCTTTCTTTCAGACTTGAAATTTATTTGAGAATAACTCATGAGTCAGTCTGGTCGCAGAAAATAAACTGAATATTTTCGATAACTTTGGCTTGTGTCACATTATTTTAAATAGCTGCATAAGACTCAAAGTTTGAATGTTAATGTTTGCATCATGTTCTATGTAGAATAAAACCTTTTATAGAGGAATCATAAATTTGAGCAAAACTGTGCTGAACCATGTGGGGGGATGAGTGGGTTGGAGTGCAGGGTGATAGAAGCTGGAATGTCAACTATAAAATCTAATGGCTTGGTGTTTGTGATTATTGCTACAAAGTATTGCAAAAGTAGACGTACAGCTGTTACTAATTGGGGCTGAATTTATCTTTTCAGAGTCACTGCCTCCCATCCACTTGATATCTTTTATTTCTTTCCAAGATCTTAACAATTCTCTGTTCCTGTGTGTCTATACTGTATAAATACAGCTCTGATCAAGTAACAAAATAGTATCCATACTCCCACATATGAAATGGTGTAGCGTACAAACACATTTGGAGGTTTCTATGCAGATGTTTTCAACATAAGTTGCTAGTTGAAGAGACTTAGTTTTTTCTCTCTGTTCCAACCTCTGTCACATCTTGACTTTAATGTTACTTGTCTGTGCACCAGCTGTTATTGTGCTATTTTGTGGATGGCTGTGTTGGGAAAATAATGTAGTACCATTCAGGATTATGGAGACGGACTAGTTTGATGGATCGTTAAAAGTGTTTTAGAAATAATCCATTTAATAAGTAGCAGTGCATAGAATATTTACATTGCCCTGCATAAATGAAAGAACACAAAAGGACATTGTGTTATAAAACCGCTTTCTGCATTATGTATCTGTCAGTGACATTGAGAATATTAATACAATAATGCATTTGTTATGACTAGACAGTATCGAAACTTGGCATTTTTGTCCTCCCTGTTTCCTTTCCCAAAGGATTATGAAACTAAAACAGTTGAGAGTTTTGGAAATAGATTGCATTTACAATTTTGTCTTTTTTTTTATTATTTTCTAGTTTGTATTGACTATCTAATACAAACTAGTGTAAAAATCAACTGATGAAAAATATCAAATGATGAAAAAGTAACTGACGAAAAACTTATGAACAAACATTATCCAAACCCTTTTAAAATGCAGGTTTTCAATGTAGTTGCCATTTTTCTAAGCTTGAGATGAAGCATCTGAAGTACAGTGGCATGCAAAAGTTTGGGCACCCCTGGTCAAAATTTCTGTTACCATGAATAGCTAAGCGAGTAAAAGATGACCTGATTTCCAAAAGGCATAAAGTTAAAGATGACACATTTCTTTAATATTTTAAGCAAGAAAACTTTTTTTTAATTTCCATCTTTTACAGTTTCAAAATAACCAAAAAGGAAAAGAGCCCGAAGCAAAGGTTTGGGCACCCTGCATGGCAGTACTTAGTAACACCCCCTTTGGCAAGTATCGCAGCTTGTAAATGCTTTTTGTAGCCACCTAAGAGCCTTGTGTGGGGGATTTTCAGCCATTCGTCCTTGCAAAAGGCTTCTAGTTCTGTGAGATTCTTGGGCTGTCTTGCATGCACTGCTCTTTTAAGGTCTGTCTACAGATCTTCGATGATGTTTAGGTCAGGGGACTGTGAGGGCCATGGCAAAACCTTCAGCTTGCGCCTCTTGAGGTAGTCCATTGTGGATTTTGAGGTGTGCTTAGGATCATTATCCTGTTGTAGAAGCCATCCTCTTCATCTTGGGCTTTTTTTTTACAGACGGTGTGATGTTTGCTTCCAGAATTTGCTGGTATTTAATTGAATTCATTCTTCCCTCTACCAGTAAATATTCCCCATGCCAAAAAGTTCTATTCAAAAAGTTCAAAGGAACATCTAAACAAGCCTGATGCATTTTGGAAACAAGTCCTGTGGACTGATGAAGTTAAAATAGAACTTGTTGGCCACAATGAGAAAAGGTATGTTTGAAGAAAAAAGGGTACAGAATTTCATGAAAAGAACACCTCTCCAACTGTTAAGCACGGGGGTGGATCGATCATGCTTTGGGCTTGTGTTGCAGCCAGTGGCACGGGGAACATTTACTGGCAGAGGGAAGAATGAATTCAATTAAATACCAGCAAATTCTGGAAGCAAACATCACACCGTCTGTAAAAAAAAGCCCAAGATGAAAAGAGGATGGCTTCTACAACAAGATAATGATCGTAAACACACCTTAAAATCCACAATGGACTACCTCAAGAGGCTCAAGCTGAAGGTTTTGCCATCGCCCTCACTGTCCCCTGACGTAAACATCATCGAGAATCTGTGGATAGACCTTAAAAGAGCAGTGCATGCAAGATGGCCCAAGAATCTCACAGACTAGAAGCCTTTTGCAAGGAAGAATGGGTGAAAATCCCCCAAAGAAGAATTGAAAGACTCTTAGCTGGCTACAGAAAGCATTTACAAGCATTTACAACCAAAGGGGGTGTGACTAAGTACTGCCATGCAGGGTGCCCAAACCTTTGCTTTGGGCTCTTTTCCTTTTTGGTTATTTTGAAACTGTAAAAGATGGAAATTTAAAAAAAGTTTTCTTGCTTAAAATATTAAAGAAATGTGTCATCTTTAACTTTATACCTTTTGAAAATCAGGACATCTTTTACTGGCTTAGCTATTCATAGTAACAGAAATTATGACCGGGGTGCCCAAACTTTAGCATGCCACTGTATAAGTTGTAGGGAATGTAGGAATCAGAATCGGAACCAGAATGCTGCTGGTTGTGGGCGATGCCCAGTCATTAAACAGAAGAGCTTCTGGAGTTGCTAGAAATCTTGAACAACACACACAGATTACTGAAGGAACTCAGGAAGCCAGACAGTATCTATGGAGGGGAATAAACAGTCAACACTTGGGGCCAAAGCCCTTCATCAGGACTGGAAAGACGGGGCTTCTTTTCTGGCTTCTGCCCCTTCCTTTCCTATCATGCTATAGGGGCTTAACTTGACGCATTAACTGTTTATTCCCCTCTATAGATGCTGCCTGACTTACTAAGTTCCTTCAGCATTTTGTCTGTGAAGGCATTTCTCCATTTTGTGGACACAAGGGATTCTGTAGATGCTGGAAATCCAGAGGAACACACACAAAATGCTGGAGGAACTCAGCAGGTCAGACAACATCGGTGAAGGTGAATAAGCACTCAACAGTTCGGGCTGAGACCCTTCATCAGCCTCTGTTTTGTGGGCAATGTTAACTGAAAGATGCATATTTGTCAGGGCTTCTGAGAGAATGCCACTTCAAAGTGGTACCGTGGAATCATGAACGTTCAATATGAGAACTAAAAGCTCACTCTTTTGATGGTACCCAGTCCTTCACTGAGATTTCAGCTTGACTAATACCAATATCCATTAAGACTTAAATCAGCCATCTTCTGATTTGGGGTGAGAGTGCTACCAACTGGGCTCTGGCTGAAACACTTGTGTTTGCACCCATGTGTTGTTGATGGCAGTTTTGAAAAAATTTGCAATATATTTTTGTTCTTTGGATGTAGACATTCTGGTAAGGCTGTACTTATTACATGCCATTGTTGCGTTTGGGATTTCGCTTGGTAGTCATACCTAATGCAGATCTTTTGACAATTTTTGGGATTTAAATAGACAATTTTGGCTTTCTTTTCAAAGTCCCATCACCACACCACTATGCCAGTGATATGAGCATTTGATCAAGCCAATCTGTCACCTTTGGAAGCAAATAAATCTAATCACCCGGCTTTTGTTTCTTTAATTAGAGACATCTAAGTTAGTGTGAATGCTTGCATTACCCTGCCATAATTTCAAATCTGTGAGAATATTTTTCATATCCTTTGTTCTAAATCTGACATATAATCTTTGCTTAATTCAGAATCAGGTTTAATATCACCGGCATATGTCGTGAAATTTGTTAACTTGTGGCAGCAGCAGTACATTGTAGTGCATGATGATATAGGAAAAAACTGTGAATTACAGTAAAAAAGTATGTGTATATTGAATGAAATAAGTAGTGCAAAAACAGAAATTTAGAAAATGTAGTGAGGCACTGCTCCTTGAAGATATCTTGGATACTTAGTGCCATCCTTCCATAATTTTCAAATTTGCATCACCTTGTAAAGTGTGATTCAAAGATACTGTAATATTGAGTAAGATAGGTTTACCTGTAATATTCAGGAGTGCAATATACATTTACAGGACAAACTAGGAGCTAGGACTGAATGAGAACACTGAGCTGACTAGTCACACTCACTAAAAGGGGCATGGCCACTTATTGAAGTTCAAAGTAGATTTATTATCAAAGTATGTATATGTCACAATATACAACCTTGGGATTCATTTTCTTGTGGGCAAACTCAATAAATCCCCTATAGAATAATAACCATTACAGTGCTGAGAAGGAATTTATTCTCCTAAAAGGTGGTGATGTTTTGGAATTCCGTACCTAAGAAGGCTGCCAAGACGGTCACTGAGCATATGGAATGCCTACGTTGAGCTTATTGTCATATGCATTAGTATATGTGTGTACAAAGAAGCACTTGTGTGCAGCAGCATATCATGCATATAGTATCAGATACACGACATTCATAAGAAAGACATAAACAAAACTTGAGTTTTCAGAAGGCCTTTGAAAAGGTGCTGCACATAAGGCTGCTAAACAAGATAAGAGCCCATGGTATTCCAGGAAAGATACTAACATGGGCAGAAGATTGCCTTCTGTCAGTTAACCAGAGAGTGGGAATAAAGGTGGCCTTCTCTAGTCGGTTACCAGTAAGTAGTGATGTTCCGCAGGGGATGGTGTTAGGCCCGCTGCTTTTGGAGTTATGTTAGTGATGTGAATGATGGAATTGATGACTTGGTGGACAAGTTTGTGGATTTAACAAGGATGGGTGGAAAGGGAGGTAGTATTGAGGAAGCAGGGAATCTGCAGAAGGAGTTGGGCAGAGAATGGACAAAGAAGTGGCAGATGGAATGCAGTATAAAGAAGTTTAATGGTCCTGCACTTTGGTAGAAGGAATAAAGGAGTAGACTATTTTCTAAATGGGGAGCAAATTCAGAAATTGGAGGTGCAGAGGGACTTGAGAATCCTAGTGCAGAATTCCCTAAAGTTATCTTGCAGGTTATGTCACTAGTGAGGAAGGCAAATGCAACGTAAACATCCATTTTAAGAGGACTAGATTAAAGAGCTGGGATATAATGCCGAGACTTCATAAAATATTGGTCAGGCTGTATTCGTGGGCAGTTTTAGGCAGTTATATAAGAAAGGGTATGCTGGCATTGAGAGGGTCCAGAGGAGGTTTATGAGGGTGAACCCAGGAATGAAAGGGTTAACGTATGAGGAATGTTTGATGGGTCTGGGTCTATACTCACTGGAGTTTAGAAGAATAAGGGGAGCATCTCATTGAAACCTACCCAATATCGAAAGACCTAGATAGAGTGGATCTGGAGAAGATGTTTCTAATAGTGGGAGAGTCCAGGACCAGAGAGCATCACCTTGGAATAGAAGGATGACTTTAGATTAGCAATGAGGAGGAATTTCTTTAGCCAGAAGGTGGTGAATCTGTGGAATTCATTGCCAACAGACTGGCATAGAGGTTAAGTTATTGGGTATACTTAAAGTGGAGTTTGATATCTTTTTGATTAGTTAGGGCATCAAAAATTACAGGGAGAGGGCAAGAGCATGGGGCAGAGATGAAAAATAATTCAATGTGATTGAATGGTGGAGCAGACTTGATGGTCCAAATGGCCTAATTCTACTCCTATATCTTATAGTCTAAAACTATACAAGAAAGAACAAATCAAAAAAAGTACATTATAGTGTAAGGTGGTCATAATATTGCTATACGAAGGTTGTGATTAGGGTGGTAAAACCCAAGCTATCAATGGGATTAGGTATTCAGGGAATTGAGGGCTGTGGGATAAGTGCTATAAATGGTGCCATCGTAGAAGATTAGCCATGATATTGAATGGCAAAGCAGGCACAAGATGCTGAATTCCTTTTTCCTATATGCCTGTATAAAAGTAATCATTGAATGGAATAATTGGTCTTCTCAACATAGAGATGTGGAAGACTCTGCCCTTTGAAATTGTAACTCACCTCATACATTCAACTTTGTGATTGTACAAGTAGAGAGTATATCATAGCAAACTGCCTGGGCACACATCACCTTTAATTAACAGGACTTGCACAAGGTACTTTGATTTTCTGATTTTGAATCTGGCTGTATGTGCCTACTACAAAGGAAATGTTCAAATCTGTATGCATGCTCTCCACAGTACGATTTGATCGCAGTAATTCTTTCTTTATTAGGCTACATTACACATTCAGATTCACATACTTACCCATTTACTCTGCTATATTTTGTGAAATTCAACCAATATAGCCAGGGACAGTGATGACTTCTATAATTGATGCATCAATCAAAATGTTCATTAAATGTTTGAAGCAACCCAATCATTGTACAACTTTAGTCATCAGCAAGTGCCATTTTTCTGTACAATGTGCACTGGAGGATATTTCAGCATTTTAATCAAATTCAGATGATGCTGATAAATTGCTCGAGCTTTGTTTGGTGCTTCCTGTTATCGCTACCCTTCGGTGTTTTTTTCTTGTAACAGACTCTGTGTATAATAAATCTGTGTCTTTCTGTGTGTGCTTGTCTGTTATGTGCATAATGTGTGCGGGATTTGTGGCATGCCATGAAGTAAATTGCTTGCGTGCTCGCAGGGATAATCCATAGCTGGATTTATTCACAATAAGCAATATTGTATTGTGAACAATATTCGCGTCCCATCTGGTACATTCCATGACGCATTTCCAGTGCCTGAGTGTGCTTTTCCTCTTCATTGTTTTTTCAAACTTGACTTTTCATTTAATTGTATTTACTTAGATGCCATGCAGCACAGGTATAGACACTGCCGTTCTTGGCCTGTTTGGGATACAAGCAATTTAAGTTAATAAATTAATCACCCCTGTAAATATCGCTTTAATTAAAACACATTTATGTCCTTCGCTTTGTCCCCTTTAATGGTTAAGTTTCAAGGTGAATGCTGCAGCATTTATTCTATTCTGTCAGTTCAGTGGTGTCTGCTGCAAACTTTTTAACTGGTCCTTGTGAATCTGAGTCATAATCATGCAAGAACAATTGGTAGGGAAGCTTTACTTTGACGTATATTACTCAAATGAAATACTGTATGCTCGGAGGAATGAGGCTGGATCATGAGTCATATTGGAATGCTTTACTTTTAAGTTGTTGCATCTTTCAACTGATCATATTTTGGATGCACTATTTAACAGGAAACAACAGTGGAGACCAGATTTGGAAATGTGATTCAAGTTGTGACAGTAGAGTCCTGGCAGTTGGAACAGGATATCTTGCAGTGTGCTTGGAGGATTTACTTCTGATTTTTCAGCACATGTAAGCAAAAAGAACAATCCCTTTGAAATAAATTCAAAGAATATGTTTTGTCTTTGGTAAAGTTCTGTTCTTTTACACAGCTTAATCTCTTAATGTCTATGAATTGTGATATTGTGTTCCAAAAGGTTAGATTTGAGCTGAATCTGTCATTTGAAGTGCCACGTGAAAGTAAGGGCTAATGTTTCCAATTGCAAATCAATTAGCCAGCCACTTTTAATTATGGCACGGTTGCGTGGACCTTTAACAAAGTATATTTTTACATGAATAGTGTGCATTACCAGCAGAACTCCACTACTGGTTGTTGAGAATTTTTCTGGGAAATGCAATGTATTAGTCCACCTAAATAATATGTTGGTGGTTACCATGAAAATTTTGTCATACCATGTAATCTCCCTACCACAGGTATGTAATTCTACATTTATTCCCACATGATTAGGGGTTCAAACCAAATTTGGCATTTTCCAATACATAAACACAACATCTGGAAAATCTGGCAGTATTGTCTTCTATATACAATGACAGCCGGTATACCTCATGATATTCCAGAAGTAGGCAGTCTCTCCCTACCCTACAGCGAGAATATTAGCAAGACAGTTGGGCAAACTAGTTTAAGGCTGCTAGTAGTCATTTGTATAGTAATACTAATCACTAGTAATACCATTTTTTAAAAAAAAGTTCATTTTTTAAGACCGTGCTTAATTATTATCTTTTATGTGCCTGCTGGTTATCTAAATGCTTTTCCTAATGTAGGAGTCAATTTAAGAGTAGAATTTGGCTGGTGTGCCTTCACCTACATATATATTGTCTTTGGTAAAGGTCTGTTTTTATAAGCAGCTTAACCTCTTAATGCTTGTGAATTGTAATAGTGTTCCAGAGGGTTAGATTTGAGCTGGATCTGTCATTTGAATCGACGCATGAAAAGTAAAGGCTACTGCTTCCAATTGCACCTCCCTTCTACTATGTCTCAACCCTTGGAAAATGTCATTTTGAATGATGTATGATAGCATTGAGACAACCTATGGAATTATACATCAGTATCAATCCTTACCTTAGGAAGTGAACGAAGAAACTGTATGTTCACAGGACACGGGACGAAAAAGACCATTTTTCTGCACTTTCTTTCAAATACTTTTTGATGTTGTGCTTTATTTTCCACAATGGCAGGAAAGTGACTGATTGCCATAAATAAGCACTTCACTGTAATTTCAAGAGAAAACTTTGTTCAAACTAATCATAACGTGGGGGGAAAATAATTCGGAATTACTAATGTATTATTATTTGTGAGAGGATGAGGTGGAAATTGAGGATCTGTACAGAAACAGTTTGAAGTAACCTTATCTTCTCTTGAACCTGAAGCTGGAAAATGCAATGCTTCCTTGGAAGATTGTATATTTTAATTCTTCTTGTGCATTCTTCTGAATCTCTGTTGTCTGGAAGCAAGGATAGTTTATGACTCTTGGAAAACACCTTTCCACAGGCATTGGGGAGCAGACTGATAGCTGCGATTTGCTGCATCTGTGTCTGGAGTTTTGTTATTTGGAAATCGTATTGCTCCTGACTAACTCATGACATAATTTCTTATAGTTCAGAGCAGAGTGATACTGAAAAGACTCCAATCAGAAGTCTGTAATCCTAAATTTCACAGGAAGCCCCAGGAGAAAAATGTGCATAATTTTTTTTATGACTAGCCAGATATTTTAAAACAAAAACAATTTGTTAACATCTGTTTGCTACTGTCTTTGTCTGGATTGTGGAGGGGTGGAGTAAAGGCCTATTGATTTCTCAGAAAACCTTTGTGGGAGGTTGGGTGCACTTAAGAAAACCCAGAGAAGCAGAGGAGATGAAGATGCTTGTATATTACTTCCTGCATTATTTTTAACCATTTTTTAAAAAAACTTATTGAATCACGGAAGCTTCATTAACAATCAGGGCAAACACTTCAAAAGTCTTATAATGACCATATATTTAAAATAATTCTTAAATGATTGTGGTTTAAAACTTCAATATAATAAAGCAAAGGTTATCAAAGGATGAACTTCTATTTCACTTAATAACCTGTTCAGATGAAAATAGAAATTTTTTCATTGTAATCTACATTGAGAAAAAAAACTAGAAATGCTAAATAAGTTAGGCATCCTCACATGCAGAGAGAAACAGTTAATGTTATCAAGTCAATGATCTTTCATCACAACTATGAAGAGTTGGAAAATGATCCCTCTGACTCACAAAGCATGCTAATATTTACTTCCTCTATGTATCTTGCTGTTGCTGTTTCCTTTCAGCTAACACAGATTCTCAATGCCTGATACAGACATAAAGGTCCCTCAGTTGTCTTGACTGTCCTATTCTCATATCTCCTTTAGACTTTATTCCACTCTCCCTGCTCTTCCCACTCATGAGTATTTGTTCTGTTGATACTTGTCATACCAGTGTCTTCCTTCTTCCTTATGAATGGTTTCCTCTCCACCATAAATAACACGGGTCTCAATTACATCTGTTCCACTTCCTGCATTTCTGTTTATAGCTTTTCTTGTAGCCCCTCTCCTTCTGCCACACTAACAGTGGGATTTTCCTTTTAACGTAAGAATATAAGAACATTAGAAATGGGAGCAGTAATACGGCATCTGGCCTGTTGAGCCTGCTCCGCTATTCAATAAGATCATTGCTGATCTGGCCATGAACTCATCTCCACCTACCTCCCTTTTCCCATAACCCTTAATTCCCCTTCTATGCAAAAATCCATCCAACCTGACTTGAATATATTTACAGAGGTAGCCTCCACTGCTTCATTGGGCAGAGAATTCCACAGATACACCACCCTCTGGGAAAAGTAGTTCCTCATCATCTCCATTCTAAGTCTACTCCCCCGAACCTTAGGGCTATGTCCCCTAGTTCTAGTCTCACCTTCCAGTGGAAACAACTTTCCTGCCTCTGTCTTATCTATCCCTTTTATAATTTTATATGTTTATATAAGATCTTCTCTCATTCTTCTGAATTCCAGCGAATACAGTCCCAGGCGACTCAATCTCTCCTCATAGCCTAACTCACTCATCTCTGGAATCAACCTGGTGAACTGCCTCCAAAGCAGGTATATCCTCCAAGTAAGGAAACCAGAATTGTATGCAGTACTGCAGGTGTAGCCTCACCAGTACCATGTATAGTTGCAGCATAACCTCCCTGCTCTTAAATTCAATCCCTCTAGTAATGAAGGTCAACATTCCATTTGCCTTCTTGATAGCCTGCTGCACCTGCAAACCAACCTTTTGTGATTCACGCACAAGCAAGTCCCTCTGCATAGCAGCATGCTGCATTTTTTTTTACCATTTAAGTAATAATGTGCTCTTTCATTTTTCCTTCCAAAGTGGATGATCTCACATTTAACACCATTGTACTCCATCTGCCAGACCCTTGCCCACTCACTTAACCTACCCATATCTTTCTGCAGACTCTCCATATCTTCTGCACAATTTGCTTTTCCAATCAATTTAGTATCATCAGCAAATGCAGCACAGAGCGTCATAGGAAGTCATTCCTGCCTGTGGCTATCAAACTTTACAACTCCTCCCCTGGAGGGTCAGACACCCTGAGCCAATAGACTGGTCCTGGTCTTATTTCATAATTTACTGGCATAATTTACATATTACTATTTAACTATTTATGGTTCTATTACTATTTATTATTTATGGTGCAACTGTAACAAAAACCAATTTCCCCCGGGATCAATAAAGTATGACAATGACTGACTATGAAATTTAGATACACTGCACTCGGTCCCCTCTTCCAGATTGATAATGTGTATTGTGAATAGTTGTGGGCCCAGCACCAACCCCTGTGGCACACTACTCACCACTGATTGCCAACCAGGGTAACACCCATGTATCCCAACTCTCTGCTTTTTATTAGTTAACCAATCCTCTATTAATGCCAGTACATCACCCCCCACTCTATGCATCCTTATCTTATGGATATGTCTTTTATGTGGCTCCTTATTGAACATCTTCTGGAAATCCAAGTAAATAGCATCCAACTTTTCCGCTGTATCCACTGCACTCGTTATATCCTCAAAGAACTCCAGTAAGTTTGTCAAATAGGACCTTCCTTTGCTGAATCCATGCTGCGCCTGCCTGATGGATCCATTTCTTTCCAGGTGCCTAACTATTTCTTCTTTAATGATAGCTCCAAGCATTCTTCCAACTACAGATGTTAAACTAGCTGGCCTATAGTTACCTGCCTTTTGCCTACATCCTTTTTTGAACAGTGACATGACACTTGCTGTCTTCCAATCTGCTGGGACCTGCCCAGAGTCCAGAGAATTTTGATAAATCATCACCAAAGCCTCTACTATAACTTCTGCCATTTCTTTCAGTACCCTGGGATGCATTCCATCAGGACCAGGGGACTTGTCTACCTTCAGGCCCATATGTTTGCTCAGCACTACCTCTTTAGTGATAGCTATTGTTTTGAGGTCCTCACCTCCCATCATAGCCATAACATCTCTCTTTGGCATGTTATGCATACTCCACCATGAAGACTGGCACAAAATAGTAATTCAAAGCTTGCCTTGCCTTTCAGCCACTCATAGAACATAGAATAGTACAGCACAGTACAGGCCCTTCGGCCCATAATGTTGTGCCAACCCTCAAACCTTGCCTCCCATATAAGACCCCACCTTAGATTCCTCCATATACCTGTCTAGTAGTCTCTTAAACTTCACGAGTGTATCTGCCTCCACCACTGACTCAGGCAGTGCATTCCAGCACCAACCACTCTCTGAGTAAAAAGCCTTCCTCTAATATCCCCCTTGAACTTCCCACCCCTTACCTTAAAGCCATGTCCTCTTGTATTGAGCAGTGGTGCCCTGGGAAAGAGGCGCGGGCTATCCACTCTATCTATTCCTCTTATTATCTTGTACACCTCTATCATGTCCCCTCTCATCCTCCTTCTCTCCAAAGAGTAAAGCCCTAGCTCCCTTAATCTCTGATCATAATGCATACTTTCTAAACCAGGCAGCATCCTGGTAAATCTCCTCTGTGCCCTTTCCAATGCTTCCACATCCTTCCTATAGTGAGGTGACCAGAACTGGACACAATACTCCAAATGTGGCCTAACCAGAGTTTTATAGAGCTGCATCATTACATCGCGACTCTTAAACTCTATCCCTCGACTTATGAAAGCTAACACCCCATAAGCTTTCTTAACTACCCTATCCACCTGTGAGACAACTTTCAGGGATCTGTGGACATGTACCCCGAGATCCCTCTGCTCCTCCACACTACCAAGTATCCTGCCATTTACTTCGTACTCTGCCTTGGAGTTTGTCCTTCCAAAGTGTACCACCTCACACTTCTCTGGGTTGAACTCCATCTGCCACTTCTCAGCCCACTTCTGCATCCTGTCGATGTCTCTCTGCAATCTTTGACAATCCTCTACAATATCTACAACACCACCAACCTTTGTGTCGTCTGCAAACTTGCCAACCCACCCTTCTACCCCCACATCCAGGTCGTTAATAAAAATCACGAAAAGTAGAGGTCCCAGAACAGATCCTTGTAGGACACCACTAGTCACAATCCTCCAATCTGAATGTACTCCCTCCACCACCACCCTCTGCCTTCTGCGGGCAAGCCAATTCTGATTCCACCTGGCCATACTTCCCTGGATCCCATGCCTTCTAACTTTCTGAATAAGCCTACCGTGTGGAACCTTGTCAAATGCCTTACTAAAATCCATATAGATCACATCCTCTGCACTACCCTCATCTATATGCCTGGTCACCTCCTCAAAGAACTCTATCAGGCTTGTTAGACACGATCTGCCCTTCACAAAGCCATACTGACTGTCCCTGATCAGACAATGATTCTCTAAATGCCTACAGATCCTATCTCTAAGAATCTTTTCCAACAGCTTTCCCACCACAGACGTAAGGCTCACTGGTCTATAATTACCCGGACTATCCCTACTACCTTTTTTGAACAAGGGAACAACATTCACCTCCCTCCAATCCTCCGGTACCATTCCCGTGGACAACATAAAGATCCTAGCCGGAGGCTCAGCAATCTCTTCTCTCGCCTCGTGGAGCAGCCTGGGGAATATTCCGTCAGGTCCTGGGGACTTACCTGTCCTAATGTATTTTAACAACTCCAACACCTCTTCTCCCTTAATATCAGCATGCTCCAGAACATCAACTTCACTCATATTGTCCTCACCACCATCAAGTTCCCTCTCATTGGTGAATACCGAAGAGAAGTATTCATTGAGGACCTCGCTCACTTCCACAGCCTCCAGGTACATCTTCCCACCTTTATCTCTAATCGGTCCTACCTTCACTCCTGTCATCCTTCTTTTCTTCACATAATTGAAGAATGCCTTGGGGTTTTCCTTTCCATTACTCGCCAGGCCTTCTCATGCCTCCTTCTTGCTCTTCTCAGCTCCTTCTTAAGCTCCTTTCTTGCTTCCCTATAATTCCTCAATAGACCCATCTGATCCTTGCTTCCTAAACCTCATGTATGCTGCCTTCTTCCTCCTGACTAGACTTTCCACTTCACTTGTCACCCATGGTTCCTTCACCCTACTATTCTTTATCTTCCTCACCGGGACAAATTTATCCCTTACATCCCGTAAGAGATCTCTAAACATCGACCACATGTCCATAGTACATTTCCCTGCAAAAACATCATCCCAATTCACACCCGCAAGTTCTAGCTTTACAGCCTCATAATTTGCCTTTCCCCAATTAAAAATTTTCCTGTCCTCTTTGATTCTATCCTTTTCCATGATAATTATAAAGGCCAAGGAGCGGTGGTCACTGTCCCCCAGATGCTCACCCACTGAGAGATCTGTGACCTGACCCAGTTCATTACCTAGTACTAGATCTAGTATGGCATTCCCCCTGGTCGGCCTATCCACATACTGTGACAGGAATCCATCCTGGACACACTTAACAAATTCTGCCCCATCTAAACCCTTGGAACTAATCAGGTGCCAATCAATATTAGGGAAGTTAAAGTCACCCATGATACCAACCCTGTTATTTTTGCACCTTTCCAAAATCTGCCTCCCAATCTGCTCCTCTGTATCTCTGCTGCTACCAGAGGGCCTATAGAATACCCCCAGTAGAGTAACTGCTCCCTTCCTATTCCTGACTTCCACCCATATTGACTCAAAAGAAGATCCTGCTACATACCCACCCTTTCTGTAGCTGTAATAGTATCCCTGACCAGTAATGCCACCCCTCCTCCCCTTTTTCCGCCCTCTTTATCCCTTTTAAAGCACTGAAATCCAGGAATATTGAGAATCCATTCCTGCCCTCGTGCCAGCCAAGTCTCTGTCATGCCCACTACATCATAATTCCATGTACGTATCCAAGCTCTCAGTTCATCACCTTTGTTCCTGATGCTTCTTGCATTGAGATACACACATTTCAGCCCTTCTACCTTACTTCTCTTTCCTCAAAGCCTCTCTGTATGTTAGATCTGGCTTTACTTCACTCCGTGAAATTTACTAGTCTTTTCTAATTTCTACCACCTTAAAGATGATGCGATTGCCTCACTTGTTGCTGTCTTGTACCCTTCTGGCATTCCAAATGAGGCCATCCCCTTGCAAGTCCATGATTCACTCTTCCATCTCTGCCATTGTCGTACTCCTTGGGGCATATTCCGATGCAGATGCAAGGGACGTAGTTAGTGCCTTTTTAACTTTTTTTTTTCCTTTCCACCATTTAGGGATATAATTTCTAATTGTCTTTACTGCATTTGGTGCATGTCATGTAATCTCCTCTTAATAGATAACACAGGTTGGATGATCCCTTTGTGCTACAACTATTCAGTCTGCAAGGGTGGCTCTGGCTTACATTTGACATTTACTTCTCCTGATTTGACCTCTTGCACTGTTCCAACAAAGCCTAACAGAACTGGATACATCTGCCGAGCAGTTATGTTATAGCCCTTAAGGCCAATTTATACTTGTACGTCAAATCGACGCTGTAGGTATGGCGTAGCCGTGTACCTCACGCCATAGCCAGACACACATCTCCCCAAAAATGTAATTACGCATCGTGGCGATGCAGACCGCAACAACTGTGATTGGTCCGCTTGGTCGCATCGCATTTCCTCCTACGCTGCATTAGCTTCCCATTGGGCGACTGAAGGGCAGGGGAGGAACTCTGGCTGCCGTGTTTTCCATAAAGCTTTACAGACCTCCGAAATTATGGAGGACCCTGTGCTTGACGCCAGTTTGTAGCTAGCTGCTACATCCTGTTGACTTCCACCTGAAGCTAAAACTCGAATGGTGATTGCCAGTCTCTGAGTATACTGTGTGTACACTGATGTGAAATAAATGGTTTCAGGCAATGAACCAAATTGTCAAATCTACCTGCTGACATCTGAAAATATTTGAAATGCATTTCCTCGTCCATGTCTCTCAGTGGCCGGACAAGAACAGAAAATTCACCCTCCTTCAGTTTCAGTCGCCATTGTTTGAAGTTTGAGTTTCAACACAAAGAAACTCAACACAGTGGCATAGAAACCCCACCGCCAAATAGCGTTTTGGTGGTGAATTGCAGAGCGATGTAGACACACCAACGCACAAGTATAAATGCTCACAATGGCGTAGCCCACTCGCGTAGGCTACGGCGTAAGCACGTACAGGTATAAATCAGCCTTAATGATGCAACTTTGGATTCAATAGTGTCAGCTAACTATCCTTTTCAGCTTGTTCCAGGGCTGGCCAGTTCTGATGAGAAGTCACAAACAGATGCTGCCTGGCCCAGTGGGTACATCTCACATTCTCTTTCATTTCAGATGTGCAGTATTCCGAAACTTATTTGCAGTATTACTGCTCTCCACTATCCTCCTGTTCATGTTTCAGACAGGTCAGCTACAGTTAACAAGTCTTCTCTACTTTTTTAACTGGCACCACTGCCATGTGCTTCATTGATTCGTGTCTCATACATGCCTTTTTGTTCTTTTTATTCTTGCCATTTTTCAAGATGTTCTTTCTAACTTCATCAAGTGAACAAACAACCTGAACCATTAACTCTTGTTCCTTTTTCCACAGATTCTGCCTGCCCAGCTAAGTATCTTCAGAATTTTCTCTTTATTTAAATTTACTGCATCTCTTGGGCTTTAATTACTGTGTCACTCGGGATCACTGGGTCTTAATGCTAAAGGCCATTGTTTTAATCCTACAAGTATAACATGATGGTTCTTAACACTTGTGCCCTGTGGCAATAGTTCTTGAAGAGGTGTGTACATTATTTGATACAAAGGACTGTCTATACAACTGTTTTGATGGGAGAAGACAGACAACTGTCTACAATCATTATAATAATTAGTGGAGTTGTGCAGACCCATTGATACCAATGACTCAGATTTCTTTTCAGACATTTAGTCAAGAATGTTGTAATCTTGGATCTGTGCTCATTTTACAGTGATTCACTGAAGAGCAAATTTTATTTCGCTGTTTCCTATAACTGCTCCCTCATCGATTCCTTTCTCCTTCAGTGGATCTTCATATCTTGTTTTACTGGTTGTACTTGATATCAAAAGACTGCAGAAATGCAGATAAAATATAGTTTGATTAACCTAAAGTACTAGTGCAGAAGTTTACTTGTTAGTATCTCTGTTTGATATGTGGGTCAAACACGCAAAGACTTTAGTTGACAGTGACTCGAACTGCGGTTCGGATTATATTACATTCTTTTTGAGATCCTCTAAATCAGGAAAAAATGATGAATTACCCCACCCACATCATTTCCATCAACAGTACCTCTGATCTGTAATCACTGCTCATTCTCCACTCTGAAGTTACAACCCAACCGCCTCTTTACCTCAGCCAGCAGGACAACCCTTCCGCAAAAAGTCTTTAAAGGCTTGGAACAGGCCTTTCTGGCCCTTCAAGCCATGCTACCAGCAATTCCCTGATTTAATCCTAGCCTGATCACAGGACAATTTATAATGACCAATTAACCTACCAAACAGTAGGTCATTGGACTGTGGGAGGAAACTGAAGCACCTGGAGGAAACACACGTGGTCACAGGTGGAACGTGCAGACTCCTTACAGACAGCAGCGGGAATTGAACCCAGGTACTGTACCCTATACTGTACAGCATTGTGCTAACCACTACACTACCTTGCCTCTCCTTAGGATACCTTTTTACGTCAGGTTTATTCCCATCCTACAAATATGTATAAAATAAAAACAACAGTTGCTGGAAATGTTGGAGTCACGTAAAGTTGGGTTGTGGAAAGAAAGAAAGAAAGTGTTAATAATTTATATTAAACACTTCATTAGAACTATAGCAGATTTGTGCCTTCTGTTTGTATTACAAACTGGAATACCCACTGTACACTGATCTCCCTCAGTATCTCTTTTCAGCTCCCTACAGATCCTCTGGTTTTGTCATCTGTCCTAATATTCCCTTGTATACTTTGGTACCAAGTTTGCCCAAATGTATTATCTGATGGTTTTTAAAAATGAAATTTATTGTGGTGGTATGATTGGACTTTAGGATATTTTGCACAGGAGGGAATTTATTCCTCTTTAGATGCTTTGACATGTAATTTTCTTTGATTTAATAAACCTGCTATCAGTGTGTGTGGAAATATTTTTAAAGGAATATTTTGTAGTATGAATATTGAAGTGTTTCTGTTTACCAGTGTAAATGCCTATGCTTTGATTCTTCATCTGTGTTACTTGCAAATGGCAGTAGATGTACTAGAGCTGTCTTTGGTGCCTTGAACTACAAAGTGGGGGTGAAGCTTAACTGGATCTGCTGCTCTTGGGTTGATGAGAGGTTTCGTGGTCATGTTCAGGCTACGGCGTATGCTACATGCTATTACTCAGTCAGATCATCATGTCTGACACAATCTTTGGCAGTTTTCAGCAGGCAATAATGTCAGGGTAAACTGAAGCAGAGTTTAATGAATGACATTGATCAATTTCTCTTGTGACTGAATTTTAGTGAGCATTTAGTTTGGAATGAGAATACTAAATGTTTACTGCCAACTACGGTAAAGCTCCAGTAATTTGCTGTTGAATTTTTGAGAAATTCCAATGATACGACGTTTATCTTGCAGAGTGCTGATTCCCACACTTCACATAACACCCTGGCCTTTAATGCATCTGGGACTTCAGTTCTTGTGTTTCCTTTGAACTTACAAGGAGCTCAGTTTCTCCTCTGCTTCTAAAATTACCAGGTTTGCTAGAAAATTTATTATACTATTGTGTAACATCTGACGGAAAAGTGTGTTAGAGTATTTAGTTGGAAGAAAATCCAGTAATCCAAAAGATCTGACAGCATCAAATCCAGAGTGCTGGATAAACAGAGCTCATCTGTAATGGATTTTGCACACAATGTTTTGGAGCAGTACTAGCCTCAAAAGAAGCTGCTCGTGAAGAGCTTGAGATCCTTGGGCTGTGGACTCCCATTCTTTTGCATCTGTTGATCCAAGTGTCAGTTATTGGAAAACTCTTGTATTCAACACGTCAAGCAGCATATTATATTCAGGTGTCACAGTGTTTACTGATCATTTTAAAAACATAAAGAATGCAAAATAAAGATTTGAAAGTGTGCATAAATTTAAAATAGCTAAAATATCAAAATATAAAAATGTTTATTACTCAGTTTTAAAATATCAGAATTTTTTTGTATATAATTAGTAGACAACAATACAAATGGTTAAGCAATAATTACTGCTTGGCTTACTGTATAAAAATTCACGTCCAATGTTACAAAGCGTAGGCATTTCAAATTATTTTCCTTTGAGAGCAGTTTGCTAATTAGGTGAAATTAACATCCATGTCCCAAGATCATACATGAGAACTGTTCCAAACAGTTCAATCTATGAAAGGAGAGGAAATTGCCGATGACAACTCAAGATTACCATATTTAACTGTTAACTTGCTTTTTAAAGAAAAGTAATTGTCATTTTCGCAATATAATGATAAGCACTGGAAGTTGTGGTAATGCATATGTATGTTACAGAAAAAATATTATGTGAATTCAATGTTTTGCTTAGAAATGTCACAAGAAGAAATGAGTGATAATTTTAAGTTCTCTGGTTTCTATTTTTCACCTTCAGTTCATCCTCTATTCGCACACAGTTGTGTGCCATTCTTGGAGCTAGTAAATGGTGTTCTTGTTCAACATTCCTCCTGCCCCCCCCCCACCATAATTTCATTTTATTTTCAGCTGGATAATTGAAAACTGGGAGACATCTGTATTCCAGGAGATGTGAAGACACTGTTGTCCCAGTTGCCGCCTAAGCCTAACGAAGCACAGTCCAGACATCAGATGTGCGGCCTTCCTGTTTGAGTTAGCTTGGCTTCGTGTTGAAACAAGTACATCTGTCAACTGAATCTTAACAGGAGCAAAGCTTTGTCTCCGACAGAATAGAGTGCTTGTGTGGACAGGGAGGTTGTGCTGGTCCTTCCCTATTCCTTTTCCCTTTGGACAAATGCTATTTATTCAAGCTCGTTTTAATACTTTAATGCCATGAAATAGAGCAGGGTATGTCAAAAAGCCACAGGGAGCAATGAGCACTCCTTCCTTCCTGTAATGCTGCAAGAATGTTTTACTTGCTTTGTATTATCCCAGAGGAAAATTTAAGTCATTATTTTGAAATGCTGCCATGCGAGCAAGTGGAAGCTGTAATTAGTTTTCACATTCAATTTAGTCGGCATCCTGTGTTATTCACTAAGATGAAAGAACGGAAACACTACGTTTACTGTTTTCGTGGCTGGAGAAACAACGTGAACTTAACACCGAAAGCTGGCATCGTAGAGGATGCTTGGCTGCTCTGGCACTACTGTGTGGCAGAGTATACAAAATGCCCGCATTTTATCCTAATCAAATCCTGCACGTTTGGATAGAATAGATAAATTTATTATGTTTGTTAATGAACTGTACTTTTAAAACGGAGTACAAAATCATTGTGATTGTCTTGAAATTTTATAATTTGATTCAGCAAAACCACGTGGAGTAGGCCATTCTGGCCCATCAAACCGCACTGCCCCAGCAACTACCAACAGACCCAATTAACCCTAACCTAATCATGGGACAATTTACAATGACCAGATAACCTACTTGCTCCATCTGTGGACTGGGTGAGGCAACAGGAGGACCCAGGGAAAACCCACCTATTCCACTGGAGATTCTTCACAGAACAGCACTGGAATTGAACTCTGAAACACACTGAGCAGTAACAGTGTCATGCTAACTGCTACACTACCATGGCACCCAATAATAAATACACTGTTGACTGCAACTAGAGTACACTTTAGGAAGGACGTTAAGGTCCAAGAGAGGGCATAAAAATGACTTACTAGAATAGTTCCAATGATGAGAGTGTTTAGCTACTGGTTATATTGGAGAAGGCTGTTTATTATTTCTGCTTGCTGCAATAAAGATTAAGAAGAGATTTTATAGGGGTGTACAAGTTTAGTTTAGATAGGTTTCTTTAGCTGATGGCTGAAGGAGCAGAATACAGGGATTTAAACTAAAAGACAAATGACATGGAGGATATATGAGGAGAAGTTTTTTTTTCTACATAATTGTGATGATATGGAATTTTCTGCCAGTAATTGAAGAAGCAGACTCCGAGAATTGCAAAGGTAATATTGTGATGGTATTGGGTTTGCTGACCGCGAAGTGCTTAGCTCAAAGATCTTAAGCTCTATCTGATATAAATAGACACGAGTACTCTCACTAAAAGGAGATTATACTGTAAATACACAATCTTAAAAGATTTGTTTCCTTCCCTCTTTATTCCACACAGTGAGCTTAGCTGCCAGTACCCACTATTTGAGTAGTGGGTCCCTCCTTCCTACCAAGGAGAAAATACTTCCAGCTAACAAAGTAGTTTAGAACCCAGTTCTTTTATTTTCATTGATTATATGTTTGAATTCAAACATTCTTAAAACATATTTAAAACTATTTCAAATGTTTCCCAATTACAAAGCATTTCTAAAACACAAAGCTTTTCCAAAACACAGGTATAATTCCTACAAACTAAAAAGACATGCCAACAATGCAGATGAACAAATAGTCAGTTATAGAAATCAAAGTCAGAGGAATAGGTTCCAGTTTATCCCGTGTTTCTTTCATGCCTCTTGATGTTCCTTCCCTCATTCCTAATAATCCTCCACTGCTTTCTACATTTTCACAGTTTCTTTGTCACTTGGGTGACTTCACATGTATTTGATATTTCCTCAGATACCCTTTTTACACAAAAAGTCAAAAGGCCACAGTTCTCAGCTACCCACAATTAATACTCTGAAGCTAACTTCACTGAGTACATAAATCTTACAGCTATAAACACATCAGTTATTAGATATGATAACTGATATTATCCATCTGGTCTACAAACTTCCTGGAACTAAGCAACTTAGTCAGGTTTTCTGTTTTGAAACAATCCAAATTAAGTAACCCATCGTCTTGTACTGTACTTATTGAGCATCAATAAACCAGGTGCAGTGACTAGCACCTTGCTTTCTACAGACAGAACATCCACTTTATATAGAGCTTGTTGCAAAGCTGTGTTTTCAAACTTCAAGCTGCTTCCCATTTATATTTTAAAAACTGAAGACTGGTTTCTGTTTACGACCAGAAGCTAAACAAAGGATATAGCTGGAAGTTTAACGTATACTGTTTGATCTTACAAGTGGTAGCTGCTGTGTTTAGAAAACCAAGCCTGAAACAAAAAATGCGGCCCCCGGCCCAGGAAGTGAATGTCCATCACAAGTGAAGAAAATAATTTGCAAGCATATGGGGAAAATGGGAGTGACAACATAGAATAGTACAGCACAGTACAGGTCCTTCAGCCCAAATTGTTGTGCCGACCCTCAAACAAGGTTGCTCTACAAAAGGTTCTCATACATTTGAAGTGCCAAGTAGTTTCTTTCTGTGCTGTAAGGATGCTCTGATATGACTTTTGTTTTCATCTTGTACCCTGCTTATATTTGTTTCTTGGAATGTAAGACGGGAGCTGAAACAGATCTTCAGTATTTGTAGATTTTTCTTTTTCCCCTTGTAGCTTGCATGTCACAATTTGCATCCACTGATGTGTAACTTGTCACAGAACTTTTGCATGGTGTGTATAATACTGTTGCAGATAGTGCACTTGTCTTACCGGTCCAGTGACCAGTGTTTTCAGTTCTAATCTTTGTTCCTACACTCTGTGGGCTTTGCACATTCTCATGTGAACACATTAGTTCCCCCTGGGTTCTCCACTTTCTTCCCACTTCCCAAAGATGTGCTAGTTGGATACTGTGAATTGAATCTAGTGTGCAGGTGGCAGGTATCAGGGGTGTTAAACATAGAACAGTACAGCACAGTACAAGCCCTTCGGCACATGATGTTGTGAACTTTTAACCTGCTCCAGGATCATCTAACCCATCCATCCCAAGCAGCCCTTCATTTATTTCTTTAACCATGTTCCTAAAAGTCTCTTGTACATTCCAAATGTATCTACCGTTACCACCACCCCAGCAGTGCTTTTCATGCACTTATACTCTGTTTTTTAAAAAAAAATACCAATCATCGCCCCCTCCCCTCATATTTTCCTCCAATTACCCTCAAAATTTGTCCTGTCATATTGGCCATTGCCATCCTGGGAAAAAGGGGCTGCTTTCCATTCCACCTATACCTTTTATCATCTCATACACCTGTATCCAGTTGCCTCTGATCCTCCTTCGTTCCAAGAGAGCAGCCCTGGCTCGCTTAAGATTTCTTCAGAAGACATGCTGCTCCAGTCAGCATCCTGGTAAATCTTCTCTGCAGTCTTGTAAAGCTTCCACATCCTTCCTTTAATGAGGCGACCAGGGTGTTGGTGATTATGTGAGAGTGAATAAGTTACAGGAAATAACCGAGAGAATGGGGTTGATGGGTTAGCTGTGAGAGCTGGCACTGGCTTAATGGCTACGAGAGTACCAGAAATCTGCCTGAACGGATTCACAAAATCATGACCTAAAAATTAATGAAGGAATAAAATTGGCTTCTACAGAATTTTATGGGAAGTAAATAAACATGTCTTTTCCCCCCTCAAAAACTCCCGGGAGGGGGGAGAAGATGGCGGTGCAACAACAGTGCACTCAGCCACTTCGGTGGTGATGTCTGTTATCTGTCAAGTAGGGAACCGTGCACAAATCTGATTTGTTGGAGACAGACGTGAGAGCACGGAGGATCATCTGGAAAACTTCTGAAATGCCCGCTTCGTTGCCGCTGCTACTGTGTGGTAACCGGAATCTCCAGAGCTGAAGGCCCCGAAATCCTCGGCTTTGCGTGTTTCAGCGGCCGGGGAGAGGTCGAATGCGCTCAGCAGAGGATGGCGCTCAGGAGGCTGTGTCGGAGAGGCTGGTCGGAAGCTCAGAGTTTTCAGACGGATGGACTCAGTGTTGGCTGTAGTCGGCTGCTTCCAAGGCATCGGCAAGTTTATGGCAGGGAGTTTCTCCCTTTTGCCGCCTGCTATCGGGGACTCAGGAGTCGATCGACTCGGGACTTTGAAATTTTTTTTTTACTGTGCCCATGGTCTGTTCTTCATCAAATTATGATATTGCTTTGCACTGCTGTAACTATATGTTATAATTATGTGATTCTGTCAGTGTTAGTCTTTGGTTTGTCCTGTTTTTTGTGATATCACTCATGAGAAACGTATCATTTCTTAATGCATGTATGCATTTCTAAATGACATTAAAAGAGGACTGAGTGTTCTCATAATCTTTAAAAAAAAGTTGTGCTTTTTGACACTCAAACGGAGCACCTTAACGTTATCGAAAATCGTAATATGGACTACAGTTGGCCCTCCTTATCCGCGAGGGACTGGTTTCGGGACCCTTTGCGGATACCAAAAAAACACGGATGCTCAAGTTCCTTATTCAACCTGTCTCAATGCGGTGGACCTTAGGACCCTGTGGTGGACATTAGGACCCGGCGGTGGAGCTCTGAATCCGCAGTGTTTCTGTTCACGAAAATAATCACGATCACAATTGAAAATAAAGCGGAAATAATAAAGCGATCAGAAAGAGGTGAAACGCCATCGGTCATTGGAAAAATGTTAGGCTACATTCAGTCAATGATCGGAACAATTCTAAAGGATAAAGCGAGAAAGGCCCTGCCTCGATGAAAGCTACTATTACTTAGCAACACAGTGGTTTAATTATTGAGTTTTGGAGTTTTGGGTTTTTGATCCTCCACTATCTAACCGGCACGGATGGAAAGCGTGCTCGGGAGCGGTCTGTCACTGGCCCAGCACTGAAACATACGTTTCTTAAGCGTTTTATATGTATAGAAAGGTGAAATATATACTATATACTAAGACTAACTGACGCTAATTAATACCGGATGTACCTGTTTCGACTTACTTAGTAAGAGAACTTATGATTTTTTGCCAATCCCAATCCAGGATGACCTACGCACATCCTTTCGTGTACTTTAGATCATCTCTAGATTACTTATAATACCTAATACAATGTAAATGTTATGTAAAATAGTTGTTATACTGCATTGTTTAGGGAATAATGACAAGAAAAAAAGCCTGTGCCTGCTCGAACAACAAGTGCTGGAAGAGCGCTTCCGGGTTTTCTCGATTCGCGGTTGGTTGAATTTGTGTGTGCAGAACTTGCGGATACAGAGGGCCGACTGTATATTCTAGGAATGCATCCCCTCTTCCCCCTCCCCTCATAATGCATACATTGTCTGTAATAATGATGTATTATTAAGTCAGAAATACTTGCATTGTTTGCATAACTTTAGAGTAATTCTTACTTTTCTGTGACTTTTTTTAAGACTCATCTGAGCAATGTGTGTTACTGCCTGAAGGGTGGAGAAACTCCATGATAATTAGTAGTTCTCAACCCATGGCTTGTCACATTGTGAGGTAAATGTACAAGGTCATGGCACATACAATGAATGTTTCAGCCTCTGTCATCAGCAGTACAGATTCATTCTATTTCAAACTTGGCCAGGGCTGTAGTTCTATTTATCTATCTCTGTCATCCCACTTGAGATATCAACACTCTTCCGGAGCTCTACCCCCGCCCCCCAGTTCAGTTTTTACAGACTTCGTTTCTCCCCCACCTCATCCTCATTTTGTATCAAGTCTTCTTTATGTGCTGTAATGTTTCCTTTGACAACCCTGAATGTTCCATGCTCTGGTATGTTCTTAACTGAGGGCTCATCAGCTTTGAGATCCATTTGCTCCAACAACACTTAAGATGATCTTTGCACCCTCTGCTCTACCCCCATAACCAACTACATCCCACCTGTGTGACTTTTTCTACATTCAGCACAACCTTGTCATTGTCCTTTTTCCCAGCACAAGCCAACTGCTATTTATCATGGATATTCATTCTTCAAAAGGATGGCCTTGATAGGCACTCACCCAAGGCCAATGACTAATAGGTTCCTCCCTCCGATACGAACACTCTCACAATGAGCAACTTCTCTTTTGTTTCTACTGAGCTTTACCAAGTAACAGTCTTGTTGAAGTGTGAATCAAAGGGGACATAACTGCAATTGTCATTCAGTAATATATGTGACCGCTCCTTTTTTTTGCAGTCTTACTAAATTAAGTTTGCTCAACTCTTTTTCTGCAACTATAATGGGATCCTTTCCAAATTTCAACTCGTGCGCATGGTTCTTTTATTTGACATTTATGCCTCCCAACCTCCAACTCCACAACCAGGAAAGTGTTCCTGTGAGCCAACATATTGGGTGCCATAACTGTTCTTCCTGCCATGTCTGCACCCTTCTCCACCCCCCCCCCCATGTGCCCAGTTCATTCCGTTTCTGATTGAAAACTGCTAATGAACTTGCAGTTGGAGCAAGGTCCAGTCATTCCTTGGATGTCATTCTGCATCAATATTAAAAATAGTTTGTCAGCTCAGAGATAAACACAAGTAATGAAGGGTTATTGATCTGAAAAGATGACTTTTTTCTCCCCACAGATGCTGCCTGTATTTCCAGTATTTTCTGGTTTAATTTCTCAGTTCCATTCTCCCAATTTTCTGTCGTCTTCACATCAGCTCTGACATCCCTGCCATGAATCTTAGTATGTCTTCCTCTGCTGACTGTTAATGCTTAACCGTGCCCATAAACATACTTTCACTCCTTTCTCCTTTACCCTGCTCTCCATTCAACCAAACATTGGCCTGCACAGTGGTGCAGCTCAAACTGCTCACAAAACACTGGAGGAACTCAGCAGGTCTGGCAGTATTTATGCAGGGAAATGGACAGTTGACGTTTTGGGTTAAGATCCTGGATATAGTGGGCCAGATGCAGGCAAATGGCACTAGCTCAGTTACACAACTTGATCAGCATGAGCCCATTGAGCAAAGTAGCTTGTTTCTCTGCTGTATAGTTCTATGACATTGATATGTGGCTTGTTAGATTAAGTGGACACTGTAAATTGCCCCAAGAGTATAGGTGAGTAGTAGGGGGTATTTGATGACTCTGGGGAGATAAATAGAGAATTAGCCCAAATGAATGCTTGAGGCTCAGTTGTACTCAGGAGACTAGGGGTCTGTTTCTGTGCTGCATCTCTTTATGACTGTAGTTCAGTTAAGTCAGCAAAAATGGAAATTCTTTTCCTCTTTCAGTATTCTTAAGTATTTCAAGTACATTATTTAAATTTCTCCTCCTTCCCCTTCCCAAAGCATCTACCTATGCAACAATTGGTTACCGCTGTTCATTCAATTCAGTGGAACAGACATGAAAGTGACTACTTCCTAAGATGCTCGCAGCCCAGCAATGAGTGTCTTGAACTCCTGCAGTAATATCCAGTGGTGGAAGAGTGTAGCAGGGTAGTTACTCTACACTTTGCTGCCCCTAACCTGAATATAGTGTAGAGGGAACCTCACCATCGAAGGGTCTCGGCCTGAAACGTCGACTGTACCGCTTCCTAGAGATGCTGCCTGGCCTGCTGTGCTCACCAGCAACTTTGATGTGTGTTGCTTGAACTTCCAGCATCTGCAGAATTCCTGTTTATGTATTTATCCTGTTTTTTTTTAAACCTCCCAACATCTCCGTTTCGTACTTTTTCATTTTCATTGTTTCACAATAGCTTTATTTATAACTGTTGTTATTTACTGCATTCAGGATATATTCCAGCCCTGACTGAGCGAGTCTGTTGCTGAAAGGATGTGACTAAACCAGGAGTTTGCAACCTTTTTTATCCCATGGACTAATACCATCAAGCAAGGGGTCTGTGGACTCCAGTTTGGGAATCCCTGGATTAAACAGAGCAATTGATTTTATAGGGGACAGTGAGCGTATTGTGACTGATGCTACAGGTTTCATTGATCTGTGGGTGTATTTCTTTGCTTGTGATAATCAATGGAAGGTTAGCATTTAACTGAAGGAAGTTGGCAGTGGGATCTACTATTGTACTATTAATATGGTGGAAAGAGTTCGCTCTGCTGCAGTACATCACTACAAGCTGATTTTACAGCATTGAGGTGGTTATGTGTGGGTAGGTTTATTTAAACATGGTTGTGTAATCCTCTGCATTTCCTTCTGAAGCAATAGAGAAGATTATGCAAGAGGTACTGAATCATTCTGCAGCCTGCGTATTTATGGGACTTTAAATTATTCACAAATTTGACTGGAAATGGCAATTAAACTTGCTATTGGAGTACCATCCTTCAGATTCAAAGTAATTCTGCAGTACACCATTATCCTCAGCTGTATTCCCATTAATGTCAGCACAATAACAAACTGAACTGTGTTGTTGAATAAAATGAGTTGAGTGATTATTAAACATTAATCCAGTTCAGATTTGGCAATTCACTTTCTGATTATTAACTCAAAGTTCATTTCTTTCAGTTTACAGTGTCCTTGTTTTGGAAGGCTTTGTATGTCTTTGGAGTTCAGCTCGTCACCACTTCTGACCCCATTCCCATAAATCATACATATGCTCAAATGAAAAGGAATCATCAGGACTTTGCTGAAACAGACACTTATTCTAAATGAAGTGTATACTAATTAAATATATTTCAGTTAGTCCATGAGAAGTGTGTGTATGTGTGTGTTTTAATCAATGAATCTGACGTTTTTCTAACTTTGGCAAGCAACCCTATTCACACCTACACATGCATTCTTTAGTAATGTTTTCACATGATCCAATGAACGTGTTGGAGGGAGGTGTCCTAATACAGGAGTGGATGCAAGTAAACAAGCAAGCTATTTTTGTATCAGGCTGGAAGGAATGTGCCACGGTAAAGTGAAGTTTTATTAAATACATTTTTGAACAGCATGAGAAAATGCATGTATATTTTTTAAGGGAAAACACTTAATTTTAATGGGATTTTCCACATAGTCCTGTGAATATTTTAATTTTATAGCTTTTAAAGGAAGATATTTGAAGTCCTCTTACAAGTGTAATCAGAAAAGTGGATATGTTAATTTTGTCAAAACATAGCTGATGACTGCTCAAAATGTGAAACATGTAATGCTTGATTTCTTCGAATGAGTATTATTGCTTGCTGAATTATATCTGCTCGTGAATTTAGACCATTACTATCCCCTCCACTGTCTCACCTCATGCCAGAGTTAGATGAGCAAGGAGCATTGTGTGTGGACACAAGACACTGAATGGAATTATTGGCCATCATGCTTGCAACACCCATCCAGACATGCTAGCCTGTACTCAGTTTACAGCTTATTGACCTGATGTTGATCGGAGACATTAAAAACATGTTAAAAGTCTGGGGCACAGAACACCAATGATAGGTTTGACAGTGGGATTAATATTGCAAAATTCTCAATGTATCTGTAGAAATTTACCTTAGGAAAAAATGCTCTTGATGTGAGTCTTAGAAATAGATCAAAATTTATTGGAGAAAAATGTCTTACTGACTCCGTGTTTGACATGATATCCTACCATTTCAGGAATCAATCCAGTGAACCTTATTTGCATTCCCAGGGAGACACTTGCAAGTCATTTCTGGGTAACAAACTGGTTCCATTTTTACATTTGATTTTTGTCCATAAGTCAGAATGTAGACAAAGATCAATTGATGTGTCAACTCTATGGGATTGCAATGAATTGCATCAAAACCACACAAGGCTGATCAGAAAGATCAGTTACTAAAAGTGGAGAGATAAGGTGGAAACTAGTTGTGCCATTCCTAGGGGAGAATATATGTAAATACACCAGATGTTTGAATTTAATATTGTACGTATGCTCATTTGTATTGCTCATACTGCTGCTTCATGCACCCATGCTGAGCTCGTCAATTTCATCAACTTTTCCCTCCAACTTCCACCCTGCCCTTAAATTCATTTGGTCAATTTCTGACACCTCCCTTCCCTTTCTTGATCTCTCTGTCTCCCATCTCTGAAAACAAACTGTCGACCAACATCTTTTATTAGACCTACCGATTCCCTTGACTATCTGGACTATACCTCTTCCTGTGTCTCATAAAAATGCTATTATCTTTTCTCAGTTCCTTTGGCTCTGCTGCAGCTGTTCTCAGGATGAGGCTTTCCTTTCCAGGACATCAGAGTTGTCCTACTTCTTCAAAGAATGGGGTTTCCCTTCCTCCACTGTTGATGATGCCCTCACCTGCATCTCCTCCATTTCCTGAACACCAGGGCTCATCCCATCTTCCCACCAGCTTAACAATGATAGAGTCCTCCTTGTCCTTACCTACCACCCCATGAGCCTCCACATCCAACATGTCATTCTCCACATGTTCTGCCATCTCCAAAGGGATTCTACCACCAAACACATCTTTACCTTCACCCCCACCACTTTCCACAGGGATCACCCCCTCTGTGATTCCCTTGTGCATTTGTCCGTCCCGGTACTTATCCCTGCAAGTGGCCAAAGTGCTACAGCTGGCCATTACCTCCTTTCTCTTCTCATTCAGGGCCCCTAAAAGTCCTTCCAGATGAAGCACTTCACCTATGAATCTTAACGGGGCTTTCTGTTGTATCCGGTGTTCCCGATGTGGCCTTCTCTATATTGGTGAGACCTCTCGCAAATTGGGGAACCACTTCATTGGGCACTTTCGCTCTATCCAACAAAAGCAGAACTTCCCAGCAGCCAAACATTTTAGTTCCGATTCTGATTCCCGTTCTGACATCGGTCGTCCTCTTGTACCACAATGTAGCCACCCTCAGGGTGGAGGAATAACACTTGTATTCCATCTATCTAGCGTCCAACCTGGCATGAATATTGATCTCTCCTTCCCATTTAAAAAAAAAATTCCTACCCCTCCCCTCTTCTGTTTCCCCACTTTGGCATTTTACCTCTTCTCACCTGCCTATCACCTCCCCCTGGTGCCCCTCCTCCTTCTCTTTCTCCTATGGTCCACTCACCTCTCCGATTAGGTTCCTTCCTCTCCAGTCCTTTTCCTACCCACCTGGCTTCACCTATCACCTTCTAGCTATCCTCCTTCCCGTCCCACCACCTTTTTATTCTGGCATTTTCCCCCTTTCCAGTCCTGAAGAAGGATGTTGGCCCATAATGTCAACTGTTGCTACATTTCCTTGAATGTTGCCTGGCCTGCAGAGTTCCTGTAGCATTTTTGTGTAAGCTTGGGTGTCCATAAGTCAAGAGTTCAGAACCTGGGGGCAGCTTTTATGCCCCGTCTTACATATGGTGACCAGAATGACATATAGTGCTCCAGGTGTGGGCTTATCAATGCCCTGTATGAGTATCATAGGATATCCTTGATCCTGTATTCTAAACTACCTACAATAAGACAACTTACCATTTACTGCCTTGAAATGCTTGCTTCGCCTGTATATTTACTTTTCTGAATAGTGTGCAAGGTTACTCTGATTCCTACATACAAGCAGTGGCCACTTTATTAGATACACTTATACGCCTGCTTGTTAATGCAAATACCTTATCAGCCAATCATGTGGCAGCAACTCAAAGTATGCAGAGATTGTTCAGACCAAACATCAGAATGGTGAATAAATATGATCTAAGTGATGTTGCCCATGGAATTATTGCTGGTGCCAGACGGTGTGATTTGAGTATCTCAGAAACTGCTGATTTCTCTGGGATTTTCATGCACAATATTCTCTATAGTTGGAGAAGAGGAGATGGCAGCGTGATGCAGCTCGCAGCGGCCACTCTGATGGTGATGTCTGTCATTTGTCAAGTAGGGTACTGTGCACAATCCTGATTTGATGGAGACGGATGTGAGAGCACGGAGGAACATCTGGTGAAACTTCTGAAATGCCTGCTTCGCTGCTGCTGTTACTGTGTGGTCCAGAGTCTCCGGAGGAGAAGGCCTCGAGTCCTTGGCTTTGCTTGTTGCTCGGCGGCTGAGGCGGGGTCGAAGCGCTCAGCAGAGGATGGTGCTTGGACAGGCTGCGTCGGAGGGGCTGGTCGGAGGCTCGAAGCTTTTGGACGGACTCAGAGTCCGCTGTGGTCGGGTGCTTCTAATGGTGCTGCATCGGCAAGTTTGCGGCGCTTGGAGGTTCATGTCAGGGAGAGTTCCTCCCTTCTGCCGTCTGCGTGAGATGATGAGTCTGTCGGGAATTTGAGACCTTTTTTTTTACCGTGCCCATGGTCTACTCTTTATCAAATTATGGTATTGCTTTGCACTGTTGTAACTATATGTTATAATTATGTGGTTTTGTCAGTTTTAGTCTTGGTTTGTCCTGTGTTTGCTTGTGATATCAATCTGGAGGAACATTGTATCATTTTTTAATGCATGTATTTCTAAATGACAATAAACGAGGATTGATTGTCCTCATAATCTAATAATCTAATCTAATAGTTTACAGAGAATGGTGTGAAAAATAAAAAAAATACATATATCCAGTGAGCAGTAATTCTATGGGCAAAAAAGCCTCATTAATGAGAGAGGTCAAAAGGGAGTGGCCAGAGTGGGGTTCAAGCTGGCAGGAATGCGACAGTAACTCACAACTGTGTGTTACAGCGGTGTGTACAGAAGAGCATCTCTGAATGCACAACATGTCGAACCTTGAAGTGGATGGGCTACAGTAGCAGAAGACCATGAGCATATAATCTCACCATTTTATTAGGTACAGGACATGCCTAATAAATTGACCATTGAATGAATGTCAACATTTCCCAATCTCACATCAATTTAAATAACACATTGCTACTTTTACTACTTGAGTGGACAACCTCACATTTACCAGGGTTAAACTGCATTTGCTACATATTTGACCTTGCTAAATTTGCCTTGAAGCCTCTCTGCATCCTCCTCACAACTTGCTTCTCACAATTTGACTGTGTTTTGTGTTGTCAGCAAATTTTAAAATATTATTCTGGTTCCTTCATCTAAGTCATTGATGTATATTCTGAATAGTTTGTACTTCAGCCTGATCCCTGAGGCACACACTTGTCACCTCCTACCTCGCTGATAAAGATTTATCTGTTCCTACTCTCTGATTCCTATCAACCAATTTTTAACACATGCTGGAATATCAACACCAGTCCCACATGCTTTAACTTTGTACATTAGCCTCTTGTGGACTTTAATCAAATGGATTTATGAAGACCCAAGCACACCTCATCTATTGGTTCTCCCTTATCTATTCAACCAGTTACACCCTTAAAAAAAACTGTCAATTTTTAAAATACTTGCCTTTTCAAAAAAACCACCTAGAATTTGCCCAATTCCATTCATGTTGTCTAAGGTCCCAACTTTTATGAAAAGCTCTCTAGCATTTCCCCCCACAGTTTGTGGATTGACCAGTTTGCCATTTTTTCTTCTTCCTTTTTTGAAAAAAGACAAATGACTCTATTCAGTAAAATTCTGGGTAGGTCATTGATTGCCACCATTTCAGTATTCCACCACGTTATGCATTTTGCCACAATAACACTGGACAAACACATTTCTTCCAAAGCGTTGCTTCATCAGAATTTTTTTTTTCTTTATGCAAGACTGCTTGAAGTTCAAAACAAACATAATTTCAGACTACTGTATCATGTAAGAATTTGGAGAAACAAGAAATGAACATTTATTGAATATAGTGTGTATAATTGCATAATGGTGCTGATACTTTGCAATAATTCAACTAAGCTAAAAATGTTTTGTTGAGTATTTTCATTTGTACCCTGTGTCTGAAGCTTCTCGCTAAAGTGTCCAACAATAATCAGCCAGCATGGATGGATTCCAATTGCCCTGATACTGTTTCTCCATGAACGCAATGTCATGGTGAAACCTTTCACCATGCTCATCGCTGTCAGTGCCAAGATTTAAAGGGAAGAAGTCTAAATGGGAATGCAGAGAATTAATCTTTGCACTTTATGGTTTTGTATGCTTGAAGAATGTTGTCAACCATCTGCGTGTAGTTTGGTGCTCTGAAGTTGCCAAGAAAATTTTCACTGTCATCTTTGATTGCCTTCCATGCGATTTTCACCTGTCCCACGAGAATTTCTTCAAATTGCCTCTCATTCATGAGCTGTTTGATTTGTGGACCAACAAAAAAGCTTTTTTATATTTTGGCATCAGTTGTTGTGGGAAATATCTGTCTCAAATATTGAAATTCTTCCTGGAAATTTAGAGCCATTCTAAAACCTGCCCTGCCAAAGCATGCCAAGACAAAATAGGAAAACTTTTCAGCTTACATTGTGGACAACACTTTAATTTACATTTTAATTGAATTATGAATTGGAATAACAAATATAGGTAATTTCAAAAGTCAGTGCGTGATAGGGAAATTTGGAACATAGAATATAGAACATAGAATAGTACAGCACAGTACAGGCCCTTCGGCCCACAATGTTGTGCCGACCCTCAAACCCTGCCTCCCATATAAGCCCCCACCTTAGATTCCTCCATATACCTGTCTAGTAGTCTCTTAAACTTCACTAGTGTATCTGCCTCCCACCACTGACTCAGGCAGTGCATTCCATGCACCAACCACTCTCTGAGTAAAAAAAACCTTCCTCTAATATCCCCCTTGAACTTCCCACCCCTTACCTTAAAACCATGTCCTCTTGTATTGAGCAGTGGTGCCCTGGGGAAGAGGCGCTGGCTATCCACTTTATCTATTCCTCTTATTATCTTGTACCCCTCTATCATGTCTCCTCTCATCCTCCTTCTCTCCAAAGAGTAAAGCCCTAGCTCCCTTAATCTCTGATCATAATGCATACTTTCTAAACCAGGCAGCATCCTGGTAAATCTCCTCTGTACCCTTTCCAATGCTTCCACATCCTTCCTATAGTGAGGTGACCAGAACTGGACACAATACTCCAAGTGTGGCCTAACCAGAGTTTTATAGAGCTGCATCATTACATCGCGACTCTTAAACTCTATCCCTCGACTTATGAAAGCTAACACCCCATAAGCTTTCTTAACTACCCTATCCACCTGTGAGGCAACTTTCAGGGATCTGTGGACATGTACCCCGAGATCCCTCTGCTCCTCCACACTACCAAGTATTCTGCCATTTACTTTGTACTCTGCCTTGAAGTTTGTCCTTCCAAAGTGTACCACCTCATATTTCTCCGGGTTGAACTCCATCTGCCTCTTCTCAGCCCACTTCTGCATCCTATCAATGTCTGTCTGCAATCTTTGACAATCCTCTACACTATCTACAACACCACCAACCTTTGTGTCGTCTGCAAACTTGCCAACCCACCCTTCTACCCCCACATCCAGGTCGTTAATAAAAATTACGAAAAGTAGAGGTCCCAGAACAGATCCTTGTGGGACACCACTAGTCACAATCCTCCAATCTGAATGTACTCCCTCCACCACCACCCTCTGCCTTCTGCAGGCAAGCCAATTCTGAATCCACCTGGCCAAACTTCCCTGGATCCCATGCCTTCTAACTTCCTGAATAAGCCTACCGTGTGGAATCTTGTCAAATGCCTTACTGAAATCCATATAGATCACATCTACTGCACTACCCTCATCTATATGTCTGGTCACCTCCTCAAAGAACTCTATCAGGCTTGTTAGACACGATCTGCCCTTCACAAAGCCATGCTGACTATCCCTGATCAGACCATGATTCTCTAAATGCCTATAGATCCTATCTCTAAGAATCTTTTCCAACAGCTTTCCCACCACAGACGTAAGGCTCACTGGTCTATAATTACCCGGACTATCCCTACTCAAGGGAACAACACTCGCCTCCCTCCAATCGTCCGGTACCATTCCCGTGGACAACGAGGACATAAAGATCCTAGCCAGAGGCTCAGCAGTCTCTTCTCTCACCTCGTGGAGCAGCCTGGGGAATATTCCGTCAGGCCCCGGGGACTTATCCGTCCTAATGTATTTTAACAACTCCAACACCTCCTTTCCTTTAATATCAGCATGCTCCAGAACATCAACCTCACTCATATTGTCCTCACCATCATCAAGTTCCCTCTCATTGGTGAATACCGAAGAGAAGTATTCATTGAGGACCTCGCTCACTTCCACAGCCTCCAGGCACATCTTACCACCTTTATCTCTAATCGGTCCTACCTTCACTCCTGTCATCCTTTTTTTCTTCACTTAATTGAAGAATGCCTTGGGGTTTTCCTTTACCCTACTCGCCAAGGCCTTCTCATGCCCCCTTCTTGCTTTTCTCAGCCCCTTCTTAAGCTCCTTTCTTGCTTCGCTATATTCCTCAATAGACCCATCTGATCCTTGCTTCCTAAACCTCATGTATGCTGCCTTCTTCCTCCTGACTAGATTTTCCACCTCACTTGTCACCCATGGTTCCTTCACCCTACCATTCTTTATCTTCCTCACCGGGGCAATTTTATCCCTAACATCCTGCAAGAGATCTCTAAACATCGACCACATGTCCATAGTACATTTCCCTGCAAAAACATCATCCCAATTCACACCCGCAAGTTCTAGCCTTATAGCCTCATAATTTGCCTTTCCCCAATTAAAAATTTTCCTGTTCTTGTTTCATGGTGTTCTTCATGATCAGCAGCCCAGAATCCATACGATATACTCAAAAGTATTTGGGAAGCAAAATCATTATTATCCAGTATAATTGGAGAACTCAAAGCCCCAACTCCTTCAATGTTGACAGTTCTCCTCCCTGGTGGAGCAGTAGTTGTCATACTGCAGAGAGCAAGTAACATTCATGTTCAGCACTCATAAAGGACTCTGCAAATCTGGCACAAGTACTTAACAGAACTGTGATGCTGAGTATTAAGATAATCAACACACAAGGTATATTATGTAGGACTAGATGTTAATATCCCTTATTTGCACTCCTGAGGTATGCTGCCTAGACTCTGTGGGGTGGCCAAGTGAGTAGTGGCATCTTTTGGGCTATCAATTAGGCACCCTCTTTCCTCAGTGTTTCACTGATAGCCCCAGGATACCTCCGGAGGGTTCAGCAGTGAATCCCGGCATCCCAGGCTCACCCTCTAGATGCCTTTCACTCACTTAGGGGCCAGATGGAATCCTTTCTCTTCATCCAGAGCCACTGAGTACCCTTTACAGCAGCTCTGAAGAGGTCTTTGACCGCTTGTCGGTGTGTCTTCCCTCGCACTCCCAACTCCCAGAGTAGCCTTGATGTTGATGTGGCTACAAATCCTCTGCAGCCTACTTCGACCGGTCGGACCCTTGCTTTCCAGCCACGTTGTTGCACTTCGGCAGTAAGCTCAGCATACCTCAGCTTCTTGCACTCGTAGGCCTCCTCCACTGCATCCTCCCAGGGCACTGTAAGCTCAGTGTACCTCAGCTTCTTGCGCTCGTAGGCCTCCTCCGCTGCATCCTCCCAGGGCACTGTAAGCTCGATGATGTAAATGAGATGGAGTGAGGCCGACCATAGCACAAAGTCTGGTCTGAGGTTGGTTTCTGTGATATCAGTTGGGAAGCAGAGCCTCTGGCCTAAGTCTGCCACCATCTTCCAATCACGTGCCCCGCCTAGCTGCCTGGTGTCGGGTCTCAATGTATCGGGTCTGGCTTGACCCTCACCTTCCCGGACAAATGCTGTTAACGGCTAGCGGGATGAAGGGGGAGGGAGAGCATTGATGCTCATCCGCCGACTTTCCAGCACTGCTGTAAGACACCGTAGCATTTGCTTGCCGCCTTTGCTTGCCGCCTTTGCTTGCTTGGCTGCTTCTGATGGAGTCTATTTCCTCCCAGTATCCAGAATGAGGGCAGCTTGTGCTACAAATGCATCAATCGCCTCTGTTAACATCATCTCCAGTCTTACTTTGGCGCACTTGTACACCTCTGAAAGACTGGAAATGGGTAGCTCTAGGACTCCTTTGCCGTAGAGCCCTATGCTGCTGAGGCACCTGGGAAAACCAAGCCACTTCCTTACATATGAGCTGATCAGTGTCTCCAGCTTTTCCACCTTCGAGGTTGGAACTTCATACAGGGTTGGTGGCCACATGAGGCATGGAAGGCGCCCAAATTGCATACACCAGAGCTTCAACTTTCCAGGGAGTGTGGTTCTGTCGATGCTGTTGAGGCCACTGACGGCATCCTTCCTGAGCTGACCTACCTGCTCTGTGTCTTTGAGGGATGCGTTATACCACCGACCTAGGCTCTTCACAGGCTTCTCGAAGACTGTTTCATTGGTCTACCAGCTTCCCCTTGACAATAGAGATGCTTCTGGACTTGCTCGGCTTGATCGTCAGCTGAACCTGCTCGATATTCTCTTGAAGCTTTCTCAGCAGGTGTACAGTACAAGCCTTGGTCGTGGTGAGTGTTGTGAGATCATCCATGTATGCTCTGATAGGCGGCAACCTCAGGCCAGGTCTTATGCGCTGTCCTTCAACCACCCATCGACATGCTCTAATGATCACCTCCATGGCCTTGGTGAAGGCTAGCGGGGAGATGGTACAACCGGCCCTGATTCCCACTTCCATATGTTGCCACACTGTGGTATAAACTGCTGTTGTCAAACATAGCTGCACGTCCTGGAAGTAGGCCTTTACAAGGCTTGTGAAGGCCACTGGGACTCTGAAGAAGTTGAAAGCGATCCAGAGGAGGTTATGAGGGACTGAGCCGAGGGTGTTGGCGAGGTCCAGGAACACCAGGTGAAGATCTGTTTCCTCCTTGGCAACCTGGATCTGATGCCAGATGGTGCAAGCATGTCCCAGACAACCCGAGAAGCCCGAGATCCCCGCTTTATGGATTGATGTGTCAATCAGATGGTTTCTTTGCAGATATCTTGACAACCTATGAGCCACCACAGTAAAGATTTTGCCCTCGACGTTTAGGAGACTAATCTGGCGGAATTGGCTGATTTCTGATGAACCCTTTTCCTTTGGGATCAGGGGAAAAAAAGGGTATTAAGATAATCAGCGCACGATTAACTAATCTGCACCTTAACTCCAAGTTAACATACCATTAGTCATGTTGCATCTGTCATTAATGTATGATGATCAAATGTGTGTGTTATTGGATGTATTGCTGTCTGGTTAACATTTTGACAGTCAGTTTCCACACAGAAAATGGGAGCCCATCCATTATAAAGATTTAACGTTTGTTTAGTCACAGGTGCTGAAATTTTGATTTTTTTTTGTCTGCTTGTTTTTTTTTTGCCCCATACAAAATTTGCCCATCTTAGATCTTCCTGATATACAAGAATAGAGGAGTATTGATGGGGCAGTCAAAGAAAGTTTGTGTATTTCTTGTTCCCTCAAATGTTTTAACCAAATATCTAGCTTCTCTTTCCACCAGCAGAAGCCAAGCTTTCATTTGTACCTTGTATTTAAGGGCATTTTCTGAAATTGACAATACTTGTGTTCTGCTTTACTATTCACATACTGTGAATCACTAGGGCTTAAAGCACTGATTCCTGCAGTACACCACCTGCCACTTCAACATGAAATTTTCTTATTTCATGACACTTTCTCAATCCAGAATTGTCTGGTTGTGACTGCTGTCTTTGGAAAAGGATTGCTGCTTCACTTCCTTTTCTTATTTTCTACACGGTTGGCACGTGGTTTCCTGTGTTTTGTTCAACATCTTTCATAATCAGTCACTAGTCCATTAATATAAGCAGCAATGAGCTTTATTGGTCCTATTATGGTTATTGGATTTATTGAGTATGCCTGCAAGAAAATGAATCTCATGGTTGTATGTGGTGACGCATAAGTACTTTGATAAGAAATTTAATTTGAACTTAGACGTTATTGCATCTTATCCAAGTTGTTGGTTCCCTTGGGTGATCTATGGAATTGTGTTTAGTTTGGTCATTGTCCTCCTACAGTAAGGTGTGCATACTTCCAAATGATCCAAGTTATATCCTCCAGCTAAAGAGAGGTTATGGTTTTAAGTCCCTGTTTATTTCCTCAAATTAATAGAATTTGCATTCTCAATACCTGAGAAGAAAGAAAACTCTGTAAGGTTTTATTTGTGCTTAAAAAGAAAGGCTGCAAATATTTGTTTTAAGACATAGGAAGAGGCTGTTTCGCCCATTGAGCCGATACTGCCTCTGAGCATTCCAATCAACCCCTGTAAGCTATTCTCTCAGGTGTATGCCTGTGATCTCCCCCTCTACCCACTTGTGTGAAGTATAATTTATAATAGCTAGTTAAACTACTATTTGGGAAACCAAAGCAAACCCACCTGGTCACAAAGAATAAGTATGAATTACAAACATGAGCACCTGTGGTCAGTTTTGGACTCTGTGCACTGCAGCAACACTGCTGCCAGTGTAAAGGAGATAATTTGTCTTTGCCCTGGTGGTGAACACAGAGGCAACCAATGCCATTTCCAGTATCTATCAGGGATTTATGAATGAAAACAGCTGATCAGTGAAATTAGGGCAAAACTTGGCCGGGCTTGCCTCGAAGGAAATCAGGGTGGTGGACTGTGATACTTGCTTTAGTTTGAGTCACTGGAAGGATTTCAATATAATTTTTGAAAATGTGGAGAAGAGATCAAAAGAAGAGCTTTCAACTCTTGCTCATTTTCTGAAGTATGTTTATGATTTTCCAATTGGATCTTTGAAGAGTTCTACACTGAAACCAGATGAAGAGAAGATGGTGTGGCTATGTGTCTAAAAATGGAAACTAATATAAATTACAGCTGAATCGCTGCACCATATTTCTAAAATGCTTTTTCTACTTTTTGCTTGGTAGTTTCCTATGTTTATTTGAGATTTCCAGTCTTTATTGTTTTTAACATTCTATATTTTGTTGGATTTAGCTTCTTCATGAAGTCTTAAGGCTGAGGTGGCAACAGGAAGAATAAACTGGAAAGGAGAAAAAAGAAAAGTACAGGAAATTTTCCACTTTTAATGTAACTGCTTTGCCAAATGACTCATTTGCTTTTATAGATTCAGCAAGTGAAATTCTAAACTGCATATTTTAAAAATGATCCCAGCCTATTACTATGGTAACTAGGGGTGAAACAATGAAAGAGCTAATTCCTTTGAAAAGCAATGTCACAGAATAGTAGGCACCTTGTTAGTGATGATCAAGACAACAAATATGTTGTTATCAGTGTGGTACGGAAGGACAGCCAGATTGGATTTACAATGGAGATGGTTGGAACAGGAAGCAAACACAGCTGCTGCTTCAGAAGTCTCTGGGAGAGCTATACCCAATAGTGAGAAATGTCACAGTTCAGGGATGATGTCTTGTTGAAGCCCTCAAGGCTCCTCACATTGTGGACTGGGTTCATCATACTTCTGTATCTCTTTTATATGTAGTATTGTGCTATTGCTGCCCTGCTGTATTTTACTAGTAGCTGTGTATTCTGGTGCAATTATTTGAGGCTTGTCTCCACTTTCGGAATTGTAACACATTTGCTAGATGACAAATATTGCAAAACCAAGTGATGTGCTAATTAGCTTTCTACCAATTGGTGGTGTCAACAGGTATGTTTTCCAAGCACTTTGCACTATCACTGGATTTGAAGAAGAATTGTTTATATTGCCAGAAGCAATACGTGTTGCAGTAGAGATTTTTTTTGGCTGCAGTTCCTTCCAAATTATCTGTTTTGTCAGATCTGCTTTTTGTTTTGATGCTTCACCGCGAAAGAAGAGTTTGACCTCAAGTGTTACACAATTGTGCAATAAACCGGCTTAGGAAGAGAGCAAAAGGAAATGCAGTGGATTCCTGTTAATTGGGACACATTGGGACCAGTATGTTCTGGCCCAATTTAAGTGGCTGTCCCAATTAGTCAAAGTTTCATGGAAATAAAAGGCATAACAGAGACAATCTACCATTTAACAGAGTAACAAATTATGCATTTTAATGAAATACAAAACAAAGTAGAACTCTACCAATGCTACTACAGTATTATAAAACTAATATTTCTATTAGTTATCAACACAGGAATTCATCACTGCCTTGTTCTTTTGATTAACTGTCAATGAACAAAATCAGCACAGGCATCTAGTTGCCTTTGTTGCCTTCCTACATAAAATCAAAAATTTTAAAAAATGATCAAAAATCATTGCTTTTTAAATTGGCATTTGTCAGTCGAAATGGGTAACAACACAAGCAAGTGCAACTGGCATTATTTAAAGATTGATCATTCAAAGCACAGTGTAGTTAGTGTTTAATGGTGGCCGTGGCACAAGTGCATGCAATTGATGCTACTTAGAAACTGCTCAGCAACAGTCTCCTGTCCCAATTGAGCAACATAGTATCCCAAATAAATGAAGGGACTTTGGCTATTTTAATAATTTAATTTTTGTTCTTTAAGAGATGTCCCAAAAAAATGTTCCGATTCACTGATAGCCCAGTTAATGAATCCGCTGTACTTGATTCCTATTGGAAGTAGTTTGGTGCCTGTTAATGAACATGACAGGAGATTTTTAGCCAGCTTACTGAAGCTTGTACTGTTGTGCTGAACAAGACTTCAGTTCTGTGAAATTCACACACAATTCCTGTTTTCTAAACCTTAGAAGAATTGTATAATCTTAATTAATATATGTTGCACTAAATTCAATTTATTTAAATCCAGGCAATTGACTGAGCTTGGATTTCTTGATTTGCATTCAGTGTAGTTTGCCCCCATGAACCTAACACTGGTGTCCATTTAAAGTTAACTAGTTATTAGTCACGTTTATTTCTGGTTGAATTTAAACCATCAAAGACCATCTGACCATCAGACCAGGTTGGCTAGTCAGTGATCTTTGGAGTCTTGCAGGTCTGGCTGACTTCACAGCACTGTATGTGGAGACAGCTTTCACATGCTTGAAAATCACCCCTAGAGCCTAGATGGTCTCAATGAGATCTTTCTTTGGGATGGATTCAAAATTATTGGCGGCAGGTAACAGCATGTGTGTAAACTCAGTTGAAAGATGTGATTGGAAGTTAAATCTTGCGCTGGAAGAATTGTAATAGTAAACAGTCATAAAATCACTGATCAATACCTGGCAGCATTGCATTTTGTTCCATGAAAGAGAGCAGATCAATATGATCTTGGATGTCCATTCAGCTAGTAGGATTGTAATTTGAACAAGTTATTCGGAATTACTTGATTCAACCTATTTTGAAATGTGACTTCCAGTTAATTAAAATGAATCTATTTACTCTCCTAAATGTTTTGGATGCATCAACACAGATTTTCATATTGCACCACTATCTTAGAAATGTGTTACAAGAATGATTCGCCTGTATTTGGTGGTCTCATTTTGACTTTATACATCCAGTTAAAAATTATTTTACCAAGCTGATTAATTTCATTCAATATTCTGTAGTTGTTTTAGTGGTATGTTCCACAAAGAGAGCAACAGGTAAGTTGTAGTGGACAGGAGAAGATTTCCAGGAATATTTTTACTTATTAGAGATTCTAGATGAGCGCTTTTAACAGCAGCTGCAGTGGAACAGTATTTTCCCCTTCCTTGTCATCCCCGGAACTTCACAGAAGTGCTCTTGCCTTTCTTTCTGCCACTCTTCCAGGAAACTACCTGCTCCCTCGCACAGAGAGGCACCTCCTTTCTAACGATCCATCAATATTTTATTAAGTCCTCATGTTCCTGCCTTTCGATCATTCTGAGGTTTAATTACTGCACCAGTATCAGCTGTGTCATTAGCTGTCAAGGCACTGAGCACTGGAATTCAACCTCTCTACTATTTCGTCAACTTTAAGACACTCAAAGCCTACTACTTTTAGTTTTGTTTAGTCACACATTGCATTGTTAAGGGGACTTTATCAGATCAATTTGTTCATCATTGGTGGCAAAGGTACTGTTCCCTGTAACTGTAATCCAGGTGCAAGTCTCACAGTAATTAATACTGATCATAATGCTCCTTATTAAGGTATATGATGTGATTTAGAAAACTTCCATTCTATCAAGTATAACCCCTCAGAAATAGTGAGCAAACCTTTTCTGACAGTAGGGAAGGAGGCAGCTGTGATTGCTAAGTTCTTAGTTTCATCAGCTTGATTGCTTGAATAGCCGTTGCAAGCTTTCAGTAATCTAGTGAAGCATGGGAAGCTATAAATGAAGCTACAGGTTGGTGAGGCTAACATAAATGGTAGGGAAACTACTGATAAAGTATTCTGAGACACAATTAAACTGCACTTCAGGAGGCATCAATTGATAAGGGTGGCTTTGTAAAGGAAAGGTTGTGCCTGACTATGAATTTTTTTGAAGAGTTGACTAAGTGTATTGATGATGATAGTGCACTGGACATCATCTACATTGACTTCAGTAAGCCCTTTGCCCAGGCCTGAGAAAAGGTAGGAGCCTAGTGAAGAATAACAAATTGGATTCAATGCTGGCTTGGTGAAAGGAGGCTGAGAGTGATGGCTGTGTTTGCAAGCTTGTGACCAGTGGTGTACTGTAGGGATCTTTGATGTTTGTTATGTGCATTAATAATATGGATCTGAATGCAAAATGTACATTTGGTAATTTTGTAGATGCTGCAAACGTTGATGGTGTTAGTCTTAAGCAATAGAAGTATATTGATTATTTCGTAGAGAAATAGCAGATGGAATTTCATCCTGATAAGTAAGAAGTATGTATTTTGGGAGGATTAGCAAGGCCTGAACATACACAATTAATGGTAAGTACTGAAGGGGGTACTGAGGAACAGAGGGACCTTAGTGTACACGTCTAAAGATCGATAAAGCAGGAGCACTGTTAGGTAATACGATTGAGAATGATGCTGGGATACTAACTTCCATTAACCAGGGCATTGAATACAAGAGCGGAGAAGTATTAATTAGGCTACAGATGGAATATTGTGCACGGATCTGGTTGCCACACGATAAAAAGTATCAGATTACTCTGGATCAACTGCAGAGGAGATTTAGTGGGATGTTTCCTGGGATGGAGCATTTTAGTCTTGAGGAGAGACTGGATAGGTTGTATTTGGTTTAAAGCTGAGAAGTGTGAGGAATAATCTGATTGAGGTATGAGGGGCATAGATAGAGTCCAGTGAGAAACTTTTCCCCATCACAGAAATATCTATGATTAAAGAGCATAGATGTAAGGTAGGGGTTGGGAGACTTAGAGGGTATTTGATGATGAACCTATTCATCCAGAGGGTTATTGAAATCTGAAACACAATGTCTGAGAGTGAATTGGAGGCAGGTATTTTCTACTTTAGAAGGCCACAGGTTGTGCTAGAAAATGGGATTGATTATAGATGGGTATTTGGTGACTGGTATATAGAAGATGAGCCAAAGTTCCTGTTTCTGCCCTCTGATTCTGATTGCAAGTTGAAATATAAGCAAGACTCTAACTGCTGGAGGAACTGAAGTCAGGTAGCATTAATGGAAGGGAGATAAACTATTGAAGTTTTGGGCCAAGTATTCTTCATGAATTGATGAGGGTATTGGCTAAAGTATTGACTGTTTGTTTCCCTGCATTGATACTGCCTGACTTGCTGAGTTTCTGCTACGGTTTTTTGTGTGTTGCTCAAGACTTCCTGATCTGAAGAATCTCTTGTATCTCCAAGCTGAAGTATGGCTTGAGTTCTGAGATAGACGTGTATTACTAAGCATCCCACTTCTAGCTGATCATGTTCTGATCATGTTGAATTAAGTAGAGAAATCAGTGGGTTGGAGTTGACTCCATTTTAAAGGACTTTATGCTCATCAGCACTTACTTCCTAAAGCAGCCAAAACAAAACTTATTTATCCACCTACTGAGCAATGAGGGTTAAACTTTGATAGTCCTGTATGTCATTTACTCCTATTCAGTTATTCACTTCGTGGTTGGTAAGTCAGTTTGGCAGCTTGTAGCCCAAGCTATCCTCCAGGACACTGTTCAATCTTCCACCTTCTAAATTACAGATGAACCAGATGGATTATAATGTATTCCATACATAAAGCTTTCTGCTTGATACTTGTGTTTATTGTAGTCGTGATGACTTGACCAGATGGGGTGGACAGAGTTACAAATTCAGATATTAAAGAGAAAAACAAATTGTCTACAGGAGTGGCCTTGACTGTTGAACCCAGAAAATCATCAGTATATGTAGTTTGTAGAGAGAGAGGGAGAGGGTTCCAAAACAAAGAAAATATAAAACGTACATCACCCCAGACTACACTAAAGTGTACCCCTACCTAATAGGGGTCAAAATAATGACAGTGTTGCTCGCTGTACTGTTTGTAACAGTGACTTTTCTATTGCCCATTGTGGGTTAAGACTGTAAAAGACATGTTGAGGTGAGTTTAACAGGTGTCATTGGTTCATTAGCATAGCTAACGTTATTTAAACTAGCTGGCTAGCTGCTCAGGAGTTCCTCTAATGCAGACATTCCACCTCTCCCAGAAATCGATGGTGCTACCTCCCTGAAATGAGTTTTTGCAGGGTGGGATGTCTGTAGTCCTCTTGTGTGCACAGGTTCAAATATGCAGTTCGCTCTGGGTGAAGAAATTTCTTCTCAATTGACCTTGAATGGCCATTCCCTTACTTTGAAACTAAGCACTGGTTCTAGATGCCCCAAACAGTGGAAACCACATGGCAGAATCTACCCTGTATGGATTTTAAGTTTCACTGAAATGCCTTTCATTCTTCTAAGCTTCAAAGAGAGTAACCTTTCCTCATAGGAAAATCCACCCAGCCCAGGAAGCAGTTTGACGAACTTCCTTTATTACAAGTATGTCCATGGATGGAGAGGCAGACACATATACAACATTGCAAGTTCAAGTGCAAATGTCTGTGCACATGTCTGTTCAATTGTTTTAAAGGCCAAGTAATATTTATCTTCCTAATTGCTTGCTGTAGTTTCATTCCCACTTAAAAAAAATTAAAATATTTTCTCTACCAATATGGGCAACTATTAAGTTTTATAACAGTCTGTCCTTTACCTCTATCTCCACTTTGCATCTTGGCATGAACCACAGAAGTTGAAGGACACATTTAACAAGCAAATAAACTTCAGAATCTTAAGCTAGCTTGTAGATAAGTGAATATTGGGAAGGCGCAAAATGAGTAATGGATTTGCCTTTATTTATTGCCCTTTATTTATAAACCAATGATGTACACTTTTTGATATGTAGTGCTTCTTGCACATAAACATTCAGTCAGTTTGAGTACAGCAAGATGTTAAAAATATAAAGGTGTTGATAACCAGGACTCACTTTTGTGAACTTCAGTTCTGAATGTTATTTGCTTACTTTTATTGTCGCATGATTTGGTTTCTATGCATTGGCTGTTTGATGGTGTTCTTTTTTAATGGGTTCAATTGTTTTTTTATTTGTGGCTGTCTGTAAGATGAATTTCAAGGTTGTATATAGTTTACATACTTTGATAATAAATGTACTTTGAACTTTAGTTTTCCTTTCAATCCCAATTGACATGCCAGGTCGTATTATTTGAGTGCTTTATACAAAGGATGGCATCTCCAACAGTACAGGGCCCACGGAGAGTGCAGTCTAAATTTTCATGCTAAATTCTCTGGAATGGAGCTTGAACTCTGAATTTTCTGATATGGACAAGAGCGCTGCCAAACTGAGCCACAGCTGACCTAAATCAATAAAATGGAGGAAGACAGAGAAAGTATTCAGCCAAAAGGGAGGGGGGAGAAAAAGGAATCTGTATGCATAATTGAACTCTCAGTTGCCAAGAGCATTCTGGTCACTGTAGGATCAAAAATAAGATTTCTCTCTTGTATTGATTGTTACGTACCTCGTAACTGGGTTGCCAAACCAGCAGAAATGGATCACTCAGTTGGAGTCTGGATTACTAGAACTAAGAAAGTTTTATTAAAGAAACAAGCAACACAGTAATCGAAAGGATAATAAATGCAACAGTTCAGCAATGATAAACACACATGTGCACAGAATTAAGATAACAGCATCAATCAAGCTCTATCGTTGTCTAGGGGCAAATGACCAATTTCAAAGTGACACAAAAGTCCAGTTCGAGTTAGTTCAATTCGCAGTAATCGTTGCCATGGCGATGGACAACGTGGGTGTGGGGAGGGAGAGAGAGAACGAGAACGACTGATCATTCAGAAACGGCTTCCACTCACAGACCTGCGATATTGCTCACAAGCAGCTTTCGGGCGGGTCCTTTGTGATGTCACCTGAGGTCACCGACTGTGACCCCTCCTCCAGATGCGGTCGATCCTCTGCAGTGAACCCGGCACCCAAGCGAGGGTGGACACACACCGCGTTCCCGCTGATCGTACCTTTCCACCCTGTGTGTTTAAGATCCGGTACTTCCCACCGACTCGTGAGAGGCGCACCGCTTCCAGGGTCTCGTTACCTAGGGTGTCGTGTGTGTCCTGCCTTAGCAAACCTGTCCCTTTTTATCCCCCTGCTGGGGTATCGCCTGTCCATCACTTCAAACAGTTCAGGGTTCAAAGGGGGAGCCGCTCCAGACAGCTCTCTCTCCCACGTCCCTTCATTACACATCTCCAGATCGCCTGTCCATCACTTCAAACAGTTCAGGGTTCAAAGGGGGAGCCGCTCTAGATAGCTCTCTCTCCCGTCCCTTCATTACACATCTCCAGATGCTGCTTCATTGCTCCTTATCTCTCCTTCCCCTGAGGACAGGTGGCAGACCACTGCTGATGCCACTGATGCTAGCCCAGGCCAGCAAACATCTTAATTTATGTGTATTCTCGTCACATGATATATCAAAATCTTAAACATTTTTATAAGCCATTCTTTTAACTGCATCAGGTGCATGCAAGCAGCCTGCATCCAGGAGATCTGAGGAAACCTATAGTGGCTGAGCTAAGTACCAGAGGGCACAGCCTCAGAATAGAGAGACATCTATTTGCAATGGAGATGAGAAGAAATTTGTTTAGCTAGAGGGTCATGAATCTGTGGAATTCATTGCTACAGGCTGCTGTGAGGTGAAGTCGTTGAGTATAGTTAAAGCAGAGCTTGATAGGTTCTCAGGGGGTCAAAGGTTACAGGGAGAAAGTGGGATAATGAGGTTGAGAAGGACAATAAATAAGCCATAACGGAAAATCAGACTCGAACTGAGTGGCCTAATTCTGCTCCTCTGTCTTATGGTCAATCTGTGTAAGTGGCGGTTTTATAGGCTTGTTATTAAGGTACAGCTTTTGTGCAGAGAAAAACTTCAAGGAATGAAATGGGTTGGGATCACAGACTTGGTAAAAGTTGTAGCACATTCAACCAACTTCATGTCTAGCCAACCACCGCTCCTCTTTATTTGTACTAACATAAAATGAAACCATACTGCAAGACGACAGAAGGGAGAAGCTGGCTAGCAACATTGATTCTCAGAAAGCACTGAGTAGTATTGGCATTAGAGTTCATACTGTTGAAAATCCGTAAAAATCTTGCAGTGCAAGTTTTGTAATGAAGCGTTGTTGATTTAAAGAGGTTTCTTGCATGTCACAGTTGTTGTATTGTACAGCAAAGATTATGCCAGAATCCTTGAGAACTCTTCAATTCAAGATTGTGATGTTGGTAACGTAGAGCTTTATTTCATGGGGCTTCATGTATCGTAAAAAACTGCATCATTTCAACTTGGCTTATTTGCTAGAGGTATAGCAAAATTAACAACAGGCAGTAGAGGTATCAGACCACACTCATTCAATGAACCCGTAGATTTTTATTATTTGCTCTATCCTGAAAACAAATTTTCAAGTGCCCTTGCTCTGGTAATCCATGTTCTTCAATTTTCTAGATTCCCACATTGAGCTAGTTTTCTTACCAGATCTGAGACAAGCTGTGGATCCATAGATACAGACATTCTGTCAGAGCTGTCAATAACCACAGTCCAACTTCAAGTTCAGTTTATCTGACCCCTATATTTTGATGTTTCCTGCAATGGTGTAAGATTCTGGTTTATTTACATCTCTCAAATTCAAGTCCAGTAAAAGTTACCAGATTTTGTTTAGAAAAAGGAATCCTATCCAGGTTTAAATTATTTCATAATTCTTTATGTTAACTTCTCCATGGCTGATAGCTGCAAAGAAAATGGTGGTTCATTTCTTAGTGATCTCTTAGAGTATTGTTAAAAAGCATTCCTTTGAACCAAATCCTGCCATGATCCTGATTTTTTTTTTCATAGTCATACTTTATTGATCCTGGGGGAAATAGGTTTTCGTTACAGTTGCACCATAATTTTTTTTGACCCGACATGGATGTACTTGATAATGGGGACCATTGATGTTCCCTGGTTCACTTAAACTCCATTCATTTTCTTGGACAGCAGAGTGGTGGAGCTGCTGCCTTGCAGCTCAGCCGACGTCGATTCAGTCCTGACCTCTGGTACCATCTGTATGAAGTGTGTGTGCTCTCCCTGTGACCATGTGGGTTTGCTCAGCATGCTCCTCTTTCCTCCCACATCCCAAAGGTGTGCAGCATTGTAGGTTAAATGTCCACAGGCACTAGTGTGTAGTTGAATGGTAGAAGGTGGAGCTGGTGGCAATGTAGTGATTTAAAAACTGGGATTAATGCAAATCGCTGCTTTATGCTTCATGGTGGACTAAAGAGCCTGTTTCCATGTTGTCTACCTTTCTCATTTAATGATTCTTGTGTTTTCTGACCCAAAACAAGCTTTTAGCACATGCTATTTGTTTAACTAAAAGCTTATGCTATTAGTTAACCAAATATTTTAATCTTTTTATTTGATTACCTTCAACATTGGACTAGTATCTTTCTCATTCCTGCTATCTGTCCCAAAAAAGTTAGGATAATTGATATCCATCCCAAATAAAATTAAAAGTCTCTTGTAAGCTATAGCAACAGAAAGCCATGATTTGGTAGCATGGAAGGCCATGCATATTATATCTGCTGGCCGTGTTGTGGTACAGGAAATCAGTGTTTTGTCAGCAGTGTATTCCTTGGTGTATTTGCCAATTAACCTTCACATTGCCCAATGCTAATAGGTCTGATTATAAGCTAGGCCCTTGAAGGCCTGTAGGTGATTTAATTGCTCTTGATTTGTTCATTCTTTGAAGAGAGTACATACACTTGTTGCAAAATAAAATTCGAGATGATTTTTGACTCATTAGCTGGCAAGCAAGACATTTAGTTACCTGCCTTTTAATTAAGTTTCATTATGTCTAATGTGAGTAACTGAATATTTTAATTTGCATCTGAAGTTTTTGAAGACATAGGTGCTGGAATTAGGAGCAAAGAACAGACTTGCAGAAACTCAATAGGCCAAGCAGCATCCGTAAAAATCAGCATTTCAGGTGGAGACTGCGTTAGGGTAGGCACAGGGTCTGGATCTGAAACGTTGACCATCCCTTTGCCTTCAAAGATAATGCCTGCCGTACATTTCCTTCAGAAATTGGCATTCCTTTTTCCAACTGACAGATCTTGGATTAATGCCTGCAGTTTTTTTTACTGTATTAGGCTTTGATACTTAACCTGTAAACCTCAAAAATTAGGATATGATTTGAATATATGCATGGAAAAATACATCATAGGCTGAATTTAACATTTGCAATATTCCTCCTCACCTGTACCTCCCTCCTTAATTTTCTTCCACTCATCAATTCCCACTTCCACTCATTTGGCCACACTCTCCATTTCCCTTTCACTCTGACACATCGTTCTTCCCTTTCTTGTTCACCCCCCCACCCCCACATTTCTCCATTGTAGGAAGTGGGGAATTCTTAAGACCAGTGGCTACTGAGTAGCTAGAGAAAACAGGGACATAGTAAGTGACAAACAAGATGGTTGTGTTGGCTTTAGCAAGTGAGCATTTTTTTTAGTATTACATTACCTTATGGATTGTTTTGAGGTGAACTGGCTGAGCAGTGAGATCATTTAACACTTCCTTCCCCTGCCAGCTCAAAATTGTATGATTGAGCTGGAATGTTTCCTGTATTATAGCAATGACTGCACTTCAAAAGTTTGAAGGTTTGGGACCTCCTGAGACCGCGAAACCATTATGCAAATGCAAGCCACTTTTTAAAATTGAGTAAGTATTCTTACCTTGAAGATTTTTGAGCTACGTGGATAGCTCTGGTTATATTCTAAATGTCTTCCAGTTTGCTGCAACGTCACTGACTTTAAAATGGGAGCGTCAACTGTAATTTGCTCAATTACTCAATTGGCTAAACCCAGAGATGTTAATGGCAATTCTAGTCAACTGCTGACCCATTAACTCAAAATTGCAATGGGAAGTTCCTGACAGGACCACTGGGATTAGGAAATTGAATTTTTTTTATCCTTGTAAAACACAAAAAAGACATTTTTGATGTTGAGCCCCGTCTTTCAGTAATCAACTACCCAGCACTTTAATTCATCCCTTTCCCCTTCTGATTTCACCTATCAACTTGTGGTTTTTCCTTCCTCCCCTGCCCCCCCCCCACCACTTTCTTATTCTGACTCCTCATCGTTTTCCCCAGTCCTGATGAAGGGTATCGGCCCAAAACGTTAACTGTACTCTTTTCCATAGATGCTGCCTGCCTCCTGAGTTCCTCCAGCATTTTGTGTGTTTTACAGTGTTGTAATTCGGCTTCTGGTTTTTAATAGAATTGTGTAGAAAGCCCAGAGTCTTTCACATTCGCTGTGTGGAAAGTAATGCTGGAAAATACTGGCAAAAATAAGCATTGTGGTGTAATTCTGATTTTGAGATTTTTTTGGAATGCTCTCCTGCTTAGGGTGTTGGAGGTAAAAGTCATTAGAAGTAGCTAAAGTGGAGCTGGATAAATATTTGAAAGATGAAGGAATTGACGGTTATGGGGAATGGGCCGTATGACTCGGTTGGTCATTGCTGCCATCTGATGCAGTCATGTTTTAATTCTCTATCAAACTCGTTCTGGTCCTGAACCCCTTTCTCCTCAAAGGTGCATAAATGTGTCAGTACCATCTGCTCCATCCAGTGCACATGGCATATTTAGGCAGTTGGATGATGTGGAACACACCTAACGAAAGAATTAAAAGGTCACTGGAAATAGGATGAAAGATTACGCACAAATTCCCTTCCAAATGTTCAGTACAACTGTGGCGTGCATCTTTGCTGTAACCTACTGTTAATTTATTTCTATTATTCTATTTGTGCATCTGTTGTTGAATATCTTCATGCCCCATATTTAGGACTCCCTACTGGTGCTAATGCTTTTTCATATCCTTCTTGAATACCTTCATACTTTTGAAGCCATCTGCTTCCTTGTCATTAACTTTTCGTGGAGATCCAACCTTTCCTGATTGTTGGCTTCATTCGTTTCTGGCCACATCTTTGTAAGTTTTTGCTGCACTTTATGTGCTTCAATTTGTTTTCCAAAAGAACTGCCTAGTTCTCCATCTGTGGCCAGTTGAATTTTTAATTATACTTAGTATCGCTTCTTTCTTGTGGATTATTTTACTCTAGAAATAATTTTGAACTTTCCACACTTATATTCCTGCCATTGATAATTATTTTTTTGGTTTGACAAGTCACTTTACTTTTTTGTATCATGTCTCACCTGAAAGCATCTTGCACTCTGCAGGACTCCATCAGTCCCTTGCTAGATGTCAGCTTTGATTTTATGCTTGGGTCCCTGAATCAGAATTTCAACGTGCGATCTTCGAAGCTGGGTCACTGCTAACACTGTAATGGTGTGTCCTTCAAAAGTTCACAGGATCACTCTATGATGTTTAGACTTTTTCATTGCCTTCTCTCCAAAATACTTGTGCTAGCTTTGTTTTGCTGTAGGTTTCAGTCCATTGAGTCCAATCCTGATTTTTTTTCCCCCCTCGATATACTTGGGTGCAAATCATTTATGTTTATATGACTGCTTTAGGACTTTATCCCAGAGAGCTTTCACTTGATGGCACTTAAGATGGAAATAGAAAGTGAAATAATTCTTTATTTCCTAACACTTTATGGTGTAATGAGAAATTAATATCACAATTCTCTCTCCTTTACCATAGCATTGGAGAGGGATAGGAACAGATAAGTTAGGGAAACGTTTAATTGGAGTAAGAGGAAATACAAGACTATCAGGCGGGAATTTGGAAGCATAAATTGGAAACAGATGTTCTCAGGGAAACATACGGAAGAGATGTGGCAAATGTTCAGGGGATATTTGCGTGGGGTTCTGTGTAGGTATGTTCCAATGAGGCAGGTACAAGATCCGTGGTGTACAAAGGCTGTTGTAAATCTAGTCAAGAAGAAAAGAAGGGCTTACAAAAGGTTCAAAAAACTAGCTAATGATAGGAATCTAGAAGATTATAAGGCTAGCAGGAAGGAGCTTAAGAAGGAAATTAGGAGAGCCAGAAGGGGCCATGAGAAGGCATTGGCAGACATCATCAATGAGGACGGGAGAGGTTCCGAAGGATTGAAGGGTTGTGGATGTTATTCCCGTATACAAGAAAGGGAGTAGGAATAGCCCAGGAAATTATAGACCAGTGAGTCTTACTTCAGTGGTTGGTAAGTTGATGGAGAAGATCCTGAGAGGCAGGATTTATGAACATTTGGAGAGGCATAATATGATTAGGAATAGTCAGCATGGCTTTTTCAAAGGCAGGCCATGCCTTACGAGCCTGATTGAATTTTTTGAGGATGTGACTAAACACATTGATGAAGGTAAAGCCATAGATATAGTGTATATGGATTTTAGCAAGGCATTTGATAAGGTACTCCATGCAAGGCATATTGAGAAAGTAAGGAGACATGAGATCCAAGGGGACATTGCTTTGTGGATCCAGAACTGGCTTGCCCACAGAAGGCACAGAGTGGTTGTAGACGAGTCATATCCTGCATGGAGGCCGGTGACCAGTGGTGTGCCTCAGGGATCTGTTGTAGGACCCCTACTCTTTGTGATTTTTATAAATGACCTGGATGAGGAAGTGGAGGGACAGGTTAGTAAATTTGCTGATAACACAAAAGTTGGGGGTGTTGTGGATAGTGTGGAGGGCTGTCAGATGTTACAGTGGGACATTGATAGGTTGCAAAACTGGGCTGAGAAGTGGCAGATGGAGTTCAACCCAGATAAGTGTGAATTGAATTTAAAAACGCAAACACGAGGAAATCTGCAGATGCTGGAATTTCAAGCAACACACATAAAAATTGCTGTTGAACGCAGCAGGCCAGGCAGCATCTATAGCTATAGATCTATAGATGCTGCCTGGCCTGCTGCGTTCAACAGCAATTTTTATGTGTGGCCTTAAGTGTGAGGAGGTTCATGATGGTAGGTCAAATATCATGGCAGAATATGGCTTTAATGGTGAGGCTCTTGGCAGTGTGGAGGATCAGAGGGATCTTGGGGTCCGAGTCCATAGGACACTCAAAGCAACTACACAGGTTGACTCTGTGGTTAAGAAGGCATATGGTACATTGGCCTTCATCAATCGTGGGATTGAGTTTAAGAGCCAAGAGGTAATGTTGCTGCTATATAGGACCTTGGTCAGACCTCACTATGAGTGCTGTGCTCAATTCTGGTTGCCTCACTACAGGAAGGATGTGGAAACCATAGAAAGGGTGCAGAGGAGATTGCCTGGATTGGGGAGCATGCCTTATGAGAATAGTTTGAGTGAACTTGGCCTTTTCTTGGAGTGACGGAGGATGAGAGGTGACCTGATAGAGGTGTACAAGATAATGAGAGGCACTGATCATGTGGATAGTCCACACGAAGCTTTTCCCCAGGGCTGAAATGGCTAGCAGGAGAGGGCATAGTTTTAAGGTGCTTGGAAGTAGGTACAGAGGAGATGTCAGGGTTAAGTTATTTTTACGCAGAGAATGGTGAGTGCGTGGAATGGGCTGCCGGCGGCTGTGGCGGAGACAGACACGATAGGTTCTTTTAAGAGACTCCTGAATGGCTACATGGCGCTTAGAAAAATAGAGGGCTATGGATAAAGCCCAGGTAGTTATAAGGTAGGGACATGTTCAGCACAGCTTTGTGGGCCGAATGTCCTGTATTGTGCAGTATGTTTTCTATGTTTCTAATAAGTATTGATTATTATTGCAGACTCAACTTAAGCCATGACCATTGGAAACCATTAACCATTAGAAAGAAAATTGGGTATAGTAACCTTGTGGGTGAGCCTAGAGGCCTGGACTAATGTGAAGTATGACTTCAAATCCGCTAATGTTACTCAAATTTAAGTTCAGTTAACCGAATACACCAAGAATATTAAAACAAATGCTTGGGTCAGTAACAGTGACCTATATTACTGATATGGGTGCCATTGGCAAATCTACTTTTACTTGCCAACAAAAAAAGGAGCTGGAAAAGCTCAGTGGGTCACCTTCTGATGAAAGGACTCGATCTGAAGCATCAACTGTCCACTTACCTCAATAGATGTTGCTTGATCAGCTGAGTTCTTCCAGCTCCTTTCTGTGTTGGGCAGTAAAAGTAGCTTTGCCAATGGCACCCAGATGTTGTGAAGATATCACCATAACACATTTAAATTAAACAAATGTGAAAATTACCTGGATTAACACCAATGTTTTTATTTCTCTTGACCAATGGCCAGTGGTCTAATTCTTTCTAATTTACGTCCCCTATATTGCTTAGCATTTCAATTATTCAGATTCATTGCCAGTAGTCAGGGTACGTCCACACTACACCGGATAATTTTGAAAATGAAGCTTTTTCTCTTCGTTTTGCCCTCCCGTCCACATTGAAACCCCGAAAACGGAGATTTTCGAAAACACCCTCCAGAGTGAATAAATCTGAAAACGCTTGATATCCGGCGTAGTGTGTACGGGGTAACCAGAGAGATTTTAAAACGCTGTCATGACAACACCACAACAACAATGCTTTTTTCTGCTTCTGCTTGGTACTGCGCAAGCTGTTATAACGCACAGTTGGTGTGAACGACGTGAGAGTTAAATTGTAAAGTGAGTTTTTTTGACTATTTAAAAACGCTGTCATGACATGCTGGAACAGATGTTCGTTGTTTTCTTGAAGGCCACCACCTAACGATTTCAGAACAGACGGACGAGACTGAAGCCAGTTGACCCATAGCTTACTGAATAAATAAGTATACTCACTCCGCCCTGTTTTCTGTCCTTGCTTGTACGAAGGTGGTTTACCTATTTAGGCAAGTACTTCTCTGACAATAGATGTGTAACAGCCTAATGTAACATTGTATGGAAATACAAAATAACGCTGATGCAGACATTTTATACACTTAACAAGGTGCTTTATTAATGTAACAGAGTTAGTTTTTCAATGTTCGTCGTCAGCTGGGTCATACTGTCCATGAACTCCCTGTCGGTTGCCTCCATACGCTCCAGTATTTGTGTTTTTTTTTAAGTTTTAGGTCCTCCTGTGTGAGAGCCAAGAGCAATTCCTTTAAAGTTTTTCTACTCTGTAACTGGACAAACGCGCACGAAGTATATCGTTTCCTCTTCGCTTGTTTTCTGTGTGTCCTGCGCATGCCCAGTAGGAGGAGATTCGCCCAAATATCCGCCTAATGTGGACGGAGATATTTTGAAAAACGCTTAGTGTGGACACCTGTCGTTTTTACTCGAAACCGGCGTTTTCAAAATTATCCGGCGCAGTGCGGACGTAGCCTCAGGAGTGTAATAGACCACCATGTCTTAACACAAATTTAATTTCCATCTCATTCACAGCAAGGCAGTTTTTTTAAAAAAAAGACTGACATGTCCAGTTTCTTCAGGTGTGAGGCCTCCTTGAAGTAGGTAGTTCCTTTGAATCTGAGAACTGTTACGTTTCTTTTGCTTTATCCCTTTTTCTGGGACATACCTGCAGAGTGTCAAAATTTACTGCACTACTAATAAGATCAGTGTTAGGGCAAATTTACCATAGTATTCTTTGTCAACTCTTCAAATTTTTCACTTCAGTGTCACATCAAATTCATGTTTATTCTGCCCATTATTCCAATTTTCTGATCATCCCATGAATAATCCAGAGTTGTCAGCAGAGATCTTGAGTCTACAAATTATAAATCTGATGTGCAAAGAACAGGTGGAGGGGTAATGTTGTGGCTAATCTTCAGCAATAACATGGGCTGTCCTTGAATTAATACATCTATTTATGCTTCCTGCAATGTGCTTTGTCTAAGGCAACATGATTTTTAAATGCTGGAGAACCCAGTTGTGCTAACCTCACAGGATCTGTTCCCAGAGAAGAAAATAAAAGGTTTGTGTTTAAAAGTGCCTTTCATGAATTCAAGATGTCCCAAAACACTTTCCAACCATCAAGTAACGTATAAAGAGTCACTGCTGGAATGAATATAGGAAAAGTAGCAGTCAATTCATGTACAGTTAGATGGCCCAGGCAATCTGTTTCAGTGAAGTCGATGAAAAATATTTGTCAGAACAATGGGGAGAATGCCATGCTCTTCAATATAATGTCATTAGATATTTGGCATTCATCTGAAAAGAAAGAAAATTTTACTGAACTAAAAGTGACCCACTGCCTTGTAGTGCTGTTTGAGATTCTTATGTGTCTGTACTAATTTGTGTTCCATGCAGATGGTCAGCGTCTTTTGCATCTTTAAACCAGGCAGTGATGATGAAGGCCAAAGGCAGCATAGTACAATGGGCCTTTCAGTGCCTCACTGGGTCTCTTTGATAGAAAGCAGAGCAATGCCTTCTGTCAAAGCTGTGTCATGGATTTAAAGCAAATTGACAAAGGTATTTAGTATTAAAATTGAAATGCTAAAAATGTATTTTAATAAACACTTAACCATAATAAAGACACAGGCACTTAGAAATAATTAAAAATACCAAACTAAAAGAAGATGAGGAATTAAAATACTTGTATTCTCTCCACTACTGATTTACAGGAAAGGAACTCCCAGTGAGGTTCAATTCCTATGCTGGGTCTGAAATATATAGTATTTGAAATTTAATTTCCACAGCACAAAAGGGAATCCCAACAAGAATCTGTCTGTGACTCCTCAATTCTGATCTTACATACATGTAGCTTAAGTTTGAAAGAACACCTGGCCAAACCCAGAAAAGTTTCTTTCATCTGAAAGAAAGCACATCCATCCGTGGTCAGTACTGCACACAAGTATCAGTTTGGATCATGTGCTCTTGTTTCTCAATTTGAAGCCATCGCCTTCTGACTTAAAATTAGTGAAACATGAAAAGGCGCAGTCATGTTGTGGGTGCAACTCAGTGGGATATCTTCCACTTGACAGTAACAGTGAGTCTCATTTTATAGCACAGAGGATCCTGTCTTTTGCTAACTCATTGGCAAGTAGTGCCAACTCCTAGTCTGTGATAAAAGTGAAGCAGTTTCAGAATGCGCTAAGGCTACAAGTTCTGAGAAAAACATGATAGGAGAGGGTACACTATTTCAGTAACCAACTCAATGTTGAAGTCCATCGACAATTACCAAACTCAGTTCAGTAACTAGCCATATAAAGGGTGAACCTGAGAGCTAGAACATTTGAAAGGGAAGAGTGGTATTTAGAGCTGAATGAAATTTTTCTGGATTTTTCTTTTCAGCAAGAACAGGTGACAGAGAAAGGAATCGTTTTTAAATAGATGACATCAAATAGGGCAGAGTTTGTAACAGAACATGTTGTACAGTAGCTGTAGATGAATATGGATTTGCTTGCCCATTTTGTACCTTTTATCATGTCAAATTTGCTTTCACCAGACAAGTTTCTAAACAGCATATGCTATTTATATCGTAAGAAGAGGGTGGCAAATTTTACTGTAGGTCAGCCAGAAAGTTATCACTTAGTTTTCTAGGAATCTTAATAATCATCATAAGCACTGATTTTATTTGACCATGAAAAGAGTGTTCATGTTATTTTATATGCATACCTTGCTAGTTTTGTCTAATATTGCAGATTGAGCATAAAGATACGACTGTCATGTCACAATGTAAAGATCTGTTATATTCTTAAAAACCTTGAGGTACAGAAAATAAAATATCAGAAGTAGCAGAGGTCAAGTGAATAGTGACTTCAAGCAGCAGTGGTATTTCTGGTATCTAGTGGAAGAATTTGATATTGTGACTGTACAGTAAATTAATCTTGAGCAAACTGCATAAACCAGCTGTTCTGGAGGATTAAGTTTCCTCTCACTTCATGTGGAGAATTACAAAGCTGATCTTGCTGCTGAAATAGAGCACAGCAAAGTTGAACTAAATGCCAGCAAGCCATAACCATCCAGATTGGAAATCAGGATTGAGAATCCAAATGAAATTGACGTCCGACTTGCTCTGCAATTTTTCATATTGAAATTGAAGAAGGATTGGATGTGTGACTGTACTAAAGGGGCAAAATAACTTAAAGTTGCAGACTTCCAAACTAGATGTACATCTGAATATTATTACAGTTATCTCTCCTGGGTACAGTGACTATAGTATACTTGTTAGTGGTCATGGTTTTATGCTCTTTTTTCATCACTTCAAGATTTGTGCCGGTGAAGTAGCAGTGAATGGTGTTCCAGGTGCCTGGAAAGCATTGTGGGAGGGAAGGGAGAGCTCCCGGCGTGAAAATAAATGGAATGTAATACAGGGCACCACTCTAAACATTCCACATTACTGTGTAAAGTTCGCTTTTATTCTCTGAAATATTTTGCCTTGTGTAAATTCAGGGTGGTGTTACCAAGCAACAGAGGTTGCTGAATACAGATGGAGAGTAGTTTATTATTTATGTCAATCAAAAGATTCAATTGTTAATGCAACAATTTCTCATCATTGACTTATAAGGACAACCTACTTCTCCTTTTTCTCAGTTTTCCATTTGTAGTAGCTTATTTCTTTTGTAATTCTTGGTGTCTAAATCAGTTATTTTTAATTAAGCAGACATATTATCCTTAAAGCTTACTTAGATGTACTTTTGAATGTGGGATCCCATGTGGACTGTAGATCTACTTGACACTAATATTGAGGGTGCTAATAAGTTGGCATGGTGGTGTAGTGGCTAGCACAATGCTTTACAGTACAGGTGACGTGTGTTCGATTCCCGACTCTGCTTGTGTGTTCTCCCCATGACCCCGTGGGTTTCCTTCAGGTGCTCTTGTTTCCTCCCACAGTCCAAAGACGTACCGGTTGGTAAGTTGTCCCGTCATTAGGCTGGGATTAAATTGGGGAACTGTTGGGCGGTACGGTTCTGAGGGCTGGAAGGGCCCATTGTGCACTGCATCCCAAAAAAGGCACCAACAGATCTTCAATGGGAGGGGAGGGGACGTCGACTCAGACTATAAGAGGCCTGCATCGGGCATTTTCATGCCTTACAAGGTGCAGATTGGAAGTCTGTGTGGGGCGCCACTCCTCACGCAGACTAGAGCAATGTGTGATTAAGTGCCTTGCTCAAGGGCACAAACACATTGCCACGGCTGAGGCTCGAACTAGCGACCTTGAGGTAACTAGACGAACGCCTTAACCACTTGGCCACGTACCCAACACAATCTTCAATACAGTGCTGTATTTATTCCTCATTTTTAATTGCCCTTGCAAAAGCTGAGGGTGAGTTACCTTCTTTAGCTGCCTGGTTAACAAAGATACTCACCTGGTGTTAAGTAACAAATTCTAGGATTTTTGATCCAACAGCTTTGAACAGTGATATTGGGTGATTGGGGACTCGCAGTGTCTGATGTTTAGATTTCACATGCTGTCCAGATTATTCCAGGTGGCAGAGGTGTTATTACTGCAGAAGCCTTGGTGAATTGTTGCAGTTTATTTTATAACCGTATACACACCAAAACCATGATGCGCTAATGTTGATTAGAATTGTTGTTTTAATAGTGGTTTAATGTTGCCACGTAATCAGCACTTGCCTGAATGTTCAGGGCTTCTTGAATTCTGGAATGCTGAATTTGCAGAGGATTGGCAAATGGATTTCAATGTTGTTCAACTGTAACTGAACAGATAATGTAAGGACAGGCATTATTAGAGAAGCTTGGATGAGAATATTGGGAGTAAGATTAGTGCATTTGCAGACAACATTAAAATTGGTAGAGTTGCAGATAACAAAGAAGATTGTTTAAAAATACAGTGGGATTTGGACACGCTTGAAAGCTGAGCAGAATGATGCAGACTGAATTTTATCCAAACAAGTGTGATGTAAAACACTTTGGGAGGTCAAATTTTGAGAGTACATATCAAGTGGATCCTGGGAGAGTTGATGTTCAGAGGGACCTTGGGGTGCAAGTCCATAGATCTCTGAATGTGCTGAGGCAGATGGATAGGATAGTTAAAATATTTGATGGGCTTGCCTTCATAGGCCGAGGCATTTGGTATAATAGTTGGGATACTGTTGCACTTGTCCAATAGGTTGGTTAGATTATGCTTTGGAGTATCATGAGAAGCTCTGGTTTTCATACTACAGGAAGGATGTGGTAGCAATAGAGAGGGTGCAAAGGTGGTTCATCAGAATGGAGCTTGGAACAGAGGATTGTAGTTATCATGATAGATTGGGTGTATTTTCACTGGAAAGTAGGAGGCTGAGAAGTGGCCTTGTAGAGGTTTATAAAATTATGAAGGGCATAAAATAGTCAGTAACCCCTTCCCAGGTTGGGGGAGTTTAGAACTAGAGGGCATGGATTTAAAGTGCAAATTGTGGTGAGTTTACCATGGGGAGGCTGGTGTGAATTATCCTGTTGGGCAGGGGCTCCCTGCTTTTTTTTTATGCCATAGTGCCTTACCATTAGCCAAGGGGACCATGGACACCAGGTTGGGAACCCCTGCTGTAAGGATTTTGGCCGCTTGGTTGCGGGTCTTTTTGTCCTTTATATCCTGAGAATGGAAGTATTCATGGAGCCTCCTCATCACTATTTATTATTTGATTCTTTGCTACCATTTATAACTGGTGTTATAAAAGTTTGATCCATTGATCTTGGTATTCCTCACCTCCTAAAACCTAAGGCATGCTGCTTTGGCAGTTTAATATATGTGTAGAACTGAGCTAAAGCGTTACCTGCAATGGAGCCCTTGTTTTTTTTTGATTACACACACTGCTGGTCTTGGCCATTCACATTCTCTCTATGTCTATGAATTGATTTGGTTTCCTGACTTGATAATAACGGAGAAGTAAAGTGTCTGTCAGGCCACTTGGTTGCATATCATCGTGAAATCAAAATCTTTAACTGATAGTCCATGGTGGCTTGTGAATTCCAACTGAAAGCTTCTGATAGTGCCTCATGATGAGTAATTTTTGAAAATACCTGGAAAAAAAATAATTTTGCGGTGATAAGTAGTGTGATTTCAGTGCATGCTCAATGGATTGTAAGGAGGTAAACAAGTGAAGCTCTTCTAGAAAGAGATGCTTTTCCCTCTATAATTACATACCCCTTATCCCAGAGAAATGGAGCTAGTGTATTATGAATAGTCTTTGAAGTGACTTTCGTGAGTTTAGGGGCAAGAATTTTTTTCACATGACTGCAAACCACCTCCACGTTTTATCAATAGATGCTCATGATATTATGCCTTGTGCTTTTCTATACCACTTTAATTCTAATCTATTGTTCTACTAATGCCCCGTTGCTTTGGAAATTGCTCTGCTCTCTGCCCTTAAGGATCACAGTGGTTTCTGTCTCCCTGCAGTAGTACATTCTGTTGCTTTTATAAGTTTTTGGGTGAAGAAATTTAGCCTAACTTATTAATAATATTAAATTTATTACTCCTTGCTGCTGATCTCACAACCAGAGGTGGTTGTCTTTCTTTATTCATTTTTTTAAAAACCCTATGCAACTTTAAAAAAAAGATAATTAAATCTCTTGGCTTTCCATGACAACATTTTCCTATCCCTGTTGGCAATATATTGCATGCTGCATCACTAGTTTTAATGTTCTTTCTATAATGGGTTATCCACAACTGTACTCAGTACTCTGACAATGCCTCAGTCATATTTTCAATTATTTCTTGATTCTTGTGCTTGATGCCTCTAATTACAAAGCTGTGTTATGGCCTAATTTATGAAGGTATCTATCTGAATCCATATTGCCTACAATTTGGTGTTTCAATCCAGATGCGTCTTTCTTGATCTACACCGTCCAGTATTTTCCCATAAATCTAAGCACTCACTTTCCTGCTAAAATGATTTTCCCTCAAACCTCTTTGAGATTTATTTGTGCTCTCATATTGTTCTCTGTTTAGTGAGTTAATAGATGCTGTGTTCCCTTGCTATGGAGGCAATAAATGAACATAGTTGCGAATTTCACAGCATGAAGACATCCAAAAGCTCTTCCCTCTGTTTCTTCATGAATTAGTTTGCCACTAGTCCAATAGTTTACCCATAGTACATTTCCAAGCAGAAAACAGGTTTGGTTCCTCATCAAGTCCCTGTTGAACTCATTTGACCTCTTCTGTTTAGTTTTAAGGCTTATACCACCAGGAAACAATTTAGCTCCCCTCCTGAAGCTGTCAATTCCCAACAAAGCTTCTTTTCTCTCCCTCTAATCCTCATGAAAGATCTCTAACTTTGGCTAACTCCTACAGCTGTGTGGTGGATTGACTGGCTGCATCACAGCCTGGTATGGAAACACCAATGTCCTTGAATGGAAAACCTCAAAGTTCAAAAGTTCAAAGTAAATTTATCATCAAAGTATGTATATGCCATTGTTTGTAGTTCTCAGATCGCTTTCTTGCAGACGTATTCAATAAATCTAATAACCATAATAGAATCAATGAGAGATAGCACCATGGCCACAACCAGTGTACAAAAGACAGCAAGCTGTTAAAATACAAAAAAAAGAAACTAAAAGAATAATAATAAATAAATAAGCAATAAATATCGAGAACATGAAATGAAGAGTCTGAAAGTGAGTCCATAAGTTGTGGAAACAGTTCAGTGATGTGGCAGGTGAACTTGAGTAAAGTTATCTTCTCTGGTTCAGGGGCCTGATGGTTGACTGTTCCCGAACCTGGTAATGTGGGCCCTGAGGCTCCTGTACCACCTTCCTGATGACAGCAACGAGAAGAAAGCATGACCTGGGTGGTGGGTGTCCCTGGTAATGGATGCGACTTTCCTGCGGCAACGCTCTGTTTAGCCGTGCTTAATGATCGAGAGCGCTTTACCCGTGATGAACTGGGCCTCATTCACTACTTTTTGTTGGATTTCCTGTTCAAGGGCTTTGGTATTTCCATATGAGGCTGTGATGCAGCCAATCAATATACTTTATACACGCATCTATGGAAGTTAGTCAAAGTTATAGATGTCATACCAAAACTTAGCAAACTCCTAAGGAAGTAGAGGCACTGCCATGCTTTTTTAGATATTGCACTTTAAAGAAATTCCCACTCAGGATCAATAAAGTATTTATTTTTATTACTATTACTACTGTTATTTACATGCTGGGCCCAGGACAGGAACTCAGAACTGATAAACTTCAAGGAATTTAAAGTTACTGACCTGTTCCACCTCTGATTTCCACCCCCCCCCCCATGAGGACTGGCCAATGGACCTCAGGTTTCCTCCTGAAGTCAATAATCAGCTCCTTGGTCTTGCTGACATTGAGTAAGAGGTTGTTGGAGTGGACTACTCAGCCAGATTTTCAATTTCTCTTCTATATGCTGATTTATCACCACCTTTGATTCAGCCTACCCCAGTGGTGTTGTCTGTAAGTTTAAATATGGCATTGGAGCTCTTCTCAAAAACACAATCATAAGTGTAATGCAAGTAGAGCAGGCATCTGTGATGATGGAAATATGGAGGAGATGCTGTTGCCAATTCAAACTGACTGTGGTCTGGAAATGAGGAAATTGAGCATCCAATCACACAAGGAGGTATTGAGGCCAAGATCTTGAAGCTTATTGATTAGCTTTGATAGTATTAAGTGCTAAGCTGTAGTCAATAAAGAGTACCGTGACGTAAGCATCTTTGCTGCCCAGATGTTCCAGGTTTGAATGAAGAGCCAATGAATTATCATCTGCTGTGGACCTGTTGTGCTGCTAGGCAAATTGGAATGGATCCAAGTCGCTTCTCAGGAAGGAATTGATATGTTGACCTGAAATGTTAATTCTGTTTCTCCTGCCAGTGATGTGGGCTGCTTGCTGAACATTTTCCATTTTTATTTGTGCTCCCATCTCATTTCTGGTTTTATGCATCTGTGCTTAGTATGATCTTTATACACTCCCATATTTTTATGTATTCTATGTGAGTGTGAGGCATATGCAGAGAGATCCCTCTGGGCCTCGATAGTGACATCAAATGGATGTTAACTTTGTTTTGATGTTACTTATTCAACGGAGACCCCAAAGACTGTGAAGAGCATTGTGGTCTCATTTGAGGCTGGTTTGTATCAACAGGGGGGTGGTGCCTGAATTTAGCTGCAGTACTGCTAGGTAATGCAAGGCATTCATCGTCTTGAGTTCACTCATCCTTTCTAGCATGCATCAGATAGCTTCAGTCCATATCGACCCTTGGCCCTATACACACATTAAACCAGGGGTCCTCAACCTTTTTTGCACTGCGGATCGGTTTAATATTGACAATATTCTTGCGGACCAGCCGACCTGCGGGGGTGGGCGGGGGAGGCGCGGTAGGGTTGCCAACGGACAAGAGTAGCAGTCAAATTCGTTGTGTTTACCCCGAGAAAGACTACAATGACCATGAGGCCTTGCGCGGGCACCAGTGCGCATGCAAGATTGCGTGTACGTGCCAATTTTTCTACAAATCGTTTTTGGCGATTCTGTTCGGGTGGGGGGGATGTTAATCACGACCGGAATGTAGGTGATAAGTGGCTAATACACTCAATTTCGTTTCTAAAAGGGTTTATCTAACGAATTTAATATTAAACACACAGCGCATATTTTACTTGCATGAATATTGTAATAAGCCAATTATCGAGGAGGACAGGAGAGCTTGAAGTAAGTGTTGAACGAACTTCCAGTAGAAGTGGTAGAGGTAGATTCAATATTATCATTTAAAGAAAAATTGGATAGGTATATGGACAGGAAAGGAATGGCGGGTTATGGGCTAAGTGTAGGTCAGTGGGACTAGGTGAGAGTAGCGTTCGGCACGGACTAGAAGGGCAGAGATGGCCTGTTTCCATGCTGTAATGGTTATATGGTTATATAAGTCACTTATAAGTCAGTAGCATCATAACATTTTAAGTAACATTTGGATATTAAACACACAGCACATATTTTCCCTGTATGAACATATAAAATCATTGCAACACACCAATATTGCTGAATCAGTGGGAGCCCTGGGCTTGTTTTCCTGCAACAACACGGACCTATCGGGGGTGATGGGAGACAGTGATACTCAAAGGGAGTTCCTTATGTCCAATCTATTCCGCAATTTAGTTTTTGTTGCATTCATTGCAGAGATATATTGGAAATGGAAGCAACGTTTTCAGTGCTTTCGTGGCTATCTCAGGATATTTAGCCTTGACTTTGATCCAGAATGCTGGCAGAGATGTTATGTCAAACATACTTTTCAGCCCACCGTCATTTGCAAGCTCGAGGAGTTGATCTCCTTCCCGCGCTGACAAGGATGACGCGCGGGTAATGACCTCGCGTGTGTTCAAGCTCAACAGTGGGCATGACAGGGAATGAGGAAAAGTGCAGCTGACTCATATCGCCAAATCATATCGTTTCCTCGCGGCCCGGTAGCACATGCTTTGCAGCCCGGTGGTTGGAGACCGCTGCATTAAACCACCTCCTCCAGCCAATTCCATTGTCCACCAATCTTCCCATTGACCTCTTCGCATTCCTCCATTACCATCAATTACTTCCAGTAACTATCTTTCCAAACCACCTCCCTACAAGATCTCCCCTACTTCCAGTCAACTTGCTTCCTCACTGCGCATCCCTGGCGCTGTACTCACTAGTCATAATAAACCTTTCTGTGGGCTCTTCCTTCTTATCAAGGGGAAATAGTGTCTCAGTAAGATTTTATAATTAGTAAATCACTTTGTTAGATTCCTTAAAGGCTTTTTATATATTAAATTAATTTAATATTTACCATTTAATATTTATTACTTGTTATTCCTTGCTCAGTTTAATATATCTTAATGAGAATCTACTTCCTTCAACTTACAAAAATCTGTGTAGCATTCATAATGAAGCAAACAATATATTGTACTAATTGCAAATGACTCCCTGCAAAATGGAAGTGTGACTTATTACAGGTTTCCCGTGCCATCCGAAGGTAGAGCGTTCCTATGAAATGGTTCATAAGCTGGAATGCTGTAAAGTGAAGAAGCAATTACCATTAACTTATATGGGAAAAATTTGTGAGCGTTTGCAGACCCAAAAATAACCTACCAAATCATGCCAAATAACACATAAAACCTAAAATAACAGTGACATATAGTAAAAGCAGGAATAATATGATAAATACACAGCCTATATAAAGTAGAAATACTTCTATACAATCATTGCCTGCACTGTTCTCCGTAGCGAAAATCTCACACAAGCGCTGTTGGCAGAAACACGGCGCAAGCGCTCTCACCAGAAACAGTCTCTCCAGTAACCTTTAAGCTATGAAGCTGCCAAATCATACCAAATAACACATAACAATACACAGCTGATATAAAGTAAAAATAATGTATGTACAGTGCAGTATTACTTACCGGAATCTGGAAGACAGCGCAGAGCACACTGATGATCGTGTGTTAGGCTGAGTCGTCGGAGGTTGGGGTGGTGCAGTGGCCCTACCTCCCGGGCTGCGAAACATGCAGGGGTACAGCGGTAGCCAGAACGCATCCAGCACAACTTTAAGAAAAAAGCGGAAATAAACAAGCTAGTTAATTAGGTGCTGCCCGGCACGTAATTGTCGGCCCAGATCAGAAGCGACACAATTGGCAATCACTTCTGATCTGGGCCAACATTTACGTGCCAGGCGGCACCTAATTAATTAGCTTGTTTATTTTGGCTTTATTTTTAAAGATGCGCTGGGTGTGTCCCGGCTACCACTGCATACTTCGTGGATCGGTATCTCCGCGGCCCGGGGGTTGGGGTGGTGGGACACTGGGGTGTCGTCTCGTCGTCTCTTTTCATCAAGGCAGGCAGGTCATCTTCTATGTCTGCCTGCCTCAGTGTTGAAAGTCGAGGTTCATCGTCTACTGTGGCTGATGTGGAAGACTTGCTTAACTGCTTAACTATCATACAGTTCTTTGTAAGGACTAAAACCATCTTGCAAGTATGCCCTATACCGATGTACCCTTTCAAAATTAAAGTCGTACTTTACCATTGCAGCGAAAATCTCACGCAGTCGCTTCACGTTCGGTTCCTGGACGACTTCACTTTCGGTCCATTCGCTACTGCATTTGTTTTCGATTGTTATCCTTTCCTCTTCCAATTGCAACAGTTCTTGGTTATGGGATACCAAAACCTCTTCAACATCATCTTCGTCAACTTCCACAAGCCAAACACACTTCGTCCTTACTTCATTCACCATGATCGAAACGCTTAATTTTCTTTAGTTTTACGCTAAGTGTAACACCCTTACGGGCTCTTTTAGGCTTTTCCGATACCTTAGAACTCATCTTGCTAACGGATGCTCACAGGCACGTGTTTAAGCAGTGCCGGCTAGAATGCCGTTCCGAATCCGGGGGAGAGCGGCTGCTCGGGGCACGCGCTGCTTTTTTTGGCACGCTGCCTTTTATCGCACGCTGATTTATTTTGTAACAGTGAAAACACCTGTTAGTGAAAACAGGTAACTAATGTAGGTCTTTCGTAACAGTGAGGTTTGATAAAGTGAACGTTTGAAAAGCGGGGGACACCTGTATTGAATGACTCTTTAGTGCCTGCGGCCAGGGTCATCCGAAAGGATGCTTTGGAGCTATAACAACTGTGTGAGGTGTGATGCCTCACCAGTTAGTGCTGCTGCCCTTCAGCTCTACTGACCACGGTGCGGTGGAAACTCAGAAGGTGGTGAGAATGTGGAGTGAACTGCCAATGGAAGTGATGGATGCTAGTTCAATTTCAACCTTTGAGTAGTTTAGCTAAGTGCAGCAATGGGAGGAATGTGGAAGCCTGCGGTCCAGGGGCAATTTGAAGCAATTAGGCAGAATAATAGTTTGGCACAGTCCAGATGGGTCGAAGAGCCTGTTTCTGTGCTATAGTGCTCTATGACTGTTGTGTGAGTTTGCACAACGTGTCTTTGACAATCTTCTTTCTCAATAAAAGATACAGACCTGACTGTCTGAGTAGGCCCATTGACTCTGCCTGCTCCTGGCCCACTGAAGTCGTGTCCTCATACCTCAACTCCATTCTATTCCCTTCTTTCATTCCTTTCTTGCCTACATCCGCAACACTTCTCGTGCTCACGATCTCCTAACTTTCAATTCCCCGGACCTGACTGCCTCACTTTTACCATGGAGATCCAGTCCCTTTACAGATCTGTTCCCCATCAAGAAGGCCTTAAAGCTTCTTAATAGAAGAACCAACCAATTCCCCTCCATCAGACCCTCCTCCGTATAGCAGAACTGGTCCTCCCCCTCAACAATTTCTCTTTCAGCTCCTCCCACTTTTTCCAGGCTTGAAGGGTAGCCATGGGGACCCACATAGACCCCGGCCATGTCCGCTCTCTCTTTGGCTATGTAGAACAGTTCATGATCCAAGCCTTCCCCAGTAATGCTCCCCAACTCTTCCTCCGCTACATTGATGACTGCTTCATGCACCCATGCTGAGCTCATCAGTTTTGCCACCAACTTCCACCCTGCACCTAAATTCACGTAATCCATTTCTGACACTGCTGTCCCCTTTCTAGATCTCTCTGCCTCTTCCTATGGGGGAGAAAAAAAAATGGCAACTGGCACCTTTTATAAGCCTCCCAATTCACATGGCTATCTTGACTAGACCTCTTCTCATCCTGTCTCTTGTAAGAATGCTGTTCCCTTTGCTCAGTTACTTTGTCTCCGCCGTGCCTGTTCCCAGGAATGAGGCTTTCTTTTCCAGGACAACAGAGATGTCCTCCTCCTTCAAAGAATGGGATTTCCCTTTCTCCACCACTGGCACTGCCCTCACACACATTTCCTGGACATCTGTGCTCACCCCATCTTCCTGTTACCTTAACAGTGATAGTTCCTTTTGTTCTTACCTACCATCTCATGAGCCTCCACACCCAACACATCATTCTCCTCACCGTCTGCCATATCCGAAAGGATCCTACAGGTGTCCCCCGCTTTTCGAACATTCACTTTACGAAACCTCACTGTTACAAAAGACCTAAATTAGTTTCCTGTTTTCGCTAACAGAAGGTGTTTTCACTGTTACGAAAAAAATCAGAGCGCGATAAAAGGTAGCGCGCACCCCGAGCAACCTCACTCCCCCGGATTCGGAACGGCATTCAGCCGGCATTGCTTAAACACGTGCCTGTGAGCAGCCATTAGCAAGGTGAGTTCTAAGGTACAGGTGTCCCCCGCTTTTCGAACGTTCGCTTTACAAAACCTCATTGTTACGAAAGACCTACATTAGTACCCTGTTTTCACTAACAGAAGATGTTTTCACTGTTACGAAAAAAATCAGCGCGCGATAAAAGGCAGAGCGCGCCCCGAGCAGGTGCTCTCCCCCGGATTCGGAACAGCATTGCTTTAACACGTGCCTGTGAGCAGCCGTTTGCAAGATGAGTTCTGAGGTATTGGAAAAGCCTGAAAGAGCTAGTAAGGGTGTTAGACTTAGCGTAAAACTAGACATAATTAAGCGTTTTGATCGTGGTGAAAGAAGTAAGGACAACATGAGTTTAGCTCGTGGAAGCTGACGAAGATGATGTTGAAGAGGTTTTGGCATTGCATGACCAAGAACTGATAGATGAAGAGCAATTGGAAGAGGAAAGGATAACGATCGAAACCGAATGCAGTAGCGAAATGAACGTGAAGCAACTGCGTGAGATTTTCACTGCAATGATAAAGTACATCTTTAATTTTGAAAGGGTATGTAGGTTTAGGGGATATTTGCAGGATGGTTTGAGTCCTTACAAAGAACTGTATGATAGAAAAATGTGCGAGGCTCAGCAGTCAAGCAAGCCTTCCACATCAGCCACAGCAGATGACGAACCTCAACCTTCGACATCGAGGTGGGCAGTCATAGGAGAAGATGAGCCGCCTGATCATAATGGAAACAGACAAGGAGATGACACCCCAGTGTCCCACCACCCCAACCCCCGGGCCGTGGACAGATACCGATTCGCGGAGAATGCAGCGGTAGCCGGGAGGCACACAGCACCTCTTTAAGAAAAAAGCCCAAATAAACATGCTAATTAATTAGGTGCTGCCCGACACGTAAATGTCGGCCCAGATCAGAGGCGATGCAATCGGCACTGACCTGGGCAGACAATTACGTGTCGGGCAGCACCTAATTAGTTAGCATGTTTATTTCGGCTTTTTTTCTTAAGGATGTACTGTGTGCCTTCCGACTACCGCTGGACCCCTGCACGCTTCGTGGCAATGTATCGGTCAGCAGCCTGGAGGGTGGGAGGTCACTGCACCACCCAACTTGCCACAACTCAGTCTAACACACCATCATCAGTGTGCTCTGCGTTGTCTTCCCAATTCCGGTAAGTGATACTACACTGTACATACATTATTTCTACTTTATATCGGCTGTGTATTTTTACGTGTTATTTGGTATGATTTGGCAGCTTCATAGCTTAAAGATTACTGGAGAGTGCTTGCGCCATGTTTTTGCCAACAGCGCTTGCGTGAGATTTTCGCTACGGAGAACAGTGCAGTAATGATTGTGGAAAAGTATTTCAACTTTATATGGGCTGTGTATTTATCATATTATTCCTGCTTTTACTATATGTTACTGTTATTTTAGGTTTTATGTGTTATTTGGCATGATTTGGTAGGTTATTTTTGGGTCTGCGAACACTCGCAAAATTTTCCCATATAAATAAATGGTAATTGCTTCTTCAGTTTATGACATTCCAGCTTATGAACTGTTTCATAGGAACGCTGTACCTTCGGATGGCGGGGGAAACCTGTACCACCAAACACATCTCCCTGCCCCATTTTCCACTTCCAGCAGGGATCTCTCCCTCTGTGATTCCCTTGTCCATTCATCCCTCCCCTCTGATCTTCTTCCTGGCACTTGCCCCTGCAAGCAGCCAAAGTGCAACACCTGCCCACTTACCTCCTCTCTCACCTCCAATCAAAGCCCCAAACAGTCCTTCCAGGTGAGCAAACATTCCATCTGTAAATCTGCTTGGACCATCGTTTGCATCCGGTGCTCCCAATGTGGCCTCCTCTACTTCATTGAGCATCTCTGTTTCATCTGCCAAAAACGGAATTTCAGGTGGCTAAACATGTTAATTCGGATTCCCATTCCCATTTCAACATGTCAGTCCTTGGCCTTCTTTTGCACCTTGTGCCACTATGGGGCTCCTTCAGGGTGGTGGAGCAGCACCTTGTTTTCAATCTGCATAGGCCTCAACCTGATAGCATGAATATTGATTTTCCCCTTCTGGTAAAGTATTTTTTTCCCTCCCCATCCCTCTTCTTCTGTTTCCCACTTTGATCTCCTACCTCTTCTCACCTGCTTATCATCTCTCCCCTGGTGCCCCTCCTCCTTCCCTTTCTCTCTCAATGATTCTCCTCTCCTGTTAGATTCCAGCTCTTTATCTTTCCCAGCCCCCTGGCTTCACCTGTCATCTTCCAGCTGTACTTCTTCCCCTCCCCATCCCCCCTGCCCCCAGCCCCACTTTTTATAATGGCACCTTCCCTCTGCTTTTTCAGTACTGAAGACGAGTCTTTGACTAAAATGTGGACTGTTTGTTCATTTCCATGGGTGCTGCTTGACCTGCTGAGTTCCTCCAGCATTTTGTGTGTCTTGCTTTGACAATCTGGGTTTTTCTTTGGCTGTTTTCCTTCCACAGCCCAAAGACATGCTGTTGGATTAATTGGCTGTTGTAATGTATCTCCTAGCCGGCCCGTGGTGTAGTGGCATCTACACTAGACCTCAAGGCGAATGTTCCCAGGTTCGAATCTGGGCAGCTCCTTGCATGCTTTCCATCCATGCTGGGTTGGGCATCGAGCTAGCAACTGGGCTCCATAAAAAAAATGACAAAAATGCGAAAGAAACGGCAAGGTTGCCACTCGATGCACCACAACGAATGACAACAACAGTGCACCTCTTAGTGGGGTTAAATGGTAAAAATTATTAAATGGAGATGTCTATGAGAGAATAATTTGCAGCAGCCCAGAGAAGTGGGGTTGATGGGATTGATCCCCTAGAGCAGAATGGTCCTAATTGTCCAAATGACCTCTTTAACATAGAAACATAGAAAATAGGTGCAGGAGTAGGCCATTCGGCCCTTCGAGCCTGCACCGCCATTTATTATGATCATAGCCGATCATCCAACTCAGAACCCCGCCCCAGCCTTCCCTCCATACCCCCTGATCCCCGTAGCCACAAGGGCCATATCTAACTCCCTCTTAAATATAGCCAATGAACTGGCCTCAACTGTTTCCTGTGGCAGAGAATTCCACAGATTCACCACTCTCTGTGTGAAGAAGTTTTTCCTAATCTCAGTCCTAAAAGGCTTCCCCTTTATCCTCAAACTGTGACCCCTCGTTCTGGACTTCCCCAACATCGGGAACAATCTTTCTGCATCTAGCCTGTCCAACCCCTTTAGGATTTTATACGTTTCAATCAGATCCCCCCTCAATCTTCTAAATTCCAACGAGTACAAGCCCAGTTCATCCAGTCTTTCTTCATATGAAAGTCCTGCCATCCCAGGAATCAATCTGGTGAACCTTCTTTGTACTCCCTCTATGGCAAGGATGTCTTTCCTCAGATTAGGGGACCAAAACTGCACACAATACTCCAGGTGTGGTCTCACCAAGGCCTTGTACAACTGCAGTAGTACCTCCCTGCTCCTGTACTCGAATCCTCTCGCTATAAATGCCAGCATACCATTCGCCTTTTTCACCGCCTGCTGTACCTGCATGCCCACTTTCAATGACTGGTGTATAATGACACCCAAGTCTCGTTGCACCTCCCCTTTTCCTAATCGGCCACCATTCAGATAATAATCTGTTTTCCTATTTTTGCCACCAAAGTGGATAACTTCACATTTATCCACATTAAATTGCATCTGCCATGAATTTGCCCACTCACCCAACCTATCCAAGTCACTCTGCATCCTCTTAGCATCCTCCTCACAGCTAACACTGCCGCCCAGCTTCGTGTCATCCGCAAACTTGGAGATGCTGCATTTAATTCCCTCATCCAAGTCATTAATATATATTGTAAACAACTGGGGTCCCAGCACTGAGCCTTGCGGTACCCCACTAGTCACTGCCTGCCATTCTGAAAAGGTCCCGTTTATTCCCACTCTTTGCTTCCTGTCTGCTAACCAATTCTCCATCCACATCAATACCTTACCCCCAATACTGTGTGCTTTAAGTTTGCACACTAATCTCCTGTGTGGGACCTTGTCAAAAGCCTTTTGAAAATCCAAATATACCACATCCACTGGTTCTCCCCTATCCACTCTACTGGTTACATCCTCAAAAAATTCTATGAGATTCGTCAGACATGATTTTCCTTTCACAAATCCATGCTGACTTTGTCTGATGATTTCACCGCTTTCCAAATGTGCTGTTATCACATCTTTGATAACTGACTCCAGCAGTTTCCCCACCACCGACGTTAGGCTAACCGGTCTATAATTCCCCGGTTTCTCTCTCCCTCCTTTTTTAAAAAGTGGGGTTACATTAGCCACCCTCCAATCCTCAGGAACTAGTCCAGAATCTAACGAGTTTTGAAAAATTATCACTAATGCATCCACTATTTCTTGGGCTACTTCCTTAAGCACTCTAGGATGCAGACCATCTGGCCCTGGGGATTTATCTGCCTTCAATCCCTTCAATTTACCTAACACCACTTCCCTACTAACAAGTATTTCGCTCAGTTCCTCCATCTCACTGGACCTCTGTCCCCTACTATTTCTGGAAGATTATTTATGTCCTCCTTAGTGAAGACAACCAAAGTAGTTATTCAATTGGTCTGCCATGTCCTTGCTCCCCATAATCAATTCACCTGTTTCTGTCTGCAGGGTACCTACATTTGTCTTTACCAGTCTTTTCCTTTTTACATATCTATAAAAGCTTTTACAGTCAGTTTTTATGTTCCCTGCCAGTTTTCTCTCAATCTTTTTTCCCCTTCCTAATTAAGCCCTTTGTCCTCCTCTGCTGAACTCTGAATTTCTCCCAGTCCTCAGGTGAGCCACTTTTTCTGGCTAATTTGTATGCTTCTTCTTTGGAATTGATACTATCCCTAATTTCGCTTGTCAGCCACGGGTGCACTACCTTCCTTGATTTATTCTTCTGCCGAACTGGGATGAACAATTGTTGTAGTTCATCCATGCAACCTTTAAATGCTTGCCATTGCATATCCACCGTCAATCCTTTAAGTGTCATTTGCCAGTCTATCTTAGCTAATTCACGTCTCATACCTTCAAAGTTACCCCTCTTTAAGTTCAGAACCTTTGTTTCTGAATTAACAGTGTCACTCTCCATCTTAATGAAGAATTCCACCATATTATGGTCACTCTTACCCAAGGGGCCTCTCACGACAAGATTGCTAATTAACCCTTCCTCATTGCTCAAAACCCAGTCCAGAATAGCCTGCTCTCTAGTTGGTTCCTCGACATGTTGGTTCAAAAAACCATCCCGCATACATTCCAAGAAATCCTCTTCCTCAGCACCTTTACCAATTTGGTTCACCCAATCTACATGTAGATTGAAGTCACCCATTATTAATTCTGTTCCTTTATTGCACACATTTCTAATTTCCTGTTTAATACCATCTCCGACCTCACTACTACTGTTAGGTGGCCTGTGCACAACTCCCACCAGCGTCTTCTGCCCCTTACTGTTATGCAGCTCTACCCATATCGATTCCACATCTTCCCGGCTTATGTCCTTCCTTTCTATTGCGTTAATCTCTTCTTTAACCAGCAACGCCACCCCACCTCCCCTTCCTTCATGTCTATCCCTCCTGAATATTGAATATCCCTGAACGTTGAGCTCCCATCCTTGGTCACCCTGGAGCCATGTGTCTGTGATCCCAACTATATCATAATCATTAATAACAATCTGCACTTTCAATTCATCCACCTTATTACGAATGCTCCTTTCATTGACACACAAAGCCTTCAGGCGCTCTTTTACAACTCTCTTAGCCCTTATACAATTATGTTGAAAAGTGGCCCTTTTTAATGCTTGCCCTGGATTTGTCGGCCTGCCACTTTTACTCTTCTCCTTAGTACTTTTTGCTTCTACCCTCACTTTACACCCCTCTGTCTCTCTGCACTGGTTCCCATCCCCCTGTTGTGAACTAACCTCCTCATGCCTAGCCTCTTTAATTTGATTCCCACCCCCCAACCATTCTAGTTTAAAGTCACCTCAGTAGCCCTCGCTAATCTCCCTGCCAGGATATTGTCTCTTTCTGTGACAATGCCAGAAATGGTAGTGGAACAGCATCACATTTAAAAAAACTTAATGCCCATGAGGAAGAAAAGCAAATATTGTGTCATGAGAAATGCATCATTCAGTAACATTTGTTGCTAAAATTAGAAACGGTCATCAACATGAATTGGTCAAAGTATGATCTAAAATAATGTTGAGTAGTGCAGGGTTGTGGAACTAAGGACGGTTTTTCGTTTGTGAACTGCCCTCTGCCTCCAAAATTGTGTTCGTTGCCAAATTAACCAAATTTGGTAGCAGAATAGAACACTCACCTGTGCTACTATCGGTTTGAAATTCAAGGTGTGTGTTTGATTTTGACTAGGAGACAGACATTGCTCATTCCTAATTGCTCTTAAAGGTGGCTGTGAATTTCTAAATGAATCACTGCCAGCCTTATAAACAAGGTACTCCAAAGATTCTATTACAGTGTGTATAATTTTTGTGGTTGATCTGTGTAAACTCTCAGTGAGTTAACTGCTGTCTGTTTTGGTATTGGTTTATTGTCACATGTACTGAGGTGCAGTAAAAAGCTTTTGATTGCATGCCACCTAGACAGGTTATGTCCTATGCAAGTACATTGAAAAGGTGTGGTTGTGTAGTGCTTAGGGCAGCGATATTAACAGCACCAGTGACCCGGGTTCAATTCCCACCACTGTCTGTAAGGAGTTTTACGTTCTTTCAGTGTCTGGGTAGGTTTCCTGTAGGTGCTCTGGTTTCCTCTCACATTGCAAAGGTGCATGGGTTAGTTGGCTAATTAGCCTTATTGTGTAATTGTAATTAGGTGGCTTGGGTTTTGTTGAGACTGTGCTGTATCTATGAATAAAACAAAAATTATGGCAGTAAAACATAAGGATGCAGAATACACTATTACAAGAGTGTGCTCTGGTTTCCTCTCACATTGCAAAGGTGCATGGGTTAGTTGGCTAATTAGCCTTATTGTGTAATTGTAATTAGGTGGCTTGGGTTTTGTTGAGACTGTGCTGTATCTATGAATAAAACAAAAATTATGGCAGTAAAACATAAGGATGCAGAATACACTATTACAAGAGTGTGCTATAAGTAGGGAGGCACAGTCTTACAGTCCCAGTAACCCGGATACAATTCCCACCACTGTTGGTAAGGAGTTTGTACATTCTCATAACTGCGTGGGTTTCTTCCAGGTGTTCTTTTTCCTTCACACAGTCCAAGACGTACGTTATCTGGTTATCTGTTCATTTGTAATTTGTCCAGTGATTAGGCCAGGGTTAAATTGAGGATTGCTGGACAGCACAGGTCAAAGGGCTGGAAAGGCTTATTGTGTGCTTTATCTCAATAAATAAATAAATAAAAATAATATGCAATGATTACAACAAAGTATATCGGGAAAGTCAAGAGTTCATGTTTCAGTACATGAGTGATCAGTTCCACAGTCTGACAACTGCAGGATAGAAGTTGTCCTGAGCCTGGTGGTATGTACTATTCATCTTATGAATTTTCAGCCCGACAGGGAGGGAAGAAGGGTGGGAGGGTCCGTGATTATGTTGCCGGCTTTTCCAAGGCAGTAGGAAATGTAGATGGCCAAATCCTTAGATATATCAAAGATAGTTTTTAGGAAGTATGGTTTTCCTTTCTGGGAAGATGGAATGGTATACTTTGGTTCTAACTTCTTTTTGGTATTATATTTCAAGTAAAGATTTGATGAAAATTTGAACTAGTTAAACAGCTGGCAGCAACTGGAGAAGCCAGGGTCTCCTCTTCCCATGCTTGATTAGCATTTTCAGAAGTGAGTACATGTAATGTTTTCAGTCCTCTTTGGTTTTAAATCAGTTGTTGCTTAGTCAGCTAGGAAGCGGCAAGGTAAAATGCAAATCATGATACTGTATCCTTAATGCCTTAATGTTTCACTTGGAGGTTGGTTTGAAATATGAAAAGCAATAATGGAGTAGAAATGAAGTGCAATTCAAGTGAAGCATGCAGCTCAGACCTAAATGTAATTTATTTAATGGATATGCATATTGCTGTGGTCCATTTTGAATCATCTTATGGGAAGTGTTGATGAGCTGCATTTGTGAACAGCTGTAGTCAATGTTGTCAAGGTACTGCTATGATAGTGTTTGCACGGAAGTTGTAGGACTGTCACTAATGCCAAGATGTATTGGTAAAATGTCAAAGTCAGGATCCTGTGTGACTTGCAGAGGATCATGGAAGAGGAGACTTACCTTGTATGCTGAAGGTACAGAGATGGTGTCAACAATGGCAGTGTGCTGCTTGTGGCTAATGCTTTACACCCATTGTATGTTGGTGGTGCAGGACCATTTTCAATACTGTTCAACACATTAAAGCTTGGAAAACTTTATATCTGTTTACTGGCTCATAGAAGCATATCAGCGGTCTGAATTGAAATCAGGTTTAATATCACTGGCATATGTCATGAAATTTGCTAACTTAGCAGCAGCAGCGCAATACATGATAAATACAGAGGGGGAGAAAACTGAATCACAGAAAGTATATGTATGCATATTCAATAGTTGAATTAAAAAAGCTGTGCAAAAACAGAAATAAAGAAAGTAGTGAGGTAGTGTTCATGAGGTCAATGTCCATTTAGAAATCAGATGGCAGAGAGGAAGAAACTGTTCCTGAATTGCTGAGTGTGTGCCTTCAGGCTTCTGTACCTCTTTCCTGATGGGAACAATCCTGGGTGGTAGGGGTCCTCAGTGATGAACTCTGCCTCTCTGTGCAGTAGCACCCCCCCCCCCCATACCAGACGGTGGTACAGCCACTCAGAATGCTCTCCCTGGTACATCTGTATATGTTTTCAGGTGTTTTAGGTGACAAACCAAATCTCAAGCTCCTAATGAAATATAAGTGCTATCTTGCCGCCTTTGCAGCTGCATTGATATATTACAACCAGATGAGGTCCCTAGAGGTATTGACACCCAGGAACTTGAAACTGCTCACTCTCCATTTCCAATCCCTCTAAGATTGGTTTGTGTTTCCTCATCCTACCCTTTCTGAACTCCACGATCAGTTCTTTGGTCTTGCTGATGCTGAGCATAAGATTATGGCTGCGATACCACTCAACTAGCTGGTATATCAGCCTCCTGTATGCCTGGATGGTAAATGATGTGAAACAGGGTATGTTTTAAAACCTTATGAAGTCAGCTTCTCAGTGTGGTACATGATTCTACGCAATATAAATAAATCTATTTGTGGACTTGTTTGGTAGCAGTGTACCTATTGATATGTGAATATCAATCTGTGGTTCAATGGTTCAAATAATATCGGAGAACATGTACAAGATCCAACCTGAAATCATTACTCTTAACAGAAATACACAAAACAGAAAAAAAAATGAATGAATGACAGAAAACGTTAGACCCCTAAAGCCCCCACTCCCCCACACTTGCTGCAGAAAAAGCATCAACCCCACCACCCACCATGCAAGCAATAGGAAAGCTCTCAGAGACCATGATCTGGAGTCCATCAAAAAGAAGTGTCCATCTCAGGCAGTCTGTCTGTCTGTCTCTCTCTCTCTGTCTGTCTCTCTGTCTCTCTGTCCCTGTCCCTCTCTGAGAGAGAAGGAGAGAGATCCTGCCACAACGAGAGGGGAGACCAGTTCGATGTTACAATCTGCCACATTGATTGTCTAAGCCCCCCCCCACCGACTTGAAGACCAACAGGCTCTCACTCACTATCAACAGAGGGAGAGTCCATTAGAGTGTAGGGGGGCTTCCAACAACAACGCGCACCACCTGCTGTCTCGATATTTCAATCTCTTGTGACGTTTCAGTTGATGACGTTGCTGAGGAATTGGGCCATACACAGTGCAGCACTCCAAAAGCACATGCCTTCCAGGCCATACCTGGAGATATCGAAATGCAAGGCCACCCGGCGAGTTTCGAGAGTGAGAATCCACAAAGAACTGTAATTTCAGCTGCAACTGTAGATGGCGGACTCTGATAGGACCCTAGCCACCTTGAAAAAGGAAAAACAAAACAAGAAGCAAAGAAATTAAACTTTTGTTTATGGGACAAAGTCATCCAGGTCTGCAAAATTCTCTAGTGCCATCTTAGTCTTGCTGAATATTCTTGCGTAAAAAGTTGATCATGCTTTGCGACACAATACAGTCAAGCGCAACTAAGCAAATTCCAATTTATTATACTAAAGTGTACATGTGTCAAATTATGGAGCAGGTTATCAAATGTGCCACTTTTAATCAGCTACTAATTAACATTGGAGCTTATTGTCACACCAGTGCTTTCAATAAGGATGTTTACTTCTCTCCAGGGGAAAATTCAGTGTTCTAGTTTCCACAACCCAGATGTATTGGAGTATCAGTAGATATTTTGAAAGGTATGTAATGAAAGATGTGTAACAGATTTGCTAGAATCTCAGGTGGTGACGGGAGAGCATACAGTAGTGAGATATGCCAACTAGTGGGATGGTGCCACAGCAACAACCTGGCACTCCGTGTCAGTAAGAAGAAAGAGCTGATTGTGGACTTCAGGGAGGGTAAGACGAAGGAACACATGCCAATCCTCATAGAGGGATCAGAAGTGGAGAGAGTGAGCAGCTTCAAGTTCCTGAGTGTTAAGATCTCTGAGGATCTAACCTGGTCCCAACATATCGATATAGTCATAAAGAAGGCAAGACAGCGGCTATACTTTATTAGGAGTTTGAAGAGATTTGGCATGTCAACAAATCCACTCAAAAACTTCTCTAGTTGTACCGTGGAGAGCATCTGACAGGCTGCATCACTGTCTGGTATGGAGGGGCTACTGCACAGGACCGAAAGAAGCTGCAGAAAGTTGTAAATCTATTCATCTCCATCTTGGGGACTAGCCTACAAAGTACCCAGAACATCTTTAAGGAGCGGTGTCTCAGAAAGGCAGCGTCCATTATTAAAGACCTCCAGCACCCAGAGCATGCCCTTTTCTCACTGTTACCATCAGGTAGGAAATACAGAAGCCTGAAGGCACACACTCAGCGATTCAGGAACAGCTTCTTCCCCTCTGCCATCTGATTCATATAATGGACATTGAAGCTTTGGCCACTACCTCATTTTTTTTTAATATACAGTATTTCTGTTTTTGCACATTTCAAAAAAAATCTATTCAATATACATAATTGATTTACTTGTTTATTTATTATTTTTCTCTCTCTGCTAGATTATGTATTGCAATGAACTGCTACTGCTAAATTAACAAATTTCATGTCACATGCCAGTGATAATAAATCTGATTCTGATTCTGAAATTTCAAAAGTTGGCACATCTTAAATAATCCAATTGTAGATTATGAAAAGTTTTACCTTTTTTAAAAAAAATAACAATTGTTCCATTTGGGGTGAAATCTTGTGCAGACCTTTAAGTGTGAACGGTGACAACACTGTCTAATTTAGTTTGCTGTCTGGTGACAAAATTTATGCACCGACAACGATTCCAGTTAAAAGCAATGACATGCAGCATCTGAGGATTAATGAACAGGACTGTATATGTTCCAAACAAATTGAGAACATGGAGTATTCATGTTACAATGATCATGCTGGTTCCTTGCTCTCCAGCCTCCTTTTGCAGCTCTAACTGGACAGGTCTGTAAGATTAACGGTTGAGTACTTACAATGAGTATCTGAATAATTTCAGAATGGCAGTGGTCCTGTGTGTTTAAAATGGTTTCCTATCCTGTGGAGAAGATATTGAATTAATAACTTTATTTGAAACATTGTAATCCTGGTTTATCCCTCACTAAAATGTTAATCCAGCAGATTTCCTCCCTTTTATTGGTTTACTCAGCCAGACCACATATGGTGCACTGCTATCAGATGTACCTGTAGATAGTTTCAAACAGGTCAAATGCCCAAGGGACAGAGAAAGTGGTAGGGTCCCCCTTGGCTCTGAAAATATGTATATTAGTGAGAACAGGCAGTATAAACTGAGAAGGTAGTAAACTGTTGTCAGGGTGGGTAGGAGAAATAAATCCAGTTTGATGGATTCTGTGATTTTTCAAGTAGAAAAACAAATGAGTCAACTTTCCTGGCAGGTCATGGGGAGACTCATCTGCACTGCTTTAATCATGCAATGATTTATTAGTGATTACTCATCTGCAGGGGCATTGCCAGGTCTTTTCTAGTCAGGTTCTTGGTTGCTGAAAACCTGATGTGATGTCTGACTTTATTGCAACATTTTGCTGCTACCTTGGCTCCACCTTTTGTGGCTTAAGTGTGCAGGTTCAATTTGTACCATGACGCTGGAAAACAGAGTCAGCTGTTTAGTGCTAAGCAGTGCTGTGATACCAATTGAGTCACTAAACTGTAGTCTTGTCTGGTGAGGAGATGGTTCTTGAAGTAACCTAGGTTTGTTTCATTTGGGCCACAGGAGAATTCTGATTTCTTCCTTATTATACAGAACAGAATCAACTGGAATCATCTTTTTATTTGCTGTGAGCACTTGTAAGAAGTTTTTGAAATACTTGGGATATTTACAGTATTGATTTTTTTTGAAGTATAGTACTGTCAAGGATATAATTTTATTCATTTTCAGATCTAATTTTAACTAAATCCTGAACTCTATTTACTTGAGCCTGTTTTGTTTTGTGTGAAGACCTCTAGTTTGTTTATGGTGAACTTTTTTATAAGTGCAAGATGTTCATATAATTTCCCTGTAAAAGCTGATACTATGACATTGCTCAGGTGTCTGTCAGTTAACTACAATTTAATCTGAAACAATTTAAATGTACTGCTTAAATGTAGAACATAGGCATCCTTTTATCATTTGTTCCCTGGATGATTGTGAAGTAAACTTGATGAAATTTGTTGGTCAGTCCTAATGGACTATTTGAATTATTTGTAAACTTTTTATTAAAAAAAAATTAAGGGGGGACTTCCGGGTCATCAAGGGAGTGGCGGCGTAAGGAAAAGGTCTCTCGACAAAAAAGAAGGTAAACTGCCCCAAAATCGAATTTAGACAAATACTTAATATTGCATAACTATATTAATAAAAGGGGCAAGGATGATGTCTAAGAACAAGAATAAAAAGTCCGCTTCGAAGGCTGATAAACATAAAGAGATGCAGCAAGGCGACGGGCCTAGCTCCCCCACGGCAAGCCAGGACGGAGATAATGAGGGGGAATCGGTGACTCTGTCTTTGATTCTCGGAGAGATTCGCGAGTTCTGACAAGATAACAGCAAACAGCTGGAAGATATTAAAGGAGAAATAGTAAAAACTAACTCGCGAATAGATGAAGCCGAAGTGAGGATTGTTGGAATTGAAGAGAAGCTACAAAACGCCGAGGAAGTGATAGCAGAAATGCTGAAGCTACAAGACCAGCTCCAGTGGAAACTAATAGATCAAGAAGGCCGCTCGAGAAGGGAAAATGTGAGGATCTACGGAGTTCCCGAAGGAACCGAAGGTAAACCCGGATTGATGATTCCCTTCGTGGAGAAGCTGCTTAGAGAGAACCTTGATATACCGGCCGCAAAAGACCTACAGATAGAAAGGGCTCACCGCGCGTTGGCACCACAGCCTCCGGCAGGCGCTCAGCCCAGATCGATTCTGATCAGATTTCTCAGTTACAGAACGAAGGAAGAGGTGCTTAAAAGAGCATGGCAAAAGAAAGGTTTCATGTGGAACAACTGCAAAATCAGTTTAGAAAACGACTACACACCGGGGATTCTTGCCAGACGGAAGGAATATACGGAAACATGGAGAGTCCTGAAGGAAAACAACATCAGATTCCAGACCCTGTATCCAGCTCGGCTGAGAGTCTTTTACGACGAAGGGACAAAAACTTACGCTACGGTGGAGGAGGCAACGTTGGACCTGGCGGACCGGGGACTACCTATTAAAGTTATCACCCAACCGGAGTGGCTACTGGAGGGGATTCGGCAGAAGTCATGGCAGTTAGTGGGGCGAGGACGCTCCACTCGAACCAGAGTGTCAAACTACAAGGAAAAGCTGCAAATATTCAGACGCGAATGTACAGAGAATACAGATTAATTAAGAGAAATGACTGAAAAGAGTAAATCGGACTTAAAAGTAAAATGAAAACTGGTAACTGAAAATAAACTAGGCCGAATAACTTGAATGATAGCAATATGGTCGAGACATAAATAGGAGAAAATTCTCTATGATTATTCAAACTGCTGAGGGCCCTCTAACACAGGGTGAAGATAGAGGTTATCCCTCTGAACTGAGGCGGGTCGGTGCTCAGGCCTCACTGTGGGAAGTCGGGAAAAATTTTCAAATGTTATACGTTCAGAAATGTCTAGGGTGTGGTTATATGTCTTGGTTTACTGTTGAGAAGGAATTGCTTACTGTTTGGTTAGAAAAGGAGAGTGCTTTTTTTCTACTAGAGAAAAATGCAAACTGAATTGGTAAAAATAATTTCCTATAATGTTAATGGGGTTTTGAATCCAATTAAAAGAAATAAGATTATGTCTAAATTGAAAAAAGAGAGGGCACAAATAGCTTTCCTCCAGGAAACACATATGAGCCAATCTGAACATGGAAAATTAAAAAGAATGGGCTTTAAGCATGTATTTTATTCATCATATAAATTGAGTCACAAAAGAGGGGTAGCTACTTTAATATCAAGTACTCTTAATTATGAACATATTTCAGAGACTAGAGACAAAGAAGGACGGTTTGTAAAAATCACAGGAAGAATAGAAGGTACAGAAATAACATTGCTGAATGTTTATGCTCCTCCAGGTAGTGAATGGTCATTTTATAGACACATTTTTGACCTAATGGTCAGTTCTCGAGGGGTAGTAATTTGTGGAGGGGATTTTAATATTAGATTAAATCCTATATTAGATTCTTCAAGAACAGTTACTCAGAATAAACCTCTGACTCGGAAAGTGAATTCATTGATGGAGGAGTTGGGAATTATAGATGTCTGGAGGGAATTACACCCTACTAGTAAAGATTATACATATTACTCTTTCCCTCATTCAGCCTATTCAAGGATAGACTATTTCTTTATCTTTAATACAGATAGACTCAGGATAAAAAACTGTAATATTGCAACAATTGATCTGTCGGATCATAGCCCAGTCTCTATGTCTCTAATCCTGGAAAGGAAAATGAGGAAAACACTATGGAGGCTAAACTCACATATACTCAATAACCCGAAAGTAATGGAGAGATTAAGGGGAGAAATCAAAGAATATCTAGACCTTAATGACACGGGAGAAACATCACCAGTGATTTTATGGGATACATTGAAAGCTGTACTGAGAGGGAAAATTATTTCCATTACTACTCACATGAAAAAAATCAATGCACAAAAATTAGCAGACCTTCAAGGAAAATTAAAACAACTTCAAGTTGTAGATAGCAACCAAAGTAATTCAAATCGAAAACAGGAAATTAGGAAATTGCAAAGTGAAATTGATGATATTTATACGTTGGAAACTCAAAGAAATTTTCTTTAGCTGAGACAAAAGAATTATGAAGTAGGAGGTAAATCAGCTAGATTATTAGCATATAAATTACGAAAACAACAAGCAGACAATACAATTCATAAAATAAAAAATCCAAAGACAAAGCTTGTGGAGAGTACAATAGGGAAAATTCAAGAGAGTTTTGAAACATATTATCGAGAGCTGTACTCCCAACCCCGGGCCCCCAATGAGCCCTATATAGACAGTGTATTGAATTTTTTAGATCTACCTAAACTTACAGATTTACAAAATGAAAGTTTATTAGAACCAGTAACTGTCAAAGAACTGAACGTGGCCATCTCTAGGTTAAAGGCTGGAAAGTCCCCGGGTTCTGATGGGTTTACCTCAGAGTGGTACAAGTCCCTGAAGACACAGTTAGCCCCATTACTACTTAACTCCTTTAATTGGATCTTGCAGAGAGGAGAAACTCCACCTTCCTGGAGAGAAGCGATTATTTCAGTTATTCCTAAAGAGGGTAAAGATAAACTAGAATGTGGCAATTATCGGCCAATTAGTGTTCTTAATTTAGATTGCAAACTATTTACATCTATATTAGCGCGCAGATTGGAAAAGCTTGTACCTGGCCTAATCCATTTAGACCAGACTGGATTTATTCAACAAAGACAAACACAGGACAACATAAGGAGAACTCTGCACATATTAGAACAGGTTAATAAGAACGAGACAGAGACAATGGTAGTAGGATTGGACGCTGAGAAAGCTTTTGATTCGGTTAGTTGTGCATTCCTATACAGAGTGTTAGGAAGATTCGGCTTTCAAGAAAGGTTTATTCAAGTAATTCAGACTCTATATGACAGCCCTACAGCCCGAATTAAGATAAATGGGGACCTCTCTGACTCCTTCATTTTAGAGAGAGGCACTAGACAGGGATGCCCAATTTCTCCTCTCCTTTTTGCGCTATATATTGAACCACTTGCCCAACTAATAAGACAGAGCAAAATCGTAAAAGGTATCAAGGTGGCAGGGATTGAACAGAAAGTGGCGTTATTCGCAGATGATGTTTTGGTCTATCTGAGTGAACCAGAAAAATCATTTATAGGATTGTTTACACTGTTGGATGACTTTGGGAAAATATCAGGTTATAAAATAAATGTAAAGAAAACGCAGGTTATGTCCCTAAATTATACACCATCCAAAAAATTGCAGGATACATACGATCTTAAGTGGGAAGCTAAATCATTAAAATATTTAGGAATAACCCTGCCGAAGGATCTTTCAACACTGTCACAGGTAAATTATGGGCCATTAATCTCAGAGATAAAAGCAGATATGCACAGATGGAATCTTATCCCCTTTTTAAGTTTAAATTCAAGGATAAATACTATAAAAATGAATATTCTTCCTCGGTTATTATATCGTTTCCGTACTTTACCAGTGGAGGTGGATGATAATCAATTCAGGGAATGGGACAAATGGATTTCCCGTTTCATTTGGCAAGGAAGGAAACCTAGAATTCGATATAACACCTTACAGTTAGGGAAGGAAGGAGGAGGTATGGTTCTTCCTTGCCTGAGAAATTATTTTTATGCCTCACAGATAACCCCTCTGTTATATTGGTGTAATAGGGAATATAAGGCTAGATGGAAGGAAATAGAATTTGGATTAGTTGACAGTTTTCCTCTTCAGGCCTCAATAGCTGACAAAGGATTGATGGCCCAGTTGGAAAAATTTAATAATGCTTGGATAAATCTTACATTAAAAGTATGGCAGAAGGTGGTTAATTCATGTGGAATTAATAACATGTTAAAACTCTTTAGATGGTGTGCATATGATACCGAATTCCTTCCCAACAGAGGAGATAAAAGATTTGAGCTATGGATAAAGAAAGGTCTTACAACTTACCTCTGATTTATAGATAAAAGAGTATTACAAAGTTTCCAAATCCTGCAGGACAAACATGGCCTAGAACATAATGACTTTTTTAGGTACCTTCAAATACGAAACTATGTTAACCAGAGTTGTAGATATACAGACCTATATATCAAGAGTAGAATTAGAATTTTTCAAGATTCTGAATTCGGCTTGCAGTTCAATACCTAGTAAATCAGTTTCTCGCCTATATAATGCACTCTCCCATGCTAAAAATGTAAATACACTGTATATTAAAGAGAAGTGGGAGAAAGAAGCGGGGTTGGTACTTTCAGAGGAGGCTTGGGGGAAAATCTGCAGCTTTCAATGGTCCTCGACTAATTCTTTGACTTGGAGAGAACATTGTTGGAAAAACATTATAAGATACTTCAAGACCCCATATCAGGAAAAATATAAAGATACAAATGTGATGTGTTGGAGAAGGTGCGGCTCCAAGGAGGCAAATCATTTTCATATTTTCTGGGATTGCCCTAGATTAAGTCTATTTTGGGAAGGTATTCATAGAACATTAGTTAAGGTACTTAGGTCCCAGATACCTCTGAACTTTGAGACGCTCTATTTGGGGCATGTATTGTTCCTTGAACAGAAGGAAGATATAAAGTTGCTGCAGGCCCTCTTAGCGGCAAGTAAGAAATCAATCACTAGAAAATGGCTAAATCCAATACCACCTACATTAGAAGATTGGTACGAAATTATCTTGGAAATATTTAAAATGGAAAAGTTGACTTACTCCCTGAGAACTCAAAAAGAAACATTTTATCAAATCTGGAATAAATGGATTGAATATATAACCCCAATGCGAGCAGACTTTAGATGACTCTCCTAATGATTTATATTGCTCTTCTCATCAACACAGTAATATTGCTAACGTAAGCACCCCTAGTCTAAATGTTTGTTTTTTTTTTGAAAAATAGAGAATTAACACAAGTAAAGGAAAGATTTGGGAAAGGGATAAAAAAAAATGAAAAAATTAAGTAAGTAAGTACATAGGGATTGGATAATTATGTCTGCGGGCAGGAACAAGCACGAACAAATTGGGATATAAACACCTACAATGGTTGGTATATAGGCTTGTATGCAACATTTTGGACCAGTGGAAATGGTCCAGAAGGGTTGTATGGAACTATTATTACCATTTTTCTTAACAACTAATTTCATTACTTAGCCTAATAGGTTGGATTTACCACAGTACATAATTATCTATTTAAACGTTTATTTTCCTTTTATATCATCTCAATGTGTACTTAATGTATAAATAATTGTAGTTTTATACATATAAAAAAATGGAAAAGGTTATATGTGTGAAAAAAGTACATGATAATTGTGAATTCCTTATCCAAATAAAAATAAAATTAAAAAAAAAATTAAGAATCTCAGAGTTAGAAAGGGACTAGAGTCACCTATGACTAGACCAAGTTGGTGGAATTGGTCCTTACAACAATCTGTAAATTCAATTTTTTTTCTTCTTGTAAGCCTCTTCTCAAAATTTACAGAGGTGGGAATTGAACTCATGACCTCTCATTTGCTGAATGTTTGTCTTCAGTGCTACATAATTTAAGTTGTGCAATGTTTCATTCCATGGTTTCTTATCTCTCTCATTCTGTCATACTAGAATGAGCAGCCTTTATTCCTGTTAACATAACACTAGAATTGTGGTGTCATAGTTGTGCATTTAACAGGAACAGTAATACACCCATTAAAGGTATCTTGTTGATTCCAACATTGCTTTTAATTTCTTATATTTTCCCTTCTTCAACTATTGGACTTTTTATCATAGGCTATTGCCATGTTGTTGTTACCCTGCCCACATCATTGTTTGCATGATTCATCATTTTCTGGTGGGTTTCTTGATTGGGTGTGTGTTGTGCTCTGTTGGGCAATGTCACATATTGAGCTCATAGGTTTGCTTCCTGGTTTTATCTGAAATGAATCATATTACAGATATATTTCCTTTGAAACTGAGGGGAGTTCAATGACTCATAGAAAACACCTGCATATAGGGATGGGTTTGGTTGAATGAGAGGATTTTCACTGTGCATGGAACTGTATATTAGCCTGAAACCTCATCCATGTGACAGGGGTATATTTCGGGCCATCATTTTGTATTGATTGTAGAAATAGGAATTTGAGTGGACGGAGGGTTGTCACTGAATTGGGCAGCTTCTGAAGGGAAAATACATACACGCATTGAGACACACACACACACACAGTCTCGCGCACTCTTGCTCTCTTGCCCCCTCTCTCCCTCCCGCTCGCTCGCTCTCTATCTCTATCTCTCTCTCTCTCTCTCTCTCTCTCTCTCTCTCTTTCACTCTCTCTCTGTCACTCTCTCTATCACTCCACCGTCTCGCAGAAACTTTGTAAAATGCTCCCCTTCAAGTTGGAATTCAGGTATCATCTTTGGCTGTCATTCATTCCATGCATCCCTTTTCCTTCTGGTATTCATTTCCATCTTCTGTTCTAAACTTTTTCTTATCTCCTCTGTTCGTTGGGGGGAACCTTCCTAACATGGAATCTGACTTTATTTTTTCAAAAAGGCATGCTTTGAATACACAGTGTGACAAAAAGTCTCGTCTTTGTTTAACTGTGCCACATGATTTCGAGGTAAAACACTATCTAAATTGTAAACTGAATTTCAGAATTACAGGGGAGGTAATGTCTGTGGGGGGGGGGAGGAAGTGATCAGTACATCAGGTTGATAATCTTTATCAGAATATTTGATGAATGATCAACATGATGAAACATAACTCTTTCTTCCCTCAGATGCTGCTCAACCTTCTGAGTAGTTACAGCATTTCTGATTATTTCATATTTCTAATGTCTGCAACTTAAAAAAATATTTGAGCAATGGATAAGACTTAACTTTTATAGAAGTTATATATTACTTTTATTGGCTCCAATTATTTGTAAAATTCAGCAGGCAAATTAATTTTGAGGGAGTGGGGTAGAGAATTAGTTGGAAACCAGAACAGCTGCAGAACAGCAATGTATCACAGGAGAATGCAGACATACAGTACCGGCTGTGGTCACGGCTGGACTCAGATCATTGGAGCTGTAAGGCAGCAGCACTATCTGCTGCAGAACTGTGCCACTCATAAAGTATATTTCATGTGATCAGACTTGATATTGTGGAATCGACACGGGTTTCCAATACATGTTGAGCTTTGAGCATTAAGGTGTACCACTTCTGATGGAAGACATCAACTGTTATTTCTGGGATTCTCCCTCAACAGAAGCTGAGCGCCTTGCTATGTGTTTCTAGTACTTAATGTTTTTGTGAATTTCTGATGCTTATGCCATTCTGATATTATTTAGATGTTTCAAATTGCTTCTCATAATAGTAAGTAGAACAAAATAACCAACGCATCTTTTCTTTTTCTTTTCAGATTTTTTTTCAAGCCATGTCAATTAAATAATTTGTAAATTCCATATTGTGAATATGCCAAGTGGATCATCAGAGGGAAGCTTTACAGATTACAAACAGCTCAAAAATGTGTACATTTGAAAATTATACCACAGAACGTAATAACTAATGGATTACTAACCTTCAAGTGGACTTGTTTGGAAGTCGCTCTCGTGGAGATTCATACTTAATGAAAGAAATGGTCGTATATTTAGTGAAAGCTGTTGTGAGAAACCAGCGTGGAGTATGACCAGTTTAAAACGTTCCCAGACTGAAAGGGTGGGCATTGGTGCCACTTCAGTTATTGGGCCTGAGCTGACCATAGGTGCACGCTCAGATGACTTCTATGCACGAAGATTCCGAACGCCAAATGGTACCTTTGGTTCAGCCAGTACAATGGGGCCACCACGAAGTGAAAGTGCTCATCATGTTGGTGCAACACCAAGTGTGCCTAAAATGGGTGTTCGAGCAAGAATTGCTGATTGGCCTCCGAGGAAAGACACTGGGAAGGACTCTTGTAGGACAAGTGATCAGGAATCTGCAGGCAGTCCCGATGGCACAGTGATGTCTATCCACTCCAGTAGCCCCAATAGTAGGATGAGCCAAAGTAATCAAAATTCATTAGAGTCTTTGGCTTCCAAGAGGGTGCATAATGATTATAGACCGTGCAAGGCACAAGAAATGGAGAACTTGGATTCTAGGTTTCTTACACCAGATAGTTACCTCCAGTCCCCTGCAAAGAACCTTCGCAGGATAAGACAGCGGAGTAATAGTGATATCACAATCAGTGAACTGGATGTGGATGGAGCTGAGGAGTATGGAGCATTGAGTCACAAAATGGGAGCTGCTATTCACCGCGAGTATGGCAGTACTTCCTCCATTGACAAACATGGTATGTCAGGTGATAGTTTTTTTGATTTATTAAAGGGTTATAGAAATGAGCAGACAGATCAACGAAGCCCTGCTCCAGAGCAACTCAATGAACTCCTAAAGGCAGAAACCAGTAAAGTTTATGGTTCAAGTATGGATAGTGCTAAACATGATTCGGTGGATGGTTTCTTTGCACACAGAGGGAGTCCCAGGCCACTGCACAAAGAAAGAGAGAAACCACTTAAGAGGCGGTCAAAATCCGAGACGGGGGATTCTTCTATTTTCCGCAAGTTGCGCAATGCCAAAGGGGAGAGCGAACTGGGCAAGTCAGCAGACTTCGAGGACAGCAAGTCAGAGGACAGCGTGAAGAGCTGGGCTTGCCAGAAATGCTTTGCCCATTATGACGTGCAGAGTGTGCTCTTTGACTTGAATGAAGCTGCAGCGACCAGGCACAGTGTTATTAAGAGAAGGAACACCACAACAGGTGCCTCAGCAGCTGCAGCGGCCTCACTGGCTGCTGGTCCACTTGCGCACTCGATCAGTTTCAGCTCTCCTGCAGGCAGCACAGAGGACCTGAACTCCAAGGAGAATCTCAATGTGGACTACGGGGATGAGAAAAGCAATGAACTTGTGCTGAGTTGCTCGTACTTCCGGAATGAGATTGGTGGAGAAGGAGAACGCAAGATCAGCCTATCTCGTTCAAATTCTGGATCACTGAGTGGACTTGAAGGCTCTTCTTTTGAACTTTCCTTAAGCTCACATTGTACAAATGCAGGAGTTGCTGTGCTGGAGGTAGCAAAGGAAAACTTGGCTGTGCATTCTGACAAAGTGAAGAGATATATTGTGGAACACGTAGACCTTGGAGCTTACTACTATCGGAAGTACTTCTACCAGAAAGGTAAAGTGCTGATTAATTGTGTCACTAATTTTGGATATTATTGTTACTAAACATCAGACCACTGATGGGGTGAGAGACTTCATCAGTAGGGTTGATCGGATTGCAGAACAGATTTTGGACAAATATATTCTGTGCATCTGAAGAGGAGAGTTTTAAAATATAGTTGGAGAAGTGAACAGCTATGATGTAAATACATTTCTAATAATGCATTTTCTTGGAATAAAATACTTTTATGACTTTGTAAGCCACAATCTGTCAGAAAGTGTCACTTGTCAAGAGCCATGTTTGGTGCTGATGCTTTAAACAATTAGCAGCACAAAGGGAAGACCAGTCCTTGTTGGCCTTGGAAGGCCAACATGTGACCATGTTGGCTCACAAATGAACTACAAGCCTAATATCCATGTCAAATATTATTAAAACCTTGAACAAGTAACTCTCATCAGACATGGCCAATAAATTAGATAAGTGACAGCACTGTATTCGTAATCAAACTTGTTCAATATTTCAGCACCTAGAAAGTTATACTGTATAATATAATTTCCTAAATTCAGACATAAATAATGATGACTGGCAACACTACTGGGCAGCACTGATTTCTTCATCCCTCTGGCTGAATACCATTCTGTGACTTTTCTTCCACACAAACGCTCTTTAGTTCCCTCTTAACCAGTGGAATCCATTGTTTCATTACTCTTGGAATATTGCAGAGATTGAATTGTAATCAGATTCTTTGACTCAAGGCCTGTGACTAGTGGGGTGTCCCAGAAGTCAATGTTGTAACCTCTGTTTCGTTATTCATGAGCATGATTTTGATATGAATGTACCCAGCACAATTGGCAAGTTTGCAGGTAATTCTAAATGGGGGGGGGGGGCATGTTGCTAGAGAATTACAATAAATTACAAAGAGATCTTGATCAGTTGGAGGGAGGGTTGAGGAATGGCAAATGGATTTCAACTTGGAATAGTATGAGTTAATACACCTTGAACGTTCAAACTAAGGTTTGACTTGTTCAGTGAATGGCAGGACACTGACGAAAAGTTGTGGAACAGAGGGACATGGGAGTACACGTGCACGGTTTGCTGAAAGCAGCCGTGTAAATAGACCGGTTGGGTAAAAAGGCATTTAGCGTGCTGGCCTCCCATCTTAAGGGCACCAGCTTTAGGAGTAGGTACTGTACAGTTATGCAAGTCATTGGGTGAGACTGCACTTGGAGTAATGTGTACAGTTCCATCATCCTGTTATAGGAAAAACATTGTCAAGCTGGAGAGGATGCAGAAAAGATTTACTAAGGTGCTGCCTAGATGAGAAGGCCTGAATAATAGGTCTTGTTGGTCACACTGGATCTTTAGTTCTTGGAAGCTGGGAGAATGAGAGGTGACCTCAAAGAAGTGTGTAAAATCTGGAGAGGTATGAATGAGCTGGGTGGTCATAATATTTCCCCTATGCTTTGGGAGTCCATAACTAGAAGGCACAGATACAAGATGGGAGGCGAGAGATTTAGAAGAGGCCTGAGAGGTAGCCAAGAGTAGTGAGTACCTGGAGTGAGCTGCCAGTGGAAGTGGTTGTGACAGGTACATTTACAACATTTAAGAGTTTTAATTAGATAGGTATGTGGAGGGGTAAGGCTGGTGGATTATGGGCCTAATGCGGGCAACCAAGATTAGCAGGGAGAATGTTGTAGTTGGTATGGACCCTTTGGGCTGAAGGGCCTGTTTTGGTGTTGTATTACTCTATGAATCTACAACATTCATCCCTGGGGTAATCTTATTTAAAATAAAAGTAGATTTGGCCATTCTGACACCGCTGTTTAGAATCATACATCATAGAAATGTGTTTTTGGCTGAGCAAATCTACGCCAACTCTAATCCAGTTTATTCTTCCCCACATTCCCATCAATCCACTCCAAGTTTTACCTGCGTATGGAAGTTTGTCAAGTGCAATCAGTTGCTAAATTTGTACACACCTCAGTTACAAATGCTCAACCCTTTGTAGCTATGTCACCTTGATTGAGATTCACCCACTACTGATAAAGATCCCAATATCTATCCTATCAAGCCTCCCTGGGTCATCCATGTTTGAATAAGGTAATTCCTCCTCCTCCTAAACTCCAATGAAAATGAGCTCAAAAATCTCTTAGCACTGTTTAGGCATAATATATAGTCTTCAGAATTTTCCAGCATAGGAGCAGGATATGTGGCACTTCATGACCATGCTAGTCAACACAGAGATATTCATGCTCTTCTATTGGGCCTTCCAACTCCCTTATGTTTCCTCCTCCCATCTCTGACTGCTTTGCCCACTGGACTTGCCTGCTGCACTATCTACATGTGCTTTTCTCTCTCCTCCTGCTACACTGTCATCCCACCTCCCCCATAGCCATCCCCACCACCACCACTACTGCATGCACCTATGTTTCATAATAAGTCTACCATCAGGGACCACACACACACACACACACACACACACACACACACACACACACACACACACACCCTCTCCTCTCTCCCCCCCTCCCCCTCTCAGGTCATGTTATCCTCTCACTGCTGCACCAGGAAGAAGCTACAGGCAGGAACCTCAGGACTCACACCACCAGGTTCAGGAGCAGATATTAAGCCATCAAGCTCTTGAACCAAAGGGGATAACTTCACTCAACTTTACTTGTCCCATCACTGAACTGTTCCCACAACCTATGGACTCCCATTCAAGGACTTGTCATCTCATGTTCTCAATATTGATTGTTTATTTATTTACTATTCTTTTCCTTTTTTTTCCTTCTGTATTTGCAGTTTGTGTTTTTTTTTGCACACAGGTTGTCCTCCGTTTTGGGTGTAGGTTTTCATTGACTCTTTTATGGTAATCGGTCTTATTGAGTATGCCTGCAAGCAAGTGAATCTCAGTGTTGTATATGGTGACATATATGTACTTTGATAATAAATTTACTTTGAACTTTGCACATCTTCTGTAGCTCAATGACCATATAAACTCTCTGAAAGTTTAACTCGGGCCTGTTGCTCATCCTCTACATCATTTGTGGCAATGAGTCCAACTCCAAAAGCTGTGAATATCAGAGTTCACTCCTTAAGCTCTCCTTTCAATCTTCCCTTTTCCCTGACAAGTTGCCGCCTATGTTAATGAATACTTTTGGTTATTGTCCTGAAGTCTTCTTTTGTCTGGGGTCAAGTTTATTGTTGACCGATGCTCCTGTGAAGCACCTTGGGCATTTTTTTCCATGACTAAGTGTTTTAATAACAAAAGTTATTATGCTTTTGGCATCAGAATATATTTGCAATTATGTCTTGGTGTGTTAAATCCCAACTATTGTGTTACATACCCCTGGTTTAATTTTTAATTCCAAAGTCTATAAATTTCTTTAATTAAGTACAAAACAGCCTGCTTCACCAGATTCCATGTCAAGCATAGTTTGATCCCATGTACGTGAGCTTTGCAGTATGTAGATGAAATGTGCAGGGGCAAAAACGAATGTACTCCTTAATTTTCTATCCCTGCGAAACCTGAATCAATTTGTCTTGACTTCTACAAGACCTATTCTGGCTGATAAATTATCTATGAAGTGTTTAAAAGATTTCCTGTAAAAGATTTAATGCAAGAATAACTAATTAATTAATCAGCCCTTAAAAACATATGCAGTCATTTCATGCTAGTATTTTGCAGTCAGTGCAAAATTACCCATTGTTGTTTCATACTCGTGGCAATAAATCACAATTGGTTTTAATGCCTTAAGCCATGAATAATATGTATGCATCTGTGCACAATTTATAATTTACAAAAAGTTAATCTTCTACTGTACATTCCATTTGAGTTGAGATTACTTGTGTGAGTTAAGTTCTACTATTGCCTAGCAAAATACCTTTAATTTCAACTCTTAACCTACCTTGAAATAATGACTGTAAGAAAGAATCATTTGGCACATTTTGGAGACTGGAGCACAACTTGATGCTTCACTGTATATAATCCTATTTTTAGTTTTGGTTCTAAACGACAATAAAAGAGGACTGTGTTCTCATAATCTAAACCTAAAGATAGAAGTTCTACCTTGCATTTGTATAGCATCAATACCCTATTTGTAATGGTACACATGCTTCAAAGGAAGTCCCTTCAATGGATATCCTTCCTTCTCTTCAACTCTTGATGGTGCTTTCTGGTTTATCATTTGCCTTCTTGCCACGAGGCAGTGTTAGATCTATTTATCTTCTTCAACTTCAGCATATGTAAGAAGTTTTTATCCATTTAGGGAAAAAGTCACATGGTGTTCCAACAGAGTGTCAACCTTTGGTGAGAAAGAGAGAGCGGAGTGGTTGGCCAATAGCTTATTTGAAGAGGTTATTTAGAAATCTTCAGGCTCCTGTACATCCTGTCTGATGGCAGCAATAAGATGGTGGGGTTCTTGAGAATGGATGTTGCCTTCCTGGAATATTACTTCTTGAATATTACCATTCAATCTGGAAATAGACATTTTTTGGATGCAAGGCACAGGAAAAATAAGTGTTATGCATTTGAATTTTTTCCATTCTTACTCATAGAAAATAATGCTAGAGCATTACCAACTAAATCACAGATGATGCTAAATGAAATATGAGATGTATAATTAACACCATTATTTCACTGAGCAGGTTAATTTATCTTAGAATTTCAACTTTCACTTCATTTTGAGGTACGTTTGGAATATTTAAAACTATTCGAATACAAAACCACGCAGAGTGTCAAAAGCTAAAATGTACCAAAAGCTATTAACTTATAATGTTCTGTATGTGTTTTCCAGGATGTTTGTATATCGAGGCCAGTTTGGAAATTTTATGTAACTTTACATTGGAATGGTTTGATGTGCCCCAAACATGCTTTGAACTGATGGCTTAGATTTTGAAGGTCTAGGAAGAAGCAGCTTGTTGAAAGCAATCATGGTGTTAACTGTAGTTTTCTATAATTATAGGTGATAGTCTTGACTGTGACTCAGTTGATAACACTCCTGTCTCCAAGTATGGAGGTTCAGGTATCAAATTGTATTCCAGAACATAGATCATAAAACCTCTGTTGAAACTCCAGTGCATTGGTAGGGAGTGCTTCACCACTGGATGTACCAGCTGTCCCATGGGCCACTTACTGAAATCTGGAGGCATATGTACAAATGTATGCGGTCCATAAATATTCTTCCAATTTCCTGCACTTTATTCTTCCTTTAAAATTTATTGGAAATCACAGGCCTTGATGAATGATTTTAACAATTCACATAAATTCATAGCTGCTGAAGTCACATTTTAGTGTTTAAAAACAACTATTTTACACATTAATGACAATCCATTCCATCAAAATAACAATTGTATCTTTAATAACATTAATCATGATTTTATTTTGAAACATTTTTCAGTAATCTACTCTTATATTTAAATCCCAGGTTTCCTTTATGTTTGAATAAAGTGGGCTTAAATACAATTTCTTTTTGGGATTTGCTCTTTGAAAATTCTGAATCCGATTATGTTTTCAGCAAACATGTTATCGCAGCTGTGTAGTGTCACAGATGCCCAATGGAAGATACAGGGCTGTAAGTCAGTTTGATGAAAGGAAAATAAATGTCAGAAAGACCATCACCTATTTCCTGCTGAGTACAAAATCAAAGCAAATATGTATACACCACTTATATTTGGTTTTCCATGTTACAACACTGGCTCTGGTATTTAGTAAAATACTGAGATTGTATTTAGTAAGACAGCTTTAAAGCCTTCAAATAACCTAAAGCACTTTCAGCCAATGACTTTGTGTAAATACATTTTATGAAATTAATATTTTTAAAAAAACATGGCAGCCAACTTATGCTCAGCAAAGTCTCAGGCAATATAAGAATGACCAAATAATATATCCCTGATGATTGATAGATGAAGGTTGGTCAGGACCCTAGGGAAATTCATACCTCTAAGAAAATGCCCTTGGATCATTTACATCCACGTAAGGGTAACCCCCCCTGGCTAGCCTCAGGGTTGCTCGGCTCGCTGTTGTCTAGGGAAACAGCCCTCGGCCCCACCAAACTGGGTAATTAGTTTGTGTGGATGCTGTGTGATGTACCCCACCCCGCCCAAATAACAGACAATACACCAGATACGATTAAATGATTTACAGTTTATAGATATTACTGGAACTATATAATTAATAGAGAATAAAATATAAAAGGAAAATAAAAGGCGCCACACTGATCAAAGTTCAATCTCTTCGTGCACAAACAGTTGGAGCTCAGGACCCTCCTCCTTCACTCTGCGATCCCCTCGGACCACCTCGACCTGCCACCTGGGACCAACAACGGTGGTCGACCAGACGCTCCACACGAGTCCATCTCCGTCTCCTCTCCTTGCCGAATACCCTGGACCTCAGACTCCTGCTCGGGGTCCGACCCTGTTAGCGGTCTCACAGCACCTGATCCATCCTCTGTCTCTCTCTCCCACCTTCTCCCCAAAAACCCGCACATCACAATATCTGACAGACACACAGAAAGCATAACAACTATCCCAATAGGTTCGTAACACCTTTTTATAAGTAACATGATCCAAACAAACTACTAGCGGGAGGACTTTCTCAGCAGTTAACATAACAAAGGAGCCCTTTCAATTATGTCATAACAAAGAAACCATTTTAATTAGACTTTTTTATGCAGTGACATAAAAAAAAAGAAGCCCCTTACATAAGGCATGTGGGTTCTGCCAAAGCGCACACACTCAGAATTACATTAATTATCACTGACATATGTTTCCAATTTTGTTGCTTTGTGGCAGGACTATAGAGCAAGGCAGAAAAATCACTAAGTAAAAATAAATAAATAGTGCGAAAGATGATTAGCGAGGTAGATATTGGAAGAAAGGGATAGACCATGAGATTAAGATGAACCCATGGACTGTTCAGAAGTCTGATGGCAGAGAAGAAGCTGTTCCTAGAATGTTGAGTATGAGTCTTCAGACTCCTGTACTTCCTCCCTGATGGTAGTAATGAGGAGAGGGTAAGTCCCCGGTGATGAGGGTCCTTAATGCCTTATTGAGACACGGCCTTTTGAAAATATCCTCAATAGCTAGGAGGCCTGTGCCCATGATGGAACTGCTGAGTCTACGACCAGCTGCAGCTTCTTGAGATCCCAGCTTCAATAGCAGTTGGTGATACAGCCAGCCAAATACTCTACACTGTACATCTGTAGAAATTTGCAACAGTCTTTGGTGGCCTAACAAATCTCCTCAAACTGCTAATGAAATCTAGCCGCTGGCATGCATTCTTTATAATTGCATCAGTGTGTTGGGCCTAGAATAGTTCTCCAGGGATGTTGATATTAAGGAACTTGAAGCTGCTCACCTTTTCCACTGTTGAACCTTTCGACGAGGACTGGTGTGTGTTCTCTCAACTTACGGAAGTCCATAATCACTTCTTTGCTCTTGCTGAAATTCAAGGTTATTTTTGTGGCACCACTCTTCCAAACGAGCTGTCGTATTCTTATGCACTTCCTTATCACCATCTGAGAACTTGCCAATGACACGAGGTGTCATCAGCAAATTTATGCATGACATTTGAGTTGTGCTTAGCTACACAGTCCCGAGTATAGAGTGGGTAGAGCAGTGAGCATGCATTCTTGAGGTGCACTTGTGCTGAATGTCAACGGAGGAGATGTTCTTACTGATTCACACTGACCCAGATTCTGAAGCTTGTTGATTAGCAGCGAACAGCAATCTGTAATCAATAAACAGCATCTTGATGTGTCTATTACTGTTGTGCAGCTGGTCCAACCCAAGATGAGAGCCATTGAATCTGCGTCCACTGTAGACCTATTATGGCAGTAGACAGATTGCAGTAGGTCCAGGTCCTTGCTCCAGGAAGGAGGTAATTCTAACCATGATCAACCTTTCAAACACTTCTTCACAGTAGATGTAAGGGCTTTATTTTACACACATGTACTTTGGTTGCATGGTCAAATTTCACAAGATTGGCTGTGCACAGTCAAGAGTGACTGCTTTAAAGTGGTAAACTAATCTTTTTTGCATTGGTCTATATGGCTCTTTTATGTTCATATACTTTTTCATTGAACCATCACAAAGAAACTTAAAGCCTTTTCAGAAGCAATCTGTTGAAAGTGGAAAATATACTTGACAGATGTCAAGATATGAAAAAAGTGAGGTACCTGCTCATGCCAGGACGTCCATACTCACTGTGTTCTAAAAAAAAATACTGGAAGAAAATAACTTTCCTTTCAATCATGAAACAGGCGTCGACAGATGCTAGCTTTGAAAGGCAGTGCGGAGCCTGGTACAGGAAATACTATGGAATGGGATTAACCATGACAAGAAACTCCATTCCATTGTGTCCTGCTTAAAAAAAAAATGGCAGTGTCACCATTCAGTAAGTCAGAGCTGATCTGATCTTGGCCTTGATTCCACTTTCTCATCCTTTCCCCATAACCTTTGACTCACCTAAACCTTGGATATATTAAATTATTCAGACTCCAGTGCTCCCTATGATAGATTCATAATTTCCGCAGGATGTTCTTCCTTAATATCTCAAATAATCAGGTGTTCCCTTGTCCAGAAATTTATGTTCTCAATTTCTTGACAAGAACATCTACCTTATCAAACCTTCTCAGAATCTTACCTTTTTCAGTAAGATCTCTCTTTCTTCTAAATGCCAGTGAGTGTGGGCCCAACTTATTCACTTGTTTTTCATGAGATAGCCTGCTAGCTCCAAGAAATTTGTCTAAACCATGTCCAATGTCACTGTATCCCTCAAAGAGATCAAAAATTTACACAGTACTCCACTTGCAGTATCACTAGAATCCTATATGGTTGGAGTTCCTGCTTTTCTGCTACTTTTCAAATAAGGTTAGCATTTAAGTGGTCTTCCTCGTTACTTGCTGTACCTGAAAGCTAAGTTTGCAAGGAACACACAGATACCTCGGGATAGCAACATCTTGCATGTTTTGCCTGAAAAGGCAAAGGCTTCCTCATTGTCACAACTTATTCCTAAATGATATCTTCAAGCCTTTTCATTTCTGCAGGTATCTAGGTACAAGAAAGCTAAATACTGTATAGCATGTCCTTAATTCTTCACTTCCTTTTACATTGCATATCAACATTTAAACATTTTGTTTCTGTCCTTAAGGATAGAGATGAGAAGAACAAACAGAATAAAACTGATTATTATTTGGTTGTTATTGGGGAAATGTCAATTTTGATCAGATCATATATTGCTTGGCTGTCTCTTTCTCTTGAGCCATCCATCAGGAGATTTAAAATGATCAAATGGTAATGTTGTTAGAATGACTTTTTAAATTTTGCAACTCTTTCTTAATAATGATCTAAGCTATTAATTGCTACAGTATGTAGTGTATAAGTTTTGAGGTTTCCCTGTAGGACGGGCTTAGTTTTAAATCTGTTAACTGTTGACTGTGATACTTTTGAAATGAACTTTCCTTGAGGGGAAAATCTGCAAAGATATCCTCCCATGTTACAGGTTATAGTATTCTGACCAGGAACCTTAAGCTATTTGGATTTTGTCCTAATAAGTGTACATGAAACACCCTTTTTGAAGTCTGGGACAGTATATTCTTTCAATTTTATTTATTGATACAGCACAGAGTAGGGCCTTTCGACACTTAGAGCGGCGTAACCCCAGCAATGCCCAGTACCTCTGATTGAACCCTAACCTAATCACAGGATAATTTACAATGACCATTTAACCTACCCAGTCTGTCTTTGGACAGTGGGAGGAAGCCAGAGCACCTGGAGAAAGCCCATGCATTCCACAGTAGTTCAGTTGAATGAAATTATGATTATTGTTATACTTGTAATGTTGAACAATAAAAAGGTCTCTTAAAGAGGGCTACTCATCCACTTGTATTAGATTAGATTATGAGAACGATCAGTCCTCTTTTATTGTCATTTAGAAATGCATACATGCATTAAGAAATGATACAATGTTCCTCCAGAGTGATATCACAGAGAACAGGACAAACCAAAGACTAACACTGACAGAAACACATAATTATAACATATGGTTACAGCAGTGCAAAACAATACCATAATTTGATAAAGAACAGACCATGGGCACGGTAAAAAAAAAAGTCTCAAGTCCCCAGTCGACTCCCGAGTCCCCAATAGCAGGCGGCAAAAGGGAGAAACTCCCTGCCATAAGCCTCCAAGGCACCGACAACTGCTGATGCCTTGGAAGCAGCCGACACCGAGTCCGTCCATCCGAAAAGTTTGAGCCTCTGACCAGACCCTCTGATACAGCCTCCCGAGTGCCATCCACTGCCGAGCGCCTTCGACCTAACCCTGGCCGCCGAAACAAACAAAGCCGAGGATTTGGGGCCTTCTGCTCCGGAGATTCCGGTTACCACACAGTAGCAGCAGCGGCGAAGCGGGCATTTCAGAAGTTTCTCCAGATGTTCCTTCATACTCTCATGTCTGTCTCCATCAAATCGGAATTGTGCACGGTCCCCTACTTGACAGATTACGGATATCATTCACCGGAGAGGCCGCGCGTGCTGCGTCGCGCTGCCATCTTCTCCTCCTCCTCCTTTAAGGGTCTCTTAAAGAGGGCTATTCGTCTGTTTGTATTGGTACAGAATCACAATAGCTTAAGGGTCTTGGTATGTGATCAGGTTTTATCAATAACAACAATATTTTTGTGCTTTCTTTTTTCTGTAAGGAAGTAAAAGTTTAGAACTGTGTTACTGAAGTTGTGAGGGATTATTAATTCTATGCAGAGAAATTTCAGTGTTCCAGAAGCACACAACTGGTCTTTAGGAACAGGATTTAATTAAGTAGGCATATTAGCATGGTGGTTAGCACAATATTTTACAGTACAAGCGGCCCGGGTTCAATTCCCGCCGCTGTACATTCTCTCCGTGACCTGGTGGGTTTCTTCCAGCTGCTCCAGTTTCCTCCCACAGTCCAAAGACGTACAGGTTGGCAGATCACTTGATCATTGTAAATAGTCCCATGATTAGACTAGGGTTAAATGAGGGGTTGCTGGGTGGTGTGGCTCAAAGAGCCGGGAAGGTCTATTCCGTGCTGTAACTCAATTAAATTTACAAATCTTTGAGTTTCCTGCAAGGGGATGGAGTGCATGAGGGAAGCCACGGGTCAGATAGCAACACTGTAACCTGGACCACCGGTTACCTGATATTGATTAACATACAAGTTATTAAAGAATTTGTGCTCTTGTCCTAGAAGGACCATTAATTTAGTATTGTTTTTCACACTTGTGCAGTGGTAACTCCAAAAGGAAATAGCACTGCTTGCACCCAGTCAAATAATTTCCCCAGCAGGCTTTTTGCATTATCTTAAAATACATGTTTTCTGTATTACCATGGATGTGACAGGTTATTTGGAACTGTTTTGCTTTCTCACTCAGCTTTTATATTTTTATGGTCTTTCCTCCATTCACTCATTAAAGGAATCAATCTATTCCCATATCTAGTAAAAAGTTTGTGTTTATTCTTAATGCATGCATCAGTAAAGTTAACTCCCCTCATCCAAACCAAGTGAAAATAATCCTGGATCAGGTTTATTTTCATTGGCATGTGTCATGAAATGTTGCTTTGTGACAGCTGTACAGAGCAATACATAATCACTATAAATTACAATAAGAATGTCTAAAAAGTGAGTAAATAGTGCTGGAAGAGCGCAAAATAGTTAGGCAGTATTCATGGACTGATGATGGAGGGGAAGAAGCTGTTCCTGAAATGTTGAGTATGTTCCTTCAGTCTTCCCTACCTCTTCATTGATGGTAGTAATGAGAAGAGGGCATGTCCTGGATGGTGAGGTTCCTTCACGATAGGCATTGCATTCTTGAGGCCTTGCCTTTTGAAGATGTTCTCCATGGTGTGAAGTTCAGTGGCCATGATGGAACCTTTTGAAAATGTTCTCGATGGTGGGGAGTTTAGTGCCCACCATGGAACTGGATGAATTTACAACTCTCTTGCAGCTTTTTCCTATCCTGTGCATTGGCGCCTCTATACCAGACGGTAATGCGACCAGTCGGGATATTCTCCATGGCACAGCTGTAGAAATTTGCTGGAGCCTCTGCTGACATACCAGATCATCTCAAACTCCTAATGAAATAGAGCAGGTGGCATGGCACCTCAACAATTGCTTCAGTGCGTTAGGCCCATGATAGATCTACAGAGGTGTTAACGTGCAGGAATTTGAAGCTGCTCACCTTTTCCACTGCTGACCCGTCGATAAGAGTGGCTTTGTGTACTTCAGATGTCCTGTTTCTGAAATCCACAATCAGTTCCTTGGTTTTAGTGATGTTGAGTGCAAGAGTAGTGTTGCAACGTCACTCTGCAGCTGATTGATCTCACTCCTGTTTGCCTGCTTATCACCATCTGAGGTTCTGCCAGCAATAGTTATGTCATCAGTGAATTTAAAGATGACATTCGAGCTCTGTCTAGCCACACTGTCATGAATGTAGAGGGAGTACAGCTCTGGGGTAAGCATGTATCCTTGAAAAACACCAGTGTTGATCGTCAGGGAGGAGGAGATGTTATTTCCGATTCGCACTGACTGTAGTCTCCCAATGAGGAAGTCAAGGATTAATTTGCAGAGGGAGGTACTGAAACAGGGTTTTGAAGCTTGTTGATTAGAACTGAGGGTATGATGATGTTGAACGCTGAACTGTAATCACTAAACGGCAGCATGACAAAGGTGGTCCATGGCTAGGTAGGGAGCCAGAGAGATTGCATCTGATGTAGACCTGTTGTGGCAGTAGGCAGATTGCAGCAGGTCCAGGTCCTTGCTCAATCAGTAGTTAATTCTAGCCATGACCCATCTCTCAGAGCATTTCTACTCAGTATATGTGAGAGCTACTGGGCGACAGCTCACGCTACTCTTCCTGGGTTGATGCCCTTTTGAAGAAGGTTGGAACCTTCAGCTGCAGTACCGAGAGACTGAAGATGTCCTTAAACACGCTCACCAGTTAGTTGGTACAGGTTAGAGTGCCCTGCCAGGTACCCCGTCAGGGCCTGATGCCTTGCAAGGGTTCACCCTCTTGAAAGATGTTCCGATGTTGGCTTCTTGAGACGGGTATATAAGGTCGCCAGATACTGCAGAGATTCTCACAGGTGATCTACATGGATTTTAGTAAGACATTTGACAAGGTTCCACACGGTAGAATTATTCAGAAAGTCAGAAGGCATGGGGTCCAGGGAAGTTTGGCCAGGTGGATTCAGAATTGGTTTGCCTGCAGAAGGCAGAGGGTCATGGTGGAGGGAGTACATTCAGATTGGAAGATTGTGACTAGTGGTGTCCCACAAGGATCTGTTCTGGGACCTCTACTTTTCGTGATTTTTTTTATTAACGACCTGGATGTGGGGGTAGAAGGGTGGGTTGGCAAGTTTGTAGACGACACAAAGGTTGGTGGTGTTGTAGATAGTGTAGAGGATTGTCGAAGATTGCAGAGAGACATTGATAGGATGCAGAAGTGGGCTGAGAAGTGGCAGGTGGAGTTCAACCCAGAGAAGTGTGAGGTGGTACACTTTGGAAGGACAAACTCCAAGGCAGAGTACAAAGTAAATGGCAGGATACTTGGTAGTGTGGAGGAGCAGAGGGATCTGGGAGTACATGTCCACAGATCCCGGAAAGCTGCCTCACAGGTAGATAGGGTAGTTAAGAAAGCTTATGGGGTGTTAGCTTTCATAAGTCGAGGGATAGAGTTTAAGAGTCGCAATGTAATGATGCAGCTTTGTAAAACTCTGGTTAGGCCACACTTGGAGTACTGTGTCCAGTTCTGGTCACCTCACTATAGGAAGGATGTGGAAGCATTGGAAAGGGTACAGAGGAGATTTACCAGGATGCTGCCTGGTTTAGAAAGAGATTAAGGGAGCTAGGGCTTTACTCTTTGGAGAGAAGGAGGATGAGAGGAGACATGATAGAGGTGTACAAGATAATAAGAGGAATAGATAGAGTGGATAGCCAGCGCCTCTTCCCCAGGGCACCACTGCTCAATACAAGAGGACATGGCTTTAAGGTAAGGGGTGGGAAGTTCAAGGGGGATATTAGAAGAAGGTTTTTTACTCAGAGAGTGGTTGGTGCGTGGAATGCACTGCCTGAGTCAGTGGTGGAGGCAGATACACTAGTGAAGTTTAAGAGACTACTAGACAGGTATATGGAGGAATTTAAGGTGGGGGGCTTATATGGGAGGCAGGGTTTGAGGGTCAGCACAACATTGTGGGCCGAAGGGCCTGTACTGTGCTGTATTATTCTATGTTCTATGTTCCAAATTTCCCTATCACGCACTGACTTTTGAAATTACCTATATTTGTTATTCCAATTCATAATTCAATTAAAATGTCAATTAAAGTGTTGTCCACAATGTAAGCTGAAAAGTTTTCCTATTTTGTCTTGGCATGCTTTGGCAGGGCAGGTTTTAGAATGGCTCTAAATTTCCAGGAAGAATTTCAATATTTGAGACAGATATTTCCCACAACAACTGATGCCAAAATATAAAAAAGCTTTTTTGTTGGTCCACAAATCAAACAGCTCATGAATGAGAGGCAATTTGAAGAAATTCTAGTGGGACAGGTGAAAATTGCATGGAAGGCAATCAAAGATGACGGTGAAAATTTTCTTGGCAACTTCAGAGCACCAAACTACACGCAGATGGTTGACAACATGCTTCAAGCATACAAAACCATAAAGTGCAAAGATTAATTCTCTGCATTCCCATTTAGACTTCTTCCCTTTAAATCTTGGCACTGACAGCGATGAGCATGGCGAAAGGTTTCACCATGACATTGTGTTCATGGAGAAACAGTATCAGGGCAATTGGAATCCATCCATGCTGGCTGATTATAAGAGTCGCGATGTAATGATGCAGCTCTGTAAAACTCTGGTTAGGCCACACTTGGAGTACTGTGTCCAGTTCTGGTCACCTCACTATAGGAAGGATGTGGAAGCATTGGAAAGGGTACAGAGGAGATTTACCAGGATGCTGCCTGGTTTAGAGAGTATACATTGCGATCAGAGATTAAGGGAGCTAGGGCTAACTCTTTGGAGAGAAGGAGGGTGAGAGGAGACATGATAGAGGTGTACAAGATAATAAGAGGAATGGATAGAGTGGATAGGCCGCGCCTCTTCCCCAGGGCACCACTGCTCAATACAAGAGGACATGGCTTTAAGGTAAGGGGTGGGAAGTTCAAGGGGGATATTAGAAGAAGGTTTTTTACTCAGAGAGTGGTTGGTGCGTGGAATGCACTGCCTGAGTCAGTGGTGGAGGCAGATACACTAGTGAAGTTTAAGAGACTTAAGGTGGGGGGCTTATATGGGAGGCAGGGTTTGAGGGTCGGCACAACATTGTGGGCCGAAGGGCCTGTACTGTGCTGTACTATTCTATGTTCTATTATAGTATTTTCATCCTTTCAAAGTGAGCATAAATCATGTTCAGCTGATCAGAGAGTGAAACATTGCAGCTACCTATGATGTTAGATTTTATCTTGCGGAAAGTAATGGTCTGCAAACCCTGCCACAGGTGACATACATCCAATTTTGTCTCTGACTCCCCTTGGAATTGCTTTCTTGTTCTTAAAATAGCCTTCTATAGGTTAATCTGGACCTCTGTAGAGTTCTGAATTGCTGTTCTTGAATGCCACAGGGCTAACCCTCAGCAGACTACAAATCTCCTGTTCATCTGGTTTAGTCATAGTCATACTTTACTGATCCTGGGGGACATTGGTTTTTGTTACAGTTGCACCATAAATAATTAAAGAGTAATAAAATCATATGTTCTTTAAGGTCCTGACGAAGGGTCTCGGCCTGAAACGTCGACTGCGCCTCTTCCTATAGATGCTGCTTGGCCTGCTGCGTTCACCAGCAACTTTGATGTATGTTGCTTGTTCTTTAAGGTGCACTTTCATGATGAAGGTCTTGATGAAGTTGGTGACAACTGCTTTCTTATTTGAAGCAGATTTTGAAGAACTAAGCATTCAAATAAAACTTCATGTCATTTACCTTTAATGTTTTTTTTCTCTCAAAATCCTTTCATTCCTTGACTAATTTGACCATACAGCCTTGCAAATTTATTTAAGCTTACATACTGGGTAAAATTTTCTGATATTAACCATAGAAAACAAATCAATTATTAATTTATTCAGGTTGTTCTTATAAATGGATACACAGGCATTCAAATGCAGATCGGTTTTGATATAGTCTGAAACAAAGAGAAAGAGGCATCTGGAGCTAAAGAGCAGTCCGACTTTTATGCAAGGAAATCAAGATGTTTTCAAACTAAAAGCCTGTTAGCATCCTTCCAAATTTGATAGCTGATCAAATTGTAGAACCTCTGCAGTTTTTGCTCCCCTTCCTTGGCTTTTTATAATTCACTGCACTATCTTGACACTCAATTTTTATGTTGTTAAAGCCAAAAAGATATTCTTTGGCTTCCAAGTGTTGATCATTACAACATCCCAGTCCCTCTTAAAAGAATTGTTTTATTTGCAGCAAATATGGAGTGCAACATTTTAATAGTGTTACCAAAGGACTTCCATTAACAGCACTTACTTTGAATGAGCCATACCACTGTTTCACACTAACCCTGCAGAAATTAATGTCATCAAGAATTTGATCATTCAAAATGTGATCGTGTGCTGTTTGAAACATTCTGACCACTATTGCACTATATTTGCTCCAAAGGAAACAAGCATATGGAAACCAATTGTAAACAGACATTGACCTGGAATGTTTTAAAATAACTGATGAAGTAGTCAAATTTTTGTTTGGAGTTTATGATTTAATTCAGCTTTCAAGATGATAAAGTATTTTCTCTCCTGCTCTCTGTATAACATTGCGTTTACTCTGACTATAACTATATTGATTGAATTCATGAATTTAAGTTCAAGTTTATTGTCATTTGATTGTGGATAAATACAACCAAACAAAACCATGTTCCTCTGGACCATGGTGCTCCCACAAAACATATAACGCACACAACACATGAACCAAAATTTTACTATAAATAAGTTAATAGAATATAATTCAAAATGCATGTAGTGCAGTTTAACAGTGAACAACATGTTGATTTCAGTGGTGGCAGGGTACTCATTAGTCGCTCAGCCTGAGGGAAGAAACTGATACACAGTCTGGTGGTCCTTGTCCTGATGCTTCCATACCTCCTTCCTGGTGGTAGTGGGTCCAAGGCATTGTGGGATTGGTGGTAGGGGTCCTCAACAATGCTTTGGGCCCTTCATCTGCAATGATCTTGGTAAATGTCACGACTAAGGGAGAGGGAGTCTCCAGTGATTCCCTTGGCAATTTTAACAATCCTCTGTAGGATCTTGTCGTCTGATACTTTGCAGCCTCCATACCACACAATGATGCAGCCAGACAATATACTCTCAATAGTGCTCCTGCAAAAAGTCATTAGAATGGGGCCGGGGTGCTTTGCATGCCTCAGTCTCCTCAGAAACTGTAGATGCTACTGTGCCTTCTTGACCAGTGGGGAGGTGTTGTGGGTCCAGGTTAGATCATGTGCTGTGTGCACACCAATGAATATTGTGCTCTTCACTTTCTTCACAGCAGAGCCATTGATGTGCAATGGAGGGTGGCTGACCTGTATCCTCCCGAAGTCCACAATCATCTCTTGTGTCTTGTCCATGTTGAGAAACAGGTTGTTGTTCTTGAACATTTGACAAGCCTCTCAGCCTCCTCTCTGCATGCCGACTCATCATTATTGCTGATGAGGCCAACCACTGTACTTGGTACAACCACTGTTCATCAGCGAGCTTGATGTTGTTTGAGCTGAATCTGGCCATGCAGTCGTGAGTCAGCGGCGTAAGCAGCAGTGAGCTGAGCACACAGTCCTGGAGGGCACCAGTGCTCAGCATGATGGAGCATGAGATGTTGTGCCAACTCAGAATGACTGGTATTGTTCTGTTAAGTAGTCCAAGATCCAATTATGGAGAGGGGCATTAGTCCCAACAAGGACAGTTTACCCACCAGCCTCTGAGGAATGACCAAGCTGGTGACAATGAACAGCATTCTGGTGCATGGGGCATCGACTTCTAGGTGGGACAGGTCAGAGTGGAGGGCAGAGGCTGTGAGATCATCAGCTTGAGCAGTAGGCGAACTGGATGGGGTCCAATGTAGCTGGAAGGTGGCATTTTGTATTATCCATTATGAGCCTCTCAAAGCACTTCATTATTGTTGAAGTCAGTGCCACTGAGCAGTAATCGTTTAGGCCTGTTACTGTTGATCTCTTGGGCACTGGAATGATGGTAGCTGTCTTATAGCCTGAAGTGACAGTGGATTGTTTCAGGTAGATGCTAAAGATACCCATTAATACGACTGTTAGCTAATCCACACAGTCCCTCAGCACCAGACCAGGTATGATGTCTGGCCCTGCAGCTTCGCTTGGGTCTACTCTGACTAGTGTCCTCCTCACTTTGGCTGCAGCCAGAGAGGGTGCCTGTTCCTCGGGGGCAGAGAGGGTTTTCCTCGATGTCACATCGTTCACTGCACCAAATCCTGCATAGAAGGCATTCAGCCTATCAGGAAAGGAGGCATAACTGTTGTTGACGCACGGGGTGTACTTGTAATCTGATATGGTGCCCCTGTTGTCACAAGGTGTTTGTGAATTATCTGTGCGTACTCGCGCTTTGCCTTCTTGATAGCACAGGAGAGTGCTGCTCTTGCTGATCTTGGAGATGTCCTGTCCCCTGATCTGAAAGCAGTATCCTGAACCTTGAGCAGTCTATGCAGTCAGCCGTGGTTTCTGGTTTGCCCTGGCAGTGCAGTGTGTATTCATGGTAACATCCTCGATTCACTTTCCTATGTAGCCAGTCAGTGACCGGCATATCATCAATGTTGACGTATTGATTGCAGGTAGTCACCTCCCTGAATGTGCTCCAATGCATGCTTTCAAAGCAATCCTGTAATGCTGAATTGTCACCTTCTGGCCCTGTAAACTGGTTTGATTTGTTTAACCAGTGGTCTAAATACAGGATATATAGTCTTGAGTATCTGAGGTGAGGGTGGAGGACAGCTTGTAGGCTCCAGTAGCTTTCGTATAAACCTGGTTCTCATATAATGTCTGCTCTGGTTGCGAAGTTGGCATGCTGGTAGAACTTTGATAGGACTATTTTTAAGTTGGCATGATTGAAGTCACCAGCAACCATTGAGAAGCCATCAGCATGAGTGGCTTTGAGGTCACAGGTGGTGCTGCAGAGTTCCTGCAGCACTTCCCCAGCGATAGCACAGAGGGGGGAAGGGATGTGAACACCAGTAATGACAATGGCAGTGAGCTCCGGCACTTCACCATTAAAAAATTCTGTCTGCGATGAGCAGTGGGCCGTTACTTCCAAGGAGTTTACACACCACTTCGTAATGATGTAGACTTGCACACCTCCTTCACGGGTCTTGCCGGGAGTTGTAGCCTTTCTGTCCACCCAAAAGGAGATGAGGCCAAGCTGGATGGCCAGGTCTGGAATGGTGTCTTGAAGCCACATTTCTGTCAGTGATAGTGTGCAACAGTCCCTCATCTCCTGCTGGTTCAGACACAGGCATAGGTAATCCAGTTTATTTTCCAGCAATCAGACATTACTTAGTTTTAATTGACGGGAGCGTGGGCCTGAAGGGATCCAATTTAAGTCTCACACTAATGCTGGCATGCTTATTACACTTTTGCTTTCCAAGGGCACCACGTCCTCAAGTTACTATAGTAGACCGTGGAATGGTAGCCCACTCCCCACGTTAGTCCATAACTGCTCAGCATCTTCAGTATTCCACTTCCCGGCAAGTTAGTCTTGCAAATTTTAGTGTTCTTAATGTTCAGCAGGGTTTTTGCAGTTATAGAAAAGATGGACAGGACAAGAAATTTCACCATGGGTTGGAGCCAGAGTGGCTGTTGCATCCATGCATTCTGCAGCCTTGTGACAAATTGCATTGCAAATTGGACTAGTAACAGAAACTGTTGTTCACTCTTCATTGTGAGTTATTCTAGTTATCTAGCTCCTTCACGCTGGTCTAGAAACTTGAATAAATTAATATATTTTTCTTCTAAAACTATGACTCATTTTAGGTACCATCGGGTACTGTAAGCCTAACTTTTGTTTCATTATCTGTACAATCTGTCATCCTCTTTTCACAATTAATCTCAGTGCTGTTGTTTCCCCCTGAGTTTTAAAGCTCTGATTCTCTAATGTTATAGACAGTCACTGTTTAAATAAAAATACTCTAATGTCTGAACTCCACTGAATAAGCTGACAAGATGTTAGGAGAACAATGGGAGTTACCTTTACACAACTCCATTCATGTTCTTGGGATGTCCCAAAGATCCTTGCAGGCAGTTTTCCTGTTAAGCAGTCCCTCGGTCACAGGTAACTTTTAACGTATAAACTGTAAGCAAAGGTGGCTTTCAGTTGTGGACAGCCAGGTTCCATAACCAGTCGCGCAATAAATTAATCTACTGTGATGGGAAGGGCTAAATGTTGATCCAAACTGTGGCAAAAACCTCCATTTACTGTAAGTAAGTCTGTTTACATATAACAGATGGCACCTTCAGCAGTGTATCTTTTCCTCAGCATTAAGTAAGATATATTGGTCAGTGCTGTGAAATGTTTTGGGACGAAACGTTCATGAATGTTGGTATGAAGCACCTTGATTACTTGATTCCATGGACCAGAGAGCAGTGAAAGAATAATTCTTGTCGAAATATGTGTGTTTTTTTAGTTCTGCTGAGCAAAGATGATTTTAACTCCTTTCCCCCATCTCCTAAACATCTTGGCTTTCTGTTAAAATGTTATAGTGGACGCATGCTATCACGTTAACCTTCACCACATTTTTCAGACCTGATGTTTTCATTAAATTTATGTAGGGTTTCGATGCCTTTTCAATTTTGTTTGATGGAGTTGATTAGTGGTCATCCATTGTGGAACAGCAGTGCCCTTCCAGCTGGATTACAGGGCCGTGATCAGTGCTAACAGCTAGGGTATTCTCTTAAAACAATATTGTATTAATTAAATAAAATACCTGCTTTATTAAAAAAAATCATTTAAGTAACACATTTGGGTTAAAATTCTTTAGATGTTTAAAAAAAATAAGCTGGGGTTTCATAAAATGGCATTCCAAATAGGATGAATATTCTACTTAGTGCAAACATACGTTTTGCAATTTAGTTTTTTATTCTATAATTTTACTAAAGTGGGGTGGGGTGCAGATCCAGCCCATGAGACGATTGCACTGGGCTATGTCTGAGGGGATGCACTATCTGAGCTTGCTACCCAGCCTATCTGTATGTTCAGAGCTGCAGATTAAAAGTTACTCAGATTTATAAAAGCCAGTAATGATTATATTTTTATTTCTCCCACAAGGCTTTGCAATGGGAACTTGATCCCAGTGCTGGCTGTTGACCAGCGAGACGCTGTGTAGAATTGGCGGCTGACTGAGATGTACCCCCAGGCTTACCAGCTGTCAGAAAAAGTGAATGACTTTAACAAACATTCAAAAATAAAGTATTAAACATTAACACAAATTGAAGTACTAAATATTAAAACTGTTTGAAAATAAATATTAAAAACACTTGAATAACTTAAAACCCAATAGAAGTAATGTAAGATGTTTGAATCTCTTTTGCACCCTACTCCCTGAGTTGTTGACTGAATGGAGCTGCTGAATCTTTGCCAGATCTTCTGTGCTTCAGGCTCAGAGGGCACATCACCCAGGAGGAGTTGAACCATCGGAACACAGTTGGAGTGACAGCAGTAAGAACTTCTCGTGAAGTTCAGGGCTGCTGAGATCCATATGAGTGGTTTTCAGTAGGGGTTTGTCAGTCTGCTGCTTCTTGCAGAACAGTTGTGCAACTCAACTATTGTTATCCTTGCACTTTACCAGATGGATCTCTTTTGCTTGCATAACCTCAAAGGATGCAAGTTTGGAATAACTCGATTTCCTCCTGAGTGAAGCCGCATCAACAGCAACTTGGCAGAACACCTTCCCCTCAGCAGTCTATACAGCACAGGAGATTTCAAAATCCAAACATTGAAGTAGTTGGAAATCTGTAATAAAATAAAAAAATGCTGAAAATAGTCAGCCAAATGTCTTAGACAATGCCAAGATGAAAACACACTTGGAGTTACTGATCCTTTGTCAAGTCTGGAAGTGATAGAGAAAGAAATATTTTGAGTTGCAGAGGAAGTGGAGGGAGAGACGGCGTGAAAAGGAGATCTGAGATGTGGTGTAGGCAGCCAAGTGACTTAGAAAGCCTGAAACCAGGTGGAAAAGAATGAAGGTTCCTAAGAGTACAAAAATAGCCACGGTGAAAGAGGATATATATAATCAATCTCCTTATTTGGAATTCATTTTCTGGGTCTTACATTTAGCAAAGTAAATCCTTTAAATTACGCAGTTGTTGAATTTTGCATGGGAATAATACCAAACTGTTCCATAATGGGGCCAATCAATCGGAATCCAAACTGTCCTTATGCATTCGATAGCGGAATGTTGAAGAGTGTGATTGAAAATTGCTTCCTGAAGTACCCAAGCCAGCTATGTAATAATGCACACAGCTAACTGTACCCTGACCAGGTGTTGAGCTCAGCAGTACCTTGGGCTGTATTTTGTGGAGTACTATATGATAAGTTGAAATTTCTTTTAGACTAATGTTTGTACAGATGTAATTTCTTTTTCGGTCAACTGGAAGAAAATACTGTACTTCAAATCTTGCAAGAAAGTGTGCTATTCATTATAGATAATTGTAGTAATGGCCTTGGGCAAATCATCGAAGTGAAGAGCTCTTAAAATAATATATCATCTAACAAATACAATTACCGAGATTAACCTTTCAGACGTTCAAAAAGATGCTCTATTTTAGATCTCTTCCCTTAGTCTCGAGCTTCTTCCCATGGCTGACATTATACAGAGAAGAAATCAATACCTTCAATTTAAAAGTATGGCATACCCAAGTGGCAGTTGTGCTCAGAGGGGGAAAAAGTGCTAAAATTTTACCTATTTCACACTCTCTCTCCATAATATCATATTATGAAGTTAGTCCTCTTTGTGAAACCTATGCTCCAATTTGTCAAGACTTGGCAATAGTTGCACACCCTTGATTTCTTAACACAAATCGTTGAAAAGGGTTTGATTTTAAATTACCTCCACTGCCAAAAGGGCACCAAATTTGAATATGCTGTATTTCTCTGCCAATGCTGTTTAAAAGTGCAGTACAATCAGTCCCATTCCTTTGTTCTTCCTTTAGCTCTGCAAATGCCTCTTTTTGGGCTGTGGGGATGTTTGATATGGGGAAGGAAGTTGGAGAATGGTGATTTGCTTCAAGTGCCAGTTAGTTCAGAAAGATAATCAGACGTCAAGAAATGTATTAGTTTGGTCCTTATGTTAGTCAGGCCCTTCTTTGTACCAAACTCTCTGACAAGATATTTGGTTATACTGCTTAATCTTTTGGTCTGGTTTTCATTTTCCTTGCCTTGTATATCTGCAAAGCACCTTGTGGTGTAAACGTAAGTTTGCTGGATCAAATAACGACAGCACAAAAAGATCGTTACTTATCTTTTCTCCCATTTATTTCTTCGAGCTCAGCTGGCGAGTGAACTTGGTTCCGACATCAGGGAGAGAAGCGTTCTCATCTCTCCAGTGGTTCAACAAGTTCACTGCCTGATTTCAGAATTGTTAGAACTTATAAGGCCACTGATACAAAAGAAAAATCAGTTTGATAAGCATTCCAGCCAAGTCAATGGACTATTGATACAAAAGAACAATCAGTTTGATAGACACTCCAGCCACCTTAATTAAAGAATGTCCCACCTGGTTTGTTGGAGCCACAACTTAATTACAAAGAGACGAACATCCGTCAAATTTATGCTTTAGTTAAGAAAGGAATGCCCTGTCTAATTTCCATCAGGTACTGCCTTTTGTCAAAACCAAAAGGTGTGAAAAGCCAGGAGACATCTTGTGTGGATCTGGATGAACTTTATCTTGCTCCAAAGAAAGCAGCTGTGAGACATTATTCAAACCCACTGCAGTCACCCACAAAATACACAGACATAGTTCGTACTTAACCCATTGTTTATAGAAATCTGAGAATCCCCCACTCCCTTAACCTTTATCAGTGGTATTTTACATGTGTATATGTAATTTTCATTACAGTATTTACAAATTTTAGCTTTCAATACTAGCTTTTCTTCTGTGCTCCTGAGAGAAATAAATCAGTTTTCTGTATGCTTAATCTGTGGATTCTGGCCATTGAGATTGGGATTAGCTAATAAGAAGTTACTTCACTCAGACTGCACTAGGAAATGAAATGCTGGAGTCCACTGTTGTGGAAACTGCAACAGTTACATTCCAAATTTCAGTTATTAGTATTAAAGCAGAAAAGCACTCTTGCTATGGTGATGGTTCTGAGTTTGACTAGGATTTCAAATTGAAGACAAAGTGAAATGATTGTGAGGTGAATTTAAGTCAAAAACACTTCTAGCTGTCTTTTCTCATCATGTTATCATCTTTCTCTTCTATTCTAAAGGAAAGACTATTAACAATTTCACTTAGCCCACTTCCAACCAACTTTCTTCAGGATGAATGGTGAAACCTGCAGGGAAATGTAATCATTAGTGGTATGTGCATTGATGAAAATTGTTTTCAAGTTGGTGCCTTGATCTGTGGATATAAAGGTGTGAAGAAATGCTAGTTTGAATGAGCTGCTATACAAGTGATTTAAAAGGCAGTGGATCACTTCTACCTCTCTTTGTGATTGTAAGTCTAAGTATTCATAGTCAAAGTAAATATATTATCAGAGTACATACATGTTACCATATGCAACCTTGAGATTCATTTTCTTGCAGGCATTTGCAGGAAAATAAATACAATAGAATTTATGCAAAACTACACATAAAGACTGACAACAAATGTACAAGTAATAAAGAATTATACTGAGAACATAAGCTGTGGAATCTTTGAAAGTTAAGACTGTTGATTGTGTGATCAGTTTACAGTTGTGGTGAGCGAAGTTATCCATGCTGGTTCAGGGGCCTGGTATTATAGGGTGTAATTTTTCTTGAAACTGGTATTGTGTGGCTTCCTGACCAATGGTAGGAACAAGGCGAGAGCATTGCCTCAAATAAGAATGGACACAATCATCAAGATAATAGCTAATAGTCACAATTTAAAATTTTGCCACTGATTTATGACCAGATGGTAAATGTTACCAAATGGTTAACTGATTGTGTTGTGCACCAAGAATGACTTTCCTCAAATGACAATTGTAGTTATGTGGTAATAGAATTTTGCTAGTGCTAATTTTATATCTGAATGAATGGATGAAACTAGATGGAGCTTTTTAACTGACTGATGTTTCTACAGAACACTCAAACTACTTTGGGGTGGATGAAAATTTGGGTCCTGTGGCAGTAAGTATTAGACGGGAAAAACTGGAGGACAGTAAAGAGCATGGACCTCAATACAACTATCGAATCATCCTGAGAACAAGTGAGGTGAGAGAAATGTATCTGTTTATTTCCCATTGAAGTGGAGGTTCTGTTGCACATATTTGCAGTTGTTTACCTTGGATGTTAAACAATCAAGTTTTTCAAAAAGAGTTAAGTTTGTATTCTCAAATTCCAAGACAACAGAGCAGATGGTGGAAATCAGAAACAGGAAAGAAAAAGCAGAATTAAGTACTGACCTCCAAGAGTTCTCCCAAATTCCAGTAGCATGTGCATAATATTCTTGAAGTTTGCATATTTTTGTCGTTATGCTGTCACTTCACCATGTCCCGGATGTCTTGAAGAAAATCTTGTGCAAAGGAGCTGTGGCAACTACTTTTGTCACAAGAGTAACCAATATTCCTTTCAGAAATGGAAAACAAGTAAGTGTCGATGACAAATTTTTTGCTTGAAGGAAGAGGTGTTGACTGGAATTTGCTGCAAATTCCTTGCTATTTGTGCAAATAGTGCTGGTAGATCTTTAACGTCATTTTAAGGTGGTGTATAACCTCATGGATAAAAGACAGCACCCGCAGCAATGGAGGTGGTACCTAGGGGATCTGAGAATTATCAGAAGAATTGTGCCCTGTATGCTCAATTGCTGTTTCACCTGTATGACATGTTGAAATCATTGCTTGATATTTTAGCCAACAACCTCGCTGAGACGGGTGTGATGTCAATTATGTGAAGCTGACGATGAGGTGATTTTGGCATGCTGCAACCAACTTGCTGTTCCAGTCCATGGTATTCACTTGGAGCCCAATTCCATTGACTCTACATTATGCAGTTATTTGCTCTCATTCACTTATAATTATAAAGAAAACACTGAAACAAAAGAAGACTGAGTCATGACACTAAATGTACCGATGTCTCCTTTTCTACCATTAGAATTTAGATAGCAATTTAGCTAAAGAACACCATGTTTCCCATTCTAAAAGGCCTTACTGTTGCGAAAAAGTGAGATCTCATCAATTATTACCTTCTAAAATTCTGTGAAATGAGGCCAAAAATAAAATCAAAATTCTCTATTGGTTCAGTGTTGATCTCATTTAGCAGAACTTTTTAGGCTCAAGCCACTTGCACCAAAACAGGCAATTGTGATTGAAAACCATTTCTGATTTATTTGCATTAAACTAATAACATTTTTTACTTGGAAAGTAATTTTTCTGCAGCCAGTAATTTATTGTCCACATACAAGCTGTATTTTCACTGCCCCGGGACTTTTTATGAGAATTTGCAGTTTTTTGATTAGCAAATTGCCTTGCATATAGTGTATGTGAAAAATTGTGCATGTATTCCACTGTGATAAATTGCTGTTCCTGTTTATAATTTGCTCTTGCTGTGAAGATGATTTCCAGTTTTACGTATAAAATCATGAACAATGACCATCTTGCATGGTGTGAAAAATTGTGATGCAATTGAAAAGTGCTGAAATTTGAGTTATCTGAAGTTGTCAATTTTTTACTAAAATTTTTCTTCTGAATATTTTTAACACATAAGTATTTAATAGCACATTCAAGGTCTTGCATCTACTTTTAATTGCGGTCACGGATGCAGTTAGGACAGATGAGACAAATGTATCCTTCAGCACACCACTGAACACGCCTGAGCAGCAGTACTAATTACTTTTGATTAAATATGTGCCAGACTCATTATTTGGCTGTCCTCCTGCTACCTGCATACAGGCAGAGACTAAAGAGCAAAACTCCAGTGATAAGGACATCAACAAAGTGGTGGTCGCAGGAGGCTGCGGAGCAGCTATGAGGTTGCTTTGTGTCAGTGTAGTGGGTCCTGTTCAAGATCTCATCAGAGGATCTGAATGAATATACCACGGTTATCACAGACTTTATAAACATGGTTATAGACAAGTGTGTCCTCACAACAATTTGCCTACCATCACAATAGGTCCAGAGCATATGCCATTTCATTGGCTCTTCACTCAACTCTGTAACTTCTGGATTACAAGGTTCCATACATCAGGATGCTCTTCATTGAATGCAGCTCGGCATTCAGTACTACCATCCCCTCAAAGCTAATCAATATGCTCCAAGAGCTTCGATACCTCCTTGTGCAACTGGATCCTCAATTTCCTCACTTGCAGAGCCAAGTCATTTTGGATTGGCAACAACATCTCTTCCACAATCTTCATTACCACAGGTGCCACACAAGGCTGTGAGCTTTGCCCCATGCTGTACTCGCATTATACGTATGAATCTGAGGCTAAACACAACTCCAGTGCCATATTTACTATACTGCAGTATCATAGACCTTATCATAGGTGATGATAAATCAGCATATAGGAGGGAGATTAAAAATCTAGCTGAGTGGTACTTCAACAGCAACTTCTCACTCAGTGTCAGCAAGATCAAGGAGCTGATTATTGACTTCAGGAGGAGAAAACCAAAGGTCCATGGCCAGTCCTCATCAGGGGATCAGAGGTGGAGATGGTCAGCATCTTTAAATTCCTCTGTGTTATCATTTCAGAGGATCTGTCCTGGACCCAGCGTGTAAATACAATTATGAAGAAAGCATGGTGGCGCGTCTACTTATGAGTTTGCAACAATTTGGCATAACATCTAAAAATTTGACAAACTTCTAAAAGTTTGACAAACCTCTATAGATCTGCATTGGAGAGTATATTGACTGGGTGTATCACAGCCTAATAATGGAAACACCAATGCCCTTGAACAGAAAATCCTACAGAAAGTAGTGGATATGCCCCAGTCCATCATGACTAAAGCCCTCCCCACCATTGAACGCATCTACACAGAGTGCTGTCGCTGGAAAGCAGCATCCATCATCAAGGACCTCACCATCCAAGGCATTCTATTTTCTAGACGCTGCCATCAGGAAGAAGATACAGGAGGCTCAGGACTCACCACCAGGTTTAGGAACAGTTATTATATCTCAACCATCAGGCTCTTGAACCAAAAGGGATAACTTCACTTGCCCCATCACTGAACTGTTCCCACAATCTATAGATTCATTTTCAAGGAATCTTCATCTCAGCTTTTCTATATGTGTTTATTGCTTATTTATTTATTATTATTTTTTCTTTTTCTATTTGCACAGTTTGTTGTCTTTTGCCCATTGGCAGCTTGTCTGTCTTGTCCAGTGGGTCTTCATTGATTCTATTGTATTTCTTGTATTTACAGTGAATGCCCACAAGAAAATGAATCTGAGGGTTGTATATTGTGACATGCATGTCCTTTGATTAAAAAAATTACTTTGTACTTGAACTTTGAAAAGATTTGTTCAGTACCAATCCAGGCAGAACATTAATATTTTTTTTTGGTTTTGAGAAAAATGAAAACATGCCCATGTCTGATGTGAAAACCAGCATGTTTAGTGGAGTTTTTGAGGGGGTCCTACAATATCGTTGCTAATTATACCCTTAATATTGATGTCTTCACTACTCAATTTTGAATCTAATGAGATATTTGTGGTTTATATCACCATTGAAATGTGTAACCCTCTTGTGACTGCATGTTGATTACCTTTGTCCATGCATATATAAGTGAAGGTCAACTTGGATTTCAGTAAATATGTTGCATTAATCTGATTGTAGTCTAAACACTAAACAATATTTTGCTTGTTTTAGATCCAGCGTGATAGAATTGATGAACATATCATTGGTTGTAATGAGGGGAATGGGAGTAATGCAGTGGTGCAGTACCCTCAGGCAGCAGTGCTGAATATCACAGTGATGATATTCAGATTCTCATCCAAAGACTCGATGACCGTTTTCTTCTCATTACTCATACCAGAAACACTGAATACCAGAAGGATATCATCTTCAGCCTACATTTCACTGACAAGTAAATGGTTTTAAGTCAGTGATTCCCAATAGGGGCAGTAAGGGGGCATAGGGAAAACAGAAGTGATCCAGGGTGTGTTCAAGATTCTTGGGGGTGTGGTAAGCAGCACCCTAACTTGAGGCATGAGACCTGACTGACCATGTCAACTCGCTGCTGTCGTCACCTTCCCTATTTATGTTAATTTTTTTTTAGATTAGCCCTGTTAATGATGGATAAATACGTATGGCACAATCTCTGTTAGTCTTAAGGAGATGAAGCCTTAATTTCTAATCCAGCTAAGAAAGAGAAACTACAGAAAGTGTGTCAATACAATGTTACGTATCTGGAGTATGGCTTTGTTTCATCCCTGTCAGATCAGCAATGCCCCATGTGTCTTTTTTGTAACACTGTACTGTCTAATCAAGCCATGAAACTATCAAGATTGCACGAATGCTTCCATAAAAGTCACCCGAAAAGACTACTTATGGTATTATTCAGTTCCAGAAGATGAAAGAAGCATTTGAAAACCGCTGCACACTTATCATTTGCCAAGAAAGCTAAAAATGACGTTGATAGTGGTCTCATTGCTTCTTACAATGTTTCCAAAAAGATAGCAAAGTGTGGAAAATCTCATACAATTAGTGAAAGATTAATAATGCTTGATGTATCAGAAGTGCTCACCAGTGTTCTCAAAATGGATACCAGTATTTTAAATTCAGTTCCCCTGAGTAATAACTCTGTTGCTTGTCATATTGACAAAATGAATGAAGATGTTGAGTATTAACTATACACAAAGCTACAAAAAACAGAATTTGGGATACAGCTGGATGAGTCAACTTACGAGACCTCAAGGCATTGCTAATGGCATATGTATTGTTTATCAAAAATGGAAAAGTTTTTATGAAGAGATTCTTTTGTAAAAAGTTAAAAATAAATATTAATGGAGAATTAATCTATGATGAGCTCAAAATGTATATTGAAGATAAAAGTATTCTGATTAGGAACATGATTTTTTTGTGCAACGTATGGAGCATCATATCTGACAGGTCACCATGCTGATTTAGTAGCATTTATGAAAAAAGAAATTCCAAGTCTATTTGCAAGCCATTGTATAATTCATTGTCAACATCTCACAGCCAAAAACTTCAGCAGTGGCATTTTTCAAGCATGACTCTTGTAATATCTGCTATCAACAAAATTAAAGCTTACCCATTAAATAGCAGAATATTTTGCCAGTTATGCCAAGATAACAATGAAACATTTGAACATTTGTTTCTTCACACTGAAGTGCGTTGGCTGTCAAAAGGCTGCTGCTTAAAACGTTCCTTTGAAAATTTTGACATGGTGATTGAATTTTTGTTCAAAGTCGACAAGAGCTTGAGAAATAAGATTAAACTTCTACGTGGAGATATGCCATACCAAGCTGATCTGTATGACAAAATGAGCATTCTAAATATGAAACTGAAGGGTGAGATTTTCGATTTAATCTAGTCAAAAAGTACAATGTCCACTATCATAGGAAAATTGGAAATATATAAGCAAAACATTGGGAGAATAAAACTGGGTCCTGCCGAAGGGTTTTGGCCCGAAACATCAATTATACTCTTTTCCTGCCTGGCCTGCTGAGTTCCTCTGGCATTTTGTGTGTGTTGCTCGGATTTCCATCATCTGCTGATTTTCTCTTGTTTGTGATTGGGAGAAGAATGTTCTCACAGCTTACCTGCATGGAAAGTATGGCACTCTCTTTCACACACAGTGATTTGCAAGAGTACTGCTTACACCTGCCATCACTGAAGAAGGATTTTAGGAATCAACTCAAGGGTTTGAACAATCTGGAAATTACAGACTGGGTAATTAACCCATTTCTTTGCAAAATGGAAGAACAGGAAGAGAGCTTGTAAGAACTTATCAAAATTCAGAATGATGAAGAAGCAAAAATGTTTTTCAAAAATGTCAGCTTTAGTAGTATGTGGCTACATTGTCATACAAAGTTTCCAGGTCTTTGGAGAAGAGCCAAACTGCTCATCATTGCATTTCCATCCTCCTACCTTGTTGAAAGAGGCTTGAGTGCAGTGAACCCCAGACTCAAAAACAGAAACCCCTTGAACATTGTTACATATGGGGATTTGAGGCTTTTGCTGTCACAATTTGAACCAGATATTTCAACTCTTGCTAAAAAACCATCAAGTTCAAGGACCACATCAATATTGAAGCTGCCATATAGTGTACAGACACTGTGTAAGCTAAGTTTAAAGACAAATAAAAATTTGAAGTAGAATCATTTTTCTCATGTTAACGTTTGGTAGACATGGTTTTACACAATAGGGGTGCTAGCAAGTATGCTGTGCCTAAGAGGGGTGATGCAAGTATGAAGGTCCTTTAGGGGGGCATTGTGCTTTTTAAAACAAGTTTAGCAAACACTGGTTTAGACGAAGCCCAATTTCTCACATCACAATCAGTTTTAGTCTGCACTTGTTCAGGAAGTTGCAAGAGCATTAATAGCTTCACAGCCCATTTCTCTAATGAAAAATAATGTATTTCAGCGTTATGGTACATTTTAGAAACTGTGAGTTAGCATTGGATACAGATCTTTTGACTAGTGAATTTTAATTGTAGTTTTCTTTTAAAAAAAATAAATCTTCAAAAAAACAACACAATTGCTTTCAAATGAACTGATGCAACAAATCTAGAGTACAAGTTAATCCTTAATAACTGAGCCAACATTTATCTTCCAGTGTGGGTTCCTACATAGTTCAGGATACAACAGAGAATTGGTTTGGACTGTTCATTGGAAATAATCTTGCACGATAAGAAATGCATAGGAAAGACGGCTTCCATTTCAGATTTGCTATTCAAATATTTAATCTTCAGGGTCCTGATGAAAGGTCTTGCATGAAGCGTCAACTGTTTACTAATTTCCGTAGGTGTTGCCTGACCTACGGGGTTCCTCCAGAATTTTGTATGTGTTGCTCTGGATTTCCAGCATCCGCAGATTCTTTTGCGTTTTCAATCTGGCAAGCCATTGTTGCCTCTTTCCATCGCAAGTATAGCTCCTTTAGACTGATCAGACCTGTGCACTGCATTCCAAATCTTAGGGGCTTTTCTAATAGCAATAGGGCATTATTAGCTTAGTTTTCAAATCCTTTTGCAATAAAAGGCAACATGATATTTATTATCTTCATTGTTTACTAATTACAATTTAGTAATTACTTCATTACTAAATGAAGTAATGAATTTTACTTCATTAGTAAAATTAGTATTTACTAATTACTAAATACTACTTTCCATGCTGATCTTTCAATTTCTCACAGTTTAAAAATACTCCCATTTCAATATTTTGTGCCAAAGACAATGACCCCATATTTTAAAAATGCAAACACAAGGAAATCTGCAGATGTTGGAATTTCAAGCAACACACATAAAAGTTGCAGGGGGAACGCAGCAGGCCAGGCAGCATCTCTAGGAAGAGGTACAGTCGACATTCGGGCCAGAGCCTTCGTCAGGACTAACTGAAAGAAGAGCTAGTAAGAGATTTGGGAGGGGGAGATCCAAAATGATAGGAGAAGACAGGAGAGGGAGGGATGGAACCAAGAGCTGGACAGTTGATTGGCAAAAGGGATATGAGAGGATCATGGGACGGGAGGCCTAGGGAGAAAGAAAGGGGGAGGGGTGAAGCCCAGAGGATGGGCAAGGAGTATAGTGAGAGGGACAGTTTACCTGGTCCATTTCTGACACCACCCTCCCCTTTCTAGATCTTTTTGTCTCTATCTCTGGAGACAGCTTATCTACTGATGTCTACTATAACCCTATGGACTCTCACAGCTATCTGGACTATTCTTCTTCTCACCCTGTCTCTTGCAAAAATGCCATCCCCTCCTCGCAATTCCTCCGTCTTCACCGCATCTGCTCTCAGGATGAGGCTTTTCATTCCAGGACGAAGGAGGTGTCCTCCTTTTTTAAAGAAAGGGGCTTCCCTTCCTCCACCATCAACTCTGCTCTCAAACGCATCTCTCCCATTTCACGCACGTATGCTCTCCCCCATCCTCCCACCACCCCACTAGGAATAGAGTTCCCCTGGTCCTCATCTACCACCCCACAAGCCTCTGGGTCCAGCATATAATTCTCCGTAACTTCCGCCACCTCCGGTGGGATCTCTCCACTAAGCACATCTTTCCCTCCCCACTGATCTCCCTCCTGGCACTTATCCTTGTAAGTGGAACAAGTGCTACACATGCCCTTACACTTCCTCCCTCACTACCATTCAGGGCCCCAGACAGTCCTTCCAGGTGAGGCAACACTTCACCTGTGAGTCGGCTGGGGTGATATGCTGCGTCCGCTGCTCCCGATGCGGCCTTCTATATATTGACACGACCCAGCGCAGACTGGGAGACCGTTTCACTGAACACCTATGCTCTATCTGCCAGAGAAAGCAGGATCTCCCAGTGGCCACACACTTTAATTCCACGTCCCATTTCCCATTCTGATATGTCTATCCACTGCCTCCTCGACTGTCAAGATGAAGCCACACTCAGGTTGGAGTAACAACACCTTATATTCCGTCTGGGTAGCCTCCAACCTGATGGCATGAACATTGACTTCTCTAACTTCCATTAATGCCCCTCCTCCCCCTCATACCCCATCCGTTATTTTATTTATTTATTTATTTATTACACACACACACACACACACACACACACACACACACACACACCTACATATATAAAAAAATAAAACGCACGTGGCCAAGTTGTTAAGGCATTGGACTAGCGACCTGAAAGTCGTGAGTTCGAGCCCCAGCCAAGGGAACATGTTGTGTCCTTGAACGAGGCACTTGATCACACACAGCTCTGCGACGACACTGGTGCCAAGCTGCATGGGTCCTAATGCCCTTCCCTTGGACAATATTGGTGTCGTGGAGAGGGGAGACTTGCAGCATGGGTAACTGCTGGTCTTCCATACAACCTTGCCCAGGCCTGGTGGGAGAAAAGGATGTTAAGAAGACAAATCCTATTGGCTAATTTAATAAGCCTAACTTAATCAAATGTATTTTAATTTTAAGCAGCAAAATGAAATACTCTGTTATATATTGTAATTAAAGAAACACTACATTTTGAGAAAATCTGCAGAAAATAAAATATCCAACAGCATAACTGTATTAATAAAATAAAGCGTAGTCTTAAACCAGGGTATTGCATTATTAAGAGAGGCCATGCAACACCTTACCCCTACGTCAACTTTCAATAAGGTTACAGCTGATATGATGAAATCTCAGATCCATTTTCCTGCCTGTCCTCCCGTAATCTGATCGATTGTCCATAGCTTCAGTATATTCAATGACTGAACGTCCTACAGTTTCCTGAATTTTAAAAAAATCTGCTATTTTCAGTTGTTAAAGAAGAAAATTCCCTCATATCTCCATGTCAAGTTGGCAACACTTTATTCCGAAACTGTAAAGTCCCCTATAAATCTTTTCATGTTTCAGTAAGACTGCAGCTCATCCTTTTTAACTCCATTAAGCAGAGATAGTTACTCCCCGCAAAACAAAGCCTTCAGCAAACCAGTTGACCTTCTCTCAACTGTCTTCAATTGAAGTCTGACCCTCATTAAATGCAGAGCTATAGTACTGTGCAAAAGTCAAAAGGCACACACGTGTATATATATATATATAAAATATAGTGTCTAAGACTTTTGCACGGTACTGTAGTGTTTTATATATTGCACTGTACTCTTCCCACAAACAAAAACATATCATGACATGAGTGATGATAAACTGATTCTGATATGGTGGACTCAAAATCGAAGGGGGCAGGGAGAGGGGAGTCATGGTTGGGAAGAGGCGAGGGAGCAGGAAGCACCAGAGAGACCTTCAGGACTGGTGAAGGATCTTGGCCAGAAACATCATCTGTTTACTCTTTTCCATGCTGCTTAGCCTGTTGAGTTCCTACAGCATTTTGTGTGTGTTGATTAATAAACCAGTTGTTTGAATCAAATTACCTTGCCTGGTATCTTAGGGTTGAGCTTGTCTGCTCCCACACCAGCCCACATCCCTGGCATTCTTCCTGCCCCACACCTAAGGTTGCCAACTGTCCTGTATTAGCTGGGACATTCCATATATTAGGCTAAATTGGTTTGTCCCATACGGGACAGCCCTTGTCCCGTATTTCCCCCACTAAGGTGGAGCGTTCCTATGAAACCGTTCGTAAGCCGAAATGGCGTAAAGTGCAGAAGCAATTGCCATTAATTTATATGAGAAAAATTTTTGAGCTTTCCCAGACCCAAAAAATAACCTACCAAATCATACCAATAACACAAAACCTAAAATAACACTAACATATAGTAAAAGCAGGAATGATATGATAAATACACAGCCTATATAAAGTAGAAATAATGTATATACAGTGTATCAGAATAGGGAAGATTAAGCCAAAACCGATTTGTAGGAAAAAATTCGGCATGTAAACGTATGCGCACATCACACATGCACACACAGGTCCCCGTGCAAGGCTTCATGGTCATGGTAGTCTTTCTCGGGGTAAACACAAGCTTCCCGCATTTGACTGCTACTTTTGTCCCTTATTTGGGAGTGAGAAAGTTGGCAACCCTACCCACACCCCTCCTGTAGCACTCCACCCTTGCCATTCTTGATATCTTTTGCTCCTGCCAGATTTACAATCTCACTCTCCATTCCAAGTTGACAAATACAGAATTGTGCAGAAGTGTTAGGCACCATAGCTACATATATGTGTGCCTAGGACTTCTACACTATATCTGGTGTACTCCAGGTGTGATCAAAGTAGTTAGAAATAGAGCTACTGGATACTAAACCTCTCCATATTTTACATCTTACTTCTGAAATATTTGCATGATGAATTCCCATTGGTGCTGTAGAACCTGTAGCTAAAAAATCCCAGACTGAAATTGTTTGGTGCTGGCCTTATCCAATAGGGTTCTGGCCTGAAATCGATCTGTAATTTTACCTGATTATGCAGTATCTTTACCAACTCTATGATGTTGAAAATTTTGCATGTACAATTTCTAGCAAAACATTATGTTGAGTTTATCATTTATATTCATATTAATTAATAGAAATCCTAAAAGCATTTCATTCATTTGAAATAGGACAGCAAACTTCCCTCTGTTTTATCTATTTTGTTTGCTTTATATCCACACTCTCAATTCATCTCGACTATTCTTGAGAGAGTTTGATTCCAATTCAGAGGCCAATAATGTCTACAAAAGGAAAGTTTTAAAACCTTGCATACATGCATTCAAGATCATTAGATCATTTTTCATAGCTAAAAGCATGGTTTCTTACCTGGCTCATGTTGCCTCAGGGAATGGGCACCTTTCAGTCTTTTCATGATGGTTTGCCTCTAAATGAGGGTAGGTTGTAACCTAATATTCATGAATGGATATTTATAACAAGACATTTGGAAATGATCTGAAGTGGGAACCCTGGCTGATTTTCCTATTTTCACTGCTGTGGTATGGTGTTCACTGAGTTTGCCCAGCAAAACATAGACTGAAAATTGAACACAAATCTTGAGCCAATGTAACTCTCTGAGTAAATAATCAAAGGCACAGGGGTTGACAGCAATATAAAATCTCGTTTGATGTTTTCCAGCTGACTACTTTACGAGGTTCTGTGTTGGAAGATGCAGTTCCTTCAACAGCCAAGCATGGCACAGCTAGAGGTATACCCATGAAAGAAGTACTTGAATTTGCTGTACCAGAACTCAGTGTTAATTGTCTGAGACTGGGCCTGAATACTCCAAAAGTTACAGACCAACTCATGAAATTGGATGAGCAAGGAGTGAGTATTTTTCATTTAATCTTGCTTTCTATAAAATGTTTATTTTTGTATTTTTCACAAGGAAGGTTGGAGGGTTTAGTTCAGTTGCTGCCTTGCCGCAGGAGCTTCAATGAAAGACATTAAGGAAATGACACTCTTGGATTTTAATGAGATGACTGAGGTATCATCTCTTTTGAGTTTAAAATTTGTTTAAAACTTATAAATTGTCACCACTAATTTTTAAAACAACCCTTATTAAGTTAATTTAATTGTAACATATTACAATCTGCATGTTATTCATTGCTCATGGATGTGGTTATGGACTGCAAATGATCTCATGAGGTCAGTTATATTTTCCAGTTTGATGCAGTTAGTTCTCTAATTTCCGAAATGTTTACTGGAGTTAAGACCACTCAGTTCCACCATGTTTTAAAAATGGTTGAGATCACTTCTAAAATCTAGAACAACTTGTGCAATGAGTGAATAGGAACCCTGGGCTTATGCCACTGCTTACTTGTTATGTTTTGTTCTGCTTCTTCAGTCAAAATAAAATCACTATAGTCATCAAAGTCAATACAGTAAAAATGGAGGCCATTCAGCCCATTTATTTTGTGCCAACTCTTTGTAGAGTCCTCTGGTAGTTCCATCCCACTGCACCTTCCAAAGTCCACTCCAAAGCCATACTTGAATCCAAAGATATTGGATCAAGCTTGATGTTTCCAGTATGGATATGGCAAATCTGAAATGTCTCAAATCTGTAACTGTTAGAATGACAGCTGGTAGCTTTTTATTGGTATATGGCTTTGTTCTGTAACTTCTGGTTGTTTACCCATCATTGAAGTTCCGAAGGAAGTTTATGGTGTCCTTAACAATTTCAATCACAATCTATTTCCTTGTCGTGAGTGTTTGGTGCAGATTGGTCTTCTTATGGCATAACTTGTCATCTGGAGTAGTGAGCCCAGGATGGCACAGTGGTACAACTGGTAGTGCTGCTGCCTCTCAATGCCAGTGCCTTGGTTTCAGTCCTCCCTGCACATTCTCCCTGTGCCCACCTAGGTTTCCTCCTACATCCCAAGCAATGTAGGTTGGTAGGCTAATTGGCCACTGTGAACTGCCCCCAACGATATGGCTGAGAGGTAGAATCTGGAGGGAGTTGATAGGCATGCGTGCAAAGTAAACTTAGATTAGTTTATAATGGGTGCATGATGATCTGCATGGATTTACCAGGCCTAAGTGCCTGTTTCAGTACTATGTAGCTTAAAGAAATGTCACAAAATTCGACTGGTAATAAAAGATATACGTTCTCCCTCTCCATCTTGATGCTGATGTTGTGTTCCTGATGCATCTTATTTTCCTGCAACCATCCTGACATAAAAAATTGTAATAGTAAAAAGACTTCCCACCAGATTCAATTGCTCTTTAGCACTTAGTACTGAAAAAATCAAATTACAACCCTGAAGCCTTGGCAAGGCTTTCACACAAGCTTCTAAATTTATCCCTGTGTCTGTATCTGTGTGGTTCCATTGTTTTCATTTTTTTTCTGATCAAAAGTGACTGTTATGACAATAGGGAAAATGTTTTCATCATCAGGCCTATTTTTTTAAACCTACATAATACAACCTGCCAAAACTGAGGCTCCAGAATTAAAGAAAGTGCTTGGCCTGTCCTCGTATATATTAAAAGAAAATAAATGTTCTGAGCCTGTTCTGCATTTATAGAACTGAAACTGATTCATTTTTTAAAATAAATGATTGTAAAATTATCAAAAATCATCTGGTTAATTATATCATTCAGGATGGGAAATTTCACTCCTTTCCTGACCTTGGCCTTCAGATGATTCCAGTCCTGCTGTCCCAGAAACTCTGCATCAGACAAACAGATGGACTAGAGTCGGCGCTGCCTGTCTCTCTGGACAAGTCAAGTTTGTTTTCAAATAAGTGATTATTCCATGTTAGAAATCATTGCTAAAGATACCATCTGAGAGACCATAGCAATACCATTTGTTTGATGCCTAGTGTGGCCAGTGGATTGATGCTTCATCATTCATTTAGACAGTCAATGCAAAATGATGAAATTATAACCTTTCTAATCCAACAGCTTAGTTTCCAGCACAAAGTGGGGGTAATGTACTGTAAAGCCGGACAGAGCACAGAGGAGGAGATGTACAACAATGAAGTGGCTGGTCCTGCATTTGAAGAGTTTCTCCAGTTGCTGGGAGAAAAAGTACGTCTCAAGGGCTTCGGCAAGTACCGAGCACAGCTGGACACCAAAAGTAAGGACTTTGGAAGTGTGCCCAAATAGGGGCTCAAAGGGCCCCTCTCTATATTTTCTATCTTCCCTGTTTAAGCTATTTCAACATCTGAAGTTTATTTGGTTTTCATGACCCTATGGTCATTGGCAACTATCAGTCACAGCATAAGTGGCCTGAGAAAGCAAATGGTAATAAGCTGCTTGGGAACAGAGAATCAAAATGCACTTTTTTTTACGAATGAGAAGTTGATCAGGTGTGTGACAATTGGTAGGAGCTACTGAATGGACTGGATTCTCCCCATCAATCATGTCATCAGAAAGCATACACGTGTGTAAGATGGAGGGCAGCCGAAGATATTAATAGGCCCTCAGCTCACAGAAAGGACTCCTGTTCCTCTGATATATCATGTAGTCATTGATGAATTCAGCACGAGTGACCTGAGTATTTGAGGTAATTATAACTTTCAGAAGCAGTGGGAATGGGTTAGGTCAGGGGTGGCCAATCTTTTACATTCCATGCGTCAATATTTCACTCACGAGTTCAGATGCGCCATACAACTCTTGTACCCCCATTCAATTCTTGTAAAAATATGTTAATTTAGAACTCGTTCGTGAAAAAAATCACATCTGAACTTGTGCGTGAAAAAATTGATGCAGGGAATGTAAAAAGTTGGCCACCCCTGGGTTAGGTGAAACTTGTTAAAACTGTTACCAGCTTCCATTGGGAACCTGATGCACTTACTTGCTGTTTTAATGGTGAAAGAAGAAGAGATGGGCACCCAGGAAATTGGTTGTTGATACCTTTGGAGGGCTGCCTGCGTTTTTTAATGGAGAGGGCATGCATTCTGTGAGGGCTGTTCATCACAGTGCTGTTGGTTTTGGGATACTTGTCATTTAAAAGGAGGCAAGAAGGGCCAAATACCTGAAATTTATTTATTGAGGTACAATTTACAATGAACAATTAACCTACCAATTGGTGTGACTTGTTCCCAAACAGCAGCTTTACCCTGAAACCACCACTGAATGTTCTTTATGGAATTTCCATTTATGTTGCCTCTTCATCCAAAGCAATACTCCTCCTTGGCTTAATGAACTAATGCATTGATGACAAACAATCCTATTAGTCAAATTGGATTTCTGATGGAGAAAACAGGAAAACACAGAGAAAAATGTGTATTGCCAGCTTCAGAATCCTGTCCCAATAATTTACAAATGTTATGAATTGCCTATGGCTATAATCATACACTAATATATCATTGCTCAATACACTGTAAGACCTTTCCGCCATCTAGGAGACACGTCAGAATTATAATGAAGGCAGCTTACCACCACTTTCCCAAGGGCTTTTAGGTTTAAGCAATGAAGCCTAAGAACTAAAATCTAATACCCAAGAATAAATAAAAGTACAAATGTTGCATAATCACTGTTTAACATTGAGAATTTCTGAATCTGTTATCAAGTAGTTGACATTGAATTGCAGCAGCTTGCTTGATTGATGCAACGGAAGAGTAAAAATAAAACTGCAGATGCACAAAATGCTGGAACTACTCAGTATGTCAGGCTGCACCTGTGAGAAGAGAAACAGGCACTATTTTGGTCAGAAACCCTTTGTCAAAGCAGAATATTTTTGGCATTTTCTTGCTTTTACTACAAGGTAACATTACTGCTTACCCCAGGTGATGTAACTAGTAATTGCAAGTTCTTCATCCAAGTTCAACCATTTGCCTGAGATTTTTACAAAAATTGACTATTTCATTTCATTTATAAAACTTGGTACTCCATCAGTATTATTTTCTGCTCTGTATAGTTCAGGTGTGTATATTAATGTTCTTGATCTGGTGAATCTCTCTGCTTGCATATACCCAACATCTTTCAACATCCAGCTTTGCCCAGTTAATTTTCTTGTTAATTATTTTGTATTCATTCAGACAGTATCCTATCCCATCCTCTTTTCTGCCCAGTGCTCATCCACTTGTTATCTATCAGATCCACCACTCCACTAAATGAAGAACAAGCCAATCGTCCCATTAAGATCTTAAAGGAAATGAAGGCTTTATTTTTTTTTAAGTCCTCTGATTTGTTATTTTTTTCTCCTGGGCTACTTTTTCAGTTTTGTTGAAATCAATCTTCCTGTCCAGTGCATTTGTTTCTGTATGAAATGTATCTGTCTGCAATTAGCCATTTAAAATTTAGTGTGTTGACCAGTAATCCCAAAGGGCTCAGTAAGATTTAACATAATAAACTTCTATTTCATTAAGTATAATATAAATATCTTTTGTGGGTATGTAGACATACTGCTTGAGAAAGGAGCTCCATATTTCCATTCTCCTTTCTCCTCCCCAGCACAGCCAGTGAATGATGGTAAATTAAATGACTCCCTTTCTCTTGATTTTACTTCTGCTCAAAAGTAATGAGTTGTTTTTAATCACAGTTGTTTCCCAGCCATCAATTTGTCAATTTCGCTTCATTCCTTCTCATGCAGTTATTTTTGCTTTTATATTAGTTAATGTTCTCTGCATTTTCTTGATTGCTTTTATTTTTTTCCAGATCTTGCTTTTATTTATATTTTAATTTATATTCACATTTAACTGTTTAGCTGTTCTCCTAAATCTCCCTTTCTGTTGTGACATACTGCATCTTCATGGAATGGTTCTCATGTTTCAGAATGATGAAATGAAAACTCTCTTCCTGACAATGGCCATTAGCCATATGTTACACTTGTTAATCTTTCTTTCTTTTATTTCTCTTGTGGCTGCAGTAATAATCCAGAGTTCTGTCAATGTCAAGGCTCTGCTGATATATTTGCTACTCAATGTACTCTTACAGAGTTTAGTTTTTTCCTTTCGTGTCCTGTGAACCCTCATGCACCACCCTAACCAATCTCTTTTCTAATCTTTCTGAGATGCTCATCTGACCTGTGATGTAAAAAGGCCAATTGTTTATGACATGCTATTAATGCAATACCAAGTGGTATTCAGTGCATGAATGATGTTCTACCCTGTATGACTGAGATCACAGGATGCAGATTTTGTCTGCAGAGTTGCCTGTAGCCAGTAAACATGAATCATTTATAACTAGAAAACTTGAGCCTGACTTTTGAACCACAGGGCCATCATTAGTGGCATCTGTTAGTATGAGCAATTAAAGCCACGTGAGAGGGCATTCCCTAACCATGTCTCCACCCCCACCTGCCTCTATTCATTGTTCATTTAAATAGTGGCTTATCTCTCCCTTATCTATATCTATTCACGTGAATTCTATAACACGTAATTCTACGACCTGATATAAATGTCAGCTTTGGTATATTACTTTTCTCCTCCTTTCCTTGACCTGAAGGAACTGCTTGTTTGAGATCAGCCATCTCATTTCTGCCTGTAGATTTCAGATTTGGAATCAGGCTTAATATCGCTGATATATATATGATGAAATTTGTTGTTGTGCAGTAGCAGTAAATTACAATACATAATAATAAAAATTATATTTCAATATGAAATATATTATTCATTAAGTAAGTAGTACAGAGAAAGAGAAAAATATAGTGAGATAGTCTTAATGGGGTAATTGTCTGTTCAGAAATCTGATAGCAAAGGGGAAGAAGCTGTTCCCAAAACATTGATCTGTGTCTTCAGGCTCCTGAACGTCCTCCTTGATAATAGCAATGAAAAAAATTCATGCCTTGGGTGACTGGGGTCCTTGATGATGGATACAGCCTTTTTGAGCCATTGCCTTCTCTGATGGGAAGGCTGGTGCTCTTGGTGGGGCTGGCTGAGTTTGCAACTTTCTGCAACTTTTTCTGATCCTGTGCATTGGCTCCTCCTCCACACCAAACGGTGATGCGACCAGTTATAATTCTCTGCACGGTACATCTGTAGAAACTGAGAGAGTCTTTGGTGACATATCGTGTCTCCTCAAACTCAAAATATAGCCACAGTTGTAACATCCAGGAACTTGAAACCGCTCACCCTTTCTACTGCTGATCCCTCGGAAAACTGGTGTGTGGTGTCTCAACTTCCCCTTACAGAATTCCACAGTCAATTCCTTGGTCTTACTGATGTTGAGCAAACGGTTGTTGTTGCGACATCACTCAACCAGCTGATCTCTCTCACTCTGTAATCTTCCTCTTCATCATCTGAATTGCTGCCAACAATTGTATCATCAGCAAGTTAATAGATGGGCATAGCAAGAGTAGAGCAGTGGGCTAAATACGCATCCTTGAAGTGCAGAGGGATGTACAGAGGCCCAGGTTTTGGAGCTTGTTGATTAACATTGATGGTATTGAATGCTGAGGTGTATTCGATAAACAGCAGCCTGATGAAGGTGTTGCTAGTGTCCAGGTGGTCCAAAGCCAGTGTGACTACATCCACTCTAGACCTGTTGTGGCAATAGACAAATTGCAGCATGTCAAGGTTCTCTCTTAAGCATGAGTTGATTCTGACCAGACCATCCTCTCAAAACACTTCATCACAGTAGATGTGAGTGGATCTGAGCAATAGTCATTGAGGCAGCTCACCCTGTTCTTCTTGGGCACTGATATGAATGTTGCCCTTCTGAAGCAGGTGGGAACTTCCAACTACAGCAGTGAGAGATTGAGGATGTCCTTGAACACTCCCAATAGTTGGTTAGCACAGGTTTTCAGTGCTCTACTAGGTACACTATCAGGGCTTGATGTCTTGTGAGGGTTCACACTCTTCTAAGATGTTCTGACACCAGCTTCCAAGTCAGAGATCACAGAGTGACCAATTGCTGCAGGGATTTGCACAGTAGTAGTTTTATTCTCCCTTTGAAATTGTGCATAAAAAGGTGTTGAGCTCAGCTGGGAGTGAAGCATCACAGCCATTCATGATGTTAGGTTTCACCTTGTAAGAAATAATGGCCTGCAAACCCTGCCAGAGCTGACGTGCATACAACTCAGTCTCTAACTTCAATCAGAATTGTTTCTTCACTCTTAAAATAGCCTTCCATGGGTCACCTTCCTAATTTGTATTAGGAGTTCTATTAGAGTCAGTGGTACTTACAATAAGTATCCAAGGGATCGACTCGTATTAGGCAATATATTTAAAAATTCCTTGAGTTATGCTTATTTTTGTAACAGAAAACAAATCATGCATAAATTTGAAATTCTATGTAATGATTTTGACCCTTACTGCTTTCAGTAGGATGACAGGGTATTATGTTCAAAGGTGTAGCCCTATTTTGCTGTAATGAACAAAGTGATTCCATTTATTGGTTGGCATCCTAGAAAAAAAATATAAAATTGCCATTAATAAGGACAATCCAATTAATTAGAAATGGATTTTCTTTTAACATATCATCTCAAACTTGGAAGTCAATAAAACATCTTTGAAAAATAGCTCATCCTGATATAAATATGTCATTATTAATAGTTATAATTGGCCTAACTTAAAAAAAGACAGCATTTTCTTTCTTATAGCCAAGCTGTAACAGAAATAAGCATCAGGTGAATCAAGACTAAGAAAGTTACTTCAAGTTCAGAAGAAATTAGTGAATATTTCTAAAGTTACCGAGATGAAAATAAGAAATTGATGAAAATCTGCACACAGGCCATTTAGCTCAACACCCAGAAAGCTTTTCCTGTGCTGATGAAGAGTGCAATCTTTATGGATGAACAAGCATTACTAATCAAGAATGAAGCTTTCTCTTCCAGAAGTTCTCCTTCGTCACTTCAACAGCAGGATTTTTTAAAAAAAAGTGTTTTACAACAAGTCTATAAACCATATTTTTAGTTCTGTTTATAATATTGTACGAAGGTTTACTAATTTATTATCGCTTTGGTCAGATTCTTTATTTGAGCCAAACCACTGTATGACTATTGGTTTCATAGAGGCCTTTTATTGCTGCTGTGAGCAACTTTAACATGAGAAGTCAATGGAAACATTAGGAATTATCAGTTTACTCCATATAACCTAGAAATTTCATTCACTAGGAATGAAGTTAGAAGACCATACTTTTGTGAATACAAGTCTTCCCCTCTGCTGTCTGATTTCTGAATGGACAGTGAACCCATAAACACTATCTCTCTACTTTTTGTACTGCTGCTGCAAAGTCAACAAATTTCATGACATATGCCGGTGGTATTAAAACTGATTCTGATTTAGGGGTACTGTTTTGGGTACTGTTAGTTGTAGGTGGATTATAATGGAATACTAATTGAGTTCCTTTGAAGTTGCCCTGCAGACAAAATAAAATCTGAAATTAACCCCTGCATTTTTGTTATTGCTTGTGTTCAATTTAAGTTTCTATTAATCAGAACATTACATAGTGTTGCAATCTACTTTGGGGGCTAAGTTCTTTCAGGCTTCCCTAAGTCTGTATTTAAATTTAAAATTTAAATTTTATGTAGTTATTTATGATGGTGTGCTTAATCATTTAGGTTTGATAATGAACTCTGGGGTTGCAATTTATGTTTGTTATTGATATGGTCCTGCAATCGGATAAATAAGCGCTGGATAGCTTTGAACAGCCTGCCTGCAGAAGATGGCAGTTCAGTTGTAACAACATTGTAGTAAAACTTTCAATAGATTTTTTCTGTATGCTGATCTGTGATTTCATTGTAGTCACATCTGTTTTTGAGTTTCTCACTAATGATGTATTTTGCTGTGTTTTCAGCTGACTCAACCGGTACTCATTCCCTCTACACGACCTACAAAGATTATGAGATCATGTTTCACGTCTCCACTCTCCTTCCTTATACACCAAACAACAAGCAGCAGGTAGGCCTTGGTACTTCAGCAAGAGAAAGATTTCCTTTACTTACAAAGCCTTTATTTGGGCACAGGTTTAAGTGATGTGCAGATTAATTAGTACCTTTAATACCTTAACTCAGTTTTGTCCCACCTGTTCAACAGTAAAAATGCTAGGCTGGTCTATAACCTGATTAGAGTGAAAATCCAAGATTTCAAATACTCTTTGCATTTTCTTTCTCCCTCAGCAGTTAATTGTTGTTAATTGTTTTGGCACTTCACCTCAGGGACAATCTCTCAAGTTCATTTATATACAAAAACAAATTTTGGATGTCAAAACCCTTGACATGCACATTTGCACATTATAATGCAAGGTAATAATCAAGAACAAAAGTCATTGGTAAACATTGCTATTACATGGTTCATTAATTATGAATAACCACTTGTTGAGTGAGAAGCAGAATGTGCAGGTATTGAGATCAAACATAGAACCTTTCTATATTCTAAATATTGGATCATCACCATCATCATAATGTGCCCTGTCATAAGACCATGATTGTTCTTGACAAATTTTTCTGCTTAAGTGGTTTACCATTGCCTTCTTCTGTAGAGTGTCTTTACAGGATGGGTAAACTCAGCCATTATTAATACTCTTCAGAGATTGTTTGTCTGGTGTGAGTGCTTGCATAACCAGGACTTGTGATATGCATCAAGTGCTACACCTCCTTTGGTAGTGACGTGTTTTCAACCCACCACCCAGATATCAAATCAGGTTTTTGATTTATGCGATGGGCCATTGGCTAAAGCCCTGATTTACCTTTCTATTCAAATGAAGATGGTTAATACTATTCTTTGTATTGGATTGCATTTTCCCCTTTTCAGTAAGCTGAAGAGCAACCTCTTTAAGAATGGAGCAGAGGCTATGTGATCTTTTAAATAAGACTCATCATCTGCAAAATTCGTATCGGGGATGTGAAACAATTTCATTACTCAATTAGTTTTTAATTCATCACTTTAACCATTCAAGATAAAGTATTGCATTTGATCTGCACTTTTGCTCTTGACTCAGTAACTACCACCTAATGGCTCTAACATCCACCGTTGCAAAATACTTTGAGAGGCTCGTCTAGCATGCATTAACTCCAGCCTCCCAGACGACTTCAATGAAATGCAAATTCACCTACTGTGGAAACATATTTAGAGCAGATTCCATCTCCCTGGTCCTATACTTAACCCTAGAGGTGAAGACACCTAAGTTAGAGATTTTTGATTACAGTGCCTCCGTTAATTCTATAAGCTCAAGTAAAGTCATCTCCAAACTCCTACATCTGGGACTCAACTCCTCTCTTTGCAACTACGTCCTTGATTTCCTGACCAACAGACCAAAATCAGTATGGATAGGTAGCAATACCTCCAGCATGATCATCCTTAAAAATTGTATCCGACAAGGCTGCATTCTCAGTCCCCTACTCTAGTCCCTATACACTCAATTGGCACTCAAATCACGGCATTGACAGCTGCTGCACTAAATCCATCTACAAGTTCGCAGTGTAGTAGGCCATATCTTAAATAGTGATGCGGCAAAGTACAGGAAAGTGATGGAGATCATCGTTACATGGTGTCAAGACAACAACCTTTCCCTCAATGTCAGCAAAACTCAAGAGCTGCTCATTGACCTCAGAACATTACTGCTACCGTTTACATCAAAGATGCTGAAGTCATGAGGGTTGACAGCTTCAAGTCACTAGGAGTGAACATTACCAACAGCCTGTACTGGTCCAGCTGCATTGATGCCATGGCCAAGAAACATCACAAGCACCTCTGCTTCCTCAAGAAGCTAATAAAATTTGCCACGACCCTTGGATCCTCACCAGTTTTTGTCAATGCCCCATAAAACCACCTATCCAGATGTATCATGGTTTTTGGTATGGCAACTGCCTATGAATGCAAAAAACTGCAGAGAGTTTTCATTTTATACCACCTATAGCATGTCATATGAAAGACTAAATTTACCAAGGTAGCTTTTCTCAACCTTGTGTTTGAGGGTAGTGGTGGAAAAGTCATTGATCTGAAATTTTGTCATGGATCCTACCTTCACAGGTGCGACTGCATCTGATAGTTGTAGTATCTTTTTATGTTTATTCCAGATTTCCAACATCTTCAGTACTTTTTCATTAAATTCAGTGTTGCAACAAGTTCATATTTAGCTGAAAAATAGTACATTTAAATAGAATGATTTTACACTTGTAACTTCAAACAAAACTAGCTGGAAAGTTACACATAATTTGATATTAAGACAAAGATCCTTTACCAACTACAGTAGTTGTTTGAACAATAGAGTTATTGTTTAATCATTACAACTTATACCTATCACAACAGATCCAAACTTGGAATAACGGAACACACAATGTCAGAGCAGGCTAATCTATGAGTCTGAATTTCCTTATTCATCACTTGGCATATGCTGTTCCACAAATATCCAGCAACTATTCAGGAACATTTTTTGTTCTGTGAAACACTCATTTAAAATGTCCAGCCAACCATACAATGCATTGCATTTAGCCACATAAGAGGATTGGTCTGCGATGGTTTGAGGGGAGGCTTTATTTCCTTCAGTGAGTTTCTTTGGCATTTATATTCCTACTTTGTGTGTTTGATTGCCATATTAAAAGTTCTGCAGAAACAATGTACCTTTACTTTGCATTTAGAAGAGCATACTCTAGCAATTAACATGTTCCCTAGAGTGAAAATTGCCAATTTGCAGATACTTTCATTTCTCATATCACCTTTCTGTTTGTTTCACATTTTCTGTGGTGTTAGAACTGGCTCAGAACATATTATTGTTCTCTCGTTAATGAAATTGCGTTAAGAAAATTTGTTAAATAGAATATATTCTGCCATATGTAAAATAGATATCAGCAAATCTGAATGTTCATTTAGAATTTGAAAGTGATCGTGGCTTTAAGAATCTTGCTTCAGTGGGAGTATATTCTCAGGGTAAACTTGAAATTTTTCAAACCAATGACTGGTATTAATATTAGGAAGACAACTGAAATTTGAGGAGCTGCCCTTTCTAATCAAAGTAATGAAAGAATTCTGTACTTAAAACAGAATTGGAATTGCTTTGCAAATCCTTTTGGATGTTCTATGTCAAATACATTTTTCCTTATTTTATTTTCCGTACAGGCATAACAGTCTTTTGGGTCAGAAGTCACCAGATTTGCATTTGCATGAGAAAAAAGTGCTTTTTTTGGTTTAATGCATGACCTGCCTGTATTCGGAAGGTTATATTTCCACACTGCACTTGATTGGGTGGATGCAGGATGAGTGTTTTACCAGGCTGTCAAATGTACAACCAGCGATCTGTCTTGAAACAAGGGGTCAGAATTTAGGACTGAAATGAGAAATTTCTTCACTCAGAGGATGGTGAATCGTTGCCATTTGTGGCACAGGTAGCATTGGAGGCTGAGATGTTGGCTGGATTCAAAACAGGGATGATGCTGAGGTGAAAGCTCAGCCATGATATTAATGGATGGCAGAGCAGGCTTGAAGAATCAAATACTTTATTCCCTTTCCTACTTCTTACGTTCTAACTATTTTTTATCTCACTAGAAAGCAATACTCCTCTGTATTGTCTACTCGTTAACTTAAATTTTATGAACTTGAAAGATACAAAGTGTTAGGTTTTGTAACTCCAAAACACAAAGCTAATCAAAAGAAAAACACAGAGCCAGAGATAATGTTGCTGATGGCCACCAGACAAAGCTTTGAGTTAATACTTTCATTTTGACCATGCCTAGATGACCAGCACGTAGTTCCTCCAAAACTTTAGTTCTCCGCTATAAAGGGATAGTTCATCCAGGGGCTGTTTAAAAACGAGGAACCTGGAGTTTCTGCTGCACATTCCAGTCATTTTGGGTGGCCGTGTAGACCTGAGACTATGTGGAGTCTTTTCTGGTTTCCCTTTGGATCATCCCTATTGTAATCGGAAGACTTTTGATTTATATTAGGGAGAATATATCAAGAGGAGTGCACTCTTTTGTAAATTTTTCAGTTATTTCCTTTTCCAAGGGTAAACAGGATAATCCATCAACATTTTAATGATTAGTTGTCCCTTGAAATTGATTTTGTAATTGTGTCCTCCAAGAATCAGAGCCCATCTCTGCATTTGTGTTGCTGCTGGTAGTAGAACACACTTCAGTGGACTGTTATTGAACACTAGTGGTTGATGATTAGTGCAGAGGGTAAGCTCTCTCCAACACACGGGCTGAAACGTTGTACACACCAAACCAGGTTCAAGACCTCTCCACCAATCTGTGTATAATCTTTCTCTGCAACGGTAAAGGAATGTGTTGCAAAGGCTAAGGGGTGTTCACTTCCATCACTCTTAACATGTGATATGACTGCACCTAGACAGCGAGCACTGTGAGGGTCATGTTTTTTGACTTCTCCAGTGCGTTCAACACCATCCGCCCTGCTCTGCTGGGGGAGAAGCTGACAGTGATGCAAGTGGATGCTTTCCTGGTGTCATGGATTCTTGATTACCTGACTGGCAGACCACAGTACGTGTGCTTGCAACACTGTGTGTCCGACAGAGTGATCAGCGGCACTGGGGCTCCACAGGGAACTGTCTTGTCTCCCTTTCTCTTCACCATTTACACCTCGGACTTCAACTACTGCACACAGTCTTGTCATCTTCAGAAGTTTTCGGATGACTCTGCCATAGTTGGATGCATCAGCAAGGGAGATGAGGCTGAGTACAGGGCTACGGTAGGAAACTTTGTCACATGGTGTGAGCAGAATTATCTGCAGCTTAATGTGAAAAAGACTAAGGAGCTGGTGGTAGACCTGAGGAGAGCTAAGGTACCGGTGACCGCTGTTTCCATCCAGGGGGTCAGTGTGGACATGGTGGAGGATTACAAGTACCTGGGGATACGAATTGACAATAAACTGGACTGGTCAAAGAACGCTGAGGCTATCTACAAGAAGAGTCAGAGCCGTCTCTATTTCCTGAGGAGACTGAGGTCCTTTAACATCTGTCGGACGATGCTGAGGATGTTCTACGAGTCTGTGGTGGCCAGTGCGATCATGTTTGCTGTTGTGTGCTCGGGCAGCAGGCTGAGGGTAGCAGACACCAACAGAATCAACAAACTCATTCATAAGGCCAGTGATGTTGTGGGGATGGAACTGGACTCTCTGGCGGTGGTGTCAGAAAAGAGGATACTGTCCAAGTTGCATGCCATCTTGGACAATGTCTCCCATCCACTACATAATGTACTGGTTGGGCACAGGAGTACATTCAGCCAGAGACTCATTCCACTGAGATGCAATACAGAGCGTCATAGGAAGTCATTCCTGCCTGTGGCCATCAAACTTTACAACTCCTCCTTTGGAGGGTCAGTCACCCTGAGCCGATAGGCTGGTCCTGGACTTATTTCATAATTTACTGGCATAATTTACATATTACTATTTAACTATTTATGGTTCTATTACTATTTAATTACTTATGGTTCAGCTGTAACGGAAACCAATTTCCCCCAGGATCAGTAAAGTATAGGTCATAATGGTCAGTGTAGATCATAATGTGTCAGTACAGTGTCTGCCATCCTGATTTCCTTTGTCTTTTGGAAAGCCTCCTCACACTGCTTGGTAGATTACCATTTCTTGCCAGTCAGTGAGTTCAAGGGGTGGAGCACAGTGCCCAGGTTTGGCAGGAACAAATCTGAAAAAGAAACACAGCTGTGACATGTTCCTTGACCTCAGGGCATCCACCACTGCTTGAATTTTCTCAACACACTTGTGTAATTCTTGTGCATCAATGGTGTGACCACAGTAAGTGATGCGTGGTTTAAAGAATTAACACTTGTTGCATCACACCCTGAGCCTATAATCTTCTGTTTTTTTTTAATACTGTCTCGAGATTTTGGAAATGTTCCTCGTCATCCTTACAGGTAGCAATGAGGTCATCCAGGCAGCACTGAGTGCCTGGCAGCCTTGCAGCACCTGGTCCCTGGCTTTCTGCCAGAGTGCAGATGCTCCTCCAAAAATAAGCGTATTACAGGTGTCCCCCACTTTACGAAAGTTCGCTTTACGCCACTTCGCTTCTACGAAAGACCTACATTAGTACTTGCTTTTGCTTTTCTTTCCCTCTATAAATCGGTTTTTGGCTGAATCTTCCCGATTCTGGTAAGTGAAACTACACTGTACATACATTATTTCTACTTTATATAGGCTGTCTATTTATCATATCATTCCTACTTTTACTATATGTTAGTGTTATTTTAGGTTTTATGTACTATTTGGTATGATTTGGTAGGTTATTTTTTGGGTCTGGGAATGCTCAAAATTTTTTCCCATATAAATTAATGGTAATTACTTCTTTGCCTTACGCCATTTCAGCTTACAAAAGGTTTCATAGGAACGCTCTATTTTCGGATAGCAGGTAAAACCTGTATAGCGATTTAAGCCCTTTGTGAGTAATTATGATGGGGAACACTTTGGATTCTTTTCGAACTTCATCGGCAGTTAGGCCTCAGCTGTGTAAGTCCACTTTGCTGAAGTGTTATCCTCCAGAAAGGTTTGCAAAGGTATCCTCTATCCAGGGCAGAGGATGTTGATCTAGTTTCAGTACTTGTTTGATGGTGACCTTAGAATCACCACAGATCCTAACAGACCCATTTTTCTTCGATTCTGGGACCACATGCATTGCCCATGGGCTGCACTCAACCTTGGAAAGACTTCCTTCAACCTCCATGCAATCTGACTCACTGGCTACTTTATCATAGATGGTATAAGAAACTGGATGGGCTTTGTAAATCTTGAATGTGGCATTTTCAGTTAGCACTATTTTACCTTTGATACGTCTGCATTTTCCAATGCCACCCTTGAACCCTGCTCTGGCATCATCCAAGCCCTTTCTTAATTTACTTTCAGTTGAGTGTATTGCAGTGGGTGGATTTGCAATCAAGTTGTAGTTATCTCAGCCAATCATGGCCCCACAATGCTGGCCCTGCTCTTTTTTTTTTACCACATACAAGCTCAATTTGGCTTGCTGGTTATTCTATTTCATGGTTACGAATTTAATTCCCACAGGAGTTATCTTTTCCCTAATATAAGTTCCTAGCTGGATATCTTCAGGCTTGAGACCAGTATCTTCGAAATGCCATTCAAACTCATTTTGTTGAATGACTCACACAGCCGAGCCAGTGTCCAATTCCATTTTAATTAATTTGCCACTCACTTCTGCTGTAAGTTTCTTGTTGGTTTTTATATTTAAATCTCAAGGCTACTCAGTCCTGCATCAATCTCATCATAATTAGATTTTTCATCAACAGCATGCAGATTAATGTTCTTATTGAAACTGCTACTTGACTTATTATCATTATCTCTTCCCTGTGCAGTCTATTTATTTTTGTCTGCCCGACATGCACTTCGTATGTGTCTACTTTGTCGAATTTTCTGCAAGTTTTACCTTTGAACTTAGACCATAGGACATAGAAGAAGAATTAGGCCATTCAACCCATTGAGTCTGCTCTGCTATTCCATCATGACTAATCCCAGATCCCACTCAACCCTGTACACCTGCCTTCTCACCATAACCTTTGATGCCCTGACCAATCAGGAAACTATCAATTTTCACTTTACATGTACTCAAGGTCTTGGTCTCCACATCCGTCTGTGGTGGAGCATTCCACAGATTCACTACTCTCTGGCTAAAAAAAAATTCCTCCTTACCTCTGTTCTAAAGACTAACCCCTCAATTTTGAGGCTGTGCCCTCAAGTTCTGGACACCCCCACTGTAGGAAATATCCTCTCCACATTCACCTTATCTAATCCTTTCAGAATTCAGTAGGTTTCAATGAGATTCTCTCCCCACCCCAACATTCTTCTAAATTCCAGTGATAACTTGCATTGGTCTGATATGTTGGAGCTCAGTTTGTCTGGCCAGGCCGGTTTCTGTTATGACACTGTAATTTTGTTTTCGCTCACTTTCATTCCTGACTGCAACTTAATTTCCTATCTCTCTGCTGTTTCCATCGATGTGAGTTATGATTCAGTTTGAAGTCCTTTTTCGATACTTTCATGTAAGATTCCACAAACTAAACGATCCTTGAACTAGCAACGCTCTGACCATTTCTTCAATTCAGCCACATATGTTGAAAGCCCAAACCATTCTGCAATCAACAAAGTTTTCAGTTCTGAATGTTCCTGCATTATTTTCACAATAGCAACAAAGCTTATTTCGGCTGGTTTGGTTGGAGTAGTCAAACTTCTAAGCAAATAGTATGCCTTTCCACCCAATATACTTATCAAAACTGCCACTCACTTTTAATTAGCTATTTCATTTCCTTCAAAATATAGCTCAATTTGCTCAGTATAGATCATTCTGTTATCTCTTGTGCAATCAAACATGTCTATCTTTCCAATTTAGTCAACCATTTCTGCTTTATTTATTTATTATTATTACCACTCGGTACTCACTATTTATGAATCCCTGAATTCGTCCATTTTCTGCCTTTTTTTTAAACTTGATCATCTCTGTCCTTCCTGAAGAAGCACGTGCTGCATTTTTTTTAACTCAATCATCCCTCTACTTGTGGAGAAAACCTGCTATGCTTTTTTTTTAAAAACTGCAACATCTCACTGCGCATCTGCAGGTAGTCTTCTGAAATTTGTTTTAAAAATTGCTCATTGTAACTTATGTTTTGCAACTCCAAACATAAAATTAATTGAAAAACACAGCTGGGGATAATGTGTATTTCCCTTTTGTTTTAGCGAGGTGCGTACTTGGATCTGCTCTAATTTGTCAACTGAAGTAACAGGTCTACAGCATGTGCCATCTCCTTGGCTCTTCACTCAACTCTGGAACATGCAGCAAAAATACATACATCAGGATGCTGTTTACCAATTACAGCTCAGCATTTAATACCATCCTACCCTCAAAACTATTCAGTAAACTCTGGGACTTGGGCCTCAATACCCCCATGTCCAATTGGATCCTGGTGTTCCTCACTTGTAGACCCCAGTCATTTCAGTTTGGTAATACCATCTTCTCCACAATCTCCATCAGCAGAGGAGTACTACAGGGGTATGTGCTTAGCCCCCCCCCCCTGCTCTACTCGCTTTACCCCTATAATGGTGTGGCTATGTACAACTCCAACACCAGATACAAGCTTGCTGACAACACCATTGCTGTGGTCTGTATCAAAGGTTGTGATGTATCAGCATACAGGAGCGAGATTGAAAACTTGCTGAGCGGTGTAATTACGGCAACCTCTCACTCAATGTCAATAAGACCAAGGAACAGATTGTAGACCTCAGGAGAGGGAAACCAGAGGTCCATCAGCCGGTAATCATTGGAGGATCAGAGGTGGAGAGAGTCAGTAACTTTAAATTCCTGGGTATCACTATCTCAATGGACCTTCCCTGGACCAATCGTATAAATATAATTGCAAGGGAAGCATGACAGTGCCTCTACTTCCTCAGGAGCCTGCAGAGATTCAGCATGTCCTCAGAAACCTTGGCAAACTTCTATAGAAGTGTGCTTGGCTACATTATGCCTTCGAGCGGAAAATCCCATAAAGGTAGAGGACTTTGGCCTAGTGCATCACGGGTAAAGCCCTCCCAACCATTGAGCGCATCTACATGGAACATTGCCGTAGAAAAACAGCACCCATCATCAAAGATCCTCACCACCCAGGCCATGCACTTTTCTTGCAGTTGCCATCAGGTAGAAGGTACAAGAGCCTCAGGACTCACACCACCAGATTCAAGAACAGTTACTACCTTCAACCATCAGGCTCTTGAACAAAAGGGGATAACTATACTCATTTTATTTCTGGTGGTCCCACAACCAATGGACTCATTTTAAGGACTCTTTACCCTGTTATTTCATGCTTTCATTACTTATTTATATTTGCATTGCACAGTTTATTGTCCATTAATCCTGTTTACAGTTACTGTTCTGTAGATATACTAAGTATGCCTGCAGAAGAAGAATCTCAGGGTTGTATGTGGTGACATGTATGTACCCTGATAATAAATTTTACTTTGAACTTATGGTGAGGAGACATACATATGCTATTCACGTACTTTTCCATATAATCAGCAATGAATTATGTAAACAAAATATGCTTAAACAATGTACAGGTGTCCTCCGCTTTCCAAACGTTCTCTTTACGACATTTCGTTTTTACGAAAGACCTACATTGGTACAGGTTTCCCCCGCCATCCAAAGGTAGAGCGTTCCAATGAAACAGTTCGTAAGCCGAAATGTCGTAAAGTGAAGAAGCAATTACCATTTATTAATATGGGAAACATTTTTGAGCATTTCCAGACCCAAAAAATAACCTACCAAATCATAGCAAATAACACATAAAACCTAAAATAACAGTAACATATAGTAAAAGCAGAAATGATATGATAAATATACAGCCTATATAAAGTAGAAATACTTTCTGCAATCATTGAAGTACTGTCTAGCGCAGCGAAAATCTCACGCATGCGCTGTCGGCGGAAGCACTCTCTCCAGTAACCTTTAAGCTATGAGGCTGCCAAATCATATCAAATAACAAATCATACTAAATAACACAAAAATACACAGCCCATATAAAGTAGAAATAATGTATGTGCAGTGTAGTTTCACTTACGGGAATTGGGATGGTGTGTTAGGCTGAGTCGTTGGAAATTGGGGTGGTGAGAGATAGGGGAGACTGGGGTGTCATCTCATCATAGTCTATTTCCAATAGGGCAGCCAGGTCATCATCTTCTATGTCTGCCTGCCTCGATGTCAAAGGTCGAGGTTTGTCGTCTACTGTGGCTGATGGGCAAGGCTTGAAAAATGACAGTATACTTGACTGCTGAGCCTTGCGCATTTTTAGATCATACAGTTCTTTGTAAGCACTCAAAACATCCTGCAAACCTGCCCTAAACCTACGTGCCCTTTCAAAATTAAAGTCATACTTTTCTGCAATCATTGCAGCACTGTCAATCGCATCGAAAATCTCACACAGCTGCTTCACGTTCAGTCCCTGGGCGACTTCATTTTCGCGACTGCGTTCGGTTTCAATCGTTATCCTTTCCTCTTGCAATTGCATCAGCTCTTCATCTGTCAATTCTTGGTCATGGGATGCCAAAACCTCTTCAACATCATCTTCGTCAACTTCTACAAACCCAGCCTCCTTAGCCAAGCTCACTATTGTCATATTTATTGCTGATGGTTTGAAGCCTTTAAAATTGTTCACTGCTTCGGGACATAGTTTCCTCCAAACGCCATTTCTCATCGAGACTGTTAGCCTATCAAGAGCATCTCTAATCTTGGCGATTGCCAGTTTTACATTGTAGTCTTTCCAGATCTCTCGCAAAGATGCTTCAGAGTTGCTCTCTCTGTCAATAACGCTTATAATAAAACGCATCACATTTTGCGTATAGTAAGCCTTTAATTGTGGCTGTTAGACCTTGGTCTTGGTCGAATGGCTGCAGCAACGATGTCGCATTCGGCGGTAAGAACGCAACACGAATGTTACGGCCATACTCGGTAATGGCAGGCGGATGAGCAGCACAATTATCGACAATCACAAGACACCTATTATCGAGGTTATTTTCTCTACAGTATTTTTCAACAAAAGGACTAACGTATCTGCTCATGTACTCAGAAAAAAGCACTTGGGTATTCCAACTGCTTGGATGTGAACGGAACACAACGAGAAGTGTTTTCTTATCAATGCCTTCAAGTGCCCTCAGATTTTCTGAATGGTACACTAGTAGAGGCTTAGTGGCATTAATAATAGGCATTAGGGTAAACCTGTCCTTCGATGCCTTGTGTCCCTTAGCCTGCTTTTCTTCTTTCGAAATAAATGTTTTACTCGGCAATTTTTTTCCAATAAATTGCATTTCGTCACAGTTAAACACTTGCTTATACGAATAACCACCTTCTGTAATTATTTTCTTCAGTTCTGCTGGGAGCCTTTCAGCAGCTTCAGTATCAGCCGAAGCACTCTCTCCAGTAAACATTAAACTATGAAGCTGCCCTCGCCTCAGAAACCGATCAAACCACCCGTGACTACCTTTAAATTCCACTTTCGCAATACTTTCATCACCAGCAGCCAGTGCTTTGTTTCAGCTTATTAAAAAGACTGACTGATTTCTCCTTAAGTATAAGATAACTTAAAGGAACACCACGTTTTGTACACCCATCAATCCACTCAAGTAATAGACTTTCCATTTTATCCATTACTGGATGCCGACTAAGAGAGACCACTTTGCTACGAACAGAACCAACAGTAACATCGGCAGCTTTCAAGATTTTTTCTCTCTGTGGTATAAATAGTGCGAATGGTGGATGCAGGCAAGTTCAACGTGTGGACAATGTTCTTACTTCGTTCACCACGATCGAAATGCTTAATTATGTCTAGTTTTACGCTGTGTAACACCCTTACAAGCTCTTTTAGGCTTTTCCAATACCTTCGAACTCCTCTTGCTAACGGATGCACAAAATAAATCGAGATAAAGCACGTGTTTAAGCAATGGCGGCTAGAATGCAGTTCCGGGGGCGGAGCTTGGCTGCTCGGGGCGCGCACTTTTTTTTCGCACGCCGCCATTTTTCGCGCGCTGCTTTTTTCGTAACAGTGAAAAAAACCTTCTGTTAGTGAAAACAGGGTACTAATGTAGGTCTTTCATGACAGTGCATTTTCGTAAAGCGAACGTTTGAAAAGCAGGGGACACCTGTACCTGTTTTCGTTAACCGAAAGAGGATTTTCGCTTTTACGAGAAAAGATGCTCGCTTTACCCCGAGAAAGACTACCATGACCATGAAGCCTTGCGCGGGCAGGTGTGTGCGCATGTGTGACGTGCGTGTACGTGCAAATGTGTGACGTGCACGTGCATGTACGTGCCGATTTTTTTTCCGACAAATCGATTTTGGCTCAAACTTCCCGATTCTGATAAGTGAAACTACACTGTATGTATATTATTTCTACTTTATATAGGCTGTCTATTTATCATATCATTCCTGCTTTTACTATATGTTAGTGTTATTTTAGGTTTTATGTGCTATTTGGTAGGTTACTTTTTGGGTCTGGGATCGCTCAAAAAATTTTCCCGTATAAATTAATGGTAATTGCTTCTTTGCTTTACGCCTTTTCGACTTACGAACAGTTTCATAGGAACGCTCTACATTCGGATAGCGGGGGAAACCTTACTGAAATGTTAAATGCACAACACAAAGGAAACTTTGCAACTTAATTCTTCAAATGCAAGCTTAATTCTGCCATCTCTGTACTGCATCTTCCTCCTGTATAAAATTTACTGTACTATGACAAATGAATTTTGACTATGGATTAGTACCTCACAGAATTATCGAATCCTTGCTTTTATTCTCCAACCTTCCCAAGATAGTCAGGATTCTATTCAACATTTCTTTTAATTTTTGTCCCTGTGATTCATGTGCATGAGCATAAATTTCCCTGTTTTCCTCCACAGCTCTTAATTTATTTCTCCATTGAGTGCAATTGTCTTTCTCTGATCCGAAGTAGATAACCTCATTCTTTGTCAGGTTGAACTCCATCTGCCAAAGTTGTTAGCAGGAGGTGTATTTCATCCTGCTGCTATTGCCAGAGAGTCTGCTGACATCAGCAGAAAGACTGCTAAGAGTGCAATGCATGAAAGATACAGCAGCCGTTCCTAAATTGATATTACATTTTAAGACTTTCCCAGTTGAAGTACTATTTTTAATCCTATTTTCTAATATTAAATTAATAGCTGGTAATAGATTAAAGAAAGTTTTTTTCTGAGTTACAAGAAACATGCTACCTTCCCTTTTATTCTTTCAGCTTCTTAGGAAACGCCACATCGGGAATGATATTGTGACCATAGTGCTGCAAGAACCCGGGGCCCTGCCCTTCACCCCGAAAAACATTCGCTCTCATTTTCAGCATGTCTTCGTCATTGTAAGAGTACACAGCCCTTGCACTGAGAATGTCTGTTACAGGTAATTTATTTATTTGTTGAAGTACCGCACAAAATAGGCCCTTCTGACCTTTTGGGCTGCACTGCCCAGCAATCCCCTATTTAATCCTAGCCTTACCATGGGACAATTTATAATGACCAATTAACCTATTAACCACTACATCTTTGGACTGTGGACAGAAACTGAACACCCAAAGGAAATCCACAATCACAGGGAGAACTGACAAACTCTTACAGACAGCGGTGAGATTTGAACCTGGGTCAAAGGTACACTACCATTTACTGTACCATATGCTATCATTTACATCTCAATGCTGCAGTGTTTTCAGGAAGGTCGTGCAGTTGATATATAAAATTTGGCCTGTCGTAGCCGATGTGTTAATGTAGCCTGCAGTCCTTCTCAGTGGCAAACTATAGTCAGAGATTATCAATATATGTATTTCTATTTCTCCCTTAAGGTCTTTGACAGTGGAAGTGCCAGATTGTTTATCAAAATCTGCCCCAAATTACATTCACGGTTGTGACTGAGAGTATCCTCTATGCAGAGAAAGAGACAATCCCATATTCTAAATAATTATGCCCTGCACAATTAGTTCTTAAAGCCAGATTACCTATTTCTACTCAATAAATAGTGTAATTTTGAATGATGTATAATGATTTCTTAAAACAAATGTTTTAATGCCTTATACTCCCAACTTAATATGAAGATTAGAGCTGAAGCATCCAAAGTTTGTCCTCTTTGGTAAGTATCACAGGCCTGCGCTGAATGTAAAATAGACAGCAAACTACCTATGCTAAAATCTTGTCTGTCATCAGATCAGGAAGTAATTGTGTAGTTATGTCCAATAAAAGTAACCAGGATTCTTGTTTTGTAGTGTCGCTGTGGCAAGATCAAAAGATGTGCCTGCGTTTGGACCACCCATTCCCAAAGGAGTCACCTTCCCCAAGTCGACTGTCTTCCGGGACTTCTTATTAGCTAAAGTGATCAATGCAGAAAATGCAGCTCACAAGTCAGAAAAGTTCCGTGCTATGGCAACGAGGACCCGGCAGGAATATTTAAAAGACTTGGCAGAGAACAGTGTCACCAACACACCAATCGATCCTTCTGGAAAATTTCCTTTTATTTCTTTGGCAACAAAAAAGAAAGAGAAATCAAAGCCTTACCCCAATGCGGAAATCTACAGTTTGGGAACCCTTGTATGGAATGTCCATGCAGAGGACTACAGCTGTGCTACTGAAATTGACTGTTTACTGGGTATCTCCAATGAATTTGTGGTACTCATTGAAGAGAATTCCAAGCAAGTAGTGTTCAATTGCTCCTGCAGGGATGTTATAGGCTGGACTTCAAATCTTACGACAATTAAAATCTTCTATGAACGAGGAGAGTGCATTTTTGTCAGGACTTTTAATAATAATGTCGAAGAGATTAAAGAGATAGTTAGAAGGCTGGAGGTAAGCTATTGTTTCATTACTCTTAAAGCAATTAATTCAGTGTTTACTTCAATTGTGAGAAATCCTTTTCTTACAGCTGCATTGTTTGACTTGGACCTAACTCTGATTGAAACAATATGTGTTCTACTTTAACAAAGAGAAAACCACAATTCTTTTTATTGTGATTGTTTCCTATAAAGATATTGCTTAACCAGAAGCAGACTGAGAATCAGAGCATATAGTCTTAATAATACCATTCTGTGATACTTTCCCGAGCTATGCTGTAGCTCAGGACAAACTTCAGTGGTCTGATTGGATCTGCATGCTACATGTAACAGCTGGCACTTAGCTGCTTATTAAGCACCTCAGTACCAGTGTGTCTTTGCGATGAAATATCAAGCTTCAAGTTCATTTGAAATCAATCTCAATCTGACTGGACTGTGTTGCTGATCTCTCCAATGTCTAGAGAACGTGAGACTGGCAGAAGTGAACTCTGAACCATGGGGTAATCAAAGAACCTGAAACTTAGTGCTCCTGATCATGAAAGTAATTTAGCTGAGCTAAGATCACAAGTATCTGAAAGATTGAGTACACTTAAGATCTATTTTTTAAAAGATGATTGAAGTAGATTGTAGTGTAGATGTTAACTTCAGGAATTACAGCTCCGCTTTCAATCCTGCTATCAGTGATATGGATCAGTAAGTCCAACCACTGTTAGCAGACTTCTGAATTAATGCTACTCAGTTGACCTTTCCTTCTGGGGGAGTGGGACTTTGAGTGAATACCTGTCGTGTGGTCTTCAGTGAGGTCAGCAATGCTGTGAATCTGATTTTTGAGCTGACTGCAGCCCATAGTGGGGTTTCAGCAAAAGCAATACGGAGGGAGCACTTAGCTTGTGTTGATGCTTGGAGAACAAGACTGAAAGCCAAAAGGTCCCCCAGCAATCCTGGATCACTTGGTTAATTAAATTTTTACTTTTGATCCCGATCACGGATCATTTTACATTTTCCTAACACACTGCATCACTGTATAGTATGGAAGATGCACCGCAATGGACAGCAAGGCTCTACAACAGGTAGTCAAAACTGCCCAATGTATCACCACACCAGCCCACCCACCATCAAGGACATATATACAGCAAGGTACCAGGAAAGGGACAACAACATCATGCAAGTTCCCACCCATCCTGCTCATGGGCTCGTGCATCAATCCAATATGCACTTGCATTTAGATTGCAACTTCCATGACTTCTGTGATCCTAACCTGCTTTATAAGTAATGAAGTTCAGGTGGAAATGTATTCAATGTTTTATCATAACGATTTGGTGAACTTGTACAATTTGCTCAAATGTCAAAACCAGGCAATTTCATAGAATTTGTTCCTATGGAACAATGTCTCTAGGCGTCTTTTTAACCATACTTTTTATGAAGAGCACAGAGAAATTACCTTGTTAAAATCAAATGGACTCAGCTAGTCTTCAGTTCTTCATAAGTTAGTTCCATGTCAATCACATTCTTCACTATTCCTTTCATTCTTTACATTAACCAGTTTAATAGATGACCCTTGTCTTTTAGTGTAAAAGATTTATGGATTCCTTCTTTCCCATGATCACATTGTGTTCCCAGGCTTTGGTTTTTGGGAAGTTTAATTAATTAGACTTTGCTGTCTGTTTTTCATTTCCAGGAAAGTTGTGAAGTTGTTTAAAATTTGTCCTGTTGGTAGTGAGGATTGGGTATGGCCAGATCATGTTGAGGCAAGATTTGATTAGTAGTTATTATATAAGTACTACTGGCAGTATAACTAATTGCCAGAAAATAACAAAAAATAGACAGCTTGGATTTTAGATTTTGTTAATGTGTAAAAATAAAGACATTAAAATTAAATTTTCAGTTTTTCTTGAGAGTATATATTTTGCCCAGTGGTTTGTCATGTTGCTCTGTTGATTATTTAGCAAGAATGAACTACATCTGTTGTGTTTAAATAATATTTTAAGTGTTCTGACATTAATTTTAATTGTTAACCAAGTAATCCAGTAGAGACACATGGTTCATTTTAAATTAATTTACTTTGGTTTGGCAGGTCAAAGTTTTCCACCCTTCGTAAAACCAAGGCCACGTGCTTGTCTTGTGTTCATTACGTTTAACTGAGTATATTTTAACAATTTGAGCACAACAGATTTCTTCAGTTTTCCTTTGTCCAAACATCCATAATCATCTCTCAACTATTTATCTAAGGCTTTCCTTAACAATATTTACTGGCATAAAATACTGCCAAAGACACCCAGCAGATTTGCTTTCTCTTGCTCTTCAAAAACTCTTATAGAGCTAAAAGCTTGGAAAATATTAAAGTTTTAAAACTTGTTTCCTCATAGGAGAAGGATTTTGGACAAAATTTAAAGGAAAAACTTAAAAGATAATTAAATCTTTTAATTGAGGCTTGCTGTTTTCAAGCTCCCTCCTTATTGCAACCTTCTTTGCCATTTGCCAGCAATATTCCTATCGTCGCTGCTTTCTTCATTGTTCCTAAATTCAAGGATATTTCCACTTTTTCTTTCACTGCCTTGATTTGTCATTTTGGATTCATGTCAAGTTTGCCCATGACAGAATAATAGTGTGGCTCATCACTAACAAGGATGAGATGTCCTACAGAGGATGTGGAAGAGCTTCAGGCCTAGTGGCAGACAAATAACCTCTTCCTGAATGTCAACAAGGCAAAGAAGACGATTATTGACTTCAGCAGAACTCGCATCACTCACTCGCCCCCCCCCCACCTTACATCAGCAGCGCAGCACTGGAATCTGCAAGCAGTTTCAATCTCCTGGCAGTGCATATCTCGCACAACCTCTCAAGGACCCAAAACACATCTTACACAATGAAGAACTCACCAACCACCTCTACTTTCTGAAGAGAGCTGAACTATGCACATCGATGCTCACAATCTTTTGCAGACGTGCAGCAGAGTTTCCTAACGCGCTGCATCTCTGCACGGTACAGAAATTGCACCACAATGGACAGGAAGGTGCTACAGCAGGTAGTCAAAACTGCCCAGTGTATCACCACACCAGACCACTCACCATCAAGGACATATATACAGCAAGGCACCAGAAAAGGGACAACAACATCATGAAAGATCCCACCCACCCTGCTCAGGGACTATGTGTCCCACTCCCATCTGGGAAGAGGCTATGCCAGGACCACCACGCTCAAAAACAGCCCAAGCAGTTGATCAACACCTTCACCCATTAAGCTACCACACTACACCACCCACAAACACTACTTTATCATTTCCTATCGCTCACCTATGTACAGACACCCCTCTACCTGCCATTACTTTATGGACGTACAATCAATCTATTTATAATAAGCTACCTCATGCATTCATATTTACAGGTTTCCCCCGCCATCCGAAGGTAGAGTGTTCCTGTGAAACGGTTCGTAAGCCAGAATGTTGTAAAGCAAAGAAGCAATTACCATTTATTTATATGGGAAAAATTTGTGAGCGTTTGCAGACGCAGAAATAACCTATCAAATCATGTCAAATAACACATAAAACCTAAAATAACAGTAACATTTAGTAAAAGCAGGAATGATATGATAAATACACAACCTTTATAAAGTAGAAATACTTTTCCACAATCATTGCCTGCACTGTCCACTGTAGCGAAAATCTCACGCAAATGCTCTCGGCAGAAAATCTCATGCAAGCACTGTTGGCAGAAACACTCTCTCCAGTAACCTTTAAGCTATGAAGCTGCCAGATCGTACCAAATAACACATAAAAATACACAGCCTATATAAAGTAGAAATAATGTATGTACAGTGTAGTATCACTTACGGGAATCGGGAAGACAGCTTGCCGAGCACACTGATGATGGTGTGTTAGGCTGAATCATTGGAGGTTGGGATGGTGCAGTGGCCCCCACCCTCCGGGCAGCGACCCGATACCGATCCGCAAAGCATGCAGGGGTACAGCAGTAGCCGGGACACACCCAGCACATCTTTAAGAAAAAAGCTGAAATAAACAAGCTAATTAATTAGTTGCCGCCCGGCACCTAATTAATTAGCATGTTTATTTTGGCTTTTTTCTTAAAGATGTGCTGGACGTCTCCTGGCTACTGCTGCATTCTCCGCGAATCGGTATCTGGCCACGGCCTGGGAGTTGGGGTGGTGGGACACTGGGGTGTCATCTCATCGTTGTCTGTTTCCATTAGGGTAGGCAGGTCATCTTCTTCTATGTCTGCCTGCCTCAATGTCACTTTCGGTCTGTTCGCTACTGCCTTCAGTTTCGATTGTTATCCTTTCCTCTTCCAACTGCATCAGCTCTTCATTTATCAGTTCTTGGTCATGGGATGCCAAAACCTCTTCAACATCATCTTCGTCAACTTCCACAAGCCAAACTCACTTTGTCCTTACTTCGTTCACCACAATCAAAACGCTTAATTATGTCTAGTTTTACATTATGTGTAACACCCTTACGGGCTCTTTTAGGCTTTTCCAATAACTTAGAACTCATCTTGCTAATGGCTGCTCACAGGCACGTGTTTAATCAATGCCGGTTAGAATGCAGTTCCGAATCCGGGGGAGAGCGGCTGTTTGGGGCATGCGCTGATTTTTTTTTGCGCGCTGCCTTTTTTCGTAACAGTGAAAACACCTTCTGTTAGCGAAAACAGGGAACTATTGTAGGTCTTTCATAACAGTGAGGTTTCATAAAGCAAACATTCGAAAAGTGGGGGACACCTGTATTGTGTTTTTATAATTATTTTGTTTTTTATCCAGAGCAATAATTATTTGGTCTACCTGACTGGCAGACTGCAGTTTGTGCAGCTTCAGAGCTGTGTGTCAGACATGGCTATAAGCAGCACTGGGGCCCCACAGGGGACTGTATTGGCTCCCTTCCTGTTTACCCTGTATACCTCAGGCTTTAGATACAAGACTGAATCATGTGATCTGCAAAAATTCTCTGATGACTCAGCTACAGTTGGGTGTATATGGTGAGGACAGGAGGATGAATACAGGGCCCTGGTGGAGGACTTTATCAAATGGTGCAAGCTGAATCATCTGCAGCTCAACATCAGTGAGACAAGGGGAGACAGTGATGGACTTCAGGAAAACTAAGCCTGCACTGCTCCCTGTTACTATTGATGGTGAGGACCTACAAGTACCTAGGTGTGCACCTGGGTGACAAATTTGAGTAGAGCACCAACACAGAGGCTGTGTACAGGAAGGGCCAGAGTCACCTCTATTTCCTGAGGAGACTGAGATCCTTTGGAGTATGCAGACCTCTCCTTCACATGTTCTACCAGTGTGTTGTTGCCAGTACAATCTTCGATCCAGGGCTGTGCTGGGGCAATGGCATCAACATGGGTGATGCCAACAGGCTCAATAAACTGATTAGAAAGGCTGGCTTAGTTATAGGAATCAAACGACACACTGGCGGCTGTGGTAGAACAAAGGACCCTATGGAAAATCCTGGCAATTCTGGACAATGTTTCTCACCCACTGTATGCCACCTTGGCTGAACAGAGGAGCACTTTTAGTAATAGACTAAGACAACTGTGCTGCTCCAAAGAGCGCTATCTGAGGCCATTCTTACCCTTGGCCATTAGGCTCTATAATGAGCCAACCTATAGGTGGGGAAGTGATGACCCGCTCCTGTTAGACTGTTTGAGGTAAGTTATTTGTTTTACTCTTTCTTACTTTTCTTCTAATATTTGTATATCTGTGCACTTGTTATGCTACTGTGACACTGTAATCTCCTTTGGGATTAATAAAGTATCTACCTATCTTTCTATCTTAATTGTTCGGTGCTAAGCATAAATCACAGGTCGGTACCATAACAGACAACACAATAGCAACCAACATTTTACAGGACAATAGTGCAAACAACCATAAGCAATCAACAATAGGCAGGATGTTCATATGCACAAACATCAATAATCAAAGTTAAATAAGTGTGAACATATGGGCACTTATCAACAGAACAAGGAAAGCAGGAAAGACCTTTTAACTGATGTTGTGCAGGGACATTTGGGTATTACACTTATGTGAAATTTGTTGAGAAGCTGGACAGCTATAGGAAAGAAGTTTTGGAGATGATGTGTAGTCCTGCTGGTGGTGATGGACTTGTAGCATGTCCTTTTTGGCAATATGTTAAATAGCTGGTTGCTAGTCTGGGTGGAGTCAGTAGTAATTTTTTCAGCTCTTTCCTTCATGATGAATAGGCCTTTTAATATCAGTTGCTAACAACCAATGATCTTCAGGGATTGAACTACTCACTGCAACCTGGACTTTGAGAGGGAGGAAGCGCGGGAAACCAGACAGTGGTAGAGGAGGTCCTAACATTCTAAATGATGGTTGAGTAAAAATTCATCAGGATGTATCTTGAGATGTTGTTTTCTAAGCTGGCATAGGAGGAACAATCTCTGCTGGGCTTTCCTAACGATGAGCAGGATATGCTTTTCCCACTTCAATGTATTGGTAATGGTAGTCTGCAGGAATTGGAATGACTCGACCATAGACACTGCCTGATCATTAATTTCCAAGGGATGGGCAAGTAGGGAGTTGTCGGCAGAAGTCAATCCTCATTTCCATTAACTTGATAGGATGTGTTACAAGCACACCATGCTACAAGATGGTCTACCTCTCTTTGATAGCAGGTCACATCATTATTAGAGATAAGACCAACTACAGTCCTTTCATCTGCAAACCTTAGGATTTTAATGGACATGCCTGTGAAGGTGCAGTCCTTTGTATAAAGTGAGTACATGGGTGAAAAAACACAGCCCCGTGGAGAGTCTGTTCTTACAGATACTGGATTGGACAAGTAGGAGCCCAGCTTTACATACTGCTTCCTTCCTGTCAGGAAGTTTGTAATCCACTGACAGATACTGTAGGGTGCAGCTAGCTGGGTTAGCTTGCTGTTGAACAACTCTGGAACAATAGTGTTGAAGGTGGAGCTAAAATCCACAAGCAAGATCCTCAGATCGGTGTTGGGGGAATCCAAATGTTGAAGAATGTAATGAAAACCACAGGTTGACTGCATCCTCAACTGAGCGATTTGCTCTATAAGCAAATTGTAGTGGGTCAAGAAAAGGATCAGTAATCGGTAAAGTTAAGCCAACATTGGACTTTCAAAAGTTTTCATAATTACTGAAGTCAGAGTGACTGGCCTATAATCATTAAGTCCAGTGATCTTGTCTTTCTTGAGAGCTGGAATGATTGTAGCAACTTTGAAGCATCTTGGAGTCCTCCATAAATGCAGGTGTTAAGTATCTTAGTGAAGACAGGTACTAGCCGATCCGCACAATGCTTTAGAGTACCAAGTGAGACATCATCAGGGCCTGCAGCTTTCCGAATGCCCTCTTTCCCAAATAGTTTGCAAATGCCTTTCTTGCTTCATGGAAAATATAGCATGAGGTAGAGGGGCCGCTGAAGAAGGTGCATGGGACTGGGGTGAAAGGAGGATGATGGTGGCATTGAAGAGGTTGTGAAAGGGAGGAGGGGAGGGCTGATGACAAAGATGACAGGGGGCAGGGGGCCAGCTAAGGGCTCAACATATAAGGATCAGGGGAAGTGAAAAGTGATAGATGTTTATTGTCTTTATCAACTCTGCAATAAAACTACTTGAACTGATGGGCCAAGCTAGGGGAGCTCTTCTGTTTGAAGTTGGTAAGACTTTTCAGGGAACTCCAGGTTGCCTGGCTATTGTTGTTGAAGTCTCTTTCTAGCTGATCCTTGTAAATGGCATCTGCCACCTTCAGAGCCTTATTAAACTGTCATTTTGCATTTTTTATTCCTCTCTTGTTCCAGACCTGTAGGCATGATCTGTTGCAAATCTAAGAGTCCTCAACTCCTTGGTGAGCCATGGCTTGTCATTGTTATATCTCACAATGATCTTTTTAGGAAGCACACATATTACAGAAGGATATGTTGGATGTTACTGTCTGAGCATATTCATCTACACTGCTACACCAGCCTTATGTGGCCTTCCAATCCAAGGAGCCTAAATGGTCTCTCAGCCTTCCAACAGCCTCAGGAGTCCAATACCATCTGATGGTCCTGGTTGGCTTAGACCAGTGGTCCCCAACCTCCGGGCCGCAGACCAATACCGATCCGCAAAGCATGCAGGGTTGCAGTGGTAGCCAGAACGCACCCAGCACATCTTTAAGAAAAAAGCCAAAATAAACAAGCTAATTAATTAGGTGCCGCCCGGCAATCGCCTGTGATCTGGGCTGACATTTATGTGCCGAGCGGCACCTAATTAATTAGCTTGTTTATTTCGTTTTTTTTCTTAAAGATGTGCTGGGTGCATCCTGGCTACTGCTGCCCGGAGGTTGGGGACCACTGGCTTAGACCAAGGGTTCCCAACCTTTTATATCCCTAGCCAATTGCTCCCTGGTTTAGACTGAAGCTTTGTTGTTTGCTTTTAATCCCCAAGGAAATCATGTTGTTGGTAATAGATTTATTTTATTGCCTTTTCCAACCGCATCACTCCCACAGACAGCATCAGAGGTCAGGAGCTAGCAGGTAATGAGTAATTCAGTTGAGGGAGGTGATATGCAGATGGGTGCAAATGATGTCAGAGACTGAAAGGTGATGGGCGGAAGTGACAAGTGGCTGAAGATGGTGAAGCTGCCTACCTGCTGCACCATTGTGTCATTCCTTTTAATATCAAGTTCAAAGAGTAGATTTGAGCACCATGTGTGTGTTAAATATAGGGGGAAATAATATCCACTGAGTCTGTATGGGAGAACTCAAAAATATGAAACGTACAGTTACTCTGATAGGATTATTCGATGGACCCCCAAAAGCCACTGGGACATTGAGGGAGACAGGTTAGGGAAAGACTTGGAAACAACAGGGCAGTTGTAGTGAGTGACTTCAACTTCCCCAATATAGTCTAGGACTTCCTTAGTGCAAGAGAGTTAGATGGGGAAGAATATATGACGAGCATCCATGTAGGTTTCTTAAATCAATATATAGATAGTCCCAACAAGCAGAGAGACTATACTGGAACTGGTATTGGATAATGAGTTTGGCCAGCTATTGACCTTTCAGTAGATGAACATCTAGGGAACAGAGACTGCAAATCCTTATTTTTTAAGGTAGGTATAGATATGGATAAATACAGACCTTGAGGGAGAGTATTTAATTGGAGCATAGCAAATTATAAAAATATTAGTCAGGAATCAGGCTGAGGGGTGAGTTAATTAGGAACAGCTGTTTTCAGGCAAGTCCACATCCGACATATGGAGAATGTTTAAAGACTAACTGTACAGGGTATAGGACAGGTATGTTCCAGTAAGGAGAAAGGACAAGAAGGACAAGGATGGCAAGGTATGGAACTTGGATGTCGAGAGATGGTGAATTTAGTCAAAAAGAAAGAGGAAGCATATGCAAAATCAAACAGAGACCTTGACAATTATAGAGAAGCCAGAAAAGTACTCAGGTAAGGAATGAGGAGTGGTGGGAGCGTGGGGGCTAAGAAAAGTCATTGGCAAATGGGACTAAAGAGAAACCCAAGGGATTCTTTACATACATTAAGAGCAAGAGGATAACTAGGAAGCAGGTAGGACCCCTCATGGATAGGGAAGGAACATGTGCATGGAGGAGATAGAGGATGTGAGTAAGGTCCAAAATGAGCACTTGAATTAGTATTTACTAAGGAGAAGGACATGGAGGAACAGGAAGATCAGTGTGAAGCATGCTAATTTACTTTGACATTTTGAGATAAAGGAGGAGGTAGTGTTTGGTCACAATTCTGGTACTCTGGTTATGTTCTCAATGGGTGCTCTCTGTCAGAAACTTGCAAGTTTACAACATGTTTCTTCTGTTTCCTTTTGCATCCCAAAGAGATGCTTCTCAAAACATTCTTTTGCCAATTTAGTGTTAATGAACAGTAGGAGAATCAGATGGAAGTCTTTTGGCAAGTGAGAGAGAATAGTAAGTTGTGTAATGAATTTTCTTTGGTCTGGAAGCCAGCATAGATTGGACTGAATGGCTACCTCCCTAATCCATTGCACTTCTTAAATGGGTCATAAATTATTGCAGGCTATTTGCAGGATTATTTCTTCTGGCTAATTAGGTTTTTTTTAAAACGCAAACAACAGGAATTCTGCAGATGCTGGAAATTCAAGCAACACACATAAAAGTTGCTGGTGAACGCAGCAGGCCAGGCAGCATCTCTAGGAAGAGGTGCAGTCGACGTTTCAGGCCGAGACCCTTCGTCAGGGTCCTTCGCCAGAGATGCTGCCTGGCCTGCTGCGTTCACCAGCAACTTTTATGTGTGTTGCTAGGTTTTTTTTACTTAGGTGGTTTAAAACTTTAGTCATCAGCGAGTGATCTGTCTGATGCTCGGGTAGGGTTTTGATGGTTTGTTAAAAAGCTTGTGCTGAAACATTGATTACAGACATGGTTGACTTAGAGGGTGTTTCTCTTGATATTGAGCATTACTGGGAAAACACAAGAGCCTATGCATATTTGCTATTTGGAAGAAACCGAAGAAGGAGGACGAATGGACTGTCAGAGCTGTATTTACCAAGGGAATTTAGGAAACAATTTTCAGCAGGGGATTAAATGCTTGAGGACAGAATCTGTTTTTGTGTGATTTACCCCCACTGATTGTCATCATGATACACCTCCCCCTTTTAATGGATACAGTTTGTTTTGAAGTGCCTCCAACATCCTGAGACATCAGACTCCCTGTTGATGCATGCAGACGAAAAAAGTGCGAGTATTGCTGGATTTGGGAAACTAATAGCAGGCGGTCAGTTATGGAGCTCGAGACACAGATGCAAATTAAAATTGCACAATTTCCTTTCCCATTTTCTGATGTCAGACAATTTTTCCTTAAAGATTTGTCTCAATGCTACCTAACTTTATTTATATATTGCATGTACAATCAGTCAGTCTGTGGTTATTGATTTGTATTTTTAACACATTTTATAATTTTCCAGGTGGTGTGTTTTTATTAATTGTTTAATGACTAGGAGAAGCTTCCTGTCTAAAGATTAAGCTGGAATTAATTACAGGTTTATACATAACAGCAGTAAAATATTAATTCATAGAGATTTGAATACCAGTTATAACATCAATTCAAAAAAGAAATTAAATGCTTTGAGAGCTTTTTATTTGGCAAACCATTGTTTCCATTAAGTCAGTGTTCTCATTCTTTCTCTCTCTTTGCTTTCATCCATTTCCTTTATTCTTGTTTCCAAGTTGAGATCTAATTATCGGTTTGATTACTTCGTCATAATTTGAGAGTTTTAGTGGAAGCTATTTAGTTTGAATAAATATTTGTTTTACTCTTTGTTAATTTTGTCTACATTTTGAACAGCAACTTCTAAATATAGTAGTAGTCTTGCTGGAGAAAAGTCTGAATGTTTTGCATGAATAAAGCAAATAAAAGACTGATTCATTAATTGTTGTACCTCATAAAAGCAGGAATCCTTTTTGACCAACTGGGGTTCATAGATGCACGCTTGAGTTAAATGCCTCCAATTTAACTCCTCCCGTGTTCTGACAGGCTTCTCAACATTCTATAAACTTAAAATATTTTAAGACCATCTGATAGCCTGTACCATCCCACATATCTATCATCATGTCATATTTAATAAATGTTGCCGCCTAGTTAACAAATATCTGTGATATGAAATTCTCATTCTTGTGTGTAATGCTTTCATTTTTCTCATCCCTCCATTTGTCTGTTACTTGTCTGTCTTCTGCATGTACGCTCCAAAAGTCCCTATGCCTCACAGTCAGTCAAATCCACAAGCTCTCGAACTCCTAAACTGAACATTGCCATTCTTCCACTTCTTTAAGGCCTGACTCTCTCAACCAAGCTTTTTCTCGTCACTGTTTTTGGCTTTGGTTTAGTCTGAATAGTTATCTAATTGTGCCTCTGTAAATAGTTTGCAGTAGTTTTGAAGTTATTGTCTTAAATGTGCAAAATTAATGAAAAGTCATTGTTGATCTGACATTTCAAAACAATATGTTAAAGGCTGTGAATAGGATGATGCTTTATATAATTCAAGACTAAGGATTATCTTGATCAGATTGTTACAAGTTTATTGTCTTGAGCATAGGGTATAAATGCCATGAAAATTTTGTAGCTCTGTACATTACATATATGACAAATATAAATTGCACATAATGCACAACAAAATAAACATAACAGCATTAGTGTAAATTGAAGAAAGTATTGTCCAAGATAAAATTAAGCTTTTCTCAAGTCGGTGGAAGAACCTCATGGCAGTGGGGCAGAAACTGTTGTTGAACCTTGAGGTGTGGGTCTTCGGGCTCCTGATGGCAGCATCACAGAGGACGTGGCCCAGGTCATGAAGGTCCTTCCTGAGTATCACCTCGTGTAGATGTCCGCAGGGGTGAGGAGAGCTGTACCCATGAATTACTGGCTGAGTGGACTTCTCTCTGTAACCTCTTGTGCTCCGGTGCATTGGAGTTCCAATAGAGGGCCTTGATGCAACTGGTCAGAATGCTTTCCACTGTACATCTGTATAACTTTGTCAATCTTTGATGACATGCCAAATCTCCTTAAACTTCCCCAGAGCTGTCACCATGCACAAATGTCTGCTCTCAGATAAGCTGCCATTTCCTTCCATTGACCATCGATGAGGCCCAGCCCTTAGATTCATGCCTTCATGGTTGGACCCAGGATCGTTCCTCCAAGATGCTGATGCCCAGGAATTTGAAGCTCCTTTCCTTTAATGAGGACTGGTACTAGTTCACTTGACCTTCCCTTCCTAATCTACATAACATGTTACTAAACACAGGATCAAATATTCTAAGGACTGAGACAGCCAGGGTTGTGTGATGCAGCAGTTAACAGTCCCATTTCCAGTAGTCCCATTTTCCCTCTTATTTTCCTGAAACCTGTTTCTCTTGTATATCTATCAACCAAAGCCTGATCCTCCTGCCACCCATAGTGGCCATTTAAACAATCAGCACATCATTGGTACGTTGGTAGAAAGCAGAGTGGTAACAGGTCGTGCCCAATGTCAGAATCAAACTTGGGTCACCGGAGCTGTGTGGGAGCACAATTAACTGCTGCGTCACACAGCCCTGGCTGTCTCTGTCTTTAGAATACTTGAACCTGTGTTTAGTCACCTCTCCCAGCTTCTCTTGTTTGCTTCCTAACATCAGTTCCAGTATATGTTACTGCAAAATACCTGTAAAAGTGCAATCTGTGTGCTGACACTGGAGATTATAACTACGTTTGTATTTGTACACGTAGACTTGCATACTGTATAAAGCATTGTATTTTCTAACCAGTCGTAACATTGATCTTTTCCTCTTTCAGGTGACCACAAAGGGGTGTGAGACAGTTGAGATGACATTACGGAGAAATGCTCTGGGCCAGCTTGGTTTTCATGTCAACTATGAAGGGATCGTGGCAGATGTTGAACCTTACGGCTACGCTTGGCAAGCAGGACTGCGGCAGGGGAGCAGACTAGTGGAGATCTGTAAAGTTGCTGTGGCTACTCTAACCCATGAACAAATGATTGATCTGTTGCGAACATCTGTAACTGTTAAAGTTATCATCATTCCACCCCATGAAGATAGCACTCCTCGCAGGTATAGTTTGTGAATTCTCTGCCATTCTAATCTGTCTGATCACAGTACTCTGTGGATTGTAGCTAGTCGGCAGCTGCTCATTCAGTGTGATGGATACTCTGTGATAAGATCTGATTCACTCACTTTTGTAATTAAGAATAAGTTACTGCAGCAAGTTAAGTAGTGGAAAAGGGAACAGAGTTCAGACATTGCAGGAGTATTTGAAGATCAATTATTTTTGGATTCCAATTATAATTACAGTCTATTAATCAAACTGCACTTCAATGGCACTGAGAAATATCTTGTGAGATCTTTTATATGCTGATTGTGACCATGTTAATATGTTGCTTCAAATCTTTACATAACATGATTTTGTCTAGTTCTGAATCTTGATGAGATGGATTTAGGTTGGCACAGTGGACCTTCTGGTATAGCTGCTGCCTAACATTTCCGGTGACGCAGGTTCAATCCTGATCTCCAGTGTGGAATTTACACGTTCTCCCTGTAGGTTAATTGTTCATTATAAATTGCCCTCACTTTAGGGGTGAGTGACAGAACCTGTGAATAGTTGAGGGGAATATGGGGAGAACAAAGTGGGGATTAGTCCAAATGGGTGCTTGATGTTTGATGTGGACTTTGTGAACCAAAGGGTTTGTTTCTGTGCTGAATGGCTGTAAATCCATTTTTAAGGTTCCTGAGATTGTTGTTCATTTTGCCACAGTAGAGACATTTCTTTTAGCCATTAATGATTGTTTTCGGCTTTCAGAAGTCCTTCAGGTTGGATATAAGGATCGCATATGAGAGTATGTGCGACAAGTATAGATGAGTACGTGATAGTTAGAATTAATGCGGTGTTTTTATGCTGTATGACTCTATCACATAATTGCTGATGGCTTGGAAACAACTGAGGTCTGCTCACCTTTGACTTAATCCATTAGTGAAAGCATGTCACCTACATCAGTCGGATAATCTGCCCACATCTGAAGAGATGACTAATTAGGCTGTCTTCTCTGGATGAGCAACTCGCACATTGTGCTACTTTCTGGTTTACAAGGGTACAGAGAACTGTAATGTTTCAAACGGGGGACTCTCCCACAGACACCCTCTGCAGAAATACTCCCTAATGCTTAAGCTATAGTTAGTTCAGCTTGCTTGCCAAAGGAATACTTTTGTTCACTCAGAACTCATGCAAACTATAGTATCTAAAATCAGCAATCATTTTCAAATGCCTCAATTCTGTGTCCCTGGGATCACTACAGCTGAATTACAATGAGTGGGAAATCTCATGTTTACTGTGCCATTTTCAGGAAGGGCCCAGTTTGTGATTTGTGTCTTAAAATTACAAATGCCTTTTCAGATAAAATAAAATTATGTGCAGACTTCAGAACCAATATCAAAATAACATTTTAAAGGGGATGAATGAGCACTGAGACCTTAAATGTTTATGAAAACTTTTATAATGGTAGGTCAAATTGATATGCCTAGTTCTTTTTAGAAAAAAAGTATACATTTTACAAACGGGTGTAGAGCAAACAAAAAGCAGCCATCCAAACTAATGCTTACATTTCTGAATGAGAACTGTGTTCAATTGTATGAACTACCCTTTATGAATAATGTTAAGGCCTTGAAAGGATGTCATGAGAATTCCAAGAATGTTATCGGAATGAGGGGGTCCAGTCCTCTGCAATATCTGACATTACTCTCCTTTAAGCAAAGAAGTTGAAGAGAAGACTTATTGAAATGTTCAAAATCAAGGTGCTATGATAGAGTGGAAAATTTGTCTTTTAGCACAGGAGTTAATCAAAAAAGCTCAGATTTAATGTAATAGCCAAAAACTAAAAGGTAGAATGAGATTTTGCTTTGTACAAACACACTGAAAGGCTAATGGAAGCAAATTCAGTAACAGTTTTGGAAGGTCTTATTGGGTAGTGCTACTCCAAAGAAAGTTGATGTGCTTGAGTGCTTTTAGTTCTAGAGTCTGAACATTCACACGTATGCACCAACTACACTTTTGTAAAAAGACATCCACTTGGGCTACACATTGTTCATTTCTGGACTGTGAACCTTGTCCAAATCCTGGTCAGGGCATTCCTGTAGCAAAGACACATCACTGCAGGGCTTGGTGTAGAATCAAGCAATGAGGCATTCTGCAGAGTCTGCCTGAAAAGGATGTTGCTGGGTTGACCAGGATGAGATGCTCAGTGTCTGATGAAAGATCCGTCGCTCCTTGTTTTTGCTTGGCTATGCAGCTTTCCCCAAGCTGGAGCTTTCTCAATGAACGACCAGGGATCACCTTTTGAGCCTATTACCATGGAGCCATCTTCAGGCTTGGGAGAGTTATGCAGACAGGCAAAAATGCGAATACATCACTTCAATAGGAGTAGTGAAGGAGACATAGGATCTGGGCCTTATGCCAACACGCTGCTGCTAGTCCCACACTCGCCCTACTGGGGAGAGTGTAGCCTTGAATCCTGCAGTTTGGCATTGACAGGCATAAGCAGCCATCACATGTTGCAGTGAGATCATTTTAACTGTTACATCACTGTGTGAGTTCCAGTGGAGGCCTGAGGCCTCAACCAGGTTCCCGGCACAGTAGCAGTAGCATATCTTTTACCACCGATTGATTTCCCCAAGACTCGTGATTCCTGAGTGTGTAATGAGATAATTACTGGCAAGGAAAAAGAACATGATAGTGGGACTCTTTGGATCTTAGATGAGCTCAGTGGGTTTGCTTTCTGTTGTATGATCTTTCGATTTTAAAACTGTACCTGAAAATTTCATCAGTAGTGGTAGAAAGACAGAGCTGTATTGTGAGGTTTCAGGTCATTTTAACCATTGAGAGATTGTGGTTGATTTTTTTCTGTAGACTAAAACTTTCATAAGCACTGTTAACTTCTCGGAAGCTGCTTAGTGTCGGACAGATCTGTTGGAATTCTTTGAGGAAGTAATAAGCAGGATGTTTGTTACTTGAGTTTTCAGAAGACCTTTGACAATGTGCGCACGTGAAGTGGATAAACAAGATCTGAAGATTGGCAGACTATTGGAAGGCAGAGAGTGGGAATAAAGGGGGCCTTTTCTGGTTAGCTACCAGTAGTTTTTCATGTTCTATGTTAATGATCTGGATGACGGAATTGATGGTTTTGTGGCCAGGTTTGCGGATGATGCAAAGATAGGTGGAGGGACAGACAGTGTTGAGGAAGCAATAAGTCTGCAGAAAGACTTGTACAGAAGGTGAAGAAGTGGCAGATGGAATACAATATAGGGCAGTGCACCTTGGTAGAAGAAATAAGGGAATAAGACTATTATCTAAATGTGGAAAGAGTTCAGAAATTGGAGATGCAAAGGGATTGGGAGTCCTAGTGCATGATTTTCTAAAGGTTAACTTGTAGGTTGAGTTGGTGGTAAGGAAGCAAATGCTTGCTCTTGAAAGGACAAGAATATAAAAGCAAGGCTGTAATGCTGAGATTTTATAAGGCATTAATCAGACTGCATTATTGTGAACATTTTTTGGCTCCTTATTTAAGAAAAGATGTGCTGATGTTGGAGAGGGTTCAGAGGAGGATTACAAGAATGGTCCCAGGGATAATAGATTAATGTATAAGGAGCGTTTAATGTTTCTGTGCCTGTACTCAATGGAGTTTAGAAGGATGAGAGGGTGGGGGAAGGAATCTTATTGAAACCTACCTACCGAATATTGAAAGGTCTGGGCAAAGTGTGGAGAGGATGTTTTAAGTATGTAGGAGAATCCAAGACCAGAGTGCATGGCCTTTGAATTAACGTACATCCCATTAAAGCAGAGATGAAGAGAAATTTCTTTGACCAGAGGGTAGAGAATCTGTGGAATTCATTGTCACAGAGGGCTGCAGGGACCAAGTCATTGGGTATATTTAAAGTGGAGGCTATGGATTCATGATTAGTAATGGGAAGAATACAGAAGAATGCAGATGAGAGGGGAAAACTATATCAGCCATGTAGCAGTGGTAGGCTCGATGGGCTGAATAGCCTAATTCAGCTCCTATGTCTTATTCATGCTCTTAGTTGCCTTTACTTTAGACAATTTGTGATCAAGGTAGGATGACTTGTAATATCTGTATGATCCAATGCCCTGGTCAGGAAGTCCACCTGGCAGATGATATGGCATGGTAATGAAGTGACCTTGCATTGTGGCACACTTGTCCAGAACCAGACTTACAGTTTGAACTGATCTTAAAACCATTTTGCCTTTGGAGGTATTTGTGAGGTCATGCAGAATAATGCTGCCACTCCCAAAGCAGTGCTGCAATTCACCACTGGGTGAATCTTTCATCCTGGCGTACAACTTGACTTTCGATTACCATTCTTTCCACTTCCCTGTCTGCTCAGTCAGTCAGTTCTGATCAAGAGCTGCAGTGTTCTTACTGCGCAAGCAATCATCTCTGCACCTCAGCCTCAGAATTAAATTGCATGGGTCGAATTGAAACCTCAGATGTTTGCAAATGATCTGTTTGGTCCTTTTTACCAGGACTTGGATTTTTGAGTTATTTTCAATTCAGCTCGGGAGTTCTCTTTTGGTTATGGTGATTCTTTGGCAAAATCACCCATCGTTAAGTAAAAGCTTCAAACAAATCAATTGGCTTTCAGCTTCTATAATAAATGTCTTCTGAGTTGATCATGTGAGTGATAATCTTCATCCATTGCTGCCAACTTTTTTATTGTCTTACAAATCTCTGGCCAGCCAAAAGTTCTGGATTGTATACTTGGTCAGTAGTCATTGGACAAAAGCCACATTCATATAGCAAAATGCAGAGTAAACTTTGCAAAAGATTCTGCCAGTTCCAGTTTTATCATGGTTTGGTGGCATTGTTTCAAGTTATTCTTTTAAAACTGAAGAATTCAATCCTGCCTTGAACAGCACATCTTGTGCATAATTAAACTTGTTATTACACAGTTCAGTGGGCATCATTCTTGTGTACAGAGTACATGGTTGTGCAATTCAGTTATCAAATGCCTCTGTCATTCAGCTGAACCACGGTCCTACCTCTGAAACTTTCGAAGGAACAATACAAAAGTTGTTGAAGGCAGCAGTGACTGAGAACTGTTGCCTTCTGAAGGCACAGCTTCAGCTCCAGAATGCCTGAACCACTCTTCCCACAGTTGTTTTGAATTCCTCAGTGTCCAGCTCATTTCAACCAGCAGCCAATGTGGCTATTTGCAGCAAACCGCAGGAGCAATTTCACCAGTTCCCTCTACTACTCATTCTGGTGCCAGGGTCAGCACAAAGCATCCTGCTACATTACCCCACTCTCCTAAGCACAGTAATTAACTCTCAACCTGCATCACCTCAACAGGCAAGAGCACTTACCATGTGGATCTTTTAATATTTCCAAGGTGGAGTGACAGTCTGCCAGTATCCTTGTTTGGTAACCTTTTCCCATTCCTTCATTCTATTGTCTTCCTCCACAAGAACTGTAGGACAGAAAGACAGGGGTAGGTCCTCAACATCTGCTGGCAATTAAGGATTTTAGAGAATTAAGAGAAAACGGAACATGCAAAACGATAAATTTATTTTTTTTATCCTTTCTTTTCTGGTGTCCCCTTTGGCACAGATTATGAAAGCAAATCAGTAAGTCTATACATTCAATCAAATGAAAGAATAATACTGTTGTTAACACAGCACTCTTGAACATCATCTTCCATCCTGTTTGCCTTTCCTAATGCTTTTATAGTAGCTATAGCAGATGTTAGTGGATAATTGCAGGCAAAGAGGCTACAAATTGCCTCGAAGATTGATCACCTTTGCATTATCTTACCATGGCAGACAACAACAGTCTGGACTAGTAGACTAGGAGGCAACTATATTTTGCATTGGTGGATTCATGAAGAATGTCTTTATGTGTGAATGACTTGCTAAGCAGTCAACCTCCGCTGGATGTGCTTTGAAAGTGGTAAAGACCGCTAAACCTTAATGGTGGATATTGGGCTGGCAAATAACATCAGTTTCATTTTAACTTATCCCATTTGTTCCATGAAAGAACTGAGGCAAGAATGAAGATAAATACATTTTTTACAATACAAAACCAGAAGGAAAGGAAGTGCTCTCATGAAAAGAAGCAGCCAACACGTGGGAATATGCAACATTTTAAACGGGCTAAAACCATGAAAAAATAGTGTCTGCTTTTCTTTGCTGATTATTTCTACCAAGAAAGATTTGATCGCTGCAGGGAAGTCCTACATTTTATTTTTAAAAAAGTAATCATCACTGTTTGGTTTATTGATTTTACCATCAAAAGAGAAGACTTTTGAAGCTAATGTACCGCATTGCCTCAATGTGGAATATGCTTTCACAACCTCAGCTCTAAAGGAGTGTGCATATGGAACACACAAATTAACAAAACTGACTTGTTCAAGGAGAAGAGCCAAATCTACATGCAGGTTTGAAAAGGGAGAGGGGATCAATTAAACAGAGCATTTATAATGAGAACTTCCAGCTACCAGTCAACATTAGTGTCATTATAATGGTGCCTGGAAGCCAGATGTATCTCCTTTGCCTGTTATACATCTGTGATCCCTGCCCTTTGGTAAATAGATATTGGGCATGAATTTGAAGCATCAGAAGCTAATTATGAAAGTCATTGCAAACAGGGATCACCTTATTCCCTGTGTTGGAGCTCCAGTGCTGAATTAATTATTAATCATCTTAATACTTTTTTCCCCCCAGAGTAAAGTTGTTTTACCCTCCCAGATCTCTGAATATAGTTGCTGTAGTAAACAGAGTTTGCCTGATAAAATAAATATAGACCTGTCTTAATATAGAATGAAATGCAAAACACTGCATCAATAGGCATTGAGTATTAATTCAAAGTATCTTTATTATATTTACTGTAGTTAATATGTCTTTTTGTTCTTGTCAGTATTTTTCACAGGTAACCATGATCGTTGTCTGGTTGATAAGACTCTCTAAAAGATACTGAACTACTTACAATACTCCATGCATAGATTCTCAGATGGATTAGGCAACCAGGAGGCAGCTGCTGGTTCTGCTTTCGGATACAAAATTAGTTTAAGCAGGGGCTTGCGGGCAGTGAATCTCCTGGGTGATACATCCCTTACGTGGTCGTTCTTGCTGCATTTTATATATAATATGTTTCATATTCTCTTTTTCTAAATGCACTGAACTATTGTGCTGATGTGATTTGTGATGAGTTGGAAACATTTCACATCAGGAATATAAAATCGCTTCTGTCGTTCACCTGTCTTACACATTCTGTTAAATTAGGATGCAGTACAAATAACAGATGAGTTGATGACATGTCTAATCTTATTCTTTGCAGCTTTGCTTTATAAACTGTTCACTTCACAAAAAATTAACTTTACTGCTTGGTGGCATTATCTAATGATTGATTGAATATCATAACAGTTTGATTTCTAAATCCGTTTCTGACTTGAGAGTGAAAAATTTATCCAGAGACAGAACACAAATATTATATTCAAAATAACATTTAAGCTTTTTCTTTGAGTACTTTGTAGTGGCTTCTTGAATTGTTCACTAATTCCAAACATGGACCCTAGCACTTTCTGTGGAAAATAAATAGTACAGGCTGAAGGGACAAAATAAAGTGCTTAATCACTGGAATACTGGATGATGAACTGTCAACCACAACAAAATCAGAGACAATAATCTGAGTTTCTGTTCTTTTTGAGTAAATACTGATGCATGTCTACATTAGCTGATAGCTATTTCGTGCATGCTGCAAATGTCTGCACAATAAAAGATCTTTTCATTGGCTTACATATTGCAAACCTTTGGAACCACAAGTGAAACATGTTGCACAAGTAAAAGAGAAGTTGTACTGCTGCTGATTTCTAGTGATTTTAGCCAGCAAAAGCACACACAAGTTTGCTTAGAAAGGAATATACTGAAAGCATGCAATACAGGAGAGGTGGGGGGTGGGGAAAGCCACAGTCCCTTAGCTTAGTCTCTCAAGTGAGCTTCAAAAGTCGTAAGGTATTTCCTTTGACCTGGGGAAGTGTCCAAAGGCAATAAATTGTTGATGAAGATCAAGAATGAATTCAGTTTTCCTGACCTTGGAGTAGGGAAAGTTTCAGCTCATACAGGGCTAGAGACCGGACATGCCATCTGAGCCAACCAAATGTTGTGGTTGAGCTCAGCAGAAGCTGTGCTGGATCCTACTGGAGACTATGGGAGCTGATTTTGTGTATCATAAAGATTGGAATTTACATTAAGGGAACGAATTGGCAGTAGATTCTGGAGAAGGTGAGAAGTGTAGTGATTGATCTGTGTTAGAATACTGCAGAACAAAACTATAAAAATGGAGTAGCTCTTCATGCATGGTGGGGTGGAGGTGCATTTCTACTAAAGGAGGTGCATTTCTACTAAAGGAGGTGCAAGGTGCTCTTTCCTTCTGCTGGCCTGCAGGTCATCCTTGGACAAGGTGTAACACCAACTTAGGGCCCCCCCCCCCGATCAAGGTCACATGAAGCCATGGTGCAGGTGGTGGATGGTCCTATGAGCAACTGGTGCATAGCAAAAGTCCTGGCTACATGACAACTGACACCAGGCAGACAATTTCTGAAGAGTATTGATAATGGCTGGGCTCACCCATCTTGTAAAGGCACTGCCCACAAGAAAGCAATGGCAAACCAGTTTGTAGAAAACTTTTGCCAAGAACAATCATGGTCATGGAAAGACCTTGATTGCCCACGTCATACGGCGTGGCACATAACAAACGATGAATGAGCTTCATGGTAATGAACAGAAACATTGGAGGAGGAGCACATGATGGACCTTGATAAAGTTAGGAATTCAAGGAAGTAGCATACATCTTGGTTATTGCCACCAGAAAAAAAAAGTATTTGTCATATTGATTTGGATAGTTTCCGTGATGTGATAGAGATCAGAAAAGTCATTGGAGGAGGTTGATGGGGAATGCAAAAAGCCAGAAGCAAATTAGCTGGTGAAGACCTAATTAAAGAAATGGTGAGCAAAGGGCAGCAAATGGTTGTAGCTAAGAGGATCAAGGGTCAATACTTTTGAAGAAGAAAATTCGCACAATCAGCAAGTTGGTTGCAGTGGGCTTGAGAGAGGATGGGGTAGAAACCCCATAGAATCCAGGAAATGTCAAAGGCTCTGGACCTGAGATAATACTAGATTTCGTATGGCAATGGCTGAGGATGTGAGCTGATGGTTGTCTTTCTAATCAAGAAGTAAAGAGAGACCAGTTAACAAATAGCTAGGGAAATTTCAGAAATAATCTGTGAACTAAGGTTTATGATCAACCATGTACTGAGATTGGCAATGGAAATCTGTCTTTGTTTCAGCTGTTTGCAACAATAATTATGTGTCCGTGGTGTAATGAAATATTTCAAAAGAATTTTCCCTTGTTCTGATTTTAGGGGCTGTTCAGAGATGTACCGCATGCCTGTAATGGAATACAAAGTAAACAATGAAGGGATTCCATATGAGTTTAAACTGCCATTCAAAAATAGCAATAAGTGGCAGCGGGGAGTTCCGTCATCCCATAGTACAGTTCAATCCCAATCCCAGACACAAAGTGAATCTGCAAACAGGATGATGTCAGCATCAGGCAGCAGGACCCAGCCACAAGAACGCAGCTCTGCCATGCCACGCAGTGCTTCTAGTGATGGACGTTCATTGGACACCAAGAGGTTTGTCATTTTCTTTTTTTCGGGCGCAATGTAGCAAAATGTCAAGTTTAAAATAATAATTTTGTAGAAGCTGTGTTTAGTTAAAAGTTCAATAATGTAATTAAATTCTAAAAATGCATAATTATCTAAGACAAAACTTGTATTCTTGTCTGTACCTCAAATGTGGGGGAAAACACTGAGCAATGAAAAAGAAATTTAAATGATTTCTATTAGGTTTAATGTTTTTTCTGGAAACCTTGCTATGTGGGAAGCATATATTGTCTGGAGATGCTCTGTCTCAGATTCATCAATGTGAAGCTGGGCTTAAAGGGTTACTTTTCGTGTGTGTACAGATGCATAGACTGATTTTGGTTTCCCTTTCAAAAGTTTTAAGTAAACTTGGGACTATTGTACCAAGATTGGTATATGGAGTTATGGTACAGGTCGTTCAGCTGTTTGATATGTCTCAGTTGATAGCATTGTGCATTCAAGTCACAGAGTCTTAAACACAAAAGTCTAGGCTTCAGTGTAATGTTGAATTGGATTCCCATCTTTTGGGTCAGGAACTGTACTGAAGCTTAATCTTCCCTCTCAAATGGAAATAATGGAAGATATCATGCTATGTTGAAGAAGAGATTTCCCTGGTATTCTGTTCAAGATTTATCCATCAGACTCAGGTTTAATATCACTGGCATATGTCATAAATTTTGTTGTTTTGCAGCTGCAGTACAGTGCAATTTAGGAAAAAAAATTAAAAATCACAATAATAAATAAATAAAATTAAATAATTAGTGCAAAAAGAGAGCAAAAAAGGTGAGGTAGTGTTCTTAATATGGTTTATTTCCTGTTTAGAAACCTGATGGTGGAGGGCAAGAAGTTGTTCCTAAAATGTTGAGTATGTGTCTTTAGGCTCCTGTACCATTTCCTTGATGGTCTGTCTGTCTGTCTAGGTACCATATCTGATGCGGACTTTGGTGACCATGGTTTTTCATATAGATCTATCCTTTGTTTTTGGGATGACTTCCATTTTCTCGATGTGTAGCCACCTGGCTATGCTTTTGATGTACATAAGCCGAGGTCTTCCTCTAGGTTTACTCCCCGCAATCTTTCCAGAGAGTATGAGTTTTTCTAGTTCATCTTTCTGCATTATGTGTCCTAGGAATCTGAGTTGTCTTTCTCTCATTGTTGGTATGAGTGATCGAACTGCTTGGCCTCTTCTGAGAACTTCTTCATTTGATGTATGTGTGGTCCATGATATTTTTAACATTCTCCTGTAGAACCATAATTCAGCTGCTTCTAGTCTGTTTTCCATTGCTGGAGAAATGGTCCAGCATTCACTTCCATAAGTCAGGATAGAATAAATGTAGCACTGCAGTATTCTGCTCATCTTTCTGTCTGTTAATATGATCTTCATTTTTTGGAAAGCTTCTTTCGCCATTGCTATTCTGTATTTGATATCTGTGTCACACCTGCCATTACTTGTTATTAGGCTGCCAAGATATTTGAATTTGTTGACTTGTTTGATGTTTGTATTTCCGATCTTGATCACACATTGTGGGATGTTTGTCTTTCTGGAGATGACCTTGCTTTCTGTCTTCTTGGTGTTGATTGAGAGGCCTCTGCGATTACTTTCTGCTGCCACTATAGTGAGTAGTTCTTGAAGTTTTGTTTCTGAGTCAGCTATTAGTACAATGTCATCAGCATATCTGATATTTATATTATGGCCTCCAATTGTGAATCCTTTGATGTCTTTGATACTTCTCAAGATATTTTCACTATACAGGTTGAATAAGTCTGGTGAAAAGACACAACCTTGCCTGACTCCTCTCATGATATTCAGATACTCACTCACTTCTCCTTCTATTCTGACGGGTGCGGTCTGGTCCCAGTATAAGTTTCTTAAGAAACATATATATTTCCCATCTATGTCAAGATCTTGAAGCATTTCCGGAAGATCTTACTGTCTGACAGTGTCAAAAGCTTTTGTATAGTCAATGAAACATAGGTAGATGTCTTCTTGTACCTGGATGGCTTGTTTGCAGATCACCCGTAGCATAAAAATTGCATGGTAGCAATAAGAAGAGGGCATGTCCTGGGTGATAGGGATCCTTAATGATGGATGCTGGGTTTTTTTTCTAAATCCTACTTTTGCCAGACATAATACTGGTTGTGGGAGCTGGCTATATATTCAGCTCCCAAAATCAAAATCAATAACGTTACTACTTGACTATACTTCAGAAGTACTTCACTGATTATCAAGCACTTTGTCATTTATAGAAAAATGCTAATCTGTTTTCATTTGCTGGTTGAGATGTGGGCTGGCCTCTGTGACTGGAGAAGGAACATGAAAAGTATAACACACAGAAACAGGAAAACAATAAAAAAAAATCTTAAAATAACCAAGTAACTCACAGAAAATGCTGGAGGAACTGAGCAGGCCAGGCAGCATCTATGGAAAAGAGTATAGTCGACATTTCAGGCCGAGACCCTTCATAGCTCTGTACAAAATCTGGGTGACACCCACTACAGTAAAATTATAGTAATGACAATGAATATGAGAAAATGTTCAAGACTGCAACACATATACTAGGTTCATAACACAATGAATTTTAATCCTGTGGTGAGTGGTGCCTTCCATTCCCACTTCATTTTGTTGGATTTAGTGTTATTTTATTAGGAGTTCAAAAGGAATGGAAGATTGTTTCAGGATGTAGTCCAACTAATGTGCATGGCAAGAGGCATCTAATAGCTTATGCAAACTAAATAGAATCTATGACTCGGTAATAAATCAACTAGAAGTGTTTGCAAGGAATTTGTGGTTCCTAAATTCTAAATGGTGCTTAATCTATGGTGGATAGAGTCTAATTGGTGCTAAAGTTAATTGTTGCAACCTGGGAGAGGTGCCAAATTGCCAAGGGTACAGTACTTGGCTTGCGCACATGTTTCTGTATCTTTATGTTTGTGTGTGGCTATGTATATACATGGTGTAAATGTGATATGGTCCAGTTTAAGGACCTCTTAGATCAGGGATTCCCAACCTGGAATCCACCCACTCCTCATGGCATTAAAAAGGATTGGGACCTAGATGGAAGAGATCTAAAGATTGGTCATTTGGACAATATTGGGAGCCTCTGATTATTATGCTGCAATGGAAGAAGTAGAGAAATGATTATAATTAAACCACATGTCCCTTTAATCTGCATTTCAGGTCACTTTAAGCAAAAAGGTATAGTGCAGCAAAAATTGGTAGTGGCCAAATGCATCATGAATTTTTATAAGGATAATTGGGGTTTTCTACCTCTTGGCGACTGATATTTGGATACATTATGTTAATTTAGCAATGCATCTGAATTTGGTGTTTCAATCAATTCAGCTTCTTCTTCCATTTTCTGTAATGGAACCTTTTGGAAGGTTGATGATAACCTGCTGGTGTTTTCTGCCATAACCTGGCAAAAGGCTTGAATAAATTCCTTGATTACTTAGGATGATATTCAAAAGTGTCGTGCTTGCAATTCCATCTGCATGTACCAGTGAAAACGGAAAGTGGAAGTGCCCAGCAGCACAGAGAGAAGAACATTTCAGAGAAGTGACTTCTTATCCTGACAAGAATTAACTGGTTTTTCTCTCAGCCTGAATACTGCTCAGCCTGTTGCTTCCAATATTTTCTTTTTTAATTCCAGGTTTACACCATCTGGAGTATTTTAGTTTTTGATTTCTGCCTGTTGAACTTGTGTTTCATGGCACCCCCTCCACGGTTATCCTTCTGAATTGAACCTCCAAATTGAAGTTGATGGATGAAATCAGTTGGATCTTTTTCAAAAAAAAAAGTATGTGGGGAATTGATTAGGTTCAAAGTAAATTTATTATCAAAGTGCATACATGTCACTTTATACAACCTTGAGATTAATTTTCTTGTGGACACGCTCAATAAATCTATAGAATAATAAACAACAGAATTCATGAAAGACCATGCAACTAGGGCATTCATTCAGGCTGCAGAAGACAGCAAACTGTGCAAATACAAAAAAAGAAATAATAAAAATAAATAAATTAGTAATAAATATTTAGAACATGAAATGATGAGTCCAAGAAAGTGAGTCCATTGGTTGTGCGAACATTTCAATGATGACGATGAATGAAGTTATTCCCTTTGGTTCAAGAGCCTGATTGTTGATGGGTAGTAACTGCTCTTGAACCTGGTGGTCTGAGTCCTGAGGATCCTGTACCTGGCAGCAGTGAGAAGAGAGCATGTTCTGGGTCTTGGGGGTCCCTGCTTTCCTAAGGCAATGTTCGATACAAATATGCTCAATGGTGGGGAAAGCTTTACCACTGATACCCACTTATTTTTAATTTCTCACCCAGACATCTTTTTTTTCAGTATTTGTCCCTAAAAAGCCTGCAGAAGGATACTTTGTGCTGTTTACAGCACCGGTAAGAAATTGATTGACTATCTCATTGTGGTTCATGAGGTCTTGTCACAGATAACAACAAGCCACATTTGAACGAGCTCAGTCAATGGTTGTGAAGCACTTTTTGGGACGTTCTGAGGCATGAAAGGGACATTGTTTGTAGTGTTCCACAGAAAATATAGAAATGATCAAAACACATTTGTCAAACTGAGCTGATAATGGAAGTACTGAATGCAAAGAAAGCTTCAATAATGGTAGTTGGAAAGTGAAGGAAATGGATATAACTGCCACCATCGACAAAGATAGTGTACTGAGTGGAGTGACAGTGCATGTTACAGTTTGAAAATAGAGACTCCGGCTCTACTGATGTGTTTCAGCAGGTCTCAGGTAGGTACTGAACAAAAAACGTATGTATTATGTCCTTGAAGTGTCTGTTTACTCACTTCAGTAATTACTAGCTCATAGTCTTCACTTCAAATTACTTTCACATTAAGGATTACTCTGCAACACTGGAATACATGCCTTAAATAGAAATAAATCACAAATGTTCATATATGCTAGTTAACTGAAACTGACAGATACTGGTGACAATCACTGAAGCACGCAGTAAAAATCTTGTGGAGAACAGACAAGTTGAAGTTATTAAATTGCAACTGGGAAATTGCATTTTTTTCACCATGGATGCCAGCTGACTTGCTGCTTAGTTCCAACATCTTCAGCTTTTGTTTTGGCCTTCTTGAAACTGAGCGTGAAATGATACACAAAAAGATGAACTAAAATACTAAGACAGGAAAACTTAACTTCTCCGTATTTATGTTTGTGGTTGAATGAACCCTAAAACAAATGCATTTGTTGAAGCTGGTCTCAGTAAAAACAACAGTTCAGATAGGAGTTGTCTACTGAGGAAGTGTTGGGGATTTTTAGTTATTTTGTTCTTTATGCTGTTTCAGAATCAGTACCAGGTTTAATATCACTGGCATATATCATGATTTTTTTTTTGGTTTTGCGGCAGGAGTACATAATTTTTTTTAAAAACTGTTGAACCTTTGGATGTGTACCTGAGAGATTTCTGGTAGTCACCAAATTGCTCTGGGAGAAGTTGACCCTGTTGAGAAAAGTGCAACAAATTAAGTTTAGCTGGATGGAATTAAACTTGCTTTGAATTAAGTCAGTTGCCAGCATAATCTTTGCTTTAGGTTTGTTGTAGTTAGCTCTTTATTATCATTAGAGACATTGGAGTGCATTGGAGCCAGAACTCATTGGAGACATAACTGTATGGTTACAGCAGCGAATGAATTGTAATATACAGTGACTATAAAAAAAGTATTCACCTCCCTTGGAAGTTTTCATGTTTTACTGTTTTACAACATTGAATTACTGTTTAGCTTTTTTTGACACTGATCAACAGAAAAAGATTCTTTCTTGTCAAAGTGAAAACAGATCTCTACGAAGTGATCTACATTAATTACAAATATAAACTAGTGAAATGGAGACACCTCTTTTTCCCTTATTGGGGGGGAGAGAGAGAGAGAGAGCCTGTGGTATGTTGAATTACCGGGTCAATGAGTAGTCTTTGGGGTACTGCAAGTCTGTGTCTTTATTGATGCTTTGCTGCAAGTTTAAGTGCTCTGGTGGAGGGTGCAGATGCTTTTTTTTTGGTGGTGGGGGAGGGGAGGTCGTTACTTTGCTGTTGCTTATGCATGGGAAGGGGAGCTGCAGGTGCTTCGGGGTTCTAACTTTTAACTGTCATTCATTCTTTGGGGCACTCCTCTGTCAGGAGATAGATATAAGAACATTTCCAAGTCACCGAATATTCCTTGGAGTACAGTTAAGTCAATTGTCAAGAAATAAAAGACTATGGAACAGCTATAAATCTGCCTAGAACGGGCCGTCCTCAAAAGCTGAGTGACCGTGCGAGAAGTGGACTAGTGAGATAAGCCACCAAGAGGCCTACGACAACTATGGAGGAGTTACAAGCTTCAGAGGCTGAGATGGGAGAGACTGCGCATACAATAGCTGTTACCCGGTTGCTTCACCTGTTGCAGCTTTATGGGAAAGTGGCAAAGAGAAAGCCACTGTTGGGGGAAAAAACTCACATGAAATCACAGCTAGAGTTTGCCCGAAGGCATGTGGGTGACTCTGAAGTCAGCTGGTAGAAAGTTTTATGGTTTGATGAAAGCAAAATTAAGTTTTTTAGCTATCAGAATAAATGTTCGGCATATCATCAAAAACACATCATCCCTACTGTGAAGCATGGTGGAGGCTGTATCATTCTGTGGGGATGCTTCACTGCAGCAGGCCCCGGAAGACTTGTGAAGGTAGAGGGTAAAATGACTGCAGCAAAATACAGGGAAATCCTGAAGGAAAACCTGATGCAGTCTGCAAAAGAACTGTGACTTGGGAGATTTGTTTTCCAGCAAATCAATGACTTGAAGCAGAAAGCCAAAGCTACACAGGAATGGCTTAAAAAAACAAAGTTACTGTCCTGGAGTGGCCAAGTCAGAGTCCAGACCTCAATCCAATTGAGAATTTGTAGCTGGATTTGAAAAGGGCTCTGCACTCACAATCCCCATGCAATCTTACAGAGCTCGAGTGGTTTTGTAAAGAAGAATGGGGAAAATTACAGTGTGCAGATGTCCAAAGCTGATAGAGACCTATCCACACAGCTCAAAGTTGTAATTGCTGCCAAAGGTGCATCCACTAAACACTGACTTGAAGGGGGTGAATACTTATGCAATCTATTGTTTTATGTTTGTAATTAATTTAGATCACTTTGTCAAGATCTATTTTCACTTTGACACAAAGAGTCTGTTTCTGTTGATCAGTTTCAAAAAAAACAAATTAAATCCACTGCGATTCAATGTTGTAAAATATTAAAACATGAAAACTTACGAGGGACATGAATACTTTTTATAGGCACTGTATAGACTCAGCTTCATGAGCTTAAAAAAAGGCATATTTGTTTTAAAATTTAATTTTGTTTAAACATTCATATTATTATTAGGTTATTGCCATACAGTCTACTTTTTTATCTTTCTGATTCAGTGCAACTTCAGAATCCGAATCAGGTTTATTATCACTGACCTATGTCATGAAATTTTTGGTTTTGTGGCAGCAGTACAGTGCAAGACATAAATTACTATGCATTACAAAAATAAATAAATAATGTGAAAGGGGAATAACAAGGTAGTGTTCATGGTCTTATGGACCGTTCAGATATCTGATGGTAGAGAGTAAGAAGATGTTCCTGAAGTGTTGAGTGTAGGTCTTCAGCCTCCTGTACCTCCTCCCTAATGGTATTAACGAGAAGAGAGCATGTTGCAGATTGTGAGGGTCTTTCATGATGGATGCTGTTTCCTTGAGGCACTGCTTCTTGAAGATGTCCTAGATGGTGGAGATGGTTATGCACATGATGGAGCGACTGAGTGTACAATCTGCAGCCTTTTGCGATCCTGCACATTGGAGCTGCCATGCTAGGTGATGCAGCAACCAGTGAGAATGCTCTCCACTGTACATGCGTAAAAGTTCATAAGAGTCTTTGCTGAAGTGGAGCTGCTGTCATGCCATCTTCATGTTTGCATCAATGTCTTGGGCCCAAGATGGATCCTCTGAAATGTTGATACCCAGGAACTTGAAGCTGCTCACTGCTTCACATAAGACCCCTCAATGGGTGTGTGTTCTCCTGACTTCCCCTTCCTGAAGTCCACAATCTTGGTCTTGCTGATACTTAGTGCAAGGTTGTTTTGAGACTGCTCCCTGGATAATATAGTTTGTTGAAATTTTAAAGAAGGTTCAAAGGTTAATTTTATTTCAAAGTATGCATGTACAATACTACTTTGATATTCTTTGTCTTCAGATAGCCATGAAATATAGACAAACCATGGCTGTTGTTGAAAATAAATTAATTATGGCATTGATTTCAAAAACTGTCTTTCTAACTGTTCTGTAGTTGAATATATCAATGCAACTTACAGAAGCACTTCAGATGCCCAGTGCAAATGTCAGTGACATGCAGAAAATAATTTCTACATAAGCAACACACATCAAAGTTGCTGGTGAACGCAGCAGGCCAGGCAGCATCTCTAGGAAGAGGTACAGTCGACGTTTCAGGCTGAGACCCTTCGTCAGGACTAACTGAAGGAAGAGCTAGTAAGAGATTTGAAAGTGGGAGGTGGAGGGGGAGATCCAAAATGATAGGAGAGGACAGGAGGGGGAAGGATGGAGCCAAGAGCTGGACAGGTGATAGGCAAAAGGTATATGAGAGGATCATGGGACAGGAGGCCCAGGGAGAAGTAAAAGGGGGAAGGGGGGAAAAACCCAGAGGATGGGCAAGGGGTAGGGACAGAGGGAGAAAAAGGAGAGTGAGAGAAAGAATGTGTGTATATAAATAACGGATGGGGTACGAGGGGGAGGTGGGGCATTAGCAGAAGTAGAGAAGTCAATGTTCATGCCATCAGGCTGGAGGCTACCCAGACAGAATATAAGGTGTTGTTCCTCCAACCTGAATGTGGCTTCATCTTTACAGTAGAGGAGGCCGTGGATAGACATGTCAGAATGGGAATGGGATGTGGAATTAAAATGTGTGGTCACTGGGAGATCCTGCTTTCTCTGGCGGACAGAGCGTAGGTGTTCAGCAAAACGATCTCCCAGTCTCCATCGGGTCTCGCCAATATATAGAAGGCCACATCGGGAGCACCGGACGCAGTATATCACCCCAGCCGATTCACAGGTGAGGTGTCACCTCACCTGGAAAGACTGTCTGGGGCCCTGAATGGTGGTAAGGGAGGAAGTGTAAGGGCATGTGTAGCACTTGTTCCGCTTACAAGGATAAGTGCCAGGAGGGAGATCAGTAGGGAGGGGTGGGGACGGTGAATGGACAAGGGAGTCGTGTAGGGAGCGATCCCTGCGGAAAGTGGCCGGGGGGGGAGGGAAAGATGTGCTTAGTGGTGGGTTCCCGTTGGAGATGGCGGAAGTTACAGAGAATAGTATGTTGGACCCAGAGGCTGGTGGGGTGGTAGGTGAGGACCAGGGGAACCCTATTCCTAGTGGGGTGGCAGGAAGATGGAGTGAGAGCAGATGTGCGTGAAATCTTTCCAGCCTCTGCAGATTTCCTCGTGTTTGAATTTCTACATAAGGTGGCATCAAGATTCATCGTCACCGAGGAGGACGTTAGAAAGGCCTTCCTGAAGATAAATCCAAGGAAGGCGACGGGCCCAGATGGCGTCCCGGGACGGGTTCTCCGGGCCTGTGCAAGCAAGCTAGCTGGAGTGTTTGCTGACATCTTCAACTGATTCTTGCTTCAGTCTAAGATCCCCTCGTGTTTTAAGAAGGCAACGATAATCCCAGTGCCGAAGAAGAGCAAGGTGGCATGCCTGAATGACTATCAACCTGTGGCTCTGAGATCAATTGCTGTGAAGTGCTTCGAGAGATTGGTTATGGCACACATCAACCACAGCTGACCGGTCAACCTCGACACTTTGCAATTCGCCTACTGGAGCAGCAGGTCAACAGCAGATGCCGTTTCTCTGGCCTTACATTCCTCCTTAGAACATCTGGAGAATAAAGACGCATATGTAAGGGTCCTTTTCATTGACTACAGCTCTGCCTTTAATACCATCATTACAAATAAACTGATTCCTAAGCTCCGGAACCTGGGTCTTAGCACTCAGATCTGCAGCTGGATCTTCAACTTCCTCACAGACAGGACCCAGGCTGTAAAAATAGGGGACAAGCTCTCCTCTACAATCACTCTGAGCACCGGTGCCCCACAAGGCTGTGTACTCACTATATACCCATGATTGTGTAGCCAAGTTTCCATCAAACTCAATATATAAGTTTGCTGATGACACAACAATTATAGGCCATATCTCGGGTAATGATGAGTTTGAGTACAGAGAGAAAATTGAGATCCTGTTGGCATGGTGCGAAGACAATAACCTATCCCTCAACGTCAGCAAGACGAAGGAATTGGTTGTTGAATTCAGAAGGAGTAGTGGACCGTACGACCCAATTTACATCGGTGGTGCACAAGTGGAACAGGTCAAAAGCTTTAAGTTTCTTGGGGTCAGTATCACAAATGACCTGACTTGGTCCAACCAAGCAGGGTTCACTGCCAAGAAGGCCCACCAGCGCCTTTACTTCCTGAGAAAGCTAAAGAAATTTGGCCTGTCCCCAAAAACTCTCACTAATTTTTATAGATGCACCGTAGAAAGCATTCTTCTAGGGTGCATCGCAACCTGGTATGGAAGTTGTCCTGTCCAAGACCGGAAGAAGCTGCAGAAGATCATGAACACGGCGGAGCACATCACACAAATTAATCTTCTGCCCTTGGACTCACTTTACACCGCACGCTGTCGGAGCAGTGCCAGGATAATCAAGGACATGACCCACCCAGCCAACACACCTTTCATCCCTCTTCCCTCCGGGAGAAGGCTCAGGAGCTTGAAGACTCGTACGGCCAGATTTGGGAACAGCTTCTTTCCAACTGTGATAAGACTGCTGAATGGATCCTGACCCGGATCTGGGCCGTACCCTCCAAATATCCGGACCTGCCTCTCGGTTTTTTTGCACTACCTTACTTTCCATTTTTCTATTTTCTATTTATGATTTATAATTTAAATTTTTAATATTTACTTATTTTTACTATTTTTGATATTTAATATTTGTAATCCAGGGAGCGGAAAGCGCAGAATCAAATATCGTTGTGATGATTGTACATTTAGTATCAATTGTTTGGCAACAATAAAGTATAAAGTATAATCTTTAGCACTTCTACCAGATATCAATTTTTTTTTTAAAAGCTTATCCATGAATTCCTTTGCTTTTAGACAAAATAAAATAATAGTGGAAGGTGGAAGATCTTACACCAAATGGATCTTTTTGTTTCTATTTAAAGAGCCTATCTTGGCAATGCAGAAAACTTAAATCTCCATGTTTGGAATGTGGTGCCTAAGGCACCATGCCATAACACAACTAAATACTCATTATACCAGTAGTGACTTGATAGATAAGTGGGGAAGTGAATGGCTAAACCAAGTCAATATCATTCTTGCCAGACATGAAATCACCATTTAGTAAGAAGCAGGAAATGTGGCTTATTTTAATCTATTTGAATGGTATTGATAGTATTATCATCTGACGCTCATTCCTTGGCTAGAATAAGTTAATTCTGTTCTGACAGAAATTTAAAGCCACAGTCTTCGGGGTCAGTCAAATTTAGTTTCGTAAAGTTATAAACAGGATAAAGTATTTCAAACAAAAGTCATCAAATTGATTGGCTTGTCTTAATAACCGTTCAAATGTATTCCAAGGAGCACGGAAGCAATCATTTTTATGAATCCTAACATCATAGTAAATGGAGAAAGTGTTTGCGTAATCGAAGAGATTGGAGTGTAAAGAATCTTAAGTTTTGACATGTTATAATTAAATTGAATGAAGTGTGCTGAATGAATAGTAAATTAATCTGGCTGGGAAAAGATACTTTTACGTATATCTTGAAAAGTAGTATAAATGGTGATTTATATTATAATTGGATTTCCAGGGAAGTAAGCACATTGAATATAAACATGCTTTTTTTTTTCTTTAGAGTAATGTATTATTCCTGAAGATGACTTTGCTGAAATTTAGCTGTGTTAATATATTTTGATTTAGACCATAAGACATAGGAGCAGAATGAAGCCATTCAGTCCATTGAGTCTGCTCCACGATTCCATCATGGCTGATTTATTATCGCTTTTTTTCTGGCGTGTGCGTCTGTCTGTGTGCGATGTTGGTGGGACGATGTCTTTTTTTTCATGCCTTTACAAGGCACAGAGCCAGAGACTGTGTGGCGTGCCATTCCTCATACAGGCATTTCGCGGTATTTTTCCTTTTATTTTACGAGGTTGAGTTGCGATCTTGACACTCAACCCGGCACGGGTGGAAAGCGTAATCGGGAGCGTCCCTGACTGGATTCGTACCCGGGAACTTTCGTTCCAGAGTCCGGCGCTGATGTCATTGCCGGCCCGATTTATTATCGCTCTCAACCCCATTTTCCTGCCTTCTACCCATAACTTTAGACACCCTTACTAATATAGAATCTATCAGCCCCCGCCTTAAATATGCCCAGTGGCTTGGCTTGCACTACCGTCTGTGGCAATGAATTCCCTAGATTCACCACCCTCTGGCTAAAGAAATCATTACTCATCTCTGTTCTAAATGGATGCCCCTCAACCCTGAGGCTGTGCCCTCTGGTCCAAGACATCCTCGCCACATCCACTTTATTTAGGCCTTTCAATATTTGATAGGTTTAAATGAGATCTCCCCCCCCCCACCCCCGCCCCACGGGCCAATCTTCTAAATTCTAGCAAGTATGAGCCCAGACCTATCAAATGTTCCTCATGTTAACCCTCTCATTCCTGGGATCATTCTCGTGCACCTTTACTGGACCCTCTCCAATGCCAGTACATCTTAGATAAGAGTATTGCTCACAATACTCCAAGTGCAGTCTGACCAGTCTGACCAGTGCCTTATAAAACCTCAGCATTACATCCGTGCTTTCATATTCTAGTCCTCTGGAAATGAATGCTAACCTTACATTTGCTTCCTTACCATCAACTTAAACTGCAAGGTTTAACCTTTAGGGAATCCTGCATGAAGACTCCAAGGTCATTTTGCACCTGATTTTTGAATCTTCTCCACATTTAGAAAACGGTCTACTCCTTTATTCCTTCTGCCTGAGTGCATGAACGTGCACTTCCCTACACAATATTCCATCTGCCACTTCGTTGCTCATTTCCCCCCCGTCTGAGACCTCTGGCAGGCACCCTGCTTCCTCAACACTACCTGCCCCTCCAACTATCTTTGTATTGTCCACAAACTTGGTCAGAAAGCCATTAATTCCTTCATCCAAATCATTGACGTATAACGTGAAAAGAAGCAATCCCAACACCAACTTCTGTTGCACAGCACTAGTCACCAGCAGCCAACCAGAAAAGCTCACCCTTTATTCCCACTCATTGCCTCCTGCCAGTCAGACAATCTTCTGTCTAGGCCAGTATCTTTCCTGTAATACTATGTGCCTTTCATCCTGTTAAGCAGCCCCGTGTGGCACCTTGTCAAAGGCCTTCTGAAAATCCAAATAACATACACTGACTCTCCTTTGCCTATCCTGCCTGCAAGTTCTTTGATGAATCACAACAAATTTGTCAGGCAAGATTTCCCTTTTTTGAAACCATGTTGAATTCAGTCTATGTTATCAAGTACTCTGAAACGTCATCCTTAGTAATCGACGCCAACATCTTTCCAGCCACTGTAGTCAGACTAACTGTTCTATAATTTCCATTCTTCTGCCTCTCTCCTTTCTTAAAGAGTGGAATAACATTTGATGTATTCCAGCCCTCCGGAACCATTGCAGAATCTAAGTGATACTTGAAAGATCATTACGAATGCCTCTACAATCCCTTCAGCTACCTCTTTCAGAATCATGGGGTATAGTCTATTGGTCCTAGCGACTTATCTACTTTCAGACTCTTTAAGCTTCTGAAGCACTTTCTCCTTAGCTATGATATTCACTTCCAGCCCCGACCTCGCATTTCTGGCATTCTGCTCATGCCCTCCGTAGGAAGACTGACGCAAAATACTTATTCAGTTTGACCTCCATTTTTTTGTGCCCTTTTACTACCTCTCCTGTGTCATTTTCCAGTGGTCCAATATCAGCTCTTGTCTCTCTTTTACTCTTTATATATCTGGAAAAAATAATTTGTGTCCTCTTTTATATTATTGGCTAGCTTACCAATATTTTATCTTTTCTTACTTTATGGCTGTTTTAGTTGCTTCCTGTTGGTTTTTAAAACCTTCCCACTAATTTTTGCTATATTATATGCCCTCTTTTTAGCTTATATGCTTTTTTTTTGTTTTTTGCACAACATTATCTGACATTCAGTAAAATAACCTTGAGGGTTATTTACTACAAATAATTGACTATTTTAATTTTAACCAATAATATTTTCACATTTATCTTTTCATTCAAAAATAAATTTCCAATCATACAAGCCCTTGGCAGAGATTGGAATTAATGTGAATGAAGAAGTCTATCAAAGATTCTTTTTTGTTGGTTACTAAGGATTATGTAATATATTTAACAAAAACGGAATGTTTATATGAACAAGTTCAGTAAACACTTTTATGGTGAGTGGTTACCGTTTTTGAGCTCTCTAACAGCAAAATACTCTTGACCTGTGTATTGTTTTGGTCTGAAGCCCAGAGAAATGCTTCAATTTTGCAGAATTTAATAGGAGCCCTCTGCTGTTTTAAGGCAATTGGGATGGTTTTAACTCTTTGGTAACAACTTAGAAAATGGAAAAGGAGTTTATGATGTAGTGGGGGGGGGGCACTAATTATTTTTTGATCCTTTCCATAACTCAACTTTGAAATGGATTAATTAAACTTCATTCTTTTCTCTTAAAATCTGTTTTTTGATGAAACTTGAACAGATCACCAGGTGAGGTTAGACTGAACATATTTTTTGGGGGTTTGTGTATTGCAGTGTGGAGGTAGAGATTGCTTGTGTTTGTTGTTTCTCAGATCAGGCTTGCTGACAGCAGTGACTTCCACTTGCCTCAAAAAGCTCTGTGGACTGAGTGATATATTTGTTTAAGAAGGCTGGACAGCCTGAAGGCTTGTGATGACATCTAAAGCAAACATTGTGAAGTATTTTACTATTTGTCTACTTTTTGGTGTATGTACATTTTGACTTTGCAGTATGTTTATCATTTTTCAATGAAACCCATATGAAGTGTGGGATACAAGAGCAGGAAGGTTAGAGCACATCTATGTAAACCATTAGTTTGGCCACAGCTGGAGTACTGTGTGCAGTTCTAATTGCTACAAAATAGCATGAGATTCCACTAGAGAATTTACTAAGGATAATTGCCAGGTAGTCACTTGGAGTGCAACTTTTCAGTTATGGCAAGGTTCAGGATAGTCTGAGTTTGTTTACTTTGGAGTGGAGGAAGCTGGTTATGATAAACAAAACTTTAGGGTATGCTCAGGATACACAGCGAGAAACGTACCCGCCCACCCCCATAACCAGATAGCAGTGATTTAAAGCAAGGCTTAGAAGATTTGAGTAATAATTCTTTTTACTCAGAATGCAGTTGGTATCATTTAGTAGGATTGCAAGTCTATCTCGTGAGGGGATGTTGTGTATGGAAACATAACTGCAACCTGGTCCACTCATATTTACTCAGGCAGTGCATTACCTCTTTTCATTTCATCAGATGAATACTAAGTGTTTCTTTCCTGCTCGATATTAAAGGATTGATTATATCTCAAATAGCTGACATCAAGCTGGTGTGCAATAAACTGAAACATAAACCACGTTATGCTTTATTTAATAAAGGAAATTAGTATTACCAAAACTGCAATAAACTGAAATCAGATCAAGCAACAATAATAATTGGATGCATTTTGACTTTCTACTCAGATTCACTTGGGCCGTTTCTAACACCTCTCTTCCTTTCTCGATCTCTGGAGTCAGGTTGCCGACTGATATCTTTTCTAAACCTACTGGCTCTCTCGGCTATTTTCACTATACTTCTTTCCACCCTCTGACTTGTAAAAATGCTGTTCCCTTTTCCTAGTTCCTCCGTCTCTACTGCACCTGTTCCCAGAATGAGCCTTTCCTTTCTAGAATATTGGAGATGTTGTCCTCCTTTCAATAAGTGGAGTTTCCTCCACCATTGATGTTGCCTTTAGCTGCATCTCGTCATTTCTCGGACAGCCAGCTTCACTCCATTTTCCCACTGCCCTAAGAAGGATGGTCCTTCCCATGCCTGCCACATCATGAACTTCTGCATCCAGCACATTATTCTCCACAACTTCCACCACTTTCAACGGATCCTACCACCAAACACACCTTTAACACCACCCCCATCCCCACTCACTGCTTTCCACAGTGATTGCTGTCTCTCACTCTCTCTGATTCCCTTGTCTATTCGTCCATCCCCACTATCTCCCTCCTGGCACATATCCTGCAAGTGGAAGAAATGCTTTCCATCTCCTTCACCTCCATTGAGAGCCCAAAACAGCAGTCAGAATCAGAATCGGGTTTATTAGCTCCAGCATGTGTCATGAAATCTGTTAACTTAGCAGCAGCAGTTCAATGCAATACATAATGTAGAAGGAGGAGGAAAAATATAATAATAAAATAATAATAAATAAATCAATTACAGTGCATGTATATTGAATAGATTAAAAAATGTGCAAAAGCAGAATATATATTTAAAAAGTGAGGTAGTGTTCACGGGTTCAATGTCCATTTAAGAATTGGATGGCAGAGGGGAAGAAGCTGTTCCTGAATCGCTGAGTGTGTGCCTTCAGGCTTCTGTATCTCCTACCTGATGGTGACAGTGAGAAAAGGGCATGCCCTGGGTGCTGGCGGTCCTTAATAATGGATGCTGCCTTTCTGAGACACCACTCCTTGAAGATGCCCTGGGTACTTTGTAGGCTAGCACCCAAGGTGGAGCCAACTAAACTTACAACCCTCTGTAGCTTCTTTCGGTCCTGTGCAGTAGCTCCCCCTCCCATACCAGACAGTGATGCAGCCTGTCAGAATGCTCTCCATGGCACATCTATAGAAGTTTTTGAGTGTATTTGTTGACGTACCAAATCTCTTCAAACTCCTAATGAAGTAGAGTCGCTGTCTTGCCTTCTTTACAACTGCATCAATATGTTGGGCCCTCAGAGATCTCGACACTCAGGAATTTGAAACTGCTCACTCTCTTCACTTCTGATCCCTCTATGAGGATTGGTATGTGTTCCTTCATCTTACCCTTCCTGAAGTCCACAGTCAGCTCTTTTGTCTTACTGACGTTGCTGTGACACCACTCCACTGGTCAGAGTCTGTATGATGCAACTTTAACTGTACAGCGTACGTATATGGAGAAGAGTAGGTAAACAACAACCACCAGCGTCTTCAGGAGTAGGTTGTGAGAAAAGGGAACTTTAAGACACAAAGGTGATACAATATTTGTTTTCATTTTTATTCTTAAAATAGATAACAATTTTATTCTGGAAAATGTATTGGGAAGAGAAGAAGGAGTTATTTGAACTCAAATATAACAGTTGTTTGCCTCCTATTGACCGCTGCAGGTTGATATCTTCAATGGACAGTCCTTATGTCTCAGCAGCATCGGTCTCTATGGGACGAAACCAGCATAGCCGCAATTCTCCCAGCAATCTATCTTCTTCCAGTGATGCAGGATCCGGCGGTGGCAGCCATCGAAGGCAAAAGTCCATCCCTGATGGGTACGTCTAATCGCAGTTAGTCATTCAGTTGGCAGCCCCTGGCAGTACATTAAAGAGCAGTGTTCAGTTAGTACAAATTGCCTGTGCCCTGCTGAGCAGACTAACTGAGAGACTGATGTGATGGATATCTGCTGTTAGGTACTCATTTCCTGTTAATTGTTGGCTCTGACATTAGACTGAAATAAAGTAGAAATAATTCATGTGCTGCTTGCACCCACTAATTGCATGCTAGGCAATCCTTCAGAAGTAATCCACACAGGGTCTACTGTAGACACAGTAGATCGCTCCAAACTCATGATGCCAATATTTATCTGTCATTCAATAAAGTAACTCTCATCACGATATACAATACTGATCTCCTGCCCTCAGCTGGCCTAGCACCAATAACCTTGTGTGTATTTTGCAATTAAAAAAAATTTTTTTTACATGAATTCTTTTTTCTCTCTCTCTCATTTTTCTTACTAACTTCCTTTCATTTGCTCTTACTTTCTCATTCTTGTTTTCACTCCATTATTTTAATCTCGTGACCTTTGTTTGTTCTTTTGCTCTGTCTCCCATCTTTTCCAACATCTATTTCTTCCCTCCTCCTCTCACTTTGTCCTTCATCCTGCTGCTTTTGCAGCCTTTCCCATACCTGCTGACCTCGTGCTCCACCTCTGTGTACGTCATCTTCATGCTCCCTTTTGCTCTCCTACACTCAATCATTGTCTTAACTCTTGTCTTTATTGTACCGTCCATGTGTTTTTCCTGTGATCTTCTCAATCCTACCAACCACAGTAAAAATAATCCCATCTATATGTACTGTATTCCCATAACCTGTGTCCTCAGGTGATGAAATAGATCACTGATTTTTAAACAATAGTTACCATCAATCATTAAAGACACTCACTATCAAAGCACTGAAGCAGCATCCGTCATCAAAAATCCCCACCATCTGCACCATGGCCCTTCTCAATACCATTGTGCAGGAGGTACAGACGCCTTAGATTCTACACCACCAAGTTCAGGAACAGTTATTACTCTACAGCTATCAGGTGCTGAATTGGAATGAATAAATTCAATCATCACTACTCTAATTCTATGACCTTTTACAACTCTTGTTTTCAATATTGTTTTATTTGCACCATTTGTCTTTTACATATTGGTTGTCTGTCAGCATTTGTCTGATTATAGTTTTTTAAATTCTATTGTATTTATTTTTTCCTTTGTAAATACTTGCAAGGAAATGAATCACAAGGTAGTATATGGTAGCATATACATTAAATTTATTTTGAACTTTGAACAAAATAGGTCAATGAAGAGAAAGACATCCTTTCGAAGACCTTGATGACTATCTTTAACAAGTAATAAAATTGGAATAATATTTGTGACTCAGTTGACAATTGAGAATGTATAATTAGTATTTGAGAACAGTGTGCATAAATGCCAGTTTTAAGTGTTTAGTTAAGTATTCATGTATTTGAATGAATATATCACATTTTTCTTGGTAGAAGAAGGGTAATAAAAAATATTGGGACAAAATTGAGCCAATATTTACCTGAATATCAGAAAACCAATTCTGTCCATCTTGTCAGCTAACCTGTGAGTTTAGTTACTGAATCACAATGACTACTTGCCAAATTTAATCTTGGGATGGATTCATGGGGAACTTCTTTATTTGCTAACCTATGTGGATTTGGGAATCATCATATTTAAGAATCTTGATTGCAAAATTGTTATTAGCTTCCTGAATTAGATCCAAGGTTATGCTGAATTATAAGTAGTTTTGTGCCATGAGTGCACACTCAAGGCTGCCTAGCATCATCCTTTTTGAGTCCAGTATAGATGTGCAACAAAATATTGGTAGCCTAAGCAGAATTTATATTTAATGAGGGAGAAAATAAAGAGTAGTGCCTCCTCACTTTCTGCATTGGTCACGCACTCTGCACATTTTAACATGAACATGAAATAGTATAAGGCAGGAATGAGAGTGTAGGCCATTCAACGTGTTTAAAAAAAAACAACTGTAATGTATTGTGCAACATCCTGTATGCATTTGTTTTCCAACTCAGAAACCATATGTAATCACCTGAGAGAGGCAGAAAAATGTATTTAAAATCCCAGTCACATCAAGCCAGAGATGGGGGAGAGGTAAGAGATTAATGAGGTGTCAAACTGGTGAAGCTAAACATCAGTACAGTAGCACTAATTTTCTTGCAGCTGATCTCAAAAGCTTTCTTACATCTCATCAGATAAAACCTCTGCAATCATGCCACATTCAGCCAGAAATGATGGAGGATGGTTGATTAACCAGTGGGAGGAGTTCTCATCATGATTGTCTCCATCCTAAATGATGGCAGAATCTAGGACTTGCATACAAGAGACAATCTTGGGTGTTAGGTGATCAATCAAAGTTTCCCACACAAAGCAGCCTACCACCAATTCAAATCACACCTTCCAGAGGTGCAGTCATAAACGAAAGTGTGTTGGAACCTACACAACTTGGCTGCAGTGCCAAATACTTGTGGTTCATAACTAGACAGTCTTCTGGACTACCTCACTGACAATGTGGGGAAATTGTTGCACTTTTAAAAATCAGGACAGATCTAATCCAACCAAATACCAACACCCTTCAGCAAAATGATGAAAATGGTCATTAATATCAAATCAATTTCTGTTTAATCATCCAGCGTCTGCAAAACAGTTTGGGCTCTTCGTGAGCTGCTCTGCTTCAGACCTTATCACTGTCTTCGTCCACAGGCTAATCAAATGAGTTGAGTTCCAGAAATTCAAAGTGATCACTCAATACACCCACTTCAAAGATAGGCAGTAAATGCTGGTTTATTTCATTACTTCCCACTTCCTATGAATTGATTCTCATTCACAAGTTCATTAAGGCTTTGATCGACATTGGCAGATATTGGTCTCTTGGGCACGGTGATCTGCATCCGAACTTATCAAGCTAAAACTGATGAGGTGCTATAGAGATCAGTGCTGGGTTCAACCATTAACAGTCTCTATATGGATAAAGGGATAAAGTATAGTTCTTCACAATTATTGAGGATGCAAAGGTAGTTGGGAAATCAAATGATGAAGAGGGCATTGACTGCAAATAAATAGATAAATAATTCAGTGGAAAAGATTTGACAGATAGAGTATAATAAGGAAAAGTGTGAGTTTTTGCGGTTGGAGGGAAGAAGATTGCTGCAGTGAGCAGGGCCTAAGGAACGCTGCAGTGCAGATGGATCTGAGTGTTCTTGTACAGGAAACACTTAAGTTAGCATGAAGTACATTTAGTAATTATGAGGGCAAAAGAGAGGGTGTACAAAAGTAAGGAGATCTTCAAATTCATATTTAATTATCATTCAACCATACATGAATATAGCCAAACGAAACCGTGTTCCTCCAGGGCCAAGGTGCAAAACATATTGCACACAGCACACAGTGCACCACACATCGCACAAATAGTACATATGGTTACAATAGATGGTCGCTATAATTATATAAGGTTTTGTTAAAACTATACTTGGGTACTGTGCACAGTTCTGGTGACCTTACTTAAGAACGATATACTTCCATTAGAGGCAGGTCAAAGGAGAGTCAGTATGTTGATTCCTGAAATGAAGGGATTGGTATGGAACAAAAGTTTGATTGGGTTGTGCCTGTGCCTACTCAAGATTAGAAGAATGAGACATGATTTTATTGAAATGTCAAATTCTAAGAAGGGTCCTTGGGAAGATTGAAAACTAAGAACCATCGTCTCACCTTCTTAAGACTAAAATTGAGTGGGGGTGGGGAGAGGTGGAATTTCTTCTCAAAAGATACTCTGTACTTCAGGAAAGCCACGGGAACTCAGACTTTGAATATATTCAAGTCTGAGGTAAATTATTGGACTAAGCTGACAGAGAATAGAAGAAAAATGAGGCTGAGGCCAAGTGCAAGCATAATCTTATTAATGGCTCACAAACTTGAGAGGCCATATCATCTGCTCTTTCTTCCGTTTCAGTCAGAAGTGTATTATAAAGAATTAAGGCAGCTGGTGTTCCTATAAACCCTTTGGGTGGTTTCAAACATCTATTGTGTGATACCCCACTATCTCAGAATCTGTTTGATGAATCCCTGTGTGCTGTTTGCCAAAAATGTGTAATCTATTATGAAGATCATCAAATGGACATGACGAACAACCTCCTAAGTTTTTTTTCTCTTTCGCATCATTTTTAGACAATCAGTTCTTGAGATGCTTGTCTAGCACATAGCATTACTGATTATTTTGGAATGTGCAAATGAGCTACACAGCTGCAAATCTGTGGGAAAAGTCTAGTCTATTTAATGTTGCTATTTATGTACTTTTAATACTAGTTATTTATGTATTTTCCATGAACAACCACATTAGTCTGGGTACAGTTCCTTCAGTTTGGTAACAGAAGCATAGGTTTTGTTAAACCTATTAGCCAATTGAAATAATCAAAATGATCATTTGAGATTTTGTACTGTGAAGTTGCACAACACCGATCTCCTCCATGCATTGATTTTATAAATCTGGATGGAAAATGTGTATAATAATTATATTCTTCTCATAGGTACCCCATGTACAATTTAATCTCCAGGATGATTATTTAAACTTTGATAACTTACAACAAAGCAATTTCAATGGTGGGGAAGGGGAAAACACTGGAAGAAACACTGTTTGTAATCATTAGCTCCTTCCCTCTCTCCTAAAAATGTTAAATAAGTTGATTTTTTTTGTTTCGCTGTATGATTTCCTTGACAAAGGTTTATATCATCGCTGGCAGCAGTTGCCCATAATCCAGCAACATGTTGTTGAATATTGAAAGGAAATGTGTTTTTATTGCAAAAATATTTTATTTAAAATAGAAATAATGTGCCTAAAGTCAATAAATAAAGAAAACTGCAGAAGGCTTGACAATTGTATATAAACTATGTATTAGTAGTGCCAACTCAAACAAATATACATACATATTCAAACTATTTAGAAAATGTTGCCAGTAATTCTGTTTGTTATATTGTCATATTGCTATGCTGTCTAGATTAACTATTAATAATGCTTCAAGCTAATTGCATAGCCCAGGCTTTCTGAAATGTCACAATTGATGGATTGAAGTCTAAATTATGACTAAACAGCAGAGGTTTATCAGCAAATTTAGAGATAGTGTTTAAACTGTGCCTAGCTTATGCAGTCATGAGTGTAGAGGAAGAAGCGCAGGGTTCAAAGAGAAATTTAAAGAAAGTCTGAGGGGCATCTTTTTCACAGAGGATGATAACGAAGGTCTGGAATCAGTTGCCAGGATGGCTATTGGGTGCACAGTTCCAACATTTCGGCTGTCCTTCAGAACTCCAGCACAATCACTCGAAATTGTAAATAGCATTCGTTGATGTAGTAAAGATTCTGGAATAAGATAATGGAGAACAAATTTTAATCTGGTAATTAAGAAAAGTATGACCATCTTGTTCATCTTTTGAAAAACATTGTCAATAATACAGAAATTAACTGCTTTGAAATATAATTTAGTGACCTAATTGTTTACTTCACAAGCCAGTAATCCTGTTCCTTTTCTTCATTTCCGTCTACAGATTTGGTCTTAACCGGAGGTCTCCTGGGTCAGTTGATCGTCTGAGCTTTAATGAGGGCAGTGGTAGTGGTAAATCCACACCCATCTGGCAGAAGAGTGAGGATGGCAACATTGAGAAAACCACAGCAGGTTAGTGTGACGTCAGCTATGTGTTCGCTGTTCAATGTCAACACTATATACAGTGCATATAAAAGGTATTCAGCCCCCTTGGTAGTTTATATGTTTTGTTGTTTTACAACATTGAATCACAATGGATTTAATTGGTTGTAACACTGACGGGCAGAAAAAGACTCCTTCGTGTCAAAGTGAAAACAGATCTCTACGAAGTGATCTAAATGAACTCCAAATATAGAACACAAAATAATTGATTGCAGACGTATTCACCCTCTTTAATATGACACACCAGATCTTTACTGGTGCAGCCAAATGGTTTTGGGAGTCACATAATTAGTTAAATAGAGATCTGTTTTTGGAGACATGTCTGCAGTCAAGGTGTTTCGATTGCATTAAAAATATGCCTGTATCAGGAAGGTACATCTGCGGTGAGTCAGTATCCTGGCAAAAACTACACAGTGAAGACAAAAGAACACTCCAAGCAAAGGTTATTGAATAGCACATCAGGAGAAGGATACAAGAAAATTTCCAAGTCACTGACTATCCCTTGAAGTACAGTTAAGTCAATCACCAAGAGATGGAAGGCATTTGGTACAGATGTAAATCTGCCTAGACCAGGCCGTTCTCAAAAACTCTGTGACCGTGCAAGTAGGGGACTAGTGGGGCAGGCCATCAAGAAACCTATGACAACTGTGGAGGACTTACAAGCTTCAGTGGTTGAGATCGGGGAGATGGCACATACAACAGCTGTTGCCCAAGTGCTTCCCCAGTTGCAGCTTTATGGGAGGATGGCAAAAGGAAAGCCACTGTCAGGGGAAAAAAAAAACTCACATGAAATCTCAGCTAAAGTTTGCCAGAAGGCATGAAGAAAACTGCTGGAAGAAGGTTCTGTGGCCTGATGAAACCAAAATTGAGCTTTTTGACCATCAGACTAAATGGTAGGTTTGGCATAAAACAAACACAGCACGTCATCAGAAACGCACCATCCCTACTGTGAAGCATGGTAGTGGCTGCAACATGCTGTGGGGATGCTTCACTGCAGCAGGACCTGGAAGGCTTGTGAAGGTAGAGCGTAAAATGACTGCAGCAAAATACAAGGAAATCCTGGAGGGAAATCTGCAAGAGAACTGCAACTTTGAAGATTTCCAGCAAGACAGTGACCCAAGCATAAAGCCAAAGCTACACAGAAATGGCTTAAAAACAATGAAGTTAAAGTCCTGGAGTGGCCATGTCAGAGTTCAGACCTCAATCCTATTGAAGGTTTGTGACTGGCTTGAAAATGGTTCTACACCCACAATCCCCATGCAATCTGACAGAGCTTGAGCAGTTTTATAAAGAAAAATGGGGAAAATTGCAGTGTCCAGATGTGCAAAGTCGATAGAGGCCTATCCACATAGACTCAAGACTGTAATTGCTATGAAAAGTACATCTACTAAATACTGACTTGAAGGAGTAAGTATGCAATCAATTATTTTGTGTTTAATAATTGTAATCAATTTAGACTAATTTGTAGAAGTGTGTTTTCACTTTGACACAAGAGTCTTTTCTCTTGATCAGTGTCAAAAAGCCAAAATAAGTCCTATGTGATTCAATGTTATAAAGCAATAAACATGAAGACTTCCAAGGAGGGTGAATCCTTTTTACAGGCACTGTGTTTTTTGACTGGGTATTATTCAATTGTTCTATATTAAATTTTCTGCAATTATTACATAACTGGTTATTTTAATATGTTTATTATGGTGTTCATAACCAAACAAAGCACGTGTCCCCTAGTTCTAGTCCCTCTTCGCTTTAATCATTATTAAAGCTATAGCTGGTCTCAAATTTCTCAGATTCAAGCACTGTTTTTGGAAAACAATAAAAAATTTTCAACAATTCCTTATTTGTCACCCACTGCCAAGGGAAAGGCAGACTGCAGGGACAAAAGAATGTAGGCTACTGTGACTCAGATGATGCAGTTGCAGAATGAATGGAAATTGGAATGCTTGTTTTTTTAAATGTTTACTTCTGCACATCATAGCCAACACTTTCCAAGCCAAACTGTATGCATCTGTATGTAAAGCACCCATTCATTTGTCAGCCAGCCTGTTTAATTGTTTAAAAAAATACAAAAAGTACCAGAAGTACTCTGCAAGCATATTGACTTTGGGAGAGAGAAAAAGAATAACATTTTGATTATTGGTGCTGAGGGATGAATCATTTATTTTACTTGTGTACAGGCACACAAAAGAAGGGAAAGGACGGAAGCAAATAATCAAATGAAAGTCACAGCAGGGTAGATTGTGGTGACAGAGATCAAGCATCAAGATGTTCTAGACTTTTGTGCCTCCTTCTTTCTTCCACGCAGAACTAAAGAACAGATTGGTGGTTAGATTCCAGGTCAAGTCAGTGAACCAAATGGGCAGGTGTGCCCATAGAGATCCAGTGGATGTGGTGTACCTTGACTTTCAGAAGGCATTTGATAAGGTACCACATAGGAGATTGGTGGGTAAAATCAGAGCTCATGGCATTGGGGGGAGGTTATTGACATGGATAGAAAACTGGTTAGCAGATAGAAAGCAAAGGGTGGAAGTGAATGGGTCTTTCTCGGAATGGCAGGTGGTGACTAGTGGGGTGCCACAGGGCTCAGTATTGGGACCACAGCTGTTTACGATTTACGTCAATGATTTAGAGGAAGGCATTGTGAATAACATCAGCAAGTTTGCTGATGATACTAAGCTGGGTGGCAGTGTGACATGTGATGAGGATGTTAGGAGAATTCAAGGTGACTTAGATAGGCTGGGTGAGTGGGCAGAAACTTGGCAGATGGCGTTTAATGTGAATAAGTGTGAGCAAGAACAGGAAGGCAGATTATTATGTGAACGGTGTGGAGTTAGGTAAGGGTGAAATACAAAGAGATCTAGGAGTACTTGTTCATCAGTCTCTGAAGGTGAATGAGCAAGTGCAGCAGGCAGTGAAGAAGGCTAATGGAATGTTGGCCTTTATTACAAAGGAACTTGAGTACAAGAGCAAGGAAATCCTTTTGCACTTGTACAGGGCCCTGGTGAGACCACACCTGGAGTATTGTGTGCAGTTTTGGTCTCCAGGGTTAAGGAAGGACATCCTGGCTGTGGAGGAGGTGCAGCGTAGGTTCACTAGGTTAATTCCTGGGGTGTCCGGACTGTCTTACGCAGAGAGGGTAGAGAGACTGGGCTTGTACACGCTGGGATTAAGGAGATTGAGGGGGGATCTGATTGAGACATATAAGATTATTAAGGGATTGGACAAGATAGAGGCAGGAAATATGTTCCAGATGCTGGGAGAGTCCAGTACCAGAGGGCATGGTTTAAGAATAAGGAGTAGGTCATTTAGGACAGAGTTGAGGAGAAACTTCTTCTCCCAGAGAGTTGTGGAGGTGTGGAACGTGCTGCCTCAGAAGGCAGTGGAGGCCAATTCTCTGGATGCTTTCAAGAAGGAGCTAGATAGGTATCTTATGGATAGGGGAATCAAGGGTTATGGGGACAAGGCAGGAACCGGGTATTGTTAGTAGATGATCAGCCATGATCTCAGAATGGTGGTGCAGGCTCGAAGGGCCGAATGGTCTACTTCTGCACCTATTGTCTATTGTCTGTTGTTGCACCCTCAGCTTAAGACAGCCACAGTTATGCCATCTAAACCAGTTCCCACTTTTTTGATCAGTGACATTGATCTTATTAAAGCTGTGTGACTTTTAACAATTTAACAATTTTGTCAGTTAACTTGTTTTAAGGGAATTTATTAATTTTCATGTTACATTAATGTTTTTACTTGTTAATTATTTTGATGCATTCACCTCTGTCTCTGATATCAGAGAAATTTAGAAAAAGTGGAGAATGCCAGACCTGATTACGCTGCCAGGCTGTTCTACCTCACAGAAGTGCCAGCATGACTCTAGGAGCTGCATAAATAGAAAAGATTGTGCAAAGGTCAGACCAGTGCAATGGTTGGGATGGGGTTAGGGGGTGAATGCAATTTAAACATACCACAATAAAGTGATGAACAGAACACCTTCAAGGTTAGCACCCACTAATCAAACAGAAATCTTGGTCGAAATCTGAGAATGTTTTTGCAGACGTACCAAATCTTCTTAAACTCCTAATGAAATATAGCCACTGTCATGTCTTCTTTGTAGCTGCATCGACATGTTGGGTCCAGGTTAGATCCTTAGAGATATTGACACCCAGGAATTAAAAACTGCTCACTCTTTCTACTCCATATGTTCAGAGGTAAAAAACCAATACATACGATGAACTCATAAACAAGAGAGAATCTGCTAATGCTGGAAATCCAAGCAACACACACAAAATGCTGGAGGAACTCAGGAGGCCAGGCAGCATCTAAAGAAAAGAATACAGCCGATGACTTGGGCCAAGACCTATCAGCAGGAACCCCTCAGAGTTCCTCCAGCATTTTGTGTGTGTTACATACAACAGACTTTTTGGGAATCTTAATGCTGCTGCATTTTTTGTAAAAAAAAACATGACTCCTGTCCTACAAATGTCAGAATTCTCATGCTCTTCCATAATCCTTTTTTTTTCTTACCATGGAAAAGTGTTACTATTCTTTCCTGGATAATTTACAGTGTTTTAGTAAGGAAGCAACTTGTCACATCCTGCCAATCAGAGAATGTCTTCTTAATCCTTGCTCTGCTTCATCATCCACCAGTTGAGCAATTATGAGCCTATTTCACAAGTTTAAACTTCCTATGCTTTCATGTTTCCAAATGATCTCCTGTGTAGAAATGATCTCTTCTGCAGAGCATTTTCAGTTGTTTACTGGAAACTGATGTTAGGAGCACTCACACAATTAATGACTTCAAAAAAAAGCTTAAGTTACTCCAGTACAATCTACTTATCACAAGTCCATGGTATCTCTTCCTAATAAACATATATTTGTCAATTATTCTGCAGAAACCTTTCTCTGGCCATCAATATTTGGGTTAAGGGTTTTAAGTGAGTGTAACCATTCGGTTAGCAATCTCTGCAGAATAAGTTGCTTATTTATTATTGTACTCAGAAAATTTTACTTTTGTTTGGACAGCTTTGCCCTCACAAATTTGTAGCAATTAAGCACCAAGTTATATTACAAGCTATAATTATTGAAATTGGTAGGATATTGCTTGACAGTGGAGCACTGAACATTTCTGATTGCTGTTGAGACCCCAATTGAATACGAAGGTCAACCGATGTTAAATTTGTAAGAGAAACATTCCTTAGATGTAATGAGGGAAAAAATGTAATATATTTCTTACTTTTATGTCTTTTGTCTTTAGTTTTACAGTTTAAGGGAAATCTTTGAATTAATTATAATTGTTACAAAATAAATTTTAGTTAGGGTGTCCAGTATAGAAACAGGCCCTTATGCGTAACTACTTATCAAACCTACTTCAGCTAGTCCCATTTGCTTCCGTTTGGCCTATATTCCTCTTAACCGTTCCAATATCTGTAACTCTCTAAATGTCTTTTGGACATTATAATTGTACCATTTCCACTGGCATCTCATTCCGCACACACCACCCTCTGTGAAAAGGTTGCCCACCAGGTTCCCTTCAAATCTTTCCACTGTGAACATTCACATAATCTATACCATCCTTGATTTTGTACATTGTACCTCTCTAAGGTCAACTTTCAGGTCCCCTTTAAATCTTTTCACTCTCACCTCAAGCCTGTGTATGCTCTTTGGCCTTAGTCTCCCCCACTGTGAACATTCACCTTATCTTTAACCCTCTTGATTTTGTATAGCTCTGTCTACACTCCAGAGAAAAAAGACACAGCTTATTCAATCCTTCCTTAAGCCCTCCGTTCCCAGCCCAATTTTTGTGAATCTTTTCTGCACCCCTTCTAGCTTAATGATGTTCTTGCAACAGCAAGGTGACAAGGACTGCACACATTACTCCATGTGGTCTTATCAACATCTTGTGTAGTTGTTAAATAATGTTCCAACTCTTGTGCTCAGTAGCCTGATCAATTAATACAACTGCGCCTAGCGTCTTCTTCATCACCCTACCTACCTGTGTCACCATTTTCAGGGACCTATGTAATGTGCCCTTGGGTCTCTGCTTAACAATACTCACCAGGGCCCTGCCCTTTCTTGTTTAAGTCCAGACCTGGTTTAATTTCCCAAAGCACAACACTTCGCACTTGTCTGAGAGAAATTGAATCTGCTACTCATTCACCCACTTTCTTAGTTGGTGTCTTATTCTGTAAACAATAATAAAAAGTCTACTTACCAGCTTATTAGCTGACATGTTTAATATGAAGTGTTTAGATGAGTGATCTACAGATTGTGGTCGGGCAAGACGACGGGAGGTGGTGTCTGCCTACTGATCAACACTGGGTGATGCTCAGACACAGTGGCACTGACAAGCTCCTGCAGCCCGGACCTGGAACACCTATCGGTGAAGTGTCGTCCCTACTATCTGCCACGGGAATTCACCTACTGACAGCGTCATATTGACATAGGTCTACATTCCACCCCCCCCCCCCTTAACCAGGCTCTGAACATACTGTATGCCAACATCAGTGAACTTGAGACCAGGGATCCAGAGGCTTTGCTCATTACAGCCGGGGACTTTAACCAGGCCAACCTCAGAAAGGCGCTGCCAAAGTTATACCAACATGTCTCCTGCCCCACTAGAGGCCCGAATATACTTGACCACTGCTACACAGCAGTCAAGGATGCCTACCGTTCCGTCCCATGACCTCGCTTCGGAAAATCGGACCATCAGGCCATACTCCTCCTCCCGGCTTACAAACAGAAACTGAAGCAGGAGGTCACGGTGTCAAAAGTAGTGTCGCGTTGGACGGAGGAAACGGATGAGGTCCTCCGTGACTGCTTTGAATCAGTGGACTGGTTAGTATTCAAGGACTCGGCAGCTAACCTCGATGAGTATGCCTCAGCTGTCACGGACTTTATTTGGAAATGCACGGAAGATTGTGTGTCTTGCAAGATGATCCAGATATTCCCTAACTGGAAACCTTGGATGAATTATGAGGTCAACTCCCTTTTAAAGGCTAGAGCTGTGGCTTTTAGGTCCGGGGATACCAGTCGCAACACAGAATTCAGGCGTGAACTCCGGAAAGCCATTAAGGGTGCCAAGAGGCAATATCGAGCCAAGTTGGAAGCCCAGGCTAACCAAAGGGATGCCAGTAGACTATGGCAGGGTCTAAATGAAATCACTGGGCGCAAAGAAAAGGCTGGGAATATCAATAACTGTGGCGCTTCTCTTCCTGATGAACTTAAGATTTGAACAGAAGTGGAGTGTCCCGCTCCCTCCGGATGAACCGGACCTGGTGGCATTGAGATTCATCGTCACCGAGGAGGATGTTAGAAGAGCCTTCCTGAAGATAAATCCAAGGAAGGCGACGGGCCCAGATGGCGGCCCAGACGGGTTCTCCGGGCCTGTGCAAGCGAGCTAGCTGGAGTGTTTGCTGACATCTTCAACTGCTCCTTGCTTCAGTCTAAGATCCCCTCGTGCTTTCAGAAGGCAACGATAATCCCAGTGCCAAAGAAGAGCAAGGTGGCATGTCTGAATGACTATCGACCTGTGGCTCTGACATCAATTGCTATGAAGTGCTTTGAGAGATTGGTTATGGCACACACCAACCACAGCCTACCGGTCAACCTCGACGCTTTGCAATTCGCCTACCGGAGCAACAGGTCAATGGCAGATACCATCTCTCTGGCCCTGCGTTCCTCCTTAGAACACCTGGAGAATAAAGACGCATACGTAAGGCTCCTTTTCATTGACTACAGCTCTGCCTTTAATACCATCATTCCAAATAAACTGATTACTAAGCTCTGGAACCTGGGCCTTGGCACTCAGATCTGCAGCTGGATCTTCAACTTCCTCACAGACAGGACCCAGGCTGTAAAAATAGGGGACAAGCTCTCCTCTACAATCACTCTGAGCACCGGTGCCCCACAAGGCTGTGTACTTAGCCCCCTGCTGTACTCACTGTATGCCCATGATTGTGTAGCCAAGTTTCCATCAAACTCAATATATAAGTTTGCTGATGACACAACGACTGTAGGCCATATCTTGGGTAATGATGAGTTTGAGTACAGAGAGGAAATTAAGAACCTGGAGGCATGGTGCGAAGACATTAACCTATCCCTCAACGTCAGCAAGATGAAGGAATTGGTTGTTGACTTCAGAAGGAGTAGCGGACCGCATGACCCAATTTACATCGGTGGTGCGCAAGTGGAACAGGTCAAAAGCTTTAAGTTCCTCGGAGTGAATATCACAAATGACCTGACTTGGTCCAACCAAGCAGAGTTCACTGCCAAGAAGGCCCACCAGCGCCTTTACTTCCTGAGAAAACTAAAGAAATTTGGCCTGTCCCCTAAAACCCTCACTAATTTTTCTAGATGCACTGTAGAAAGCATTCTTCTAGGGTGCATCACAACCTGGTATGGAAGTTGTCTTGTCCAAGACCAAAAGAAGCTGCAGAAGATTGTGAACACGGCGCAGCACATAACACAAACCAATCTTCTGTCCTTGGACTCACTTTACACCGCACGCTGTCGGAGCAGTGCCAGGATAATCAAGGACATGACCCACCCAGCCAACACACCTTTCATCCCTCTTCCCTCTGGGAGAAGGCTCAGGAGCTTGAAGACTCGTACGGCCAGATTTGGGAACAGCTTCTTTCCAACTGTGATAAGACTGCTGAACGGATCCTGACCCGGATCTGGGCCGTACCCTCCAAATATCCGGACCTGCCTCTCGGTTTTTTTGCACTACCCTACTTCCCATTTTTCTATTTTCTATTTATGATTTATAATTTAAATTTTTAATATTTACTAATTTTAACTTTTTAATATTTATAATATTTAATATTTGTAATCCAGGGAGTGTGAAGTGCAGAATCAAATATCGCTGTGATGATTGTACGTTCTAGTACCAATTGTTTGGCGACAATAAAGTATAAAGTATTTCGGAGCGGCACAGTGGTGTAACTAGTAGAAGTGCTGCCTCACAGCCTCCAGAGGTCTGGGTTTAATCCTGATCTCTGCTGCTGTTTGTGGAGCTTCTCCCAATGATGGTGTGAATTTCCTCCACCTGCTTCAGTTTCCTCCTGCAGCTCGGAGGCATGGGGGCTGATAGGCTAATTGACAGCTTGAGATTGACCCTTGTGCAGTTGAGTGGGAGGATCTGGGGAAAATTGATAGGAATGCGGGAAGAATAAAATGGGATTAATTAAGATTAGTATAAATGGTCAGCGCCGTCTCATTGTGGGCCAAAGGACCTGCTTCCATGCTGTATTACTTTTAAATTTTGGCCATGGGTTTAGTTATTGAAGTGAAAATGCATTTCAGTATTGAGAGCTTGAACAAGCCAGCATCCTAAACTTATTCCAAATATTTGAAGGGTCTTCTATTGCCAAAAGGCTTTTGTCCTTATTTCAATATTAAAACACGTTTCTAGTTACATGTGGTGTTCTCATGTTCCCTTTCTTCTCTTTCCCTATTCTCTGACCTACCATCTGTTCTGTCTGCAAAAGCCTGTCATTATCATGTGCATCAAATTGCAGTGTGTTTGACAGGGTGGAGTTTAGCTCTGAAGATTCATGGTAATTGTGATGACAATAATGAATGTAAAACCACCCATCCCCCTGCTGTGTATCTGTAGCCATCGAAGTGGCTCTGCAACACCCAGCAACTAATGATGCAGGTTTATTATTTAAATTGCACTCAACAACAGAGGACTTTGGAAAAGTCAACAGTGTCATCGATCAGCTTATACCGATGGCACTCTGCTCTAATGAAGTATTTGTCCGTCAGCTTTATTTTTAAGGAATAGTGATTGTGTTTAATCATCCGCTGCTGAGCAGCAGTGTTTTGTAATTAATTTGTCTTGGTCTTTGTAGCCCAACCTGTAAATGCACATTATGAGTCTTCCAATATGGTTGCTTAATGTGTGTCATTTTGGTTGGTAATTCAGATCCCAATAAAACCTTCCAATTGTTTACACTGGAAGGATTAATCATTCCTTCTTAGAGGCAGCAGAACATTTTCTATTAAAGAAAGTGGTGGATAACTCATTTATGATCACTGCAAACATATCAGCTTGTGCTTGTTTTCATCGTTGGAGTCAGTCCAATCCAAGTCCAGATTTGAATTCCTGAGACAGAGTGCTATGTGCAGCCTTGTGCCATATCATCTCATTTAACAAGCAACCAGGGTTGAATTTCTAGCTGGTGATGTTTAAATATTTATAATTAATTATATGTGCATTGATTTTATAACTGTAATGGAACTGATGCCTTGAATATTGAATTAATGCTTTTTTAATTTGTGTTGAAATTATTTTATGCTACAGAACTTGCTGTTAAACTTTTAAATGACTTTCCAGTGCTGATAACTGTGAATCTTAGGGAAAAATCTGAATCCGCAGAATGTTATGCAGTGTGTGACAAGCCCAGTTACTGATGGTTGTCTCCGTTTTGGAAATATGCCGAACATCCTGTAGCCAGAGGGGAAGGGGTTTACACTCTGTGAGGATTTAGCAAGTTTTCTTAGTAAATTTTTGGGCTGTATGTACACTGGCTTCCAATTTTTGAGATAGCTCTACTTGCACTGTACATCCCTCCTTCTGCCTTTCAGCCATCTCCATCAACATGGGAACTAATCAGTGATATTGGATATTTCCACATTAACAAAAGGAATTGCATCAATGGCTTCAGTTTATCAGGCCAGTTCACATGACTTGAAACCCCAACTCTCTCACTGCTTAGTTACCACTGCAATGTGTCCTTCTTTTTTGCACCCGCTGAATGAAGGCTGAGATTCTGGCAAATTGTGTGTTGCTCGATGATTGTTAGCATGCTGGGATTGGATCGCTTAACAGCCTCTTGCATTTGCTGATGTTTCAGTTTCCTTTGTTTCACAGGTGACTGAAGTGAAAACTCCTGCTGATAGCCCTCAACTTTATTTTCAGGAATGAAGTAGTCTTTTATCCGTTCTTACCCTTGCCCTAGCAAAGGGCACAGCTGAAAAATGTCCCTGGGCTTTCTTTGCCAATAATATGGGAGGAAGCAGGAATTTGAAATTAAAAATAAACTATGATATAGAGTATATTATAATCCTTTGTTCAGGGTATGCATGCCTATTAGCTGATACTTTGTGCTGTTGTCCACTCAGCATTCAGAAAATATACTCACAGAACATAGGATAGTTCAGCTAAGGAACAGGCCCTTTGCCCAACCATGTCTCTGCTGATTATGTACCTATCTAAACTAGTATCATCTGCCCGATATCGCTCTGTTTCCAGCCTGTTCACATATCTGTTTAAATGTCTCCTAAACTTTACTGTTATATCTGCATCTACCATCTCCCATAGCAAAGCCCTTCAGGGACCTACCACTTACCCTGTGTAATAAAAAACAAAACGCCTCATAAATCTCCTTTGACCTTTCCTCCCCCCACCTTAATCCTATGCCCTCTAGTATTTGATAACTACAGCCAGGGAAAAAGCCTCCAACCATTTATCCTGTCTATGCATCTCAGAATCAAAATCAGGTTTATTACAATAATATTACAGGTTCATTATAATAAATTTATTCACTCATTCTAAGTCACACGTCAGCCTTCTACACTCCACTCCATGCAATGTACTGGTGAACCTTTTTTAAAGCCTCTCCTCATCCTTCCAAAAACGCAGTGACCAGAAATGCCCACACACTCCTCTAAATGTGGCCAAACCTAAGCTGCGATATGACTTCCTAGCTTTTCTACCCAGTGCCTGGACCAATGAAGTCATGCATGTTGTACACCTTCTTTACCACTCTATCCACTTGTGATGCCTCTGAAGATCCCTCATTAATGCTTCCAAGGCATTGACTATATACTGTACTTCCCTCTTACATTTGATCCTCAAAAATGAACACCTCATAGTTCTCTGCATTTTTCACCCAGATTTTCAACAGATCTGTACCTGCTCTATCCTTTGACAGTGAAACAAGATGGTTTATTTTTCATTTTTAACTTTGCCTCCAACTTTCACTCTGCCCTCAAGTTTACCTGGTCCATTTCCAACACCTCCCTCCCCTTTCTAGATCTTTCTGTCTCTGTCTCTGGAGACAGCTTATCCACTGATGTTTACTATAAGCCTACTGACTCTCACAGCTATCTGGACTATTCCTCTTCTCACCCTGTCTCTTGCAAAAACGCCATCCCCTTCTCGCAATTCCTCCGTCTCCGCCGCATCTGCTCTCAGGATGTGGCTTTTCATTCTAGGACAAGGGAGATGTCTTCCTTTTTTAAAGAAAGGGGCTTCCCTTCCTCCACGATCAACTCCGCTCTTAAACGCATCTCCCCCATTTCACGTACATCTGCTCTCACTCCATCCTCCCACCACCCCACTAGGAATAGGGTTCCCCTGGTCCTCACCTACCACCCCACCAGCCTCCGGGTCCAACATATTATTCTCCGTAACTTCCGCCACCTCCAACGGGATCCCACCACTAAGCACATCTTTCCCTCCGCCCCCCTGTGTATTCCGCAGGGATCGCTCCCTACGCAACTCCCTTGTCCATTCATCCCCCCCCATCCCTCCCCACTGATCTCCCTCCTGGCACTTATCCGTCTAAGCGGAACAAGTGCTACACATGCCCCTACACTTCCTCCCTTACCACCATTCAGGGCCCCAAACAGTCCTTCCAGGTGAGGCAACACTTCACCTGTGAGTCGACTGGGGTGATATACTGCGTCCGGTGCTCCCGATGTGGCCTTTTATATATTGGCAAGACCCGACGCAGACTGGAGACCGCTTTGCTGAACATCTACGCTCTGTCCGCCAGAGAAAGCAGGATCTCCCAGTGGCCACATATTTTAATTCCACATCCCATTCCCATTCTGACATGTCTATCCACGGCCTCCTCTACTGTAAAGATGAAGCCACACTCAGGTTGGAGGAACAACACCTTATATTCCGTCTGGGTAGCCTCCAACCTGATGGCATGAACATCGACTTCCCTAACTTCCGCTAAGGCCCCACCTCCCCCTCGTACCCCATCTGTTACTTATTTTTATGCACACATTCTTTCTCTCACTCTCCTTTTTCTCCCTCTGTCCCTCTGAATATACCTCTTGCCCATCCTCTGGGGCCCCCCCTTGTCTTTCTTTCCGGAGCTCCTCTCCCATGATCCTCTCGTATCCCCTTTTGCCTATCACCTGTCCAGCTCTTGGCTCTATCCCTCCCCCTCCTGTCTTCTCCTATTATTTTGGATCTCCCCCTCCCCCTCCAACTTTCAAATCCCTTACTTACTCTTCCTTCAGTTAGTCCTGATGAAGGGTCTCGGCCTGAAACGTCGACTGCACCTCTTCCTACAGATGCTGCCTGGCCTGCTGCGTTCACCAGCAACTTTGATGTGTGTTGGTTTATTTTTCATATTGCGCTCAGACCCCGCTTCACTCAGAGGTGGAGCACCATGTGAATCAGTGCTATGTGAGGTCATTAAAACATTACGTAAATGGACACGTGTGCCTGATTTTAAAAAATATTGAACCTGAGATGTAGGGTATATTATTTTATGTGTACACTGTAATTCATGGAGTAACAAACAGGCAAATGGGCCTAACTTGTACATCATGACCTTAAACATAAAGCATTGTTGGTGCTTGATGATGCCCCAGGCCACCCTGAAAATCTTGACATGCTTCGGACCTGCATTCATGAAGCACCCAACACCACCTCATTACTCCAACCAATGGATCAAGGAGTAATATCGGATTTTAAAGCCTACTACCTTCGCATCGCACATCGCAGCAGCAGCTGAGGGAAGTGGGTGGTGGTTACGTCTTATAGAGGAAGGACCAGGCTGTAGGTCCTCCTCGAAGTTCGGCGGCTTCTTCAAGTAGGCATTGAGATTTGACTGCCTCTCGTAAAGCAGTTCTCAGTAGAAGGGAATTGTGTCGAGAACATCTCTCTTTGCCTTACTGCTTCGCTCCCAGTCAGGGTCGTTATTGATTCGGGTGATCATGGTGATACCAGTGCTGAGGAATTTTGTGGTGATGTTTCTCGCTGGTGTTATCTCTTCTCTATCCATGTTCTCAGCTTCACCCAAGATGAGTTGCTCTATGAATTCTTGAAGCTCTTCATTATTAAAGCTCTCACCATGAGGATGCAGTAACTCTTCAACATTGCCATCATAATAACATCCTCTAATCCTGCTTCATTGGCCTTATGTTTTGGATGACTGGTTCTGCCTGAAATCCTAGGATGCCATTGCTGCTTCCACGCTCCGTTCATGAAGTTTGAAGTTATTTCATTCCAGGCTGCTTTGATATTGTCTTCAGCTTTCATGATGTTGTCAAAATGGCCTGATGGATTGTTTGTCTTGACCTTTTGTTTCCTCTGCAGGTTGTTTGAATGTGCGAGGAAGGTAGTAGGCTTTAAAATCCGATATTACTCCTTGATCCATTGGTTGGAGTAATGAGGTGGTGTTGGGTGCTTCACGAATGCAGGTCCGAAGCATGTCAAGATTTTCAGGGTGGCCTGGGGCAGTATCAAGCACCAACAATGCTTTATGTTTAAGGTCATGATCCTCACAATACCACTTGACTGCTTGACAAAGTGTGAAACAATCCAACTTTGGAAAATCTCAATTGTCACTCAGGCTTTCTTGTTTGATTTCCAAATCACTGATGGACTTAACTTTAAATGCCTTTCATTGCTCATGGTGTTTCAGCGTGACACACAATCATAGGCTTTAACCTAAAGTCATGTTTAGCATTGCCTCCTGGTCCTTCACAGCCTCGAACCCAGGTGCATGTCTCTCTTCTCAGGAGATGAAGGTACGAGAAAGCATTCTTTTCCAAAATAGACCCATTTCATGCACATTAAAGACCAGCTCAGGAGGATAATCATCCATTTCAATTATGCCCTTCAGTGCTGCAGGAAAATCCTGGGCTGCCTTGCTGTCTGCACTTGCCGTTTCATCAGAGATGCATACACCAAAGAGGTCACTGCGATGCTTAAATCTATCAAACCAACCTTTGCTGGCTGTGAATGCTCCCGACATTCTTCTTGAATATGATTGAAGATGCTTCTTACCTTTCCAATATCATCAGCTAGCTTTGAGGCATGTTTCGTTGTATTTGGTCATCCACCAATATTTAGTCAATTTTCTAGTTTTTTCAAGCAAACGGCTCCTTGAACAAGTCATTTTCGTTGATGATAACATTGGGGTACTAATTGGAGAAGCTTTTATCTTGTTTGCATTTTTATATAGTAGTTCTGATCGTTGGTGTAACCAATTTCAAAGAGGCGCCAACATCAACCTGACGCTCACCAGCTTCCAAATACCTTATCACTTGCAGTTTCACATCCGTGCTAATGCTTTTCCTAGATATCTTAGATGTACCACCCTTACTGGAAGTTGCTTGCCATTTTCCAGACATTATGGGTGAAAAAAGGAATAAATTAGCGAGTGAGTAAGAGTGTTTACACATGCAGGGAAGGCAGAGCGTGAAGTAATACATGATTGGCTGTGAATGGCTCAGAGCGTATCTGAAGCGCTCTCATTGGCTGATTGAATATTTACTGTAATCGCAGCTGCTCTTGAGAAATTTTAAGTGTTTAGAATAAATTTAGTGTCATTTTAAAAATTTCAATGAAGAATTGAATAACCATGTTGTAATGAATCAGCGCTACGTGGGGTCTGAGTGTACTGTCCTGTTGCATTCTTTGTGAATATGAATAATTTTTAAAATATTTTCCTGCATAAATTTCAATTTCCTGCTGCAACTGGGCATTTCATATCAATGAAATTGAACAAAAAAGACATTTTAATTGGGTATATATTTTTGCATTATTGAAACTACTGACCGTATTTCAGCTTTTAGAATCAGCTGAACTATCTTCCAGTATTTCTTTTTCTCACTAGTTTTAGAATATATTTACCCCAGAGCAATATGTTCAAGGCAGAACTGAGGAGAAAACAGCACAGCCCACTGCCTCAGGCATAAATCTGAAATAAAATCATCAAATGCTGAGAATGAGATTGGTGAGCTGTGATTGTTTGTAAGATAACCTAGTCAGGTACTGAATTTCTTTTTAAATATTGCAATGAGGAATCCTTGATTTGGTTCAATAAACAGATCTACAGGTTTGATTGCACTTTAAAAGGTTGTCATATCTTTCAAACTTTGCATTAATTTTTTATTACGTAATAAGATTAACAAATTAGAAGTATTTTTGAAACAAAAGCCGTATTGTATCTCAGCTCACGGTTTACTTGCAAATACTAATGCTGAGACACATGGAAGTGTTTGATCATTAGTAGGTAATTAAGATTGAATAACTAATGAGGCAGCCCATTCCTCTCTGATGTGAGGTAGTTTTTGGAGTCCAGAGTGTTTGCTCTGGTAAGGAATGTACACAGATTGAATGGACTATCAGTATATTTCTTATGATACTTGTTACTTCTGCATCTGCGGAAAAATTAGCATTTGCCGTCTTAATTGTATTTACCTTGTCATCTTGTGGTTCTCCAAAATGTTGCCTCATTGATCCACAGAATGCACATTCTTTGCTACAATGAACTATTCTATTTTGATCATAGTTTTGGAAAAATATTCCTTTGTACAGAGGTTAAAATGCAGTTGTAGTTCTTTTGAGATTGACCTATTTTTCAATTCTGGGACTTGCAAACAGCTCACACAAAACTGCTGCTAAATGCATTTTCAAAAGCTTCTATTAATTAATTGCAGCATCTGAAATTATAATTGTAGCAGTTTCTGGATCCAATTTCCAACACGAATGTACTCTGTATAACTTCAGTAGTAGAGATTACAGCTCCTTCAGCTTCCTTGCTATGCCAGTTTAAAGTCTAATTAAAGCTGGGAATGTTTACAAATCACACTTGGGTCAGAGGAAGAAGAAATCCTCTAATAGGTTTTTTAAAAAAAGTATTGAAATATATTTCAGAGCCAACTTGGCATATCCCGTCGGTATCGAAGGTAACATCTGCACTCAGAGATAGCCCCAGTGGGAGACTGGTGAGGCAGGAAGTTGTGGACCACGTTTCGCCAGTCAAACATGGACAGGTAAACAAGTTAAAACTTCTTATGTGCCAGGTTTATGTCTGTGCCAGCATAATAGGAGTGATCTCTCCTCCTCACCCCCCATGCCTCCATCTTCAGCATTCTTATTAAAGACTTGTTGTGCAGAACAAACTGTGAAGGTTTATAGATGCTTCCAACTCTTAATACACAGAGAATTATTGAAACCCTTGCAGTGATTTTCGAGGTAACAGAGTTCGATTTGACATGTTGACGTTTGATGAAACAGCCTCACGTTCAGCTAGTTAAACAGCTTCTTTGCAGCTCCTGAAATTGAATCTTGGGCTCAGTATACCTCAATCTGTTTTTAAAAAATGGATGTATTTTTATTCTTGGTTGTTTGTACTCATTACATTTTTGAGTTACTACTGGAGCTCAGGTTCTGCCACATTCTTTGACGTGACATTATATTGTCTTGACAAAGAAGGCTGAGTGGGGGAATGCCCAAGTTTAAAAAAGATCCTAATTTGCATTCATGGGGGTGAGTTTCCTTTCATAAAAAAGGAAGGGAAGAGGAAGCAAAGCCAAGGGAATGAATTCCAGAAAGCATATTTTCTCAAGTACTTTCCTCATGGGCAGTGCATAGGCAGTAGGAAAATGGCAAACTCAAATGATTTGAGAATGTGGGCCAGTTCATACAACTGGTAGATTGAAATGCATGAAGTGCTCAAAGGTTTATTTTAGAAGTTATCATTTTAAAACATTGCTTACAAAGTTCACAGAAATTCAATATACAAAAAGTCAAAGGAAGAGAAAAACAGTAGAATATACAGGCTCTCAAGGCAAAAACCTTCAGGGTACCAGGAAAGAAAAGTGAAGTGATTTAGGGAAAGAGGACTCTTCACTGGGTTAAATACATTCAAATTAAATGTTATTGTCTTCACATGTAGCCTCACGTTCCTTTTTCCATCCCGCCCCAATAAACTGCATGACATGAAAAAAGCTGTATTGCTAAAACTTCTTATCCACCTGGGAAGCACAAAATGTTAAAGCAAAGTGCTTGAGAAATCAAATGAAGGATTGATCTTTTACTACCTGGCGAAGGAGCAGCGATGAACCAGACATTTCTGTAAGGAAAATTGCTTGAGGAATATTTGTTTATGGCAATAACTTTGAATTATTGTCTTTACAGTCCAGGGTTGCCTACAAAGAGAAGGGAAGAGAAGACCATCTTGAAACTATTTGAGTTCAATGCAAAACACAGAGCATTCCATGATTTTTACCTTGTATAGACACTGCATTGCTGAAACATTGTGTTTTATGTGAATCAGTTATCTCTCCCATCCACTTCCCTCCCATCTCACGTACACTAGTACAGGAACATTGCATCATGTCCCAGCATTTATGGTCCCTCCTGACATTTGGAGTACTGTCACTATTACTCGATAGCATCATGATACACTGAACTTTAAAAATGGAGGTTATTATGATTTAGTGTCTCTTAGTTAAAACATTCAGGTTGATAGACAGGTATGAGATTCTTAACTGACCTGAAGTCTTGTTTTTAAGAATTCAGTTACAGATCATCTTTTAGATGATATGTTTTGAACTGTGCATTATGTTAAATAAACTGTAGTTATTAAATAGTTTAGAGTCTTGACCAATGACACTATTTCCTTCTCCACTTTCCAGTCTGAAGCTCAATATTCAAGCCATTCAAGCAGCAACACACTTTCCAGCAATGCTTCAAGCGCTCACAGTGATGAGAAATGGTATGACACAGGGGACCGGACGGAATCTGAACTAAATGGTTATAACTACATTCAGGGTACATCTGCAGACAGTGGCATTGATACAACCTCTTACGGGCCATGCCATGGCAGCATGCTGTCCGCAGGAACCCCAGCTGCTCCAACAAATTCTTTGAGGTCTGCACCAACAAAAGAGAAAACGGCTTCTCCTTGGCCTGGTCCAAATGACAATGGCATGCACTGCAGCAGATTAGGAGATCGAGGCTCCCACAGTTATGAGAGGAGGGGCGCACTCTCACCGGCACTAAGCACAGAAAGTCAAAGCAGATGTTACGGAGGGTTGGTCCATAGTGTTTCAAGTGCATCAGCTCAAGAAAGCAGAGCGTATAGCCTCAGTGATACCTCCTCTCAGTCCAGGTAATTAATTTGTGATTATGTGTCATTTGTGTTTCTTCTGAGTTTGTCCCAGTTTCCCACCTACACTAATAGTCTTGGTGACAGCCCGTCAAGGCTGGCATTCTCCTCTCCCTTCAGCCACAAGAAACACTTACAAAAAAAAGGTGCATTTGGCAGAAGGTAAAGTGCCTGTTCTAACCTTTTCCAAAGTGTGAGCATGTGTCTAAGTTTTCATGGATAGATCTATGAGAGAGTAATCGAGGATAACCACTTCTGCAATGTCATGGCAGTAATGTAGCTGGAAATGAGTAGGTAAATCTTCTTCCAATATTGGCTTCCCTTTTGGTTGTATTTCCATCACTCCCTTCGCCTGGTAATGCATGAGAATCACCACACATCGTAACAACAGATACTGTGTTAGAAATACGTAATTGTTCAGAGTACGAATCTTAATGTGTATATAATTTACATGAAAATCATTATATATTTTGTGAAAGCATGTTGTGTTCAGCATGTCAGTATAATTGATATGTGTTGAGAATGTGTAATTTGGCTCATTTGCCTGAAGTCATTCATTTTGCCACTTAATATGTTACAATTTGATTAATAACTTGCAGGTTAATTCTGGTTGGAACAGTTCACAAAGGAAGATTATGTACATATTTTGTGCTGATTGATTGCCATTTACCTGTCACCCTTTTGTCTTTACCAGTCTAAAGTGGTTCCGGTCCTTTATTTGACAGGTTTATATCATCATGGCTCTATTCCTCAAAAAAAATCTCCCTTTCTTTGCATGCCTTAATTCACATTGTCTCAAACTCTGGAACTTTTTCTTTAAACTCATATCCCTCTTCAATTCCTGCTTTTGATGACTCAATGCTCTTTTCCCCTTGGCTAGAATTATTAGTCATCCTGGTGTGGTAAAAATGTCCATTATATTCTTATATCCGAGGTCTTTGATGAACAAACAGAATCCTTATTAATGACATACAACGTTTGACCACATTCACTCAAGGTGTTAATATGCAGCTGAGGATAACAAATCCCACCTCTTTAAAAGGTGAAGACCACTCCTTGCCTGCTGTCAACAGTTGTCATCCATGTTTGCACACTGCAAATTTTTCCACTGCAAATGAGCAAAGTGAGCAATCTGTTCTTAGACAATTCAGATCACTGAGTAATTTAATAACATCAATAATTTATTTTAAGAGGGGAAAATATGCAGACTAAAAGTGATATTTTGACTAAAACAGTGGATCCATGTAATGGCCAACTTGTGAGATGGAAGTTCTTCATTCTCAAAATGCATACTCCTTGTAATGGGGAATTTATTTATTTTCCAGTACTCTGAGTTCAAGGCATTCCATTAGTCCAGTGGTCTTTACACACAGTAGGAGTTCACCCCACGATGAGACTCAGCCAACTCCTTCACCCCAGGCGTCACACCATTCATCCTCCACATCTGGGCCCAGAACATTTTATCCTCGCCAAGGAGCCACCAGCAAATATTTAATAGGCTGGAAAAAGCCAGAAGGGACTACCATTAACTCTGTTGGATTTGTGGATTCAAGAAAGTAAGATGCTAAGTTTTTCTCTGATTCTCTGAAGTGTTCTGTAATCCATTCTCTGTCAGCAGTTTAAATACTTATGTATGGACCACAAATCAAGCAATTCTTGAATCTCTGTGCCCACACTTATTTCAGCAGAGTTTGCTGGGTCATATATTGCCCCTCCGAAGCAGAGAGAGTGGTTCAGGTGAGGGTGTCTGGGCATGACGTGTGTGTACTGAGACAAGTACAAATCACTTGCTACCCATGTACGTGAAGGTACAACTGTGACCGAAGATGTGTATCAATTACTGCTATAATCAAACTAAATAACTCAGTCAACAATTCAGAAAACTGCTCCATATAGGTGTGTAATTGAAAGATTGATAGCAAATAGCACCAACAGAATGTTAGCAAGGGAAGTTGTTTTCTGTTTGAAATCTGATTTAGGCTTCATGATAATGAGAAACAGGAATGCTGAAAAGGGAATCAGATCAATTTCTTAGAGGGTATATGACATATATAAATGCAGAATTGGGATGTGTTTTAGGAAAAATAGGCTCATCCATACAAGAAAATCTGTAATTCCCCCTATTCATCTATGCATTGTTACTTGCATATGAGTACAACATTATGAAGAACTGATCAGAGGTTTTGTTGAAGTGCAAATATTGATTTGTTTTTCAGTGAAGAATTTGTGTTTTCAGGTATAATTAAACTTTTTTTTAGTGCCCTGCTTTTCTTTCACATTAAAGCTTAAAGTAATATCTGAATTTTGCTTTTAGCCCTGGTGCCTTCAGATATCTATGACAAAAGGAAGATAGTTGTGAAGCTGTACTTGGGGTGCAAGATAATGTTAGAGGAGTTGCTCTTACCAGGGCATCTTTAGTTCAGTACTGATAACTAACATGAGGGTAGGTGAGAAGAAGAATAGCAAATTCCTTTATAATAGAGTACTGTAAAGATCATTTAAGAACCCATATGTTAAATAGTCAGCTAAGTCTGCTCTGATATTACAAAGAAAACTGATAGCAAGTGCAGCTTAAACTTGTTACAAAAACAGGATCGATCTTCAGTCACGTTGCCATTATTGGCTGAATCATACCGTCAAACTATAAGCTGACATCCAATAGATGCTTGCAAATAGATTTCCAGTGGCATAAGTATTTGAATTCCTTTATATGTGTCAAGTGCACGAGAAAGGACAAAGATACTTGTTTCTTGACTATTCCTTTCTATTTAGATTTCCTGCTGTGTTGTCACTGTTAGTGACCCTGCGACAAAAGAGGAAATTAGCACAGGTTGATGGGAACTGTCATGCGGGCTCCCTGCACCTACAGTGTTTTTGATAGTGACAATAGAAGACAGTATTGTAAAACCCATGTAATAGACAGCCCAGACAATTTTCATGTTTGCAGTTGACCTGTTGACTGCTGTATATTTTATTGAGTTTTGAGAAAATCTGCCACATGTTATTCCTTATGTAATGTACCTCATTCCAGTTAATGAATTCCATCTTTATCACAATGCATGCATGGCTACAGTAGGTGACGATCATGACTCTATTTAATTGTTAAATACAGAAACTTGTACATAAATTATTTATATTTACTCTTTTTCTCAAAAGGAAATATCCTGCAGCCCTTAATGTCTGGTGGAATGTCAGGTAGTTGAGTGTTCACGACATACATTCAAAGAACAAGCTTGGTTTGTTGTTTGAGCCACGGTTGCTTTTCATTAGCCACGCATGTGATTTTGTCATGTCAATTGCAGTATATATACGTAATCGAGCATGGGCTTTGTTGTGTAAATTGTGAATGGCATGAAGGCATTTGACGTACACTGAATTGTAACTAGGGTACTAGGGCAAAAGAAAATGAAAATCTGAAAAGTTGCAGCTGCTCAAAATCTGAAGTAAAAGCAGAAGGTGCTGGAGACATGCAGCAGGTCAGACAGCATCTATAGAAAAATTCAGATTGAAGACCTGCTGCTTCCAGCATTTTCTGTTTTCCATGGGGAAGTGTCAGTTCATTAGCAGCACTGCGATTGCAAGTGAAACGCCAATCTGCTTTGTAAATCAATCGTCCTTTTTTCACTAAGCACAGTGGGAAAATTTCAACAAGGACCGCAACTGGCTAGGGTCACCAGCAGCCTGGGGTCAAGGGTAATTTGATGCTGACTTCTCTGGTAACCCTCAATTCCCAAGAGAGGAGACTGAGGGAGAATAATGGCCTATGAGTTTCAACGCAGAGTGACACTTTTTTTTCCAGTGTTGTGTGTAGAAGTCAATGTGTTCCCCAGCCCCTACGCCCTCAAGATTTGAATGCAGTTATGATTGTTTACGGATTGAATCATGCCACTCTGGAAATTCAAACAGGCATTTCCAATCACAACTTGCGTATGTGAACATTTTATAGTCTTGCCTGACAAGTACAACCTTGTGATTCTAAAACACTCGTCAGTGGGTACTTTCAAACCAACAGGGTCAGAATCAAAATCAGGTTTAATATCACTGGCACATGTCGTGAAATTCATTAATTTAATGGCATCAGTACAATGCAATACATGATAAATATAGAAACTTAAATGAATTACAGTAAGTATATATGTATGTTAAATAGTTAAATTTAAAATAGTCGTGCAGAAGCAAAAGTAATTTTTAAAAAGTGAGGTAGTGTTCATAGGTTCAGTGTTCATTTAGATATCAGATGGCACAGGGTAAGAAGCTTTTCCTGAATCTCTGAGTATGTGCTTTCATGCTTCTGTACCTCCTTCCTGACAATAACAATGAGAAGAGGGCATGTCCTGGGTGATGGGGGGAGTGGGGAGGGTTGGTTCTTGATAATAGATGCCTTTCTGAAGCACTGCTTGATGTCTTGGTGTTGATTGTTCTGCTGAAATCACAACGGTATGATAAGAATCTATTGACAGCATCTCTCCACCTATCTCAACCATAACCTCTAATATACCAATCCAATAGCAGTTGACATCCTGCAACTCAGGAAATGTGCTTTCAAATATTCCACTCATTGATGAAGAAATATTTGGTTTTATCAGATTGATTTCATGCCTTCAGCAACCAGAGTTACATGACCTCATTTTTTGGGATCTGGGCATACTGGCCAAGCCATCTCTAGTCACCATTGATCTTGGTGTGCCTTTTCAGATTAATAGGTAACTATTTTGTGTGGGTCTCTGCCTCGAATATCCCCATGGGCAGAATATTCCAGATTTTGTGATTCAAAGATTGTGACTAATATTGTACCACTCCTTCACCATTCCCCATCCCCTTCTCTCTCTCTATCTCTCTATCTACCTCTATCTCTATCTCTCTATCTTCCTCTCTCTCTATCTCTCTCCGTGTCTCTCTCTCTCTCTCTGTCTCTCTCTCTCTCTCTATCTCTCTCTCTCTATCTCTCTCTCTTTCTCTCTCTCTCTCTCTCTCTCTCTCTCTCTCTCTCTCTCTCTCTCTCTCTCTCTCTCTTTATTTCTCTTTATCTCTCTCTTTATCTCCTTGCCTGCCCATAGCCTCCATCTGGTGCTCCTCTCCACCCGCCCCCCCTTCCATATCTGGTGCTCCTCTCCACCCGCCCCCCCTTCCATGACCTTCTGTCCTCTCCTATTAGATTCCCCCTTTTCCAATCAAGTATCTCTTTCACCAATCTACTTCCCAGCTCTTTACTTCACCCCCCTCTCAGTTTCACCTATCACCTTGTGTTTCTCCCTCCCCTCCCCCCACTTTTTAATTCTACTCCTCGTCTTTTTTTCGCCAGTCCAGCTGAAAGTTCTCGGCCTGAAACGTTAACTGTTCTCTTTTCCGTAGATGCTGCCAGGGCTGCTGAGTTCCTCCAGCATTTTGTGTGTGTCACCACAAATATCTGCTGAGTTCCTTGCTGTTCATTACAAAAATTTACGATTTGGATGTAAATCTTGTAGGTATGATTAGTGAATAAGCAGAAGATGCGAAAATTGGAGCTGGTGGTGATGGTGAGAAGGATAATCTACAGAGTGATGTCGATAACTGGCAAATTGGGCAGAGCAAAAGCAGATAGAGTTTAACTCTGAAAAGCATGAGCTAATTTTGGGAGGTCAAATTAGGGAAGGGCATGCACCATAAATGCAAGGGCCTTGGGAAGCACTGAAGGGTAAAAGGACATAGGTGTACTATGTGCTGTATAGTCCATAACAATCTGATTTCCAGCATACTTTCCCTCTCTGTCAATGCTCGTTAACTTACTGAGTAAATTTTCAGATTTCCATTGTTTGTTTTTAGAGTGAACGTAATTTGTCACCTGATCCAGGTTTTGACCCGCATTAGTTGTGCAGTGTGATGCATTATGCATATCCAAAATAGGACAACATTACCATCAGTATAATGCTCAAATTAGCACAAAAAAACGTTCATTGTTATTCAGATGGATTACCACAGGTTTTAAGTACATGTTATCAACAAGCTGAAGCATGATGAACATCAGTAGATGGCAGGGGAATAGTTCAATTATGTACTGAAGCTTAGTCTTGAGACTATGTTGCTCTGTCACAGAGAACTGCAGGAACTAATGGTAGTCTGGATAAAATGGCACTCAGTACTTTGATACCCTGCAGGCTAACTTGGAAATGGAATGGTGTTAGCTGAAGCAGGAGAAACATTTGCTGCAGAAATTATGTTCTGATATCCACATGGAAATCGAGTGCTTTGTGAATTGAGCTGTGCAGCTATAGAATACCCTCAAGAAAAAAAGACTACTCAGTCAGTTCATCATTCAAAGGATGCAATTTAATAAAACTGTTCATCGCAATCAGCATAGCCTTTAGCTTTAGTAATCTTAAAGAGATGCAAGTTTTTAACCTGTACTGCAGATAGACTTTTAAACAAATTTGCAAAAAGCTCAAGGAATGTGAATGGTCTTTAAACACAAATAATGTATCCTCATCATTTATTTGGTTTTGACTTGTTTACTTGGAATGCCGCCCTAATTTAGACTCAAATTACCTAAGTACCCCTAAGAATGATTAAGCAGTACTGAGGTCCAAAACCTTGTCTCAAATTTTGATTTTAGTTTTCCTTTTATAAGTTTTGAGGGGAGAGGCACTGCTTATTTCCTGCTGTCTCTCCCATTAAGTTTCCCATTTTATATATAGTGAAATACTGTAAATAGGACAAGCATGAATGTTACAAGGCATTAGTGCTGCCATTCACGTGAAGATTGATATAGACAACCTCATAAGATTTTAGGCATTTGTTCCATGTGTTGCTGTTGCTCAAACATTTTCAAAGTGTGGGTATTCTTTAAAATTATGTAGGTGTATGCTTTCACTATAGAGCTACTTTAGCTAATTATAAACTATACGTTAAAAATCAAAACCCCTAGAAATGCAAAGAAAAGGCATTTCAGGATGTATATTGTATACATTTCTCTGACATTAAATTGGACCTTTGAACCTTTGATTCTGCACATTCTGGAGATCTAGAGCAGCAGACATAAAATGCTGGAATAATTTAGTAAGTCCATTTATGGAGGGAAATAAACAGTCGACATTTTGGGCTGAGACCCTTTGCCAGGATTCAGTCTTGATGAAGGGTCTCAGCTTGAACTGCTTTTGTGTTTTGCTCTGCTTGAATGGAGAAAGGAGCATCCCTTTTAGCAAGTATGTGATCGGACTGGTCAATATCCATTCACAAAATAGTTATCGTCAACTGTCTGTAAGCCACGTGGTTTGGTTTCTGATTGTGTAAGTTTGTAAGTGTGCTCACTGGCTTTCAAGGCTGTCTAAGTTGAAATTTATCATCCTCACATACATTTTCTTTGAAACGTCCCCTGGGTGTGCAAAAAAGAAAAAAAAACATGATTTTTAAAAGATTAGAAAATTGTAGAATTGGACGGAATTGAGGGCTTAGTGCTTGAAAAATGCTAAGCTGAAGGTTATAAATCTTTAAAATTTTCTGAACTCCAAGTTGTGGATGCTTAGTCATTGAGTATTTTCAAGGTTGATTTTTGTTTCTAAGGGCAATGGAGGGTAACAGCATCAAACAGAATAGTGAATGAGAAATGGCTCCTTAGAATGAGAAACTGGTGAGATCAGAAACCATGGAATGTCGAAATGTTGAATCCAAGTAGAGAAATTAGTAAAACCAAGAAGAGAATTCCAAATGAAATTGATAAGTAAGTGAAAATGTACTGTTTTCTTTTATCCAAGAAGTGTGGAGATTTTGTGTTACATGAGATTAAGGTGAGAGCAGACAAGGTGCACAACAGGGAGGCGATACTGAAGAACAGATTGAGTGAAGCAGTGACAGGGCTGAATGAGTTAAAATGAGTAGAGTGGATTGGACTAGGCTTGTATTCCCCGTGGTATAGGAGATCAAAGGCTGAGATGAGAGTTTTTTTAAGATATTAAAGGATTTCAGAAAGGGGCATTGAGTGTTGCTTTTCTCTGGTGGTTGGGGAATGGAGAACATGGGGTCTTAACCTTTAAAATTATTGAGCCATTCCAGAGTGACATCAGGAAACACTTATTTATGCACATGGGATTGGGAATCTGGAATAAAAACAATGTTGAAATGCTCATCTGGTCAGGAAGTATCTGGATTTTTGTTCAAAGCATGGTTGCTTAAAGATAAACAATGAGTTTTAAAGATCTGCATATCCAGGAAGTATGAAATAAATCAATAGTATCATAGATGCTAACAAATCTTTTGTTGAAAGGGATTCGGGCACCTTATTCTGCCTATGAGCCCATAAAATATAAAAATAACTGGATACTAGTTTCTCCTGTATCTGTAAATGGTTTAACAATTCCTACATGAGCAGCATGATGGCCAGCTTTCCTAATTGGTGGAGTCATAATGTCATAGACATACATTTCACAAGTAAAAGCCTTTCAGCACTAACCAGTAACCACTCATTTACACTATCCCTACATTCATCCTTCCCTGAATTTGTCCTCGCCAATAACTGGACTCAGAACGTGCGGACATTTACTGCTCAATCATACTTTATTTTACTTGTGTACAAGGAGAATAAACTCAGGTTGGAGGAGCAACACCTCATATACAGTCTAGGTAGTCTCCAGCCCCTTGGTATGAACATAGAATTCTCAAACTTCCAGTAATTCCCTCCCCCTCCCTTCCTCTATCCCTATTTCACATCACCTCCCTCATAGTTCCGCCTCCTTCTACTACTTCGCATTGTTCTCCTGCCAATCACCTCCCTGCTTCCCCTCCCCCACTCCTTTGTCTTTAAAATTACTGTTTTTTTTTCAACTACCAGCATTCTTCAAACCCTCCCCAAAGTTCTTCCTTCAGTTCTGACGAAGGGTTTTGTCCCGAAACGTCGACTAATCTTTTCAACTGATGCTGACTGACCTGCTGAGTTCCTCCGGCGCATTGTGAATGTTCCTTTGACAACAGCATCTGCAGATTATTTAGTGTTTAGGAGAATAAGTGAATGCTTAAGGTGAAGATCATGAATTCAGTCCATTAACCCTTATCATCAATGTTCTTCTGGCCACCTGTTCCCTGGTCCAGTGGCACAGCTGACTTAAAGTGAGAGGCATGTTATCCATGTTGGCTTTTCTTGAAACTTTAAGGCAGAATATGTGGTCAGCAACACTTGGAATGGAATGGACCTTCCTAGCAAGGCTCCAGTAGGCTCTCACCAGTGCCCAGTTTCCTGGCTGGTTGGTGTGGCACTCTGCAGCTAGTACGATCTTCTCAGCTTCAGGAACCTGTAGATGGGAACCTTTAATACTTGTGTTAGTGCTCTATGATTCTGCAGCATGCTTCCACTCATACTATGGATGTTCATCTATTTGATTAAAAAGAGAGGGACAGCTGACAAGTCCAAAACTATCTCATGTGGAGAGAGGCCTGTTACACTATTCAGAGCACAGTGCCTTGTCACGAGAACCAGTGGAAGCACCTCTGGCCACTTCCGCTTGGTCATGTCACGCCATGTAGCTAACCTGCATTTCAGGGCCCCTTTCTGCTTTTTAGCTGCCCCATAAGATTGAGGGTGGTAAGGGCAGGTTAAGTGATGTTTACATTGCAAGTCTTTTGTCAATACCAGTAAAGTGGGCACTGTTATCACTTGAAATTTTTCTCAGGGACTGCAAACCTAGGAATAAACTCTCATAATTAAAAAAAAACAGGCAACTGTTACAGCATCATTTCTCTATGTTGGACAGTTTTTACCCATGGTGTTAGCAAATTTAAGGAAGCTTATGGGGTGTTAGCTTTCTTAAGTCGAGGGATAGAGTTTAAGAGTCACGAGGTAATGATGCAGCTCTATAAAACTCTGGTTAGGCCACACTTGGAGTACTGTGTCCAGTTCTGGTCACCTTACTATAGGAAGGATGTGGAAGCATTGGAAAGGGTACAGAGGAGATTTACTAGGATGCTGTCTGGTTTAGAGAGTATGGATTATGATCAGAGATTAAGGGAGCTAGGGCTTTACTCTTTGGAGAGAAGGAGGATGAGAGGAGACATGATAGAGGTATACAAGATATGAAGATGAATAGATAGAGTGGATAGCCAGCGCCTCTTCCCCAGGGCACCACTGCTCAATACAAGAGGACATGGCTTTAAGGTAAGGGGTGGGAAGTTCAAGGGGGATATTAGAGGAAGGTTTTTTAACTCAGAGAGTGGTTGGTGCGTGGAATGCACTGCCAGAGTCAGTGGTGGAGGCAAATACACTAGTGAAATTTAAGAGACTACTAGACAGGTATATAGTGGAGTTTAAGGTGGAGGGGCTTATATGGGAGGCAGGATTTGAGGGTTGGCACAACAGTGTGGGCCGAAGGGTCTGTACTGTGCTGTACTACTATTCTATTCTATTCAAACACAATCACAAGTGCTTAATCAGAATGCATACATTTAGGTAATTGCATACAATCCATTTGGAGATGCAAGGGCCCAGCAGTGGCAGATACTGGCAGTGTCTTTCCGGATTATGTCTCTGGCAAATCATACAGTTGCTGCTACTTTTCTCGCTATGGTCGAGAATCTCTCACTTTCAATTATACCTATCATCCTTTATAGCCTCACACATAGTAGGCTTGAGTTCATAAAACCTTTTTCATCTACCGATGCATCACGCTTTAATTGTATTAGTTCATAAAAGAATTTGGAAAGTGTTGGCAGCCTGATCACACTACGAAGCCATAAAGATCTGCTCTCGCTGTTTTAGCAACAGAGTCGGCCTGTTTGTTCTCTCTAGTTATCTCATCCTTCCTGTTAGTATGAGCCACATAGTTAATAACAGCAATTGCAGTAGGTAATTAAAAAACAGGGAAAAGTGTTGGTGATGGTGGAGGTAGTAACTGTTGTCAAAATTGGGTTTGCACTGAGGCACTTTGAGCCCAGCAGCCAAGTAGTCCACAGGCATAAACATACCCCTTGCGGACATCACTGCATTCTACTCCTTCCATGCCCACAGTCCCATTTTCATGTTTATTGACATGAATCAAAGAACTATAAAAATCATACATTTAGAATGACATTATCTAAAATATATCTACGCTGTTCGAAACAAAGATAGCATCAGTCACAAGTGGGTCACATGAGCCATATGTGTAGAAAGCAGGTAATGTTAAACCAAAGTCTACAGTGAAATTTTAAGCAGAAATTAATCTGGTAATGATTAACCAAAATTTGGTCGCTGTCAATTTAGTTAAATATAAAACAAAGCTACAAGTTAAAATGACATTCAAATTGTATAGGACAGCTGTCACAATACTTATAAAGCAATGTACAATATTTCCCAGAGGCTATAGTGGAGCAACCCAGGAAGTGTTACTCAAGTACTGCCTCCATTCCCCTTAGCTTTAATCCTTTGATGTTGTAATTGTTTTTGGCGATATTGTAAAACACTCACAATTTTGCTTAACTCTCTCAACTCACACAAGTAACAGTATATGTTTTCCTTTACCTAGGTTGCAACTTACTTACAATAACATGTATTAAGATGGGTGTCCCCTCTTATAACCATATAACAATTACAGCACGGAAACAGACCATCTCGGCCCTTCTAGTCCGTGCCAAACTAGAGTGAATCCGGAATACGTTTGAAAATATTTACACGTGTGTTCAACATATTAATTAACATCATTGTCTCCTGTCCAACACTTTATTTTTATGCCAATCTACAATGCGAGGGAAAAATTTTGTTAGAACTTCTACTACAGCAGCTCAGGGTTCATTTAAATCAACATATCACTCATCCTCTCTGCACCCCTCTGCCTTCTGTCTCCTGTAGTGCTGACATTCTTCAACGAGTACTTGAGGTGTGTGCCTTGTTGAAACATTGCCTGGGAAGGTGGGGTACAGCATATAGTTCATTCTCAGACTCTGGTGCCAGTAGATTCTTTTTTTAATCACTGAGGTCAACACTGTTATACCTTGTCTGTTCTTTCTGTGTCGTTTCTTCATGTAACTTTGATTCACATTCTCAGCTTTTTTACATCTAGATTGAACAAACACAGGCTACCCTACAGATTTCTTACGTTTTCCTTTCACGAACAACACATCTGCAACCGCTCAAGTAGTCCATTCCACCCATACAGTACAGTATATTTCTCAACATACTTAATGTTTCCTGGTCCATAATACACAAACATGCACCCTGCCAGAGTTGCTTAAGAGGTACGGAACAAGGGACTTTCACATTATGCACACATATACATACAGACAAACACATTTCGAAATTCCTTTTTTTTTAACCACACACTTATGGAACTCCTGTGGGAACCAAACCAGACCACAGAGGGAACCCCATTTTTAACGTATTCATGTGGGATCCTACCCGAAACATGGCTTTTCCCTTTTTCTTCACGCTGCAGCTTTCCTACTTCGCTTCGACAACTGAGGTATTGTACTTTGACTACTCTACTCCACACAGGAGGAAGTTTGCAATTCCACAGCAGTCTCAGTTCCTTGCTCAGATAAGAGCAGCTGAGGATTTGGGACTGATCAGCTACAGGGGCTGAATTCCTTTCTCCTGTATAACAAAGTTAGACATTTTGGTGGAACCTCCAAGTAACTGCTGTAGCCAATAACTGGACACAGAACACACACATATTTACTGCTGAACCATACTTTCTTTTACTTGTGCATAAGGAGAACAGCATAGCTCCTGTCAGTACACTGTTTTGAAGCCAGGACAGAAAGTTGTGATTTTTATACAGAATTGGCTATCAGTTTCAAATATTGACCATTTGGTAAACTCTATGTTTGAATTCCTTACTTGCAAAATCCAAATCGCCATTCACAATGGAGATATTAAAAGTCAATAGAAACTACAAACTGACAACTGATGATACTTTGACGTTAGTAAAGCAATTGTCCCTTAGTTGTTGGGTGTTTCATATCTTTCCATTATATTCCTGTCTTGTCTTTCTCTGGCTCCCCTAGATCCTGTGTAAAGGGAAGCTTTGTTTTTCATTGCTCAGCCTTTCTGGAAATGGTCTCACTTCAGAGGCCTCACTTGTCTGGGTTGATTAGACACTGCCACAGTCATCGTCACCTATCTTGTCTGCAATAAGCAGAAGTGGCTCCTGCAGTCTCACTTGCTTTCAGTTGACTACAGCTGCCTCCGGTATCCTTGCAGGGCAGTTGTCTTGAACTCTTGCATAACTGCAACTCCCACAAATTCCAATCAACTTCCCCTCCCAGATCCTGCTCCTCACCTACAAGCTAGGGCAAATACAGAGCCTAGTTAACTTCCTTATTCACACAACTTTGAAACGTAGAGGAGACCAGCACCCTCAGAGGAAACCAATAAACTCAACATAGAGCATGCAAGCCCATGGACAGCACCGAGGACTGGGAATGAACCCAGGTCTCTAATGTTGTGAGGTAATGTGGCTCTATTATGTGTACCAGTGTGCTGCCCTACAATATAAAGGTTGAGTTTATTGTCATAGGCACAAGTAAATGTATGCATAGGTGCAATGAAAAACTCTCTTGCAGCAGCATTACGGGTACATAGCATCGTATAAGCAGCATTCACAAGAAAAACATAAACTAAACGTAAATCATACACTATTTTTACAAAAAAAAAGGACACATTTAAAATGAAACATGTCCACTTTAGTGCTCAGAGTAATCATATTGCTGCTAACCTGTAGTGGTGATTAGGATTTTGCTGATCGGTTCAAGAACCAACAATAATGATTGAGCTTATTACAGGTATCCGGAAAGGTAGAACTTAAAACTGCATTTAATAAGGGCATAGAACTTGGACAAAACTGATTCAACAAGTTGAAAAGACCTTAGAGCAGGCGGGTAAGAAACTTTGTGCCTGTTTTGAATGTCCATTATGTAATGAACTAGTTACTGAGTTTCAAAGCCTTGAGGCTTAAGGGCTTGATGTTTGCCAGTGGAAACTGTACAATTTACCAATTTGTAAGCATTGCAAAATTTTACACTTTTCCATCTAGTCAGACCACCTTCCTAATCCAGTTGTTGCTTGCAGCTTTACCTAGTGCTGAATGAAAGAATCCCAGTTTGTACTAATGAGCCAGTCCACCCCATCAGTTGTCATCAGTGTTTTGGAAAGATTTGCAGTGACCTGGTTTACAATCACCTGGAGCTAGGAATAACAGTATTGTTGGTTATGTTCTGTGAAGTCTGATTACTTGACTCTGAAGCACACAGCAGCTGCCTAAACTTTGTAAATCCCAATCGTTGCTCTCCTTCCCCAAGTAGTCATATATCTTAACTCTATTTAGAAGGCATATATATGTAATTTTACACACTTGCAGGAGTGGAAAGACATTGGAAGATTTCTTAAGGGTTCCTACATTATCCCACAATTTCCCATCCATTATCTTCTCCCCCAGTTGGGAAATCTTAAAAGCCAGAATGTGCTGGAATTAAGCAGCATCTTTAATCTGGAAGAAATGCAATTGATGCCATGTGTACAAGGGCAGAGAACTTAAATAGCATTTCATCCTCCAATGAAAGATAACAAGGTAGTTGAGTATGGGTGGTGATGCAGTTATTTTAAGCACCAAAGCCCTGTATAAGTTTCCAAACACATATACCTTCGGGGTACATGACCAATTTCAGGGTACGTGACCAATTTCAGGGTACATGACCAATGCTATCCTACCTCTCATCTAGCACACCAGAAATAAAGTGGTGTTTCAGCACAGAGCCCAACTGTGATGCATTCTCTGTGCAATACTACCTCAACCCCACACCACCCAGTGACTGAAGCAATCACCCATAGATGTTCAGCTGTAAACCTAAAATCTATGAATCTGCCATATTCTAGTTCCTAGTGTATGACAGAAAGGGAAGTAAAACAATTTCTAAAGCTGACTTTAACAAAATGAAATAAACTGTTTATAATCAACAAGAAAAAGCCTGTTCATTATTAAAATGGCCATGGGAGGTACTCAAAGCTGAATGTAATGTGATACAGAATGTTTATATGCTTGAGGGAAAAAGAAATTAATTGCCAAAGAAGCAAGCCATGGATGATGGGAGAGCAAAAAGATAAATCTTAAAGTGAAACCCACACAAAAATATAAAGACTGGCACAGATCCTGGCAAATGGGAGAAATTTATAAATCAGCAAAATGGACAAGAATTGTAAATAGAAATTTGAAAGGAGGACTACAAGTTCAGCGCAAATTAACTTCTAAATTTACACTTGGTAAAAGGAAGGAGCAATGTAGGTCCCTTTATAACTGAAAATAATGTAGTAAGTACAGAAATATTAAAATGATAAATAATTACTTGGTGCTGGAAAAGAATCATATGAACCCCTTAAGGAAACTAATACTGAGTCACTAAAATTAGTGTTGCCTATTTAGTTGGCCCCATAGTTAAGGATGAGTCTGTTCCACTCCAGTTCTGTAGGTTCTGAGGTAACTGATGAAGCTAATTATCCCTTACTGTTGAGTAAGAGTGCCTCATGGTGGGAGTGGGAGAGCGAGTGGGTGGGTAGTGCTCCTTTAGCAGGGCTCTTTGCATTCCCAAGACATGGATCTGAGGTTGTTGATGAAACCCTGAATGCTCCTCAACTCAGAGCAGTCATAGACAAGAGGTACCAACTGATGAGAACTTTGCACTTTCTTCAAGTTTTTAGAACATCCTTGCATATTTTTTCTCTTTCCACGTTACAATGTCTTCCCAAGGCAGAGCTTGGAACAAAGTGAAACAGGTTAGCACAAGTAAAGAAAACACATTCACTTTAATTCCAAGGACTTAAGAAAACTCAGCAAATGATCTGATAAAAATAATCTCCTGAGATTTTCTCAATTAACAAACTATTTGTTTTTCCTCACCTTTCATGGGATTGGCTGAGGGTTAGCAATGAATTATAGGTGACTCAACCCCGTGTTTGTTGCCACAGGTTGTCAGAGTCGATGAGTATAGTAAACGAGCATCTTGAATATTTCCACCTGCTCAGTAAAAACAAATTAATTGGCAAAAGATAGCTCATGTTTCTTAAATCCAATTAAATTTCTGCTGGAGGTGATTAATCTAAAGACATTATTTTTATGGAACTCTAGAAGGAATTTAATAAAGGTGCTCAGAATAAACTGCCGTGAAGCTCTGACCTGATTGCAGATACTTAAGTTGACAAAATATGACTAATGGTATCCTTTAGGAATTCTTATTAAGTTTCACTATTTGTTATTTATTACTTGGATATCAGGATAGGGAGGTAATTGTCCAAGTTTATCATATTACAAGGCGATGCAGCATGGCATACAGTGTAGAAAAACACAAATTTACAAAGAGACATTCATTGACTAAGTGAACAGTTGAAACTTCAATCCAATAAATGGGAAATCCTCCACTATGATCCAGAAAACAAATTATAGTGCTTTCTAAATGGTGATCCAAAGATATTTATGCATCCTTATACATCATTAAAATATCTTGTTAATTAAATATTGGGCTTATACTTAGAGGTCTGAATAAAAAAGAGTTAGACGTTGTAATGCAGATACTCAAATCCCTGGACAGAATTCTGTGAGTAGTTCTCGTACCATTTCTTAGGAAGGGAATAAAACATGATTTTACTGGAAATATACTTGGGTTAAATAATGGGCAATTTATGGAACCTGGGGTGATGTTTCCTGAAATTTAGAAGATAGAAGTATGACTTGATTGAAGTGAACAGGATATCAAGGGGATTGAAGGGTTAGTTGAGAAAAACCATACTGGCTATGGGATTCAGGACTCCCTACTCATAATCCTGACATTTCAAGGCTTAAGCTCCTACTGAGTGGACAGCAGATATGATTAGCTTGGCATATAGTTTGCAGTGAACAACATAATTAACTGCAAAATATGCTATTAACTGATGATTTAAATGGTTGTACTCTGGGCAATAAACAGCACTACTTACTTTTCTGGTCCCAATGGTGTCAACACCAAACCCATCATATGTGAATGAATGGTCTCAAAGATAACCTGCAGCTAAACTCTTTAGCAGCTATTTACCCAAGCTATGTGCCTCTTACCATGTGAATTATGGGCATCCAATTTCAGAATAATTAAAGGACTTAACATATCTTATAACTTGCTATATTCCTCTATTTTAAATGTCTAAATCCAGTACTGCAAACCATTTAATCCACAGAAGCTATTTATTCCTGATTTTCCTGTGAGGAATTGTCTATTTACAGACTTTGGCATGAACCGAAAAAAAAACTGTGGTGTAAGATACGGATAACCTCAAAGATTTATTTTTCCCTTTTCCTGATGTTGAAGGAACAACACTTCAGCTGTTTCTCCTTTTACTCAAAATTCCCCTTAATAGTTTAGTACAAATTTCTCTCCTGAGAAATAGGGTGCCCTTTTATTTCCTGCTGGGCAGTTCCTAACCACAAAGTGAAGTCAGTGAAATATACATATGTGAAAAGCCTAACCTATGTTTGAAATCTGTTTCCATTGAAAAAGGACTAAGAAATCCTTTACTCTTTTTTTTAAAACAACACTAAATATTTCTGCATACCAGTCCCAACCACAACTTGCTTTCCCCATGCATCTTAGTCCCAAATTAACAAGAATCAACATTTAAACTGATACCACTGCATCTTCCAGTCCTACTGTTGTTCTATTGTTGTACAGTGCTGCTACACCACAGGTTCCCAACCTTTTTTATGCCATGGACCCCTACCATTAACCGAGGTTTCTGTGGACCCCAGGTTGGGAATTCCTGTGCTACACATTGTTTCTTGTTCTATAAAGTAAAATCACACTTGGGGAGCTGACTTCCACTACTCTGGGCCTGTTAACCAAGTTGACCAATGGTGTGTACTAAGTTCTTGTATTAGTTCACGAATGAGACAGTATCCCCAAAGGAACAAAGAATCAAAATCTTCTCCAAACTAGCCATGGTCATTTCTTGTAGAGCTAACCATCAAAGGAATATAGCGATTGCATGTTAAAGGGAGGTCTAAGGCTAATATAGTTCATGTACTATTCTGCTGTTTGCATGAAACATGCAGTTTTGAAAATCAATCACCATGGATTAATTTACAGCAGACTTCGACATGAAGTTAAAAAAGGTCAGTGATGCAAAGCATTGAGAGCCATTAGCTTGTTATTCACATGTTGATTCAAGGCATATCACATATCTCTGTCACTAAATCCAGATGACTAACATGGGCGGCATAGTGGTTAGTACAGTGCTTTACAGTAATAGTGACCCAGGTTCATTTCCCAATGCTGCCTGTAAGCAGTTTGTATGTTCTCCTTATGACCACATCGGTTTCTTCCCACAGTCCAAAGACGTACCAGTTGGTAGGTTAATTGGTCATTGTAAATTGTCCCGTGGTTAGGCAAGGGTTAAATCAGGGGAATGCTGGGAGGTGTGGCTCAAAGGGCCGAAAGGGCCTATTTCGTCAATCAATATTCAAGGATTTTACAGTCAACCCTACCTGAGTATGAACTGCTTGATATTAGCTATTTTGAACAGATTTTCCCCCTGGTTTTAATTTATCCTGAAGTATCCTGAAGTTGTGCACAGAATTACTTTATTTGTTGTTAATATTTTATGTATACCTTAATAGTTCTCTCTCCCCTCCTTTCAATGCTGAAGCAATATAATTCACATAAATAAATCTGTGACAAGATTGCTGGCAATCTTAACCCAGCATGTTTGTTGGGGAATGGTTAGGGATGTTTTGACTGTCAGGTTTGCCTCCCCGTCTGATTTTATTTAGTGATGGAGTATAAGATTGCATTACAGTGTAGAAGTGACACGGCAACTAATCCTGTGGGTGCCCTGCTACAGTGTCGCTTAAAATGAGCTTCTAGGGTTGTTCTCATAGAGCAGTTTGAATGATGAATCTCATGCTTTGCTGAAACCAAAGTTAGACACAGATTGAGTATGAAAATGGAAGGGAAAAACCCTTAGTTTTTATGTGCTTCAGCCATATCATGAATAGGCGTGCATGTTGTTGTTGCTAATAGCAAATATTGTGTAATTGGCATATCCAACAGAAAGAAACATTTAAGACTTTTTTTTGACTGAATTAAGATCCAGAACGCATAATGCAGCAATTACTCAAGTTTCTCCTGCATTAAGCTCATAAGGGATAAATCTGCAGCTCAGTCACAACTTTAGCCTCTCTTACAGCCTATCTGTTAGAGAAATTAACATGCATTGAATAATACATTCCAGCAGATGTTCTCTTTCTATGTATGGATGCCTGCATGAAACTGATCATAAACGCTATACTTTATTGTAAATATTTTAACTGAGGATTGTGGCTGATTACTTATTCTCTTTATTAGGCGCCATCACAGTGATGCTTGTGAAATTACACAGACGAGACTCAGGGCTTCAGTTCGAGACTTGAGGTCTCCTCAGAGGTCATCAAAGTCAACAATTGAAGATGACTTGAAGAAGCTAATTAACCTGGAAAGTCCTCCCCCAGACACTGGCAAAGAGAGAAAGGTATGTAGATAATTTGCACTTAATGAGAATGACGGACCAAGATCAAGTTGCAGTCGGGTTGGTGAGAGTACACGTGGAGTACGTGTCCTGAAGAAGAATCCCTAAGAAGGATCTCGGCCTGAAATGTTGACTGTTTATTCATTTTCATAGATGCTGCTTGACCTACTGGGTTACTCCAGCATTTTGTGTGTGATAACATGTAGTATTATGTACAGTTTTGGTCACCCTGGTATTAGGTAAGACATTTTCAAGCTGGAGAGGGTGCAGAAGAGAATTAATAGGATCCTGCCTGAGATTAGAGAGAGGTTGAACACGCTGGATCTGTATTCCCTGGAATGCAGGAGAATAATGGATGACCTCACAGAGGTTTATAAAATCAAGATGGGTGTGGATAAGGTGGATGGCCACAGTCTTTTCCTAGAGTTGGGGAGTTCAAAACTAGAGGGCACATCTACAAGAGGGGAGAGATTTAAAAGAGAATTGAGAAGTTTCTTTACATGGTGGATAATGAGTACCTGGGATGAACTACCAGAGAAAGTGGTCAAGGCCCGTAAAATTGCATCATTTAAGATGTATTTAGGTAAGTACATGGAGGGAGATAGCTTGGAGAGTTATGAACTGAATGCTGGCAACTGGGAATAAGCAGGCAAGGAGGCTGTAGTCTCTGTGGACCATGCCACATTACTCCTATGACTGCAATGTTGTAGATTCAATGACATCACAGTAAATATGAGATAGAAATGTGTAGAGGTTAATCTAAACTTTATCACCAGGTTTCCAGTGAAGGCTTCGTGGCATCAAACTCAATGAGTGACTGTTGCACTGACTGAAAAGGACTTTGCATGCTATCCCATACATGAAATATCAGAAGATTCCATGTTGCCTTACAGATGATTGTGGTTGATGTGTAATTGCAATTATGGATGTGTACATTATTACTTGGTATATGATAACTGTAGCATCCACATTGTATGCAAGAGTCCCATAAATAGTAGTAGCTGAAGGAAGAATTTATCTCTTTGTTCTTTTTTAAATTGTGCAAGAGATTTTTAAAGCCTGTCTGAGCAGGAAAACCTGATCCTAGTTAACTTGGCATTAGTACTTGCTCTAAAAATATGTAAAATTGTTAGTCTCAATATACAGTGCCTATAAAGAGTATTCCCCGCCTCCCCCCCCCCCCCCCCGGAAGTTTTCATGTTTTTTTTTTGTTTTACAGCTTTGAATCACAGTGGGTTTGTCTTTCTGACACTGATCAATAGAAAAAGACTCCATGTCACAGTGAGAACAGATCCCTACAAATTGGTCTAAATTAATTACAAATGTAAAACACACAATAATTGATTGCATAAGTATTCACACCCTTCAAGTCAGAATTTAGTAGATGCACCTAGTAATTGGCAACAATTATAACCTTGAATCTGTGTGGATAGGTCTCCATCAGCTTTGCACATCTGGAATTTTTCCCCATTGTTCTTTATAAAACTGCTCAAGCTCTGTCAGATTGTATGGGGATCATGAGTGAACAGCCCTTTTCATGTCCAACTACAAATTCTTAATTGGACTGAGGTCAGCACTCTGACTTGGCCACTCTAGGATATTACATTAACTTTGTTCTTAAGCTATTCCTGTGTAGCTTTGGCTTTATGCTTGGGGGTCATTGTCTTCCTGGAAAACAAAGCTTCTCCCAAGTCGCAGTTCTCCTGCAGACTGCATCAAGCTTTCCTCCAGAATTTCCCTGTATTTTGCTGAATTTATTTTACCTTCTTAGCTTCTCAAGCCTTCCAGGGACTGCTACAGTGAAGCATCCCCTCAGCATGATGCAGCCACCAGTATGCCTCAGCTTAGGGATGGTATGTTTTGATGAAGAGCGGTGTTTGGCTTACACCAAACATACAGTTTAGTCTGATGGCCAAAAAGCTAAATTTTGGTTTCATCAGACTATAGAGGTCATTCTTTCATCTGACTTCAGAGATTCCTACGTGCCTTCAGACAAACTGTAACCGAGATTTCTTATGAGTTTTTTTCAACTGTGTCCTTCTCTTTGCCACTCTCCCATAAAGCTGCGACTGTTGAAGCAGCTGGGCAAACAGTTATTGTATGCGTAGTCCCTCACTAGTCCCCTTCTTGCACGGTCACTCAGTTTTTGAGGACGGCCTGCTCTAGGCAGATCTACAGCTCTGCCATATTCTTTCCATTTCTTGATGATTGACTTAACTGTACACCAAGGGATATTCAGTGATTTGGAAATGTTCTTGATTTGCTTTTTAATAGCCTTTTCGTGGCATTGCTTGGGGTGTTTTTTTGCTCTTCATAGTGTAGTTTTTGCCAGGATACTGACTCACCAGTAGTTAGACCTCCCAGATAGAGGTGTATTTTTATGACAAGCAATTGAATTACCTTGACTGCCCACAGTGATTTCCATTTAACTTATTATGTGACTTCTAAAACCAATTAGCTGCACCAGTGATGATTTAACATAGAACATAGAATAGTACAGCACAGTACAGGCCCTTCGGTCCACAATGTTTTGCCTCCCATATAAGCCCCCACCTTAAATTCCTCCATATACCTGTCTAGTAGTCTCTTAAACTTCACTAGTGTATCTGCCTCCACCACTGACTCAGGCAGTGCATTTCACGCACCAACCACTCTCTGAGTGAAAAACCTTCCTCTAATATCCCCCTTGAACTTCCCACCCCTTACCTTAAAGCCATGTCCTCTTGTATTGAGCAGTGGTGCCCTGAGGAAGAGGCGCTGGCTATCCACTCTATCTATTCCTCTTATTATCTTGTACACCTCTATCATGTCTCCTCTCATCCTCCTTCTCTCCAAAGAGTAAAGCCCTAGCTCCCTTAATCTCTGATCATAATGCATACTTTCTAAACCAGGCAGCATCCTGATAAATCTCCTCTGTACCCTTTCCAATGCTTCCACATCCTTCCTATAGTGAGGTGACCAGAACTGGACACAGTACTCCAAGTGTGGCCTAACCAGAGTTTTATAGAGCTGCATTATTACATCGCGACTCTTAAACTCTATCCCTCGACTTATGAAAGCTAACACCCCATAAGCTTTCTTAACTACCTTATCCACCTGTGAGACAACTTTCAGGGATCTGTGGACGTGTACCCCGAGAACCCTCTGCTCCTCCACACTACCAAGTATCCTGCCATTTACTTTGTACTCTGCCTTGGAGTTTGTCCTTCCAAAGTGTACCACCTCACACTTCTCTGGGTTGAACTCCATCTGCCACTTCTCAGCCCACTCCTGCATCCTATCAATGTCTCTCTGCAATCTTTGACAATCCTCTACACTATCTACAACACCACCAACCTTTGTGTCGTCTGCAAACTTGCCAACCCACCCTTCTACCCCCACATCCAGGTCGTTAATAAAAATCACGAAAAGTAGAGGTCCCAGAACAGATCCTTGTGGGACACCACTAGTCACAATCCTCCAATCCGAATGTACTCCCTCCACCACCACCCTCTGCCTTCTGCAGGCAAGCCAATTCTGAATCCACCTGGCCAAACTTCCCTGGATCCCATGCCTTCTAACTTTCTGAATAAGCCTACCATGTAGAACCTTGTCAAATGCCTTACTGAAATCCATGTAGATCACATCCACTGCACTACCCTCATCTATCTGCCTGGTCACCTCCGCAAAGAACTCTATCAGGCTTGTTAGACATGATCTGCCCTTCACAAAGCCATGCTGACTGTCCCTGATCAGACCATGATTCTCTAAATGCCTATAGATCCTATCTCTAAGAATCTTTTCCAACAGCTTTCCCGCCACAGACGTAAGGCTCACTGGTCTATAATTACCCGGACTATCCCTACTACCTTTTTTGAACAAGGGGACAACATTCGTCTCCCTCCAATCCTCCAGTACCATTCCCGTGGACAACGAGGACATAAAGATCCTAGCCAGAGGCTCAGCAGTCTCTTCCCTCGCCTCGTGGAGCAGCCTGGGGAATATTCCGTCAGGCCCCGGGGACTTATCTGTCCTAATGTATTTTAACAACTCCAACATCTCCTCTCCCTAATATCAACATGCTCCAGAACATCAACCTCACTCATATTGTCCTCACCATCATCAAGTTCCCTCTCATTGGTGAATACCGAAGAGAAGTATTCATTGAGGACCTCGCTCACTTCCACAGCCTCCAGGCACATCTTCCCACCTTTATCTCTAATCGGTCCTACCTTCACTCCTGTCATCCTTTTTTTCTTCACATAATTGAAGAATGCCTTGGGGCTTTCCTTTACCCTACTTGCCAAGGCCTTCTCATGCCCCCTTCTTGCTCTTCTCAGCCCCTTCTTATGCTCCTTTCTTGCTTCCCTATATTCCTCAATAGACCCATCTGATCCTTGCTTCCTAAACCTCATGTATGCTGCCTTCTTCCTCCTGACTAGATTTTCCACCTCACTTGTCACCCATGGTTCCTTCACTCTACCATTCTTTATCTTCCTCACCGGGACAAATTTATCCCTAACGTCCCGCAAGAGATCTCTAAACATCGACCACATGTCCATAGTACATTTCCCTGCAAAAACATCATCCCAATTCACACCCGCAGGTTCTAGCCTTATAGCCTCATAATTTGCCTTTCCCCAATTAAAAATTTTCCTGTCCTCTTTGATTCTATCCTTTTCCATGATAATGCTAAAGGCCAGGGAGCAGTGGTCACTGTCCCCCAGATGCTCACCCACTGAGAGATCTGTGACCTGACCCGGTTCATTACCTAGCACTAGATCTAGTATGGCAATCCCCCTGGTCAGCCAGTCCACATACTATGACAAGAATCCGTCCTGGACACACTTAACAAACTCTGCCCCATCTAAACCCTTGGAACTAATCAGGTGCCAATCAATATTAGGGAAGTTAAAGTCACCCATGATAACAACCCTGTTATTTTTGCACCTTTCCAAAATCTGCCTCCCAATCTGCTCCTCTGTATCTCTGCTGCTACCAGGGGGCCTATAGAATACCCCCAATAGAGTAACTGCTCCCTTCCCGTTCCTGACTTCCACCCATATTGACTCAAATGAGGATCCTGCTACATTACCCACCCTTTCTGTAGCTGTAATAGTATCCCTGACCAGTAATGCCATCCCTCCTCCCCTTTTTCTGCCTTCTCTATCCCTTTTAAAGCACTGAAATCCAGGAATATTGAGAATCCATTCCTGCCCTGGTGCCAGCCAAGTCTCTGTAATGGCCACTACATCATAATTCCATGTATGTATCCAAGCTCTCAGTACCTTTGCTTCTTGCGTTGAGGTACACACATTTCAGCCCTTCTACCTTACTGTCTTTACACCGTTTATTCTGCTTCTCTTTCCTCAAAGCCTCCCTGTATGTTAGATCTGGCTTTACTCCATGCACTTCTTTCACTGCTCTATCGCTCTGGGTCCCAACTCCCTCGCAAATTAGTTTAAACCCTCCCGAACCATGCTAGCAAACCTACCTGCAAGGATATTGCTCCCCCTCGAGTTCAGGTGCAACCCATCCAATCTGTACAGGTCCCACTTGCCCCAGAAGAGATCCTAATGATCTAAAAATCTAAAACCCTGCTCCCTGAACCAACTCCTCAGCCACGCATTCAACTGCCATCTCCTCCAATTCTTACCATCACTGTCCCGTAGCACTGGCAGCAATCCTGAGAACACCACCCTTGAGGTCCTGTTCGTCAGCCTTCTGCCTAGTTCCCGAAATTCACACGTCAGGACCTCATCACTCTTCCTGCCTATGTCGTTGGTCCCAACATGTATCATGACTTCTGGTTGCTTTCCCTCTCGTACCAGGATGTCGTGCACCCGGTCATATGTGTCATATTAAAGAGGGATGAATACTTAATGCAATCAATTATTTTCTGTTTTACATTTGTGATTAATTTAGATCTCTTTATTGAGAACTGTTTTCACTTAGACACAAGAGGTTTTTTTTTCTGTTGATCAGTGTCAAAAAAGCCAAATTAAATCCACTGTGATTCAACACTGTAAAAGAATAAAACATGAAAACTTCTGGGGGGTGGATGTTGAATACCTTTTCTAGACTCTGTACATCTGTCTTCATCTTTCTGTTAGCCTTATCATATAGTTATCATATACCAAGTGTTAGCCTTGGCTCAATGATCACCCTATCTGCTGAAAGTCATGAACTCACGGCCATTTCTTTTAATGCTGTAATCTAGGCAAGTCCAATATGAAGAACCTGTTTGTAATTTTAAATGTCTCTTTTCTACCAAATGGAGAAATTCCAGCCCACTCAATAGTATCTCAAACTCACAATATCTTGATTCTGTTATAGAACATAGAATAGTGCAGCACAGTACAGGCCCCTTCGTTGTGTTGTGCCGACCCTGAAACCCTGCCTCCTATATAACCCCCCACCTTAAATTCCTCCATATACCTGTCTAGACGTCTCTTAAATTTCACTGGTGTATCTGCCTCCACCATGGACTCAGTGTGGAAATTATTTATGCTTTAAAACACTGTGACCTAACCAAGTTTCAAACAAATTGAATTTTGCTGAATACACAGCAACACATATGCTCAATTGCCACTTTATAAAGTACACCTGTACGCCTGCTCATTAATGCAAATATCTAATCCATTCAATCACGTAGCAGTAACTCAGTATATTACAGCATGTGGAGATTGTCAAAAGGTTCAGTTGTTGTTCAGACCAACTCTCAGAATGGGGAAGAAATATGATCTTAGCGACTTTGACTGTGGAATGACTGTTGCTGCCAGATGGGGTGGTTTGAATATCTCAGAAAGTGCTGATCTCCTGGGCTTTTCACAAAAAACAGTCTCTATAGAGTTTACAGAGAATGGTGCGAAAAACAAAGAAAAAAACATCCAGTGAGCGGTGGTTCTGTGGGCAAAAACACCGTGTTAATGAGGGAGATCAGAGCAGAATGGCCAAGCTGGTTCAAACTGACAGGAAGACGACAATAACTCCAATAACTGCACGTTTCAACATTGGATGTGCAGAAGAGCATCTCTGAGTGCACAACATGTCGAACCCTGAAGTGGATGGGCTACAACAGCAGAACATCACAAACGTACACTCAGTACAGGAAGTACCTAATAAAATGACCACTGAGTGTATTTACTATATCTAAATATAGAGTCATAGAGCCCTGCAGCATCGAAACAGGCCCCTCAGCTGACCTTCCCACCTGATCTTCAGCCTAGTCCAATGTACCTGCACCTGACCATATTCCTCCAAACCCCTTCATCCATTTACCTATCCTAGCTTCTTTTAAATGTTACAATTTAGCCTGCATCTACCATGCTTGCTGGCAGCCTGTTCCGCATTCCAACTGAGTGCAGATTCCTCTTAAATAATTCACTTTTCATCATAAACCTAATACCTCTAGCTCTTGTCTTAGCCAATGAGTCACCATTATTTAGTTTAGCAGTTTCAGGTAATGTGGTCATGGGGTTGGCTGTGCTTTTCTGCATCAGCATTTCTGGAATCGTATCAGTCATTTCACCATGAACATTAGATAATTCGGTGAGATGTTTGAGTTGCTCAAAAGAGCTACATAAATGCAAATATTGTTTCTTCCTCCGCTGCTATCTCTCCATGAAGAAGTGTCTCGTTCTGAAACGTCGACTATCTATTCATTTCCATAGATGCTGCCTGACCTGCTGAGTTCTTCTAGCATTTTGTGTGTGGTACTACCTCTGCATTGTCCTTTCTCTCATTCAGAGTAGAAAGAACAACACGAAAAAAATCGGTTGACCGATCACAACCCAGTCCTAGTTGGTCCATATAATCTGTTCAAGTATGAGTAGATTTACTCTGTGATAATCTCTTATTTAGTACAGCCTGCCCTACTTACTGGGCATGTCCTATAGTCCTGCTATTCGGAAGAGATAACAGAAACAAAGAAACATAATCTGCTATAACTGCCTTATTAAGTCAGCTGGTCTTGCCTCCTCTGAGAATATTTCCTTTGCTCTGCCCATCTTCTCTGCCACGAAAATTCTTCCCCACTCTGATGAAGAGACACAACTGAAACGTTTATCTTTTGACAGATGCTACCTGACTTGCTCAGTGTTTTGTGTTTCTGTTTCTGACTTGGGGCACTGCATTCATTCTTTTTTTTTGTAAATTTTATGGACTGTCTTTAAAAAGTCTTTTCAAGGTTAAGGTGGAATTTTTCATGCAAGAAGAGAGGGGGAATAAGAACTAAAAAAAAATGGAATTGTTATTTTATTACTCCAATCTAAGAGATTGGTTTGACAAAATTGCAAGTGACATGCTTGTGAGGGAAAACGTATCAAGAATATGCATGTAAAGATAAGAAAATTACTTTTTAAAAATTAATTTCCAAATGTTCCCTTCAACTGCCTTGCATGTTTAGACAGTTCAAGGTCTGTGTCTTTGATGTCTGGCCTGTGTATGAAATGTTTCTGACTTGCCTGCACTTTTTCTTGACCTAGCCTTCGCTGCCAGACACACCAACCACAAGGAAGCCACTGCACCGGACACTGTCAGATGAGAGCATTTACAGTGGCCAAAGAGAGCCGTCGTACTCCAATTCGCATGTGTCGCTTTTGGACCAAGCCCTACCCAATGATGTCATTTTCTCCAGCACCTACCCATCCCTGCACTACACACTGCCAGGCCGTAAGCATGGACAGTCGATAAAATCCCATCATGGTGGGTTGTGTTCTCAGGCCCCTCCTCTATTGTTTTGTCTGAGTTAAAACAATTAGTAGTTCACTTTCTTCTATTTATTCGGCCTAATCAAGTTTCATATTCTGATCTTTACCCTCCTGGAAACACAGATCTGTTTTGGGGTGTAGTGCCAATGAAGCCAGCTGCCCCTGATACCTCTCCACATCTGTCAGGAACAGTAAAAATCAGGATACCAGTCAACAAGCGGCATCACTTTCAAGGATTTTACCTGAGCTCTACGGCAATCTCCAGCATTAGTTTTTGTGTGGTGATGGGGAACAAGAATCCACAATGAGCTTTGAACTATTTCTTGCAATTCAGAGATCCTTGGAGTCAATAATAGCTCTTCTATTGTCTCACGTTCAATTAAAGGACAATAGAGGATTAAATTATGGATTTTCAGCTTCAGCTGAATTGGAGCCCACGTTTTTAGATAGCCACGTACCAATCTTAGCAGAAGTTAAACTAGTCCTTTATTACAATGGGAATTTGTAAAAAAGTGCATTTTTAACTTTCTATTTTGTTTCTAAATTTTGATTTGTTACCAATTTCTCTGATTCGGCCTTCAATAGCTTAAATATTCTGAACAGTAAATATTCTTTAATAGTTGCCAGCAACAGTTCATGAAAGGAAGAATTAATAAAATCATTCAAAAATGGTTACCGAGCTGCTGAAGAGCAGGATGTTTGTGGTGATCTGTATGACGAAAGTGAGAGCATCATTTTGATACCATCCATCTTGCCTCCTGTATCTTGGAGAGGGTAAGGGATGAAATAACCCACCAGCCGCTCTCTAACAAAGAATGCTACAAGCATCTGTAACAGAAAAAAAAATAGAAAACAGAGAATAGAAAAAAAAACAAAGATACCACTGAGATCAACTGACAAGACTGAAGCTCATTCCTCTGTCTGGGATTGGTTTGTTCTTCTAAAGCCCATTTCAAATCATTCCTTGATTTGTAAAAAGGGGCATTATCTGTAATGTTAGGTTAATGTTGTGCAATTTATCCCTCAGTTGAATTGTCTGCCTCTGATGGGTCGCTGTCTGACATTCATGAAAGAAGACGGCAGCCACTGCCGGATCCAGGCCTTATGCCCCTGCCGGATACTGCCATGGGCTTGGAGTGGTCAAACCTTGTGGATGCTGCAAAGGCATATGAAGGTAATGTGTGTGCTTGTTTGTGACCATTAAACTCCTGTGTACCGTGCAGTGTATTGTTCCTTGTCCGCCAGATATAGAAAAAAAAACTACCATTTTATTTGCTGCAGTTGATTGCTGACCCAAATGTGCTTTTACCTTATTGCCTGGCATGGATGCAGGGGCATGACAGGAGATCGTCTACTTGTTTGTTCCCTACTCATGCATCTGAACTTTGCTACCAGTCTAAAATCCATGCAGACACGTGGTGACAGATTCTGCTGCTCTTGTGTGTTTCTTACAGTGGCCACTCTGCAGTCTATTATCAAGATCTATAGCTCAAAACATAAGACTGTTCAGTCCATTAATTATTTATAGAACCCCAACACTTTGCACAATGAATGTATGCTATCTTATTTCTGGAATTACTTTTGTTCACGATGTGTTATGTTAATCATAGCTTTCCCATAGATATTGGAGATTTTCACCATGGTTCTATAATCCAATGTGCAATATTCACCCTATTCTGTACAACAGAAGCGCACTGACTTTCAGTTCTTTTATCAGATCACAAGATGACTGATCTGACATAAAGTCTATAGATGGTAACTTATTTTGTTTAAGAAGCTCTACTGAATGCACAATTGAGCATCAATAGTCATTGACACACAGTGCCAACATCTTTTATGAAGCAATCACTATGTGAACAGAAACTGTGCACCTTTTTCCCAATCTTTGGGCAATTGCAGCCATCTCTAACATTGATATTTACCCAGATTCCCACTGTATGACTTTCAGTGCAGAAACTGATGTGATCTATGTTCAATGACTTAATCTTCTGCAGGACTGTCTGTGACAAATAACAGTGAGTTAATTGAAGTGGAAGATAAAGGAAGCTAGTGAAATCACTTTTTTTTCCCCATTCAGGATTCTGTTAAACTTGCAAGGTTCACACAGTGCCAGTTTCCATCATATTGGGATAGTGCTGTGAAGTTGGTACAGGCTATTAATCTCTGACTGAACTCAGTGTGAACTCTGTTAACTAACTACACCTTCAGCACTTTCTGGGGCATAAAGATAATATCCAAAAAAAACCCTTTAGGCTATCTTGCAGAAATTGCAGAAAAGAAAGAGCAGTTTCGCATAGGTTAGTAATTGTAATATGAATTACTTGTCTCATCAAGGGTTTTATAAAAGCCACAGTTGAACAAACATTCAGATAGTATCTCAATATCAGCATATGTCTGTCTTTGTTTGTTTAATACCCTGGTTGAACAAGGTCTTTCCAGTTTCTCAGCATTTTCTTAGTTTCTCTTTTGGTATAAACAGGCAGAACAGTGCAAATTCTGCACCTGTGGCCTTGCTGTGCTGACATTATCCCATTTCCAGTGTAAATGAGGACATAGAGGCCAAGAGGAGTAATTGAACTTGTGAAATGCAACCCAGGAATTGGCTGTGGCAGGAGCCTAGCTTCGGAGAAAGTAGTGTTCAGAATGAATGTAACAATTGGAAGAAACAAGTGTTCAAAAACCTCAAGTGAATCAGTAAAATAAATGTGTTATTTAACACATGATGAGCATGTGATTTAGCAATTCTGCTCTTCCGAGATATCTTGTGCTGTTGGCAATTTTGTTAACAGTTTAAAACAGGAGAATTTGGGGGGGCAGGGGGCAAGTGAAATTCCAGCTACACTTTAATTACCTCCTGAGTGGTTGCACTGAAATTGTTGGTGGTTAGTGTCCACACAACACACAGCTCCACCTGTAAATACAGTGGATTCTAGTTAACTGAGACATGTCGAGACCAATACATTTTGGCCCAAGGTAGCTGCCCCAATTTGCTGAAGTTTCATGGAAATAGTTTAGAAGTATAAAAAAAAGACAAACTACCATTTAACTCAGTAGCAACTTATGTATTTAAATAAAAAACAGAACAAATTAGAACACTACTTGTACTGTACAATAAAACTGTGTTAGTTCCTAATAGTTACCAGCAGAGGAATTCATTCGGTGCATGCTGCTGTGTTCTTTTGATTGACTGTAACTGAATGAAATCAGTGTGAACTGCTTTCATACAATGCTTTCAACGAATACATTCTTCCAAGTATTCATTTTCATTGTAACATTCAAGATGATTGTTAATATCTTCAAATTCTTCTTATTTCCTAATTTGTTGGAGTAGTGAAATCGTTTCATTTTCACTCCTGGTGTTTCTGGCATCTCCCAAGCCTAAATACTTGAAACTGCAGGGAGGAAAACAGTTCTGAATTCTCTTGCAGCTTATTTCTTGCCAACTACCAGTGACAAAAATCACTGCTTTTTGAACACAAACAAATGACGCTATTTTTAAAACTATTTGCTCTAAGCATGGTGTAGTGTTCAACAGCCACGCGCATTCACATGACTGACGCTAGTTGGAATCTGTTCAGCAACATCTTCTGTCCCAATTAAGCATCAGAGTGTCCCAAGTAAACGAAGGGAATCCTGGAAATTTCCTCAATGAAGGTTTGTTCTTCAAGTGTAATCCCAAATAAGCGGCTGCCCCAATTAACTGATGGCCCAATTAACCGAAATCCACTCTAGCATCTTTCATACTTAGATCACTGTTTCAATTAGATGTTTCTGTTTAAAGCTACAGTCTTCCATTTGAAAATTCTTTGTACATTTATTAAAAAATGTCATTTTTATACTTGAGATACCTAGTAATTTCTGGTCTAATCAGATCAGGATATGCGGTGGGTGTTCTTCTGCACCAAAAATATTATATTCCACAAATACCCTAGGAATAACTTGGAATTATTAAAGATGGGCTGGGGAACTACAAGAGCTCCTTTTTAAACTAATGTGCTGGGATCACAAGTATCTATGAGAATATGCAGGCAACTCTTAATCTTGTGCCAAACACTACTCTAGATTGCCAGACACATGAATCAAGAATCTAAGAAAATAGGAGGAGAGGTACAGCAATCAGCCTCTCGCGTCTGCCTCAGCATTCAATGTGATTATGACTGACGTCTCGTTTCCTCTTCTTTAAATATTCCAAGTGGTGATGCCTCTGCCTCCTCCAGGATGGTGAATTCCAGAGATTCCTCAACCTCTGCAAGAAATTCAGAAAGAATCCCATCCCATATAAAAGAAGAACTTCATGACCTCATAAAAGCTAGATGGGAGTTAATTTGTCTAGTTCTTTATTTGCCACTTCCTATGATCTTAACCACATTGAACACATTTTTACTTAACCAATACTGCTACTTCCCCAACCACTAACCAAGATGTTATTGATGTCCCACTTTTACTAACAGGAACTTCTAGTTGCTCTTTCTCTCTCTGTGTTAAATTTATTCTGTGCTCCTGTTCTGCCACTAAATGGCATTCAGTAAAGGTGTACTTTGATAAGCCAGGACTGATTCAGACCAGGAGCTTTCTTCTGATTGCTTGCTATCTGATTACCAGTATATTTGCCAGCTGATTGTGTTCTGTGAATTTTTATTGTAGGGTCTCATGTTCTTTCAACAGAGAGGTACACAAACATTATGCTGTGACTTGATATTAAGAAGTCTGAGAACTAGGATCTGAACAATTCTCTCTTATGCTCCTGGATGTATTAAATTCCCGAAGGCCTTCAAGAATTGTAAATTTGTTACCATGCTACTTTAAGAAGTTGTGTAGTCCATTGGTTGTGTATCTGAGGGTTATGGGAAGTTTGCCCATAATATTTAGAAGCAGCTTACAGTTTCACATAGTAAAGGCTTAGATTAGTAGTGTTTCATTGTTTGCCAGGCTTATCTGATCTTGGCCAATTCTCAGTGCCTTTGGAAAATCTTTAGTTCCTTTACAAAAGAATACAGTACAAAAGTCAGTGCAATATAATAATATGATATAATCTGAAGGTTTGTATAATATGTTACACAATGAAATTGGCATCTGGTGTCCAAGGCACAATCTTTAATTTTCTTAGCAATTGTATGAGTTTCTTTTTCTTTACCATTTTTATGTTGTAAAGAAAACCAAATTGGGGTCCACAAATGTTCTATTATGAATTGTAAAACATTCATATTAAAAGTGATATGATACGTCTTAGTATCTATGTAAATGTGCAGAGTTGAGTAGCATTTTTTGATAATTATAATCATTGAATGCTTCCAGTTCCACAGTATTGTTTATCAGCAGTCAGTAAAGTCTGAGAGTGCACTTTTGATCGGTGGCTGGCCAGGAAGGTGAATCACAGCCATATCCCAGCACCATACCCATCTATAGAGTTTAGGAAACCCAGTGCACTGCACTTGCAACGTCAACACACTTTTACTCAAAATGTGAAACTTTTAAAATAAAAACAGAAAATGCTGGGAATGCATGTTAGGTAGCTTCTACAGAAAGAGAAATGGGGCTAGCAGATCATGACATAAACCTTTCATTAGATCTGGCAAGGAAGGAAAACAAGAAAGGTTTAAGAAGCAGATAATCATAGGGAAAGGACAGATAGCACAAAGGAAATATCCAGCCATGGTTGCTATGTTGATAGCACCATCTGATTGATAGGTTAGTGGAGAAAGTTGTAGATTGAAAGCAGAACTGAGCATATCAAAGCTGTAAAATGCAAGTCAAAGCCATGGGAAATGCCTAAGCAATCAGGCAGTGACAGTGAAAAGGGTGGGGGGGGGGAATAGCTTATTTTATAGGTGCACAATCTATAACAGAACCAGCCAGTTCTAACTCAAGCAGTGAAGGTGAGTTATCTCAAGTTGTTAAAGTCAATGTTAAGCCTAGAATGCTGCAAAATGTCTGGAGGGAAAAATGGGGTGCTGTATACAGTGGGTCTCATTGGAACAGTACAGGAAGCAACAGACAGCTTGGAACGGGATAGAGAATTAAAAAGAGTTTTCTGCACTTTCCCATGCAAAGGTAGGAGATGAAACGCTGTCTCTTGCCTTACCACATGCAGGAACCCAGACAGTCCTTCCAGCTTTTTCCAGCAATTTACTTGCATTTCTTCCAATCTAGTGTACTGCATTCAGTGCTCACAATGTGGTCTCTGTACAGTCTGTAACCAGTTTCAGATCTAGTGGACACTGATGCAACCCTAAGCTTCCAATAGCCTGCTGTCTTAATTCTCCAACCTGCTATCACTGACCTATCTGTCAGCCCAGACCTTTTGTTTTCATACAGAAAAGGTAGTTGATTCTACTGTCTATTTTACAAAATGCGGCAATTAATTCCTCTATTTTTTAAATAACAAAGTTGGTAATTTTAGATATTTCTTGCAGATTGACCAAGCTCATTATTTTCCTCAGTGGCATTGGAGAGAGGTTTGTCCAATAGACTGCCTGGGCTGTTGAATGAAGAGTAGGTGTACATTTCTCCCTGCTGCCTTCAGGGAGAAGTTGAATTTGTTTTAAACGCACAGCATCACCAAGGCCTATTATCTGGCATTTAGCCATGCATTGTACTCAAATGGGGTTGAGAGGGAAAATAAATCAGACCTGACAAAATGGTGGAGTAGACTCAATGGGTCGAATGGTCTAATTCTGCTGCTTTATTTTATGAGTTTATGGAAACCACTACTTCCTGATTCAGAAGCAACAGTACTTCTGCGAAACCATACTTGCATATGTATCTTCACTGATTCCTTCAAATCCTTCAGATAGACACTGAGTCACAAGTATCAGAACCCTTGTCTTGTATAACTGGAAACAGGTGATTCACAAACAGCTCAAAAATTGAAGGAGCAGAATAATACTTGATGTGCTACTTGATGAACACAGTGTGGAAAAATTTCTGAACAGCATTATACAACTGTATTTCTTCATTAGGGAAATTGTTAACCTTAGCATTATATAATACCAAGGTTAATACATTCTTTAAAGAAGTTTTGAACCTCATAAGACTATGTGAGTTGGGGGGGGGTGGGGGAGAAAACTCAATTTTTCCAATCTTTTGGAATCCAGTGGTTTAGCATTTGATTCTTCTTGTTGCTTCCCAAATTCCCTTCAACCTCACTGTCCCTGTTCCCATGCTCCCTTCAGACAAAACCAAGGCCCTGTGTCCTTGATCACGGTACCTTCACTGAAAATCTATTATATATCGATGTATAAAAACTGAGAAAAATGAATTTAAAATATATTGAAGCATTAAGTAATATCCAGTAGTTTGGAAGGCCTGCAGTCCCTGCACCTCTAAGTCATTGGATTGCTAGATTATTTGAGCCTTACTATATTGGTCATAATTTTTAGTGAAAGTTCATGTTGGTGATGGAGTCGTATAGAGAAACTAAGTCTATCAGCCCAGAAAGTCTTTGCAGACCACCAGCTCCTCCCCACCCTCTACATTAACAGCATCCGTTAGTCTTGTGAGACCATGGAGCTGTGCCTGGAAAGTCTTCACTCTCCAGGGCACAGGCCTGGGCAAGGTTGTATGGAAGACCAGCAGTTGCCCATGCTGCAAGTGTCCTCTCTCCACGACACCAATGTTGTCCAAGGGAAGGGCATTAGGACTCATACAGCTTGGCACCAGTGTCGTCACAGAGCAATGTGTGATTAAGTGCCTTGCTCAAGGACACAACACGTTGCCTCTGCTGGGGCTCGAACTCACAACCTTCAGGTCGCTAGTCCAGTGCCTTAACCACTTGGCCACGTGCCCACACCCAATCATTAACAGCAATGCTACATTAATCCCATTTCTACTTTTTCTACTTTCCCACTGCTCTCTCCCCCACAAATTCTCTCTCTCTCTTCTACATCCTGGGGTAATTTACAATGGCTAATGAACCAGCCAGCAGGACTTTTGAAACTGGAAATCATGTCTTCTTGTGTCACACTAATAGATTTGGATTTCCTCTCAGGATCAGCATGCTCATTTCTCCTCCACATTTTTGTCATGGGTGCCATGGTAGCATGGTGATTGGCGTGATGCTATTACAGCTCGGTGCATCGGGGTTCAATTACAATGTCATCTGTAAGGAGTCAGTACGTCCTCCCCATGGAATGCATGGGTTTTCCTTGGGTGCTCCAGTTTCCTCCCACAATCCGAAGAAGTACCAGTTAGTCAGTTAATTGCTCATTGTAAATTACCCCATGAGTAGGCCAGGGTTAAATCGGTGGTCGCTGGGTGATGTGATTCAAGAGGCCATAAGGACTTATTCTGAACTGTATCTCAATAAATAGATGAATCTCCATAATGAAATACTTTGTCACTATAAAGTGTCTCATGCAGCAACCCAGCTCAGCCACCTGCCATCACCTTAGAAGAGAGATAGCAATTGCCAGCAGTAGTTGGAGAAGTGAAGTGTGTTATGGTGCTAATAGCCACTAACAAACCAGTGGTCCATGCAGTATGTGCACTTAGGAGCACTTAATAACATGGGTTATAAATGTCTATGAACCTGTACCTCAAAGTATGAAAAGAGTGACCTTTACTGGTGTTTATTTTCTTTCCAGTCCAAAGAGCTTCTTTATTTGGTGTTGATGAGGCAGACCACAGGCCTGATAGTTTATCCCTTGACAGCAACAGTCAGGTAGACATTCTCACGTCACCACAGGCAATACCCAGAAGGTGAGTCACTTTGTCACTCTGTCTTGGCAGATCATGAAAATGTATTTTGATATTTTATTATAGCATTACTTTCAGTGTTTGTGTTTATAGAAATCCAAGTTAGGATTCTATGTATGCTTATGCATAGCCTTACCACTTCCCAACCTTTCTCTCCTGTAAACAGTAACGCTCAAACTACCCGAGTTGCAGATTTTTAAAATTTGCAATGAAAATCACAGACATCTTTCATCTTTCTATCTTGCCCATAGATTAGTTACCCTACCAAAATTCAGTCATCACATATAAGCATAATCTCACACATTCTAAGGAATTGTCATTCATGGGTGAGGGCATCATTGATGACAGCAGAAGCAGACAGAGGAACTGGGAATAGGGAATGGCATCTTTGCATGTGGTGGGATGGGAAGAGGTAGTTATGAGAGTCAGTGGGCTTGTAGAAGATGTCAGTGGACAGTCTGTCTCCAGAGATGGAGACCGAGAGATCGAGAAAGGGGAGAGAAGTGTCCGAGATAGACCAAGTGAATTTGAGGGCTGGGTGGAAGTTAGAAGTAAAGTCGATGAAATTGACGAGCTCAGCATGGGTGCAGGTTCCTCCGTCTCCGCCGCATCTGCTCCGAGGATGAGGTTTTCCGTTCCTGGACATCTCAAATGTCCTCTTTCTTTAAGGATCGTGGTTTCCCTTCTGCTGTCATCAATGATGCCCTCACCCGCATCTCCTCCATTTCCCGCGCTTTGGCTCTCACCCCATCCTCCCGCCACCACAACAGGGACAGAGTTCCCCTTGTCCTCACCTACAACCCCACCAGCCTCCGGATCCAACACATTATCCTCCGCAACTTCCGCCACCCTCAACAGGACCCCACCACTAAGCACATCTTTCCCTCTCCACCCCTCTCCGCCTTCTGCAGGGATTGGTCCCTCCAGAACTCCCTGGTCCACACGTCCCTCCCCACGGATCTCCCACCCGGCACTTATCCCTGTAAGCGCAAGTGCTACACCTCCTCTCTTGCCACCATTCAGGGCCCGAAACAGTCCTTCCAGGTGAGGCAACACTTCACTTGTGAGTCTGTTGGGGTCATCTATTGCATCCGGTGCTCCCGGTGCAGCCTCCTCTACATCAGTGAAACCCGACACAGATTGGGGGATCGCTTTGTCGAGCATCTCCGCTTCATCCGCCAAAACAGACAGGATCTTCCAGTAGCCACCCACTTCAACTCTGCTTCTCACTCCCATTCAGATATGTCCATACATGGCCTCCCCTACTGCCATGATGAGGCTAAACTCAGGTTGGAGGAGCAACACCTCATATACCGTCTAGGTAGTCTCCACCCCCTTGGTATGAACATAGAATTCTCCAACTTCCGGTAATTCCCTCCCCCTCCCTTCCCCTATCTCTATGTCACTCTGCCCCCTCCCCCAGCTGCCTACCACTTCCCTCTTGGTTCCGCCTCCTTCTACCACCCATTGTGTTTTCCCCTATTCTTTCTTCACCTTTCTTGCCTATCACCTCCCTGCCTCCCTTCTCCCACCCCTTTATCTTTCCCCTTACTGGATTTTCACCTGAAACCTACCAGCCTTCTCCTTCCCACCCTCCCCCCATCTTCTTTATAGGGCCTCTGCCCCTTCCCTCTACAGTCCTGACGAAGGGTTCCGGCCCGAAACGTCGACCGATCTTTTCCACGGATGCTGCCCGACCTGCTGAGTTCCTCCAGCGTGTTGTGAGTGTTGCTTTAACCCCAGCATCGGCAGAGTATTTTGTGTTTTTAATATAATCTTTATATTGTTATATGTAGTGCTATGAGACATTGACGACAACTGCATTAAAAATGATGAAATATTTATTGTGAGTGGCTGTGGACAGGTTTAATCTGTATCTGCAAAAGCTCTGCTTTTCAGGTGTATATTAATATTTTAGTTCCAAGACGAAACTATAACTGATTTTCCCTTGGTTGTTAACAATGTAAATTAGAGACAATAATCGATAATGTTCGAAATGCACAGCTGGTCAATATGCATCTGGAGAGAAAAAAAGAATTTCCTAGTACTGAGATCTAATTTCAGATTAATATCAGGGAAGTCAGGAACCTCTGGCTGAAGAGCAGGAAAATAAAGCAGGGCGAGGTGGGGAATTGTTCTTTCCATCTCTCGTTGACCATTTGTGGCAACAGCAGGTTTCACCCTAGTAACATCCTGTTCCTACAGTGCCATACTGGTAGTGAGAAAAGAATAATTCTGTTGTGCGGACCCAGGTTCATGACATAAATAAGACTCCCCTGTCTTAGTTTGATGGAATGCTCTTTTGACTGTACTTTTGTTTTCTTTGCAGAGAGGAATCACCTACCACTCTGTCTGGCAAAGTGACTGAATTGGAGATGCTGTTGAAGGAACTTCAGGATGACTTGAGGAGGGTAGGTGATAAGTTGACATTTGTGCAATCACTCACTGATGTTACAAAATCTGAACATCCCTCTTTATCCTGTGGAAATAGAAACTCTACCCAATTTACAGTACATCATCTTTCTTTTGAGATCCATTGTCTAGCTATACTGTCACCTGATGTGAACCATTCCACAATATCTCAGCGTCATAGAGCAACACAACATGGATACAGGCCCTTTGACCAAAGTGCCCACCCGGACAATCCCAATTTCCCGTGTTCGGCCCATATCCCTCTAAGCCCTGCCCCTCCATGTACCTATCCAAGTGCCTCTTAAATGGTACTACATTACCTGCCTCAAACAGTTGTCCCATATACTTACCACCCTCTGCATGTAAAAGTTGCCCCTTGGGTCCTTTTAAAATCTTTCCCCTCTCACTATAAATCTTTGCCCCTTAGTTTTGGTCTCCCCTAACCTGAGGAAAGAACTGTTACCATCCATCTAATATATACTGTTATTTAAAAACTTTTTATAAGGTCACCCCTCATTATGGCCAACCTCTCCTTGTAAGTCAATCTGTCTACTCTTGCGACATCCTTGTACGTTTTTTTTGCACTCTTTCCAGTTTAATCTTACCTCTCCTCTAAACATGTGACCAAAACTGTACACAGTGCTCTAAGTGTGACTGATACTCATCGGGTACTGGTGCTGGAGATGGATGGTGACCTCATTCGTGAGAAGTGCTACGCCACTGCAGAAATAATATAAATTTTTATTTACACTTCTTTGACTCTTTGTTCCCACTCACAACCAGAGCAAGAAATCTGGGCTGAGACTGGAATGGAGTACTTGAGATATTAATGAGATGTTTAAATGCGGTCTTGTGTGCCCCCACATTGTGGCCCAGAGGATAGCAAGGCATGACTTGCACCAGATGGGAAATGTTCTCTCGGATGGTTTTGGAAATATTTATTAAGCAACCAAAAATAGAGAGATAGTGCAGATATAGGCCTTTCAGCTCACTGAGTCCACATCAGGCATCAAAAAAGGATTAACATAATCGTACGTTAATCCTTTTTTTATTCTCCTATCATTCTTCTCAGCTGCCTCCACCCCCCCACCACCAAATTTCCGCTCACCTACATAAAAGGGGCAATTTGCCGTTGCCAAATGACCTACCAACCCACACATTTTTGGGACACGGAGTAACTGGAGGAAACACACACCATCTTAGGGAGAACTTGCAAACTCCACATAAACTGCACCATAGGTCAGGATTGATTTTTTTGTATCTACTGCAGTTGTACAGTGGCTGAGAAGTAGGAAATGGAGAAAAAGGGAAAAAAAAATTTTAGGATCGAAGTGAAGGTAGAAAGAATTTTGTTGCTGTTTACATATGAATAATCCATTTACAATCCTGTAATCAATGGAGAACAGAAAGATTCAACTATTGTTGGGTAGATTATGTGTTCTGTTACTTGTATATTTGTTGCATGTTGATCAGGAACTAATTAGTACTAACACTGGGTATCCAAAGGGAAGTGGTTTGCCACTCTTAGCTAATGAAAAGTCTAAGAAATAGAATTCATAAAAATTGATGTTTGCTGTGAAACAGAAAGCCACCAGAAGGTAGATAATCTCTCAAGTGGAGTCTTGTATGGTAGCTAGAAGACTGGATTAATCTTAAATTCATCGTGCCTGACAATCTTATCATGTTTTGTGGAATATATTTAATTTAATGAGGTCCCTTCTGAGTTCATGACCATTTAGGACCTTTATCCCTAAACATATGTTTTAATAATCCCACATTATTTCTTCTCCTTTGATTTTTTTTTAAGGAAAGATTCTTACTCATATTGTGTTGATCCTCAAATTTGGTAACAATGTCATCAAAATAGTAATTAAATACTGCATATACAGTAAAGTTTCTGTATGGATAAAGTACATCTTCTCTCTGGCCTTCTTCAATGCAAGATGCGCAGCCAGCATTTAGTAATTAAAACTTGTACTGCTAATCCTTGCAACATATCTAGTTCCTTGGCAAGAGAGTGTTAACCATACGCTCTGACCCTGAATGAGCCCCTGTGGAGGTTGAACAGAAACAACACTGAACTTGTTCACAAGGTCCTGTGGCTTGTTGACACTGCCCAGGCTCATGCATAAGGAATTTCACTAAAGTAAGCTGCCAGAGGATAGTCCAGCATGAGGTAATGCTACAGAGGACAGCGAGGATTTCACTGTTGAAATTTAGACAACCCAGTGGTGACTATTAATAACTCATTGTCCATTATTCAGCTGAATGAATTCTCTTCAGTGGTATGACATCAAAGTATCATTTTGCTATACAATTACTTTGAAGAATTTGTCATTTTCAGTTTAAAATCAGTCTAATTTTTTTCTTTTTGATGACATACTCTTAATTATTTCCCTGGACTGATCGGGAAGAAGACTTGCATTTTTTTAAATGGCTTTCATGACCTCTGAACTTTACACACTGCTTTACAATAAATGTATTTTTTTCTTACCTTAAGACAGTGCATTAATGCACAACAAATTCTGTCACAGCAAACTCCCACATGACAATGTGATAATGAGCAGACAAGCTGTCTTAATAATATTGATTGATGGATAAGAAACAGCCAGGAAAACGCCCCTTGAATGTTGCTTGAAATATTGTTATAGAATCATTCAGTCCACCTAAGTGATCTGACAGGTACTTCGATAACCCTTCATCTGATAGATGGACTTCAGTTATACCCAGTTCCCACTTCATGATCTGGTTGTACTGAAGTTGATCATTGCCAGGTATTAATTGCTATGTGAGTATGATTAGGGATGTTCTGAGATCTGCAGTGACATTGCACTTGGGCAACATGCTGGCCTTTCCTGCTTAACTGATTTGATTATGGTCCTGCATTTGCAGTCTGAGACGGCTTCCTCTATTGCACAGAGCGGGGCTATGTTCTGTACTCCATATGCTGCCTCCAAATCACCCCATGTGTGTTTCTCCATCAGGCAAAGGAAGACAGGGCTGCTTTGCAAGCTGAGGTGCAGCACCTGCGGGAGGACAACTTGCGGCTGCAGGAAGAGTCCCAGACTGCATCTGCACAGCTGAAGAAATTCACTGAGTGGGTTTTCAACACAATTGACATGAAATGACTTCCACAGGAATAGAAACAAACCCTTGTTAAAAAGAGTCATTGTGGTTCCTGTTTGCGAGGAGTTCTATTTTAGAAAAACCCAAGCACTTTCATCACAAGCTGAATGAATGATTGTTCTCTGCACACCAGATACATCTTTGCTTGCCTTACATCAGCATCCAAATTTGTTAAAATGTGAAAGTCAGATTTTGCACATATATATATATATATATATATATATATATCTTCTGTTTGTAAAGCTCATTTTACTTTTTGAGCCATTCTTGTGGCTTTAATATTTTTGTTGCCATGACAGACATTAGTTGCTTTTCATTATTTCATTTGATATCAAATAATGTGTTTTTGAGGGAGAACTTAGTCAGCTACATGCCAGAAACTTTTAGGAGTCTTAAAAGCAAAAAAAAAAGGATTTTTGAATTCCTGAAATGTTGATTTGTATTTTAATAATGTGACATTTCTTTAATCATTCACTGTGGTTGGGAATCATTCAGGTTTTTGTTCAGTATTTTAAAAATCAGTTTCAGAATTCTTTTTTTTCCAGATTTAAATAATGCACGGTGTGAGTGTCTTTATCTGAATTGATTTTACAAACAGAGAAAGGTACAGTTTTGCGTCTGCTGTACTGTAAGGCTTTCTTCTCACACTTCTAAAAGCGCATGTGAAATGCTGTTTGCACCTTCCTTGTTGTATAGGTTTAGATTATAGCACAGACTGTGACCAAAACAATGCATTAAATTGAGGTTCTTCTGGCATTCTGTTAGAGTCTTAATAACAAGCTAGTTTTACTTTTTAGGAAATATCCTTCATTTCTTTAACATATTTTCAATGCAGACCTTTGGGAAAAATCATTGTTTAAGAATGGTTCAATCAGAAGAAAGCAATAGGATTTGAGTTACATTATGACATGACCTGTTGGTCCTGGGGAGAAGTTATTGGTTGTGACTTCCATTGGGATGGATTCAGTTTCCCTACTGATAGTGGCTATTGTGCTGAGTGCAGGGTTCATAAACATTTGCAGTGCCACTCCTTCTCCATCAAAATGGACATTTTGTTTTTGCCAAGGTAATAGAAAATAACTGATAACTTTTGTAAATAAATTAAAACTGAACTTTTCAGAATATTTTGTAAGGTTCTGGTAAGTTTTGAAGTTCTGGATTTTTTTTTAGTTTAATATGGCCTTGTATGAAGGAGATGTATTATACCTTGTAGTGTATTGTTAATACAAATGGGAATTATGGCAGGCATTAATGAAGCTTCAAGAGGTATTTGTTTGTTAAATTTCTCCATCGCCCCACTCTCCCTTCCCCAAAACCTTGATAAGGAGTTGGAATTAAAGCCCGCCTATTTATTGTACTAAAGAAATTTCTGATTTATTGTGGCCTGTATTTAATCAGAAATGGTACATTCTAAACATCTCACAATAAAATTTGTCTCAATGTTTTCAGGTTGATCTAGCAGTGTTTTATTACAAGCTTATCCAGTGGTTCTACAATTCTTATAGTATGTTTGTGATATGTGAATGTGGAAGATGTGTTCAGTGTGTTCACGGGCATTCAGCAGAGTTGCTTACAGTGTGGATAGTAGTCTTAGACTGCAGAGAGATATCAAAATGTTGATGAAATGGGCTAAACAATAGCAGATGGAATTTAATCCAGACAATGTATTGTTTTTTTTGGGAGTGCTAATGATGCAAGGTTACAAACTATGAATGGGAGTGTCTTAGGAAGCGCTTAAGTACAGAAAGACCCTGGAGTAAAAATCAATAGATCCTTGAAGGAGGCAACACAGGTAGGTAGCTTGGTTAGAAAAGCATATCCTGGCCTTAATTTGTTGGGTATTGACTACAAAAGTGAGGAGGTCATACTCCAGCTTTATAAAAACCTTGGTCAGACTTCAGCTGGAGTTGCATAGAAAAGATGAGCTAGAGAGGGTGCAAAGGAGACTCATTGGGATTTCTTGGGATAGTGCAGTTCAGTTATGAGGAGAGACTGGAGAAGCTAGATCTATTTTCCATAGAGTGAAGGTTAAAAGGGACACTTTGAGGGTAGACTGCAGGAAGCTTTCCCCCTATCAGAGGTAGGTAACACTAGACATAGGTTCAGGGTAAGTGGAATAGATTTAGAAGGCGATAAGAGGAGGATACTCTTGAAGCAGAGAGTGGTTAAGTACCTCGAATACACTGCTGGAGAGAGTGTTTGAAGCTGGGTCACTGGCAGCAATTAAGATCAGGAGAAGGCATGGTCAACTGATTAGCATTGATCTTTCATAGGTGTGTATCTGTTCCCTTCTCTGAAAATTTATAGTGCAGTAATTTTGTTTGACTAGTAACTAGAAAACAAAGTTAATTGATTGGAAACAAGAATTCAAAGTCTGCCACTCCTAATCATAGATATAGTTGCATTCCTAAGTATAACACTTTTATTTGTGAGGGAGTTCAATGCATGCCTCTCTTAATAAGTAGCATCCTTTTTGCTTGGTGCTCTCCTCCCTACCAACCCACCCCCCTACATTTAGCCATGCTCTGATTGACCTTCACCTCTGTTACTCATCAGGTCTCAGTCTGAATACTAGCCTCAGAAGACATTCACTTTCAATGATTCTCATTAGTTGACCTGTTTGTTTTATCTAATTGATTAGTCATTTGTAGTACAGTACATGCTGCAGCAGAATCACTTTCTCTATTCCGTCCATCGAGAGATGGCAACTTTCACATATTCATGTCTCGCTGCTGTGTCATGTACCATTCAGCTAGGTCTTTTAATATAAAGTAATTATCTACAACAAATTCAGAGTGGATCACATTATTAATGGATCACATTATTAATGTATTTATTATTTTACTTGCAAGGAGGAAACTACCTCCAAATATTATGCGGAAGAACAGTTTCTGATCTTGTAGAAACATAGAAAACCTGCAGCACAATACAGGCCTTTCGGCCCACAATGCTGTGCCGAACATGTACTTACTTTAGAAATTACCTTGAGTTACCCGTAGCCCTCTATTTTTCTAAGCTCCATGTACCTATCCAGGAGTCTCTTAAAAGACCCTGTTGTATCTGCCTCCACCACTGTTTCAGCCCTGGGAAAAAGTCTCTGACTATACACACGATCAATGCCTCTCATCATCTTGTACACCTCTATCAGGACACCTCTCATCCTCTCTGTCACTCCAAGGAGAAAAGGCATGTTTTAACTAAAGCACTTTTGTACACTTTTTTACAAGAGAAAAGTAATTAGCTTGTCCATTCCATTCCTCTATTATGTTTATCCTTGTCTCATTCTCAGACTTGTTCTTTAGAAGCTCTATATTGTTTACCTCTGTTGCCAAGCTATCCACCCTGCCATAAAACATCTATCTCCTGTCATAAAACACACATCATGATAAAACACACACTGACCAAACCAGCAAAGCACATTGGGATTTCATAGGTTCCATTTTACAAAAAGTTGCAAATTCATTAAGTCTTCAGAGTTACAGATATATTTTCACAGCTGCAACAGGAAACCTAGATCTGCAGAACACTGGCACCAAAAAGAGGGAACAGGTTTTCTCTTAATGTCCCATATTTCAATCTTTATTGGCTGAATACCTGGCATTGATCTAAAAGAGATGCAACAGGCCAATTAAGATGACTTCCCGAAGGTTTCCTGGACAAGGCCTCTGAAATGGCAGTGTCCTTGACTGAGGTTTCTTAATAGGCAGTTTGGTACCACCTCAGACAGAAATTAAGAATGTAAAAATTACACATCCATATTTTCAAAAGGAACTGATGAAAGGGATACATCTCGCTCATGAATAAACACATTTATCAAGTAGGTTGTTGGAGAGAAGTGTGTTTTTTTTCATTCAGAATGAATGTATCCTTCATTATGCAATCGATCGTGTCATCAAACAGGTCAAAGAGCCACTGACAAGAGTTGTTTATGGAAATGCATATTATTAGCAACTGAAATAGATATGTAAAAATAATGGTTTTCAGTGCCTCCTAAGGAAAGGGAGGACTCTAATATAAACAAGCCATTCAGTTGTTTGCATCCAACACATCACTATTTTTTCCTTTAAGGTGTGACTATAAATTTCAGCTGACAGATGGACAAAGTACTTTAACATGACAATGGTTCTGACACCTGATCAACTGTTTCCATTGTTATGAACATCTGTGTTTCCATTTAGTTTTATGTTGTGCTTTCCATCTGCTCACAATCTGAGGAAATAGGTGGGAGCATCACTCTAATTGTGGTGGTATATTAGCTTTCTGCTGGTTAGCAAAGGAGAGCTGCACTTCAGCCCTACACACCCGTATATATTTTACCCTCTAATTTTAACCTGCAGAGACAGAACTAGATCCATTTAAGCTGATACATTTCTTAGCCCCAAACCATTGGTGGTTTATAGGTTCAGAAAATAAGGTGATCAGTATATTTATGCACATGGTCACTATAGCCAGGAGACAGGGACTATAGTAGTGCAAGGCATCACAGAAAGTATGGTGCTTTGTCCAAAATCCACATATGATGGAGGTTTAAAAGCCAATAGCAGTGTCTTAATTAGTCCTACAATGGATTAATTTGAATGTGGAAATAATGAATGCAGTGAAAGGAGCTCTGGCCATTCTGTTGCTGTTTTCATAATTTAGTCCACATCTCATCTTTTAGTTCTGTTGGTGTGCATCTGCAGACTGAAAAACCACCTGCTGAGATTACTACCATTCACAATGTGCACTCTGAGGCAATGACTTGTGTGGTGGGTTAGGTGTTAGGTTTATATTGCCAGTTCGTGATGTAAAGACCCTCCCTTGTGATTGATGAACTAGATGCTTTGGTCTCCATGGAGCATGAATTTTCTGTTCATTTTATTCATTGTCAGAATTAAGTTCACCACAATCAGACATTACACAATGAGTAAGATGTACTGCATCATTGCAGTGCTCCCTTTTCCCAGTCCTGACATATTTATTGTCCCCCAGAGTGACATTGCTCTTCAGTATCTATGGTAATAATCAGTATTTACTCCATGAAGCTGCACACAGGCTCTTAGCCTAGTCTTGGCTCAAGTTGAAATCTGAAAACACCCCTTTCGTTCATTATACCATTGGTCCAAGTTTGGTACCCAGGAATCTGGGAAGACTGAAAGGTATTTCTGCATGACTTAAATGCAGAGTAGTGTTCTTCATCAGAAAACAATAACCATGTGTTTAGTTTTTTCACATCCATCATCTAGAAATTTAGGAAAGCAAATACCATTGAACATACAGATGGTACTTATCTTATCATCAAAGATTGCAAAGCCTTGCCAAATGCATCAGTGGCACATTGCCTAAAGATGTTCTTTCCTCCTCCTGATTTCACCAAATACTTTCTCAGCTCCAGCTTCCACTTTCTCTATGGGCTTTGTTAGCACGTCTCCCTGCTCTCTCAACACCATTTGTGGAAGCCCTTCAGCTTTGTTTCCATGTTGACTTCACTAGTTACCACGCTCACTAAGATCACCCATGGCACAATTGCTTCCTGTTATTCTGACCTGCTGTTTCCTCCATTTCTCTGAGACCCAGGCAACCAAACCATCCCTTTCTATTACCCATTATTTGCTTACATTGCTTACTATCTCAAGGGAGGCAGCAATCCACCCAGAAAGGCCACCTTCTTTTACCTCAGTGGTCCTCTAAGTTTACTCCTTGCCCTGTATAGACTTTAGACATTCATTCACATCATTCATCTGCTACTGACTGAATGCTACTTCTCTTCCTCTTGTCAATTCTGCAACCACCACTGTATTGTCATCTATTCATGGATGATTCCAGCATGATATTACAATACCACTCTGTCTGCTTCAAGCCTCAAAGCTTTCTTTCCTGATTTCCAATCACTGATCCGGTCTCTGAGATTCAAACATCCAATGCCTGGCCAGCAAGCAAATTTCTCTTGCCTGATTTACAAGTGGAGAGCTGTGGACACAGCATGTCATGGAAATCTGCCTCCCCTCCATGGATTTCATCTTCACTTCTTGCTGCCATAGTAATCCAGCAGCATAATCCAAAGCAACACACACACAATGGTAGAGAAACTCAGCAGGTCAGACAGCATCTACGGAAATGAATAAATATTCAATACTTGGGGCCAGTACTCTTCCTCAATATAATCTAAGACCTCACCCCTGCTTGGATGTTTTTTCTTCTCCCCTTCCCATCGGACAGAAGACATGCAGCACCAGGCTTAAAGGACAACTTTTACCCTGCTGTTATAAGACTATTGAATGGTTCCCTGGTATGATGAGATCTTGACATCACACTCAACCTTGTCATGAACTTGCTCATTACCGTCTATTGCTCTGTAGCTGTTAAACTTGATTTTTCATTGATTTACCTTGTATTACCTCAGTGCATTGTGCACTGAATTAATATATATGAACACTATGCAAGAGGAGCTTTTCACTGTACCTCTATACATGTGACAATAATAAACCAGACCCAAATTCAAACAGGCATCTATCCCCTCCTCTTCACAGATCTCTCAGTCCATTATTAGTAAATACCATCTTGCCCAGGTGCTTGCTAAGACATGAGCCCCTTTTGTACCCCCTAAAGCAGTTGATTTTGTAGTAAATACTCAACACTGCATTCTTCATCTGAAACTTCTCCACAGTAATAGCCCCCTTTGGTCCTCCTACTCTTCAGCATTGTCAGCTCTCCATGTGAGGTGCCTTGGCAAAGTGTATCTGGAATAAATTATGTATCCACAGGCCATCCCTAAGCAACCTGAAAAGTTGTTATTACACATGTCCATAAGTTGATTTTGTCTATGTCAGAAAGTACACGGAAATTACTTGACCAGATCTCCACTGTATTGTAATGCAGAGTATTAAAGATACCTAAGACTGATCAGAAAGAACAATCACTAAAAGTGGATAGACAGACAGAGAGAGAAAGAGAACTGTCATTCATTTGTGCATCCCTCAAACTTTTGAATTAACAGTACAATGGGGACTCGATCATTCATATTAGCATCTATTAAGACAAGTGATCATAACCTGAGGACAGTCTGCACAGCAAATATTTCCATAACTTTGAAAATCCGGAGTTATATTCTCTCTGAATCAACACAACATGAAAATGATTACAGCAATTAAGTTTTAAACTTTCTGGGGGTGTTTGGGAACCCTCCATAAGATTAAAGTGCTTGGTCTATCTGAGTAGATGTTCTTTAAGAGTCCTGAGGAAACCAGAGGGAGCTTTGCTTCCTTTGATAGTATGTGAGGAATTTGCCCTTCTTAGTAATGAGCAAAGTTCAAACCTTTCAGCATGATTACTTGTAAGAGTTCTGTTGCTTTCTATCCACTCTTACACTGTTCTCATGTTTAATGAAAGGCCAGTGTGTCTTAATGACCTCAGATTCACAATCTTTCCCTCTGCAGTTATTCAAAAAAAGAACACAGATAAAGTGAACAATTTATCTGTTGTGTCTGTGCAGAGCCATAAATCAGATAATTACATGACTGTTCTCATTCAAAGCGGTTCCATACAGTCGATTTCCTGGAAGTGAATAAGCTATTTGTATCAAACTTTTATTCAAGTGCAATTATAGAAGACAATGTCATGTTCATGGGACAATAATTTGCCGTTCTTATCTGTTCCCTAACTGTCAATTAAGATTACATAGACTGTTGCACCACAGGTTGGTTTTATCTATGCTCCTGCTTGCAAATTTCCTGATCTAAATACATTTGGGAATTTTCCCTCCAACAGTTGCCTGATTGCTCAATCCTTGCCCAAGCAATTGCTCATGTTTCATCATCACCACTCATCGCACATTTCACCCCGAGGGTGACATCGATCTTGGGGATATTGCAAATTGACAACGCCAAGAGCAAAACTGCAGAGGAGAGATCACTTAAAGGATAATTATAGCCTCCATCCCACCAGTCATCAGTGAATACTTTTACTAGTAAGCATGGAAGTAATTATCCTCTCGGAGGATCAGCTCTCTTCTGGATCAGATACTGAGATCAAATAGTGATTTTGAGTGATTCCAGTCATCTTTTGCAGGGGATTTATTTTAGAACATTATCTTGTTCTCAACTGCTTGATGCACTAGGTATTTTTTAAAAAAATCATTAATCACTGATCTCCAAGCTGTAAAAGTGCATGAACTTGAGATGACAAGAAATGGAGAACAGTAAGGTCCAGTCATTTTCTGGAAGTTGTATTCGATCATAATGGATGAGAGGTCTTTCATGCACCAGTAATTGACTATCAGAGAGAGTACTCAGGATCTGAAGGTCAGTTTCAAAAATAAAAAGGCTTCTTACTGTTACAGCTTTGATATAAATGCATTTGTGATTGGTTTGCTGACTGCCAACTTCTAAGCTCAAATGAAGATGGTAAGCCCTATTGGATATAAATAGCTACAAGTACTCTCAGTAAAGGGAATTTATACTGTAGCTACCCGATCTTCAAAGACTAATTCACTTCCTGTTTATTCTCCACGGCGGGTTTAGCAGCCAATACTCACTATTTGAGTGGTGGGTCCCCTCTTCTGAACAAGGAAGAGTTACCTCCACTAATAAAGCAGTTCCCTTATTTTCATTGATATTCATTTAAATCCAAACAACTTTCTTAAAGCACATTTAACACTCACAGAGGATTTCTATCTTAAACATTTCCAAAACACAAGTACAATTCCTATAAACTGGAAAGACATGCCAACAATGCCAATGAATGAATCATCAGTTGCAGAAATCGAAGCCAGACGAATGGATTCTTGTTCACCCCATGTTTCTTCATGAGCCTTAGTATTCCTTACCCAATTCCTAATAAGCCTGAACTGCTCTCTACACTTACACCTTTTCTTTATGACTTGAGCGACTTCACACGTATTTCCTCATATATCCTTTTTACACGAAACGTCTAAAATCTTCCTGGGGACATATGCAACTCTCTCACCAGGGCTCATATACAAACTTGGCTCATTAGATAACTCTGCTGATGACTATGTGACTCAGTGGTGAAAAGGCGACCTTTCAGAAACTACAACGTTTGTATATATGTCTGGGGTCAGTATGATTTGGGGTTCCACCAAACAGGAAAGTTAGGATGTTTCGATTAAGGAACATGATTGTAGCGAATGCTGTGTAAATACTGCTCACACCACAATTATCGATTGCTAAGAAATGACAGATCGTACACTCGCATAAAATTATAAAGGAAGTATATTTACCAACTTTTCAACTTTAACGAACAGTTACTAGGAAAAGAAAAGAAAGATTAAAGGGCCCATTAGAGTTAAACCGGTCCAATGTGCACATAAATGTTGGAGCTCATTTCTGGAGTAGTCAGGTGTATCGCTTTACTCATACGCTCAACCCACATTTCCGCATGAAGGACACCAGCCACAGTTTGAACTTCCCTCCAAGATATTCTCAAATGAACTGACTAACTCAGGAGTATTTGGCACTTCCTCCTAAGAACCATTTGCTGCACAAAGCACTTCTTACAATGGGGTCTCTCCTTCAAACACAATTCTGCGGCATCTTTCCTTGTTCCCCACTCAGCAGCTCCTGCCCAAAAGACCCCAAACTAGACTACTGTCCTTCAGAAAACTGATCCCACCCAGCTCTTCTGAACCTTCCACTGGGCAGAAAGTTATGTCATGTACCCAGACAGTCCTGCTTGCTAACACAACATTCCTAGGTTAGGCAACATGGCTCCTTTAGCCAAAGGCAAAATAACATTACTAGCAGGACACGCTGCTTTACAGAAGACTTCTAAAATAAAAAAAAACCTCACAGCATAGTAGTAGAAATCTTACCCAGGGCATTACACGTAGTTCCCAGTGACCTACAAATAAAGCTGTAAAGACAACTTCCTTGAGTATATAAAACTTCCATCATTAATAGATCAGTTATTGATATGCTATCCATCCGGTCTGCAAACTTCCTTGAATAAAGCAACTTAGTCAGCTTCTCTATTTTGAAACATACCGTATTATGTAATCCATCATCTTATACTGCACTTCTGGAGCAGCTATTAGACAGAGCGTTATGAGCCAATTAACTTGTGCTATAAACACAGGTTGTTTGCAAGATGCCCTAAAGACAGTGCTTTGTTTTAACTTCAAACTAATTTCAGCTTGCTATTTACATTTTAAAAATTGAAGACTGGCTCCTATTTATGACCAGAAGCTAATAACTGTTTGATGTTACAAGTGGAAGCAGTGGTGTTTAGAAAGCGAGCTTGGCAAAACTTGAGAAACCCTGGCCTAGGAAGTGAATATCCATCACAGATTGGGCTGGGAATGGACACCGATAGTAAACAGCTGTGGTTGAATGACACATGGCACACATGTCAATGAATAGGCTGAAGTTCAGTCTTATTGAGAATCTATAGCCTCAGACTTCCCTTTCATTCTTGCAGCTAGAAGGCTGCATAAGTGTCTGATTGTTGTCAGCAAACAACAATTTAGTATGCTGTCTTTGCTCCTCATGACTGTCCCTGACCAGATTTATAGGCCAATGTGTACTTCGAGCAGTATATATTTTAAAAAAATCTGTAGGCAGGTTTTTGCCTGTGCGATATTTTGCCTTGAATTGAACATGTAGTGGCGGGTGGGTGAGGAATGACTTATAGCTATGCATAATCTAAAGAAATTTCTGTCCTATCCATTTAATGAACTTAAACTATAATACATAATTCTATCCTTCCAATTAAATCCTCTTTTTTAGCTCTGTCTAAGCATTACTATACACAATAATCCTGAGTAGCATAGGATATTCCAGAGCTTTTTGTTAGATTCCTGGTGCTGAAGACTAGATGTGGAAAAAATGTTTTCTCGGAATATGGGGGATATTAAAAAACAGGAGTGTTGCTGCTTCTTGAAAGGCAATGAATTGCCTTGATAAAAGACACAGTTCATGGTAGTCTCAGCCTTTAAACACAAGCTGTAACCAAGTAAAACCAAATGGGTGAATACCTGACTCTGATAGTAAAGGCTAGCTATAAATATTAGCAGGCTATTTGGCTGTGAGAGGCAAGAATGACAAAGAAATAGAGATTAGATAGAGGAAGACTGAGTATGGGTTAGCAATGAAAAGAATTTGAATTGGAGTTGCTCATAGATTGGTGGAGGAAAGAAGCAAGATTTGGATATGAATTTGCATATACATGAAAAGTGCATGGATTAGGAGAGGGTAAAGATTTCAGCAGAATTGAATGAACAGAGAAGAAGAAGTTGCATTTACATATCACCCTGTCTTTCGCTATCAACTCATCCCAATGTGCTTCTTACCCAATGGTGTACTTTTTAATGTTTAGCCTGTCATAAATGTGGGAAGCGCTGTAGCCAACTAGCAAAAAAAATCTGACAATCTGATTTGAGGTAATCACCAAATAACTTACTTTATTAAATCCTGAATGAGAGGGAAGTTCTTATTTCCTTGGCACTATTTATGTTTTTGAAAGAATTGACAAGATTTCATTTCAACAGCTTGCTGATTTCACTGCTACACTCCATCAGTGTCATTGTCAAAGTTCAGCGGTACTGTGATCGGTAGTACTGGACTGTGCTCTTGCTCCCTGCACACAAACAGAAGCTGAAATAGGAGAATCTGGTAAAGAAAATCATACAGTCCTGGTCTGAGGAAATTGATGAGCTTCTGCGTGACTTCTTTGAGTTGGTAGACTGGCCCTTGCTCAGACTTAGCTGCCAGCCTAGATGGGGATGTCACTATCATTACAGACTTTATCAGCAGCTGTGTTGAGGGCTGTGTACCAAAGAGGACATCTGGGTCTTCCCAAACAGGAAGCCATGGATGAACCAGGAGATCCATTCCCTAGGCCTGCAGCATTCAAGTCAGATGACCCTGACCTTTACAAGAAGTCGAGATACGACCTCTATAAAGCTATGAAAGATGCTAAGAGACAGTATCAGTCCAAAATTGAGTCCCAGACCAGGCGTCAGTTGTGGCAGAATTTACGTGCTGTAATGGGTTATGGAATGAGGTCAGGCAGTATCGCTGACAACAGCACACCCCTTCCTTTTGAGCATAATGGATTTTATGCGTGGATTGAACAGAAAGGAATTGATATGTCGCCACCCAACTCAACACCTCCAGTGCAACTGAACTAGGATGCGGTGGGCATTTTGTCCGATCATTAATAACCACCAGTGACACATTTGTGAATTGATTTAACTTTTACAAATAGTTGACTGAGATCCAGTTAGTTGGTAATCATTATTCATTTCCAAAGAAATTCCTAAGTGCAAAACCGAGAGCAACATGAGCAAGGGTAATTTAAATTTGTGAACATCAAAAACCATTTCCTGTGTGTTTCCATAGAGGCACAGGGGCTTCATTCATTATATAAGTGTCAGAATCTCAGAGCCTTGGTTCAGCTGACAGCTTTAAAACCAGTTGTATGAGGGCAGGATTAGCAAAGCGTGTGAGGATGTTTGAATGAGAGGGCTCGCTTTCAGGCTGCAGTCTTTTTAAGGCACTCGCTTTATTGCAAAGGACCTATTTTATTTGTACAGATAAAATATTCCACTACTAATGACGGACGATGCAAAGGATTTTATGCTAACTATCAGTGAAGAGTCGAGGTGATGTGTAATGCTGAAGATAATTTAGTGACACAGCTTGGAGTAAGCCCTTGCAGCCACACTGCCTCAGCAGCCCCTGGTAAACCCAATTAACCCGAGCCTAGTCATGGGACAATTCACAAAGATCTATTAACCTACATCCCTGGACCGTGGGAGGAAACTGGAGGATGCGGAGAAAATCCCTGTTTTCCACGGGCTGGGGTGGGGTATGTACAGATACTCCTTCCAGAACGGTGTCGGAATTGGACCCTGAACTCCGGGACGCTCGGAGCTGTGAGAGCGTCAAGCTAACAACACTACATGATGCCCAATAAAGATCCACAACAGTGTGTGCAAGGTTTCATACTAATCTTCTTCAATATTGTCTCATTGTTGACCAGCTGCTGGAGGGAAAAACCCACGCATGGAAAAGGAACAGCTCTAGTTCATCAGTCTGATGGCCTGGTGGAAGAAGCTGTCCCGGAGCCTGTTGGTCCTGGCTTTTATGCTGCTGTACTGCTTCCCGAATGGTAGCAGCTGGAATAGATTGTGGTTGGGATGACTTGGGTCCCCAATGATCCTACAGGCCCTTTTTACACACTTGTCCTTGCAGACATCCCACCCTGAAAAAACTCATTTCCGGGAGGTAGCACCATCAATTGGCGGGAGACTTCCGGGAGAGGTGAGATGTCTGCAATAGAGTAGCTCCTTAGCAGCCGACCAGCTAGTTTAAATAACGTTAGCTATGCTGATGAACGAATGACACCTGTTAAACTCACCTCAACATGTCTTTTACAGTCTTAACCCACCATGGGCAATAGAAAAGTCACTGTTGCAAATAATGCAGCGAGCAACACTGTCATTATTTTGACCCCTGTTAGGCAGGGGTACACTTTAGTGTGGTCTGGGGTGACGTACGTTTTATATTTTTTTTGGAGCGCTCTGCCATGGCGCGCTCTCGCTCGCTCTCTCTCCCTCTCTCGCTCTCCCTCTCTCGCTCTCGCTTGCTCTCAAAAAATTGATTTCCGTGATATTGTATATAATTTGCGGGCATCAGGGAGCCACTATTAATATGTGGGTAATGTTAGGTGATGTTAGAGATCTAGAAGATTATAAGGGTAACAGGAAGGAGGTTAAGAAGGAAATTTAGGAGAGCCAGAAGGGGCCATGAGAAGGCCTTGGTGGGCAGGATTAAGGAAAACCCCAAGACATTCTACAAGTATGTGAAGAGCAAGAGGATAAGACATGAAAGAGTAGAACCTATCAAGTGTGATAGTGGGAAAGTGTGTATGGAACCGGAGGAAATCGCAGAGGTACTTAATGAATACTTTACTTCAGTATTCACTATGGAAAAGGATCTTGGTCAGTGTAGTGATGACTTGCAGCAGACTGAAAAGCTTGAGCATGTAGATATTAAGAAAGAGGATGTGCTGGAGCTTTTGGAAAGCATCAAGTTGGATAAGTCGTCATAACCAGATGAGATGTATCCCAGGCTACTGTGGGAGGCGAGGAAGGAGATTACTGAGCCTCTGGCGATGATCTTTGCATCATCAATGGGGACGGGAGAGGTTCCGGAGGATTGGAGGGTTGCAGATGTTGTTCCATTATTCAAGAAAGGGAGTAGAGATAACCCAGGAAATTATAGACCAGTGAGTCTTACTTCAGTGGTTGGTAAATTGATGGAGAAGATCCTGAGAGGCAGGATTTATGAACAGTTGGAGAGGTATAGTATGATTAGGAATAGTCAGCATGGCTTTGTCAAGGGCAGGTCATGCCTTACGAGCCTGATTGAATTTTTTGAGGATGTGACTAAACACATTGATGAAGGAAGAGCAGTAGAAACAGTGTATATGGATTTCAGCAAGGCATTTGAAAAGGTACCCCATGCAAGGCTTATTGAGAGAGTAAGGAGGCATGGGATCCAAGGGGTCATTGCTTTGTGGATCCAGAACTGGCTTGCCCACAGAAGGCAAAGCGTGGTTGTAGCAGGTCATATTCTGCATGGATGTCAGTGACCAGTGGTGTGCCTCAGGGATCTGTTCTGGGACCCTTACTATTCGTGATTTTTATAAATGACCTGGATGAGGAAGTGGAGGGATGGTTTAGTAAGTTTACTGATATCGCAAAGTTTGGAGGTGTTGTGGATAGTGTGGAGGGCTGTCAGAGTTTACAGCGGGGCATTGATAGGATGCAAAACTGGGCTGAAAAGTAGCAGATGGAGTTCAACCCAGATAAGTGTGAAGTGGTTCATTTTGGTAGGTCAAATATGATGGCAGAATATAGTATTAATGGTAAGACTCTTGGCAGTGTGGAGGATCAGAAGGATCTTGGGGTCCAAGTCCATAAGACACTCAAAACAGCCTCGCAGATTGACTCTGTGGTTAAGAAGGCATACAGTGTATTGGCCTTCATCAATTGTGGAATTGAACTTAGGAGCCGAGAGGTAATGTTGCAGCTATATATGACCCTGGTCAGACCCCACTTGGAGTACTGTTCTCAGTTCTGGTCACCTCGCTACAGGAAGGATGCAATGGAGATTTACAAGGATGCTGCCTGGATTGGGGAGCATGCCTTATGAGAACAGGTTGAGTGAACTCGGCCTTTTCTCCTTCGAGCGACGGAGGATGAGAGGTGACCTGATAGAGGTGTATAAGATGATGAGAGGCATTGATCATGTGGATAGTCAGAGGCTTTTTCCCAGGGCTGAAATGGTTGCCACAAGAGGACACAGGTTTAAGGTGCTAGGGAGTAGGTACAGAGGAGATGTCAGGGGTAAGCTTTTTACTCAGAGAGTGGTGAGTGCATGGAATGGACTGCAGGCAATGGTGGTGGAGGCGGATACGACAGGGTCTTTTAAGAGACTTTTAGATAAGTACATGGAGCTTAGAAATATAGGGGACTATGGGTAAGCCTAGTAATTTCTAAGGTAAGAATATGTTTGGCACAACTTTGTGGGCCGAAGGGCCTGTATTGTGCTGTAGGTTTTCTATGTTTCTATGTTTTTGTTTGAGACAAGGCCAATCAATGTAGTGGCGTCGGCAAATTTAATTAGCAGATTGGAGTGGTGGGTGGGGAGTAAAGGGAGGGAGTCAGTATGCTATCTGTATCTCACCACACTACAGAATATTGGTACCGGCCGTCAGGCAGAGCAGGGCTGAGTGGACAAAGACTGGAAAATGGAGTATAATCTGGGAAAATGTGAAACTGCTCATTCTGTTGCAAATATAATGATATAAATGGTGAGCGATTGAAGAGCTCTGAGGTGTAGAAGTGTCTAAGCGTCCAAATGCATGATCTGTAAAAGCTGACATACAGATAGAGCAAGTGAGTAGGAAAACTAACAGAACATTGCTGAGGGGATTAATTACAAAGTTAGGGACTATATGCTTCAGGATTGAGATCAAATGTGAGGTACCGTGTACCTTATTTACAGATGCAAATAAACATGTTGGAGGCAAATCAGAAAAGCTCTACCAGACTAATACACTGAAATGGAAAGGCTGGACGGACTGGGCTTATAACTAGAAGTTAGGCGAGCCAGTGGGGTGGGGGGGGAGGGGTCCATGAGTAAAGCATCTAAGATCCTGAGGAATTGTGACAGGAAGGACCCAGAGAGGATCTTTCCGCTTGTGGGACAACCTATCACTTCCAGCAACTTTAGATATAAAGTGTCACCTATTATTGATGGAGATTAAGTGATTTTTAAAATCATTCTTAAGTCAGAAGTAGAGAGCTTCTCAAAAACAAGAGGTTACTCTGAGTAAGCAGGAATGCAGAGTGAATATTGCAATAAGATCAGCCATAGTCCCACTTGACGTTAGACCAGGGCAAAGAGGCTGGCTGCCAGGCCTGCTCCTACTCATAATTGCGAAATTCATAATATTTGCTGCACCTGAAATTTGGTTAATTTTTACAGACCACCAAAAAAAAACCTTTACCAGAAGCTGAAGGACCCATCATTTTACAGAAAGACACTGAATTTGTGTTGTTGCCTTGGATACAAATAACACAAGTAATTTCCAGCAGAGGGTCTGAGCTGCTTTATCTGCCCTCATTTTCAAGAACTCCAGTGTAATTTTCTTTCTTACTGGTTTTATTTTATCCATCTAATGTTTCCTGGAATGCAACACAGTTTATTTGATCAATCAGATTACATATTTAAGTATGCTGATGCTGTCTTCAATAATAAAATAACTAAAATTCTGAGGCCAGATCACACGTACTCTCTGACTCAAACATATTTCTATTTTACGTGTGCACAAGGAGAACAGTGTGGCCCCTGTCACCTACACCATTCTGAACTCCGAACAGAAACTGCTATTTTATTTAGAATTGGATTATCAGTTACAGATATTGACCATTGGGTAAATTTTATATGTTTAAACTCATTACTTGCAAGATCAATCACCATTCGCAATAGAGGTGTTAAAAGTCAATTGAAACTTCAGGCTGACAACTGATGATATTTTGAAGTTAGACAAGCAATTGCCCCTTAGTTATTGGGTGTATTTCACATTATTCCATTATTCCTATCTCATCTGGTTTCAGCAGTGCCTATGTGAAAAGGGGCACAATGTTTTAGTAAAAGTCTTAGTAAAAGTTTTTAGAAAAGTCTCAGTGCAGATGCCTTACTTGTTTGGCTTGAATACACACTGCCACAGTCACCCCCACCTGTAGTAAGCAGAGGTGTCTACGCAGTCTTATTTCAAAGATCTCACTTGACTACAACTGCCGCAGGCTATTCTATCCTGCACGTTGTCCTTAACCTTTGCCTCAGTGCAACTTCCACACTGATATTTCAAGCTTTAAGTTTAGGCTATCAAATATTAATAGACAAAATATTATCCTCTGCATGATGTAGCCATTCCATCCCCACAGTTCCCCTGACTGGATCTACCACGGTAATCTGTTTTCCAAACAAAATTTTAATCTTGCTGCAGTACTGTTGAGTGGAAGAATGCTTGCATCCATTGTATCTTTCTAATACCCTCAACACTTCTGAACTTGGCAGCTCAGTCAATTGTAAAATGACTGCTGCAATTGTCTCTTTGCAGAAGATCGCACAAGAAACATGCCAGAATAATGAGAACCAAGTGTCAAGCAGGATTGGGGAGCTTAAGGAAGTTTGTGTCAGTATTGTACTCAATGTTGATGAGACTGAAATCTAATCAATCCCAAGAGCAAACAAATACAACCCAGAATTTTGAAAGAGCTAGCTATAGAGGTAGTGGATGCTTCGATAACTTATCTCCACAGGTTCAACAAATACTGTTATTGGTCCTGTGAATTGGATGGATGCAAAGGGGGTCCCACCTTGTAAGGTTGAAGGCAGAATGTGTGGAAGAGGGAGAGGAAAAATTAGGGACCTACGAACTTGTTAGGCTAATATTGGTAGAAGGGATCAGACTGGAATTTTTTTTCATGAAGGATTTAATAATAGAACATCTAGAAATATTAATAGTCTTGAGCAGGAACAGTATGGATTTAAATATATTTGATTAAATCTATCTTAATACCATGAGGACTTATATACTAATAGAACTAAGGGATGAGGTTTATCTAGATTTTCAGAAGAGTTTTCATGACCTCCCAGAGAGGTAGGTCAATATTTAACTTACAGAAATCAAAGATTGGGAATAAAAGATGTTTTTGAGATTAGCAGGCTATGTCTAGTTGAGCTATTACAGGGATAAGCGTTTGGATCTAACTATTTCAAAATCTAGATCAATAATTTGGTTGAGTAGATCAAATGTAACATTTCCAAATTTACTGATGTTGCAAAACTAAGTCAAATTTAGAGTAAACACGAGGAAATCTGCAGATGTTGGAATTTCAAGCAACACACATAAAAGTTGCTGGTGAACGCAGCAGGCCAGGCAGCATCTCTAGGAAGAGGTACAGTCGACGTTTCGGGCCGAGACCCTTTGGCAGGATTAACTGAAAGAAGAGATAGTAAGAGATTTGAAAGTGGGGGGGGGGGGGAGATCCGAAATGATAGGAGAAGACAAGAGGGGGAGGGATGGGGCCAAGAGCTGGACAGGTGATTGGCAAAAGGGATATGAGAGGATCATGGGACAGGAGGCCTAGGGAGAAAGAAAAGGGGGAGGGGGGAAAAACCCAGAGGATGGGCAAGGGGTATAGTGAGGGGGACAGAGGGAGAAAAAGGAGAGAGAGAAAAAGAATGTGTGTATATAAATAAATAACGGATGGGGTACGAGGGGGAGGTGGGGCATTAGCGAAAGTTTGAGAAGTCAATGTTCATGCCATCAGGTTGGAGGCTACCCAGACGGAATATAAGGTGCTGTTCCTCCAACCTGAGTGTGGCTTCATCTTTACAGTAGAGGCGGCCGTGGATAGACATTTCAGAATGGGAATGGGACGTGGAATTATAATGTGTGGCCACTGGGAGATCCTGCTTTCTCTGGCGGACAGAGTGTACGTGTTCAGCAAAGCTGTCTCCCAGTCTGCGTCGGGTCTCACCAATATATAAAAGGCCACATCGGGAGCACCGGACGCAGTATATCACCCCAGCCGACTCACAGGTGAAGTGTTGCCTCACCTGGAAGGACTGTCTGGGGCCCTGAATGGTGGTAAGGGAGGAAGTGTAAGGGCATGTGTAGCACTTGTTCCACTTACAAGGATAAGTGCCAGGAGGGAGATCGGTGGGGAGGGATCTGGGGGGGGAAATGAATGAACAAGGGAGTTACATAGGGAGCGATCACTGTGGAAAGCAGCGGGGGAGGGAAAGATGTGCTTAGTGGTGGGATCCTGTTGGAGGTGGCGGAAGTTATGGAAAATTATATGTTGGACCCGGAGGCTGGTGGGGCGGTAGGTGAGGACAAGGGGAACCCGTCCCATTCCCATTCTGCTATGTCCATCCGCGGCCTCCTTTACTGTAAAGATGAAGCCACACTCAGGTTGGAGGAACAGCACCTTATATTCCGTCTGGGTAGCCTCCAACCTGATGGCATGAACATTGACTTCTCAAACTTCCGCTAATGCCCCACCTCCCCCTCATACCCCATCCATTATTTATTTATATACACACTTTCTTTCTCTCACTCTCCTTTTTCTCCCTCTGTCCCCCTCACTACACCCCTTGCCCATCCTCTGGGTTTTTCCCCCTTCCCCCTTTTCTTTCTCCCTAGGCCGCCTGTCCCATGATCCTCTCATATCCCTTTCGCCAATCAACTATCCAGCTCTCGGCTCCATCCCTCCCCCTCCTGTCTTCTCCTGTCATTTCGGATCTCCCCGCCCCCCCCCGGCCCACTTTCGAATCTCTTACTATCTCTTCTTTCAGTTAGTCCTGACGAAGGGTCTCGGCCCAAAACGTCGACTGTACCTCTTCCTAGAGATGCTGCCTGGCCTGCTGTGTCAAATTTGGAGTAGTAAGGAAGATGCAAAGAGACTTCAAAGGTTAGAGACAAACTAATGAGTGGTCAAGAACATGACAAATGGAAAATAATGTGGAAAATGCTGGGTCATTCACTTTGATACACAACACAGAAAAGATGATTTTTTAAAGAGTGACATTTGAAATGCTGGTGTTCAAATTCACCTGTGCATCCTTGTAGACAGGTCTCTGAAAGCTAACAGCAAGCATATAGGTGGGGGTATGTTATGTTGGCAGTTAATGTGCAAAGGTATGAGGATAAGAATAAAGGGCTTATTGCAGTTATCTAGAGTCTTGGTGAGACCACAAATTGAACAATATGTACATTTTTGATCTTCATTTAAAAAATGTAATTGCCATAGAGGGATTTCAGTAAAGATCAATTGGACTGATTCTGTGAATAATGTATTTGTCACTTGTAAGTAAATTCAGTAGTCCAGGCTTGTTTCCTCTGGAGTTTATAGAATGAAAGATTCCCACTGAAACACTGAAAATTCTTACAAAATTGACAGGCTGGAAGCAAAGAGGTTACTTCCTCTGACTGAGCAGTCTAGAACTTGAGAGTCACAGTCTTGAAGTAGATGGTAAGTTGTTTAGGACTTAGTTGAGGAGAAACTATTCACTTACTCTCCACCATGGAAAGCTGCAGTGGTTCATTCAAGATATGGATTTCTGGATATGAAGGGAACCTAGGGATAATGCTGGAAAATATCATTTAAGTAGAAAATCAGCCATGGCCTCAGTGACTATCTAGCCGTGCTTAAAAGGTCTGTTGACTACTTCTGCCCCTCACTTTCATGCTCTTATAAATACTTATTTACTTATTTCCTTATACATAGTCAATAGTGTGTCACCAAAAAGCAATACATCCTGCAGACACCAGCAAACTGAAATAAAATCAGAAAATGCTGAAGAATCTCAGTGGGATTAGTCTGCATTCTGATGTGAAATGTTAACTCTTCCCAGATGCTGCCTGATCTGGGGATTTACTTATGATTATTGTTCTTGCTTTCTTCTCTGTTTGTCCAAAAGCAGTAACTACATCTCTGCTTCAGCTTTTTCTGTCTCAACCATTGAACCATAGAACACTACAGCACAGGAAACAGGCCATTCGGCCCTTCTAGTCTGTGCCAAAACTTTATTCCACTAGTCCCATTGACATGCACCCAGTCCATAACCCTCCAGTCCTCTCCCATCCATGTATCTATCCAATTTATTCTTAAAACTTAAGAGTGAGCCTGCATTTACCACATCAGATGGCAGCCCATTCCACACTCCCACCACAGTGAAGAAGCTCCCCCAATGTTCCCCCTAAACCTTTCCTCTTTCACCCTAAAGCCATGTCCTCTCGTATTTATCTCTCCTAATCTAAGTAGAAAGAGCCTATTCGCATTTACTCTGTCTATATCCCTCATAACATTTACTCTGTCTATACACCTCATAATTTTGTAAACCTCTATCAAATCTCCCCTCATTCCCCTACGCTCCAAAGGATAAGGTCCTAACCTGTTCAATCTTTCCCTGTAACTCAACTCCTGAACACCCAGCAACATCCTAGTAAATCTTCTCTGCACTCTTACTGATATTCTTCCTATAGTGAGGTGACCAGAACTGCACACAATACTCCAAATTTGGCCTCACCAATGTCTTATACAACCTCACCATAACATCCCAACTCCTATACTCAATACTTTGATTTATGAATGCCAGGATGCCAAAAGCCTTCTTTACAACCCTGTCTATCTGTGACACCACTTTCAGGGAATTATGTATCTGAACTCCCAGATCCCTTTGTTCCTCTGCACTCCTCAGTGCCCTACCATTTACTCTGTATGACCTACCTTGATTTGTCCTTCCAAAATGCAACACCTCACACTTATCTGCATTAAATTCCATCTGCCATTTTCTGGCCCATTTTTCCAGTTGGTCCAGATCCCTCTTCAAGCTTTGAAAGCCTTCCTCGCCGTCCACAACGCCTCCAATCTTAGTGCCATCAGCAAACTTGCTGATCCAATTTACCACATTATTATCTAGATCATTGATATGGATAATAAACAACAATGGTTCCAGCACAGATCCCGGAGGCACATCACTAGTCACATGCCTCCAGTCTGAGAAGCAATCATCCACGACCAAATCTCTGTCTTCTCCCACACAGCCAATTTCAAATCCAGTTTACAACCTCTCCATGGATACCTAGTGTCTGGACCTTCTGAACTAACCTCCCGTGTGGGACCTTGTCAAAGGCCTTACTAAAGTCCATGTAGACAACATCCACAGCCTTTCCTTCATCTATTTTCTTGGTAACCTCCTCAAAAAACTCTACAAGATTAATTAAACATGATCTACCACGCACAAGGCCATGCTGACTATCCTCAAACAGCCCTTGGCTGTCCAAATACTTGTATATCCAATCTCTCAGAACACCTTCCAATAATTTACCTACTATTGATGTCAGGCTCACCGGCCTGTAATTACCTGGTTTACTTTTGGAGCCTTTTTTAAATGACGGAACAACATGAGCTACCCTCCAATCCTCCGGCACCGCACTCGTGGCTAAGGACATTTTAAATATTTCTGCCAGAGCCCCTGCAATTAGTCTCTCTCAAGGTCCAAGGAAATATCATGTCAGGCCCAGGGGATTTATCTACCTTTATTTGCTGTAAAGCAGCAAGCACCTCCTCCTCTTTAATCTCTATATGTTCCATGACACTACTGCTTGTTTCTCTTCCTTCCATATATGTTATGCCAGTTTCCTGAGTAAATACTGATGCTAAAAAACTGTTTAAGATCTCCCCCATCTCATGAAGCTCCACACATAGACGACCACTCTGAAAGGGGACCAATTTTGTCCCTTTTACTCTTAACGTACTTGTAGAATTACTTGCCAAAGCATCCTCATGTCTTCTTTTTGCCTTCCTGGTTTCCTTCTTTAGTATTTTCTTACATTTTCTGTACTCTTCGAGTACCTCATTTGTTCCTAGTTGCCTATACCTGCTATACACCCCTCTCTTTTTCTTAACCAAATCGCCAACATCCCTTGAAAACCAAGGTTCCCTATGCCTGTTAACTTTGCCTTTAATCCTGGCAGGAACTTGCAAACTCTGCACTCTCAAAATTTCACCTTTGAAGGCCTTCCACTTACTGAACACATCCTTGCCAAAACACAACTTATCCCAATCCACTCTTCCTAGACCCTTTCTCATTTCCACAAAATTGGCCCTTCTCCAAATTAGAACCTCAACTCGAGGACCAGACCTAACTTGAAACTAATGACATTATGGGCACTGCACGCAAACTGTTTGCCTACACATACTTCGGTCACCTGACCTGTCTGGTTCCCTAATAGGAGATGAAGTATTGCATCCGCTCTCATTGGTACTTCTTGATCACGTTTGACTCCAAGCCATCCAGCCCTTTTACAGTGGGGGAGTCTCAGTCAATATCTGGAAAGTTAAAATCCCCTACTATTACAACTTTCTGTTTCTTACATCGGTCTGCTATCTCTCTACAGATTTGCTCCTCCAATTCTCTCTGACTGTTGGGTGGTCTATAATACAACCCTATTAGTGTGGTCACACCTTTCCCGTTCCTCAGCTCCACCCATATGGCCTCTGTAGACAAGCCCTCCGGGCTGTCCTGTCTACACACAGCTGTGATATTTTCCGACTAGTAATGCCACTCCTCCCCCTTTCATCCCTCCCCCTCTATCACGCCTGAAACAACGGAACCCAGGAACATTAAGCTGCCAGTCCTGCTCCTCCTGCAACCAAGTCTCACTAATAGCAATAATGTCATAATCCCACGTGCTAATCCACACCCTGAGCTCATCTGCCTTACCTAACATACTTCTTGCATTGAAATAGATGCACCTGAAAATATTTCTATCATGTACAAGCTTTTGATTTCTGTCTATACATGCAGTCCTCACATGACCTTTATCCTCTTCCACCTCACTATCTGCTCTAACACTCTGGTTCCCCTCCCCCTACAGATCTAGTTTAAACCCCCCGGAGCAGCACTAGCAAACTTTCCCACAAGGATGTTAGTTCCCCCTCCAGTTCAGGTGCAAACCGTCCCGTCAGAACAGGTCCCACCTTCCCTGGAACAAAGCCCAATTATCCAGAAACATGAAGCCCTCCCTCCTGCACCATCTCCTTAGCCACGTATTTAGCTGCATTATCTTCGTATTTCTAGCCTCACTAATACGTGGCACGGGTAGCAATCCTGCGATTGCAACCCTGGAGGTCCTGTCCTTCAACTTTGCACCTAACTCCCTAAACTCTCTTTGCAGGACCTCCTCTTCCTTCCTATCCATGTCATTGACCACGACATCTGGCTGCTCACCCTCCCACTTGAGAATACTGAGAACTCGATCGAGATATCGCGGACCCTGGCACCAGGGAGGCAACAGACTATCCGGGATTCTTGATCTCTCCCACAGAACCTCTTATCTGTCCCCCAACTCTCGAATCCTCTATCACTACCGCTCTCCTCTTTCCCCTCCTTCCTTTCTGAGCTGAGGGTCCAATCTCGGTGCCAGAGACACAACCACTACAACTTGTCCCTGGTAGGTCATCCCCACCAACAGTATCCAAAACGGTACACTTATTGCTGATGGGAACAGCCACAGGGGTGCTCTGCTCTTTCTGTCTATTCCCCATCCCTCTCCTGACAGTCACCCAGCTACCTGCCTCCTGACTTTCAGGGGTGACTATCTCCCTGAAACTCCTGTCTGTTTCTGCCTCTGCCTCATGAATGATCCGAAATTCATCCAGATCCAGCTCCAGGTCCCTAACTCGGTTTGTCAGGAGCTGCAGCTGGATGCACCTTTTACAGGTGTAGTCATCAGGGACAATTGTGCTGTCCCTGATTTCCCACATACTGCAAACGGAGCACTCCACTGCCCTAACTGCTGCCTCCATTACCTACTCCTAAGTTAATTAAATTAGTTAAAGGAACTTACCCAGCCTTACCTCACTGGGAGCAAGCTCGCTGAATCCTCTCAAGCCAAAGCCTCAAAGCTCCACTCCTTCTCTGAGCCACTCACACACTGGCCGCTCCTCTTCAATTACCCCTCCTTTTATTTGTCCCTGCCAATTATCTCAAGTACTCACTCCCTCTAATCAACTAATCAACACTCTGTTTAATCCTTCAGTTGCCCTTCGTGCTCCTTTTAAAGCACACTGACCTTAGCTCCCCAGCTGCTTCCCAGCATTCAGTGCTCTCCCGAGCTCCTCACTCCTCCTCCTGCTGCGATGGTCCTGCGATCAAGATCTCAAAATCTCCCTGTCTTCTCTCCCTTTTACATTCTGTTAGCTTTTAAAGCTCAAGTCAAGTCATTTATGAGAGATTTTTCTCTCTCCTAAATGATTTCTGCTATGGACTGGCCAAATGGAAAGATGTGAAAGTTCTCTTCAAGTCTTCATGATTCCATAATTCCAAGAGGTACTACTTTCAGGGTAGAAGAATGACACAGTGTAGGTACACGCACAAAGTGCTGAAGGAACTCAGCAGGTCAGGCAGCACCTCTGGAAATGAATATATAGTTGATATTTTGGCCTGAGACCCTTCACCAGGACTGGAAAGGAAAGGGAAGAGGCCAGAATAAGAAGGTTGGTGGTGGGGGGGGAGGGTATATAGGTAAATGTATGATGTAAGGGTGAGATGTGTGCGTCTGTAAAGTGGATACGCCAAGCAAAGGGTTAACAGTTAGGAATTTGTGGGTCTGTCCTGTTTTGAAGGTCTACCTGCGTGTTGGGCAAATTGACTCTTGATACTAGATAAGGGGAGAATGATGTGACTCCTGGTCTACCTGATAACATGGTCTGAAAGCACACTAAAAGTGCTGATTTGTGTAAAAGTAATTAATCACCTTGTCTCTAAAGAATGTTTTTTTTACATTGTTTGGTTGTAAGATTAATAGAATGCATTGTCCCTGAGGAGGTAGAGGCCGATTGTTGAAGGTCACCCGACCCGACCAAAAGGTTAGGGTCGTGTAAACGTCGGATTGGATATCTCGCCCCTACCAGCCGGACTGGGAGGTGCTATAAAGGTGGGCAAGTTCTTTCTTGGGCAGACCACTCACCTGGGTCCCACTTTCGGGCCGAGCTGCTGAACTGGCGCCAAAGACCTCCACCCTAACCAGTCCACAGTCGATCGCCTGCTTCAGGGACCACGCAGGCATTGCTAAGTATACTCAGCGGTGTAGACTACTAGGGGTTGCTTAAGTTAGCCCCACCTATTAGTGGTGTAGGTAGTGTACGATATAAAGCATTTCCTGCAACTCTCTAATTTCTTCTCTCTATTAACAATAAATGGAGTCTCTGAGGAACTATCGAGTCTGGCTCCATTTGTTCAAGCGAAACCCAATAGTTGCAGCATCCACCCGTCACGGTTATACTTACTGGGTATCAGTTTTTGTGGAACAGAGGGGAAGGAAATCAAGGTAGAAGGCGACAGGTAAAGCCATGTGGGTGGGGGAGGGGGATGAAGTAAGAAGTTGGGAAATGATAGGTAGAAAAGATACAGGTCTGGAGAAGAAGGAATTTGACAGGAGAGGAGAGTGGACCATGGGAGAAAGGCAAGGAGGAGAACATGAGGGGGAGGTGGTAGGCAAGTGAGGAGAAGAGAAGAGGCGCACAGTGTAGCTCATATTGTTGGACAAGCTGGTTGCACATGTTCCACCATTTTGGCCCAATGCTCCTCAATGCTGCTGCATGACCCACAGTTACGTTAAGGAATGCAGACATACAATCAGGCCTTCATTCACAGAATATAAGGAATTTCATAAACAGAAAACCTCTGTCCAAGTTATGACTCCTATTTTTTTTATTTCTCACCTTTGTCATAAGTTTTCTTTGACTTCCTTTTTGAAAATATGCCTACATCCAGATCAGTTTCCTGAATCCTTGGTTTACAAAAATTTACAAACACAAAGAAAGTAATTATTTGTCCTTCCTCCCTTGAACGCTGGTACTAACGAGAAGGTATTTGCTCCTGGGCAGGGGTATCTGATAGGGCAGTCTGGGGATTGATAAACTGAGTCTGAGGTCTCAATGTGCAATTTGCTTAATTTCTTTCTTTCTTTTTAAATCTTTTTATTGAATTAGTACACAAAGAGTAAAACCAATACATTGTTAGGATATAAATATAAAAGTAATAGTAATACAAAAAAAACAATGTATGTTAATTATAGAATAACAAGGTAATATAATTGTATACTAATATTTCATATATACCTAATAGAATGAGAAAAAAAAACCCAGAGGGAAAAAAGACCTACTGTGCAACTAACCTAACAAAGCAAAGCAATGTGCTAACTAGGTATATACTAGACTTTGAACAATTCAACGATCGCGTCCTCAAACCCGACCTCCGCTAATAACAGATAAAATCCACAAAGGGAATGTATATATGGTCAGAGAGAAAAAAAAAGTTACATTAAATGAAAATATTGAATAAATGATCTCCAGGTCTGATCATAAAGATTACTTCTGATTTTTTCCAAATTTAAACCCAGTATCGTTTGAGAGAACCAAAAAAACGTAGTTGGTGCGTTAATCTCCTTCCAATGTTGCAGAATACATCTTTTCGCCATCAAAGTAAGAAATGCAATCATTCTACGAGTTGAGGGGGGTAAATTACTAGAAGTTTTAGGTAATCCAAAGATAGTAGTAATAGGGTGGTGATCAATTTACTTAATTTCTGATGCCACCATGGTACCCTCCAGTTTAAGTGCTTCCTAGAGCTCAGATATCTGAGGTCCTCCATTGGTCAAGGTTGACCATGGATATTGCATCTTAGCTGTCTACATTATACCAAGCCAGAGGATTATGATATAGAGAGCTAGCTGTTCCTCGTGCAGCAGCCTCCCCCTCTCCACACAGCCGACGTATTCAGGGGAATGGCAGAGATCGATACAGTTTGGCACCAGCAGGTCACAGGAGTTGCCAGTCAGTGTTGAACTCAACACAGGCCTGCCTTAGGGACTCCAGCTGCGGTCTTTTCCTCAGAGTTTACTCCCAGAGCCTTCCCCATGAGTGGGTAAAGCTGCAAGTCAATGAAGGTTTGAGGACAAAATTTTCCTTCTCCTAGATGAGCTGCCAACCATGGCTGATGGGCCCCATCTGCCTGAAGTGACTGGTTTTAAGGTGCCAGTAACCTGCCTTTGACCCTTCTCCTGTCAGTAGAAATTGTTCCACTGGGCCTAATATCTAAGTCACACGTTAAGGCCAGGAGTTAGATCTGGTTGTCAGAAGCTACTTGAGACACACACTCTCAGTTAACTTCACACCTTAACAAATGCTGGATCATTTAACTGAATATCCAAAAGCTGGCTATAACAGAATTAATGAAAGGACGGCTATCGGAAAGGCCTTCTTACATATTCACTGCAAGTGCAGATTGTACCTGTGTGATTGGCTGAGTTCCTTGGGTTATGGATGTGCACTTTGGTCTCAGAGCAACTCCACCCCCACACCAGCCCACTTGCTAAATTGTAATTGGATGTTCCTTGTGCTGTTGCTAGGAGACTGAGCCCTTCATTAGACCTTCAGTTAGTCACCTGAAAAAGTCACGATGTCAGCTGTATGAAAAATTGCTACGGGGAGAGACACGGTGTGGAAAATGTCAACATAATGGGTTGTGTTTCAGTACAATTTGTCACTGAAAATATTTTCGACAGAGTACGTCTGCAGATCATTTGGAAATGGAGCACTAAGTGGAGAAGGTTTAGCCCGCATAGTTCACTGACTTTTGGCAAGATTCTCAACCATTTTTCAAAAAGCAAGTTGCACAGTACATCTGGAATTCCAACCGGTGCACCTTTGCAGAGCAAGCCTAGCTTGGAGAATGATGTAAAAATTCAAATATCCGAAGTTGAGGAAGCATGATAAGAATAGAGCAGGCTCTAGTTCCCAGATGGAGATATTGCTTGCCAGAAGCAGAACTGGATACAGTGACAATTGATAACAATGTACACGTCCATTGCTAAAGGTCCAAGACGTTGGTTTCATTGGAGGTAATGAGTCCATAAGTGTGGGCACATGGCCAAGTGGTTAAGGCATTGGACTAGCGACCTGAAGGTCAAGGCAACGTGTTGTGTCCTTGAGCAAGGCACTTAATCACACATTGCTCTGAGACGACACTGGTGCCAAGCTGTATGGGTCCTAATGCCCTTCCCTTGGACAACATTGGTGTCCTGGAGAGGGGAGACTTGCAGCATGGGCAACTGCTGGTCTTCCATACAACCTTGCCCAGGTCTGCGCCCTGGAGAGTGAAGACTTTCCAGGCGCAGATCCATGGTCTTGCAAGACTAACGAATGTCTTTATTTATTTTATAATGAGTCAATGGGAAACTTGGAATAAGGAATTCAATGGAATAAGAAAATCTAATGAATTACTGAGGGGGATCACCACATTGTAGATGAAGTGTTCACCATTACACCTGCAGTACTGTGCAAAAATCTTAGGCACATATATATAGTTAAGGTGCCTAAGATATTTGCATAGTACTGTAGCAATTTATGTATTGCACTGTACTGTTGCTGCAAAACAAAGTCATGACATATGTGAATGGTGATAAACCTGATTCTGATATGGGTATCTATTGTGGACTGAGAGGGGAAAAGGGGCAGGGCGAGGGGGATCATGGTTGAGTGAAGGGGAAGAGAGAGGGGAGGGAGTGGGAAGCACCAGAGAGACATACTGTAATGATCAATAAATCATTGGTTGGAATCAAATGACCTTGTCTGATGTCTTAGGGGCTTGGTGTGTCTGAACTCATCCCCCACGTCCCCACCCCTAGCACTTTTTCCTCTGCCACCCCTCCCACAGTGCTCCACCCTCACCATTCCCAACATCTTTGCTCTGCCAGATTTTAAAACTCACTGTCCGCTCCACGTTGGTAAGTACAGTACCATCTACCCTAGCTTATGTGCCTTCTGCATGATACCGTACATGAATCCCGTTCGTCATTTCTGAACCCACCGACTTTCACCATGTTTTCGCGAAAATTTGTACCTATTTTCAGACTTTCTCATCCTCCACTGAATCAAATATTTTCTTTTCTGCTTTGGAACTTCTGAACAGGAGTTAACTGGACATTTGGCTTCTCTGTCCTTGTTCTTGTCCTACTTGCTTCCCCTCCCCTCACCTTGACAAATGCTTTGCTAATCAACAAATTCCAGCCTTAGTGTGAGACTAACTTGCATATTAATAAACTTAAAAAAGGTCCTCTCATGTCCTTTCATCCCGCCACCTCTGCGCTCAGCAGGTCTTTTGCCTTTTACAACATCGATATCATGATCCTACTTCTCCCCCTCTCATTTCCCAAATACCATTCCAATCTGGATGTACTTGCATCCAATTGAGAATGGTATTTGGCGAATGACTGCGGGGAGAAGCAGGATCATGTTATGGCTTCAGTGTACCCATGTAAGGTAAAGGAACTTTAGGTGTTGAGGGAGGTGGTGAATTAATCAGGCGAAAAAAAAGGGAGTATGTAAGATTTAGAAAGCTAAAATCAAATTGAGCCCTTAAGGATTATAAAGAAACTAAATAACTCAAGAACAGAATTAGAAAATCCAGAAAGAGCCACGAGAAGTCCTCAGCAAGAAGGATTGAATAAAATCCCAAGTCATTCAGGATGTACAAGAGTAAGAGGATAAATATGGAGCATGTAACACTACACAAGGATAAAGGAGGGAGCATGTGCTTAGAGGTGGAGCATGTGAGTACTTTGCAACAGTATTCACCAAAGAGAAGGACAAGGAGAATAGGGGGATTAAAAGGGAGTTTTATAATTTGCTGTGGCATTTCAAAACAAAGGAGGATATAGTGTTGGACTCCATCATTGGGGGCCCCATCACCTAGGACATGCTCCCTTCTTATTACTACCATCAGAGAGAAGGTACAGGAGCCTAAAGACACAACTCAACATTTTAGAAATAGCTTCTTTCCCTCGGCCTGGCTGGTGGTGCAGCGACATTAGTGCCGGACTTCGGGACGAAAGGTCCCGAGTTCGAATCCAGCCGGCTCCCCTGCACGCTTTCCATCCATATTGGGTTACGAGCTGGTGATCTCTTTGGAAACTCACCCGGCAGAAGGCAATGGCAAACCACTGCTGTATACATGGTTCCCCACTATGTCAGAGAGGCGTGGAGGGAAATCGTCTGCTAACCGGAGAAACTCTGGATGCGACGTACCTTTCCTTTCCTTCTTTCCCTCTACCATCAGATTTCTACCTCACTACTTTTGCTCTATTTTTGCATGACATTTATTTTATTTAATCTTAATATATTTCTATTTCTTATTACCCCACACTGCTCAATTCTACCTCCTACCTAAGATCCACAAACCTGACTGTCCAGGTAGGCCCATTGTCTCTACCTGTTCCTGCCCTATTGAACTCATGTTCTCACACCTCGACTCCATTCTATACCACTTGGTTCTGTCCTTTCCCACCGACATCCATGACACTTCTCATGCTATTGGTCTCAGTAGCTTTCAACTCCCTACCCTTTCATGGAAACGAGTTCAAAGGTCAAGACGGTTTGTTGCAGCGTAATTAAATTCTATTTTAGCCGCATCTGAGCATTGCATTCAGCTCTAGCCACCCCGTTATTGGAAGGGTGTTAAGGTTTTGGAGAGGGTGCAGAAGATTGCTACCAGGATGCTGCCTGGATTAGAGGGCATGTGATATAAGCGATACTGAACAAACATGAGTTGTTTTCCTAGGAGCTGTAGAGGATAAGGGGAGATCTGATAGATGTTTATAAGGCATTGATAGACAGGTGGTATTTTTATCCCAGGGCCAAAATGTCAAATATCAGAGATCATACATTTAAAGTGAGAGAGGGTAATTTCAAAGGAGATGTGGGGGCAACTTTTTTTTCCAGAGAGAGTGGTGAGAGTCTGGAATGGTGGCACATGATAGGCACACGAGTGTGCAGGAAATAGAAGGACATGGACATTATGTTGGCTGAAGGGATTAGTTTATTTGGGCATTTGATTACTAATTTATTTGTTTCTGCACAACATTATGGGCTGGAGGGCATGTCCCTGTGCTGAACTATGATGGTATTCTATGTTCTAAATGGAAATGCCATTGTCCTCTGGTGGTTTCCAATATTTGTAGCAGGCTTTGTTCACCTTCTCCAGACCAGGCCTGGACTTGCAATCTGGGATAACAGATTTCTCCTATCTAATATACTGTAATAAACACAGACAATGCTGGTAATACTCAGTGTTATCTACAGCAATGAAATGCCTGAGAGGTTAGTCATGGCTAGAATCAGCTCCTGCCCCAGCAAGGACCTGGACCTGCTGCAATTTGCTTATCGCCACAATAGGGTTTATGACAGATGCAACGTCAATGGCTCTTCACATGGCCTTAGATCACCTGGACAATACAAACACCGATGTCAGGATGCTGTTCATTGACTATAGTTCAGCACTTAATGCCATCATTCCTATAGTCCTGATAAAGAAGCTACAGAACCTGGGAATCTGTACCTCCGTCTGCGACCACAATTTGTACAGTTTGGTAATAATTTCTCCTCCTCGTTGACGATCAACACTGGCTCACCTCAGGGATGTGTGCTTAGCCCACTGCGTTACTCTATCTACACTCGTGACTGTGTGTCTAGGCACAGCTCAATTGCCATCTATAAATTTGCTGATGATTCAACCATTGTTGCTAGAATCTCAGATGGAGATGGGAGGGGGTATCGGAGCGAGATATACCAACTGGTTGAGTGGTGTCACAACAACAACCTTGCACTGTATGTCAGTAAGACCAGAGCTGATTGTGGACTTCAGGAAGGGTAAGATGAGGGGACACAAACCAATCCTCACAGAGGGATCAGAAGTGGAGAGACTGAGCAATTTCAAGTTCTTAGGTGTCAAGATCTCTGAGGACCTAACCCAGTCCCAACATATCGATGCAACTATAAAGAAGGCAAGACAGAGGCTATATTTCATTAGGAGTTTGAGGAGATTTGGATCGTCATCTAAAACACTCAGATTCTTCTATAGTTGTACTGTGGGGAGCATTCTGACAGGCTGCATCACCATCTGGTATGGGGGTGGGTGACACTGCACAGGACCAAAAGAAGCTACAGAAAGTTGTAAAATTAGTCAGCTCCATCTTGGATACAGGCCTACAAAGTACCCCAGACATCTTCAAGGAGCGGAGCCTCAGAAAGGTGCCGTCCATTATTAAGGGCCCCCATCGCTCAGGACATGCCCCTTTCTCATTGTTACCATCAGGTAGGAGGTACAGAAGCCAGAAGGCACACACTCAGCTTCTTCCCCTCTGCCATCTGATTCCTAAATGGACATTGAACGCATGAACACTACCTCACTTCTTCTTACTATATTATTTCTGTTTTGCATTATTTTTGGTCGATTTAATATACATATACATATATACTTTCTGTAAATGATTTACTTCTATATGTATTGCATTGATCTGCTGCCCTGCTAAGTTAACAAATTTCATGACACATGCCGGTGATAATAAACCTGATTCTGAATTCTGACAGAAAGGGACTGAACTGACCCAAGAGGGAGAGACTACGGAGCATCCACATCAGGGCCACCAGACTCGAAAGCAGTAACTTTCCCCAAGCAGTAAGGTTGATCAACACCTCCACCCACTAATCCGCCACTACTTTACCATTTCCTGTCAGTCACCTCATGTACAGGCACTCCTGTGCCTGACATCATTTCATCGACATACATTCAATCTATGATTATGAGCTATCTTATGTATTTATATTTGGTATGTTTTTAATTATTGTGTACTTCATTGACCTCCATCATCACAAATGCACCTTCTGCAGGAGTTACAAAGACTGTTCTTTTAATTGTTTCCTTCCCACCAGCAAAACGGTCCGGGTGAAGTGATAATATTCCTTCCAACTTAGTGTACTGCATTCAATACGATCTCCCCTTGGAAAAAACAATCACGTGTCGATTAAATGAGCACTTGGTAGCATCGAGTCGTAGAACACTACAGCACAGAACCATGCCCTTTGGCCCACTGAATCTATTATTCTTCCTAGACCCATCATCTGCACCTGGACTATAGTCCTCCTTATCCTCTCATCAACATATTTATCCAAATTTCTCTTATATGTTGAAATTGAACCCACATCCACTACTTTTGCTGGCAGTTCGTTCCACACTCTCACCACCATCTGAGTGAAGAATATCCTCCTCACTGTCCCTTTAAACATTTCCCTTTTCACCATGACCTAGTCTCACCCAGCCTCAGTGGAAATAGCCTGCTTATACTTACCTTATTAATATTCCTCATAATTGTCTACACCTCTGTAAAATCTCCCCGTATTCACTATGCTTCAGTGAATAAAAGTTCTAATCTATTCAACCTTCCTTATAATGCAGGTCCTCAAGTCCCGGAAAAATTCTTATAAATTTTCTGTCAGACTCTTTCAATCCTATTGATACCTTTTCCTGTAGATAGTTGACCAGAATTGCATACAATCCTCTAATTTAGACCTCATCAGCATCTTATACAACTTCAACATAACATCCAACTCCTGTGCTTTTTCAGCACTGCTTTACAACTGGTAACCAGCTGGAACCGTGAGATCGGTGATATGGGTTATTCACAGGAAACCGTCAACATTGATATGAGCCAAAGTAGGTCAGTCTTCCAATATACCACCTGCTTTTCTGCAAGGAGTTAATGGATTAATTTCCTTTGCTGAAGGCACCTATTGGTGCTGAGGCTGAGTGTCATGGCTAACAATATTCTAGTGGTACTTTCTGGTGGTACGTCCTTCAGGTGTACAGTAGACAGTAAAAGCCAATAGCAGATAACTTGATCAGTAGAGATGTCACAGCTGGGCTTGATTGATAATATTCTCAGCATCTCTGTACACACACACACACACACACACACACACACACATACACACACACACACACACATACACATACACATACACATACACACACACACACACACACATACACATACACACACACACACACACACACACATACACATACACATACACATACACATACACAAACACATACACACACACACACACACACACACGTTTCTTAGATTCCAGGAAAGTCTATTTCATATTGAAACTTTACACTTTGTAGCTACTTTTATCTCAAAACAATGCCACTTAATCTTTAGTTTAAATCATGGTCTATTTTAAGATCCTCCAGTTCTTCAAAACTCAAGGCTGTTTTGGTAGTCTTTAAAGAACCGTAAAAGAAGTCAGACAGCACCCTCCAGTGGCCAAAGTACATCAGTACAGCAACCATTTTCTAAGAGGATTTTGTGGCTGTGACCTGTTCTTGAACATAACAGATAGCTTGACTCTGCACCTGTGATAATATAAGAAGTTCAGGTAAAGGAATTACATATGAATCATTAATCTTTTCCCAATTTTGGTTGTATACATTGAGCTGATGCTTTTCAACAACTAAAAACTGCTGAGTTTATCTTTTGTAACGATCTGTGTAAGGTTAATTGACACTTGAGTTAGTCTGTTCCTCCATTGGCCATGTGGAAATTGTTACACCTGGAGAATTCACCTGGCTCATCCTGGCACATATCAGCATGCTGTTGGTAATTGACCTTTCTGCCCTGTGATAAATGATAGGATGTACCTGGCTGGGTAAATGGGCAAGTGGTACATTCCTTTCATTGCTGCCACAGGCTTCTGTGTGCTTCCAATATGTATCTGGAATGAGCTGGTTGCATTTCTTCAAGGATGCTTTGAACATATCCTTGAATCATTTCCTCTGTCTGTCTGTTAATCTCTTCTGGTAGTGAAACTCTGAATATCAATGTTATGCTTCTGGCTCTTATCTCAGGTTTTCCATTCTGTCCTCACCGTGAAAAGTCACTTGAGTTCCATGTTTCTCCTACAGTGGGAACAAGCTGACTGCTTATTCCCCAGATCCCTGCCGATCTCTGTGATCCTCTCAATTTTCTATTCTTCTTAAGAATGCTGTTTAACAAAAATCCAGCAGCCTTAGATTTAACATTAACACTAACCCAGTGCTTTACAGAAGGATTCTAAAATTCCACCTTTGGTTTTTTTGACCCAGGGTCTTTGCTGACTTCAATCATCTAAAGCATAACTCCAACTTTTAGCCTTTTCACCACAGTCCTAGATTCCTCAAAGGCACAAATAGTTTCTATCTATCTATCTATTTTATTGTCATCATTATTGACACTAGTTTTATTTACTGTACCGATCTTTAAAATTACATAAATTTAATTTGTTTAGCTGCCATTTTGGGATTTAAACTTCTGTCCGTAATCAAATGTCCAGGCCTCTAGATACAAGATTCTACTGCACCTCTACTATGGCCATTTTATGCCACTGCTGATCCCGAATGTTCAAAGCATGTGTGAGCTCTCAGATTCCTAAGAGACTACCAATTGAAGCCAACACCATATACAGATCAGTTCTTCCCTTAAACCTGGAGAGCAACAGCCCCTTTCATCACTGTCCCAGATCTGGCTAGGGTCAGGTCCTCACCTCACTAGTCCAGAACAGGCTAAGTACAGCTCCTTCCACTACTGATACAGGTCAGTCTAGGAAATGCCACCTCTAATACGGACTTAGGTTTGGCCATGGTTGGCTTCTTCCATCACTGTCCATGCTTGAATATAGCTGCCTCTTCCGATATCCGGCCAGGTACTACCCCATTCGTCACTAGCACAGGTTAGACAGGGTACTTTTCCATCACTGGCTCAGATTGGACACAGACAGCTCTTTCCATCACTGGCATAAATTAGACTATCAAATTCAAAGCAGTAATTGGCCAAGATGTAAATCCTGTATCAAAAATTGTTTTCTTATCCAGCAAAAGAATGCTGCTCTTTCAGTATTCTTAGTTTAATGTGCAAAATGATATTGGGATATAGTTCCAGATTAAAGCTGTAACATTAAAGCAAATTATTGTCATTCATTCTGTGCTGAGTTTTTGATAAAGATGGGAAATTGCTTCATATTGCACAGACCAATCAATTTAAAATCCCATAGAAGTTCAAGATAAAGGTTAATTGCTGAGAAATGTCAGAGGTTGGTGGAGCATTGCTTCACTTGTCAGTTGGACGATAAAGAGTCTTTCAGCTGCAAGTGAAAGACATCGCAGTGTGCAAGAGATAGGTATTGTATTCACTCTTGCTGGCTGGAGGTGGCAGTGTTGTTAAAGAAGTTCACTAATATCTGACATTGGAAGAAGTTTTTGCAAGAAAGTAGGATCAGAACTCTGCTACCTAGCCCCTTAAGCCTGAGCCCCATTCAGCTGGTAGTTCTGTCCCAAGTTTGAACTCCTCTGTGCCAGCTCAGAATTCTACTTCGTCTTTAAATGCAGCCCATGATCCCACCTCTACAACCATCTGGGGTATAGAATTCTAAAAATTCACCACCATCTACAGGAAGATGTTCCTCAGAAGATTTAAATATCCGATTCTTACTTTGTAACTGACTTCCCTTCATTGATAGTTGCCCACTCATGGGAACATCTCAACATCTACTCTGTCACTACCTCTTTCTACAACCACAGTCATGGCAATTGTGGAGAGTTGAAATGCCAAAATCACCAGTAAGTTTACCGCATTAGGGAGATACTGGAAATCTGAATTCAAATCAGAAAGCTGGAAATTCTGAGCAAGTTGGGCAATGTTTTTACAGAAAGAAACAAATTTAATGAATCCAATGTTTATGGAAAAACAAGATTCACATTTCCTGCCTAAAAGCTAAGAATGTAGGAACTATCGTCAGGACCTTATTGTCATTTATTGTTCCCTATTTCCCATGTGGTTAAGTGCTAGATCATCCCAGATGGATGCCCAAAACCCAGCAGGCCATGGGGAGATGTTCTGACATCTGGGATACATTGCTGGTTGCTGAGGGATTTCTAGAGATGGGGAGGGTGGGTAACTGTGGAAAGGCAGTGAGAATGGAAGATGAGAGATGAAAATGGATTTTGTACATTAAGGAAGTAAAGCACTGAAGTGAGTGCAGGAATGTGGAGCTGAGATTGAAGATCAGCCACGATCATTTTGAATGGTCGAGCAGATATGAGAGGCTGCACAGTTTACTTCTGTTTCTATGCCTTATCCTGTTGCGATCTAGCTTATGGGGTAGAGAGAGTAAACCAGGAGTAATCATTTTGAGTGAGTGGGAATATGGTAGCTTACTGGCCAGCGAAGACGATTAGCTTGAAGGATTTGGTGCAAACACTGCTGCTACTCCTGGTCTGTAGGAAATGTGGGTAAAGCACTTGAAGGATCTGGTCAATTCTAGCTCTCCTTAGCTGTAGGGTTCCTCAGGCCTTTGATGCCTATCCCTGAATAATGTGTGTTTCATTTTCTTTAAGTACACATGCAAAAAAAAACCCAAATCTTAAATGACCCTCATTAGAGACATAGAAATAAATAGTCAAACTCAAAATATAGTGGAACATGATCTTATAGTTTACTGTCATTGCATGAATGAAGTCAGTGGAGAACAGTACTGCTAGATATGAAGCAGCCTCTTTATTCAACAAAATAAGATACAGCAGGCATCATATCGGAACCCTTTCTGGAAAAGGTCTGCCTGGATTAATGCTACACGGCATTTTATGTGCTAAACATCAAAGGACGAGCTCATATGCTTTCTTTGAATTGTAAACTTCACACATCCCGATTTGCACCCACATTACAGACATCTAAATGAATTTTAATCAGCACTATCTGGTCTGCAATTCAAAGCTTTTAGGAACCCATTGTTCAGAGAAGTATTTAAAATTTAATCTACACTCCATATTCAGATCTGAAGATCGTTGCTGAAGTTATTTGCAATATGTGCGAAATCACAAAAATCACTCCAACATTTACAGTGTTGGTACAGTAATTTCTTGATTTATTTATGTTTGTTTTATGAATTACCACCATTCACCCATTGATTTACAAATTATTTTCCTACAACAAATAACATATCACTTTCTGCCTGGATAGTGCACTGTACTGAAGTACCCACAATACATTTTTCCCAAACTTTTAGATTTACAGAATTTCAATTTACTGTTTTCCAGCAATGTATCCTATTTATAAACTGAGGAATGAGTGGATACACTGGTCATGTTTTTGCAGAAAGCAACAGCTTACAGATAAGTAATTCCAACCCCTGCCAAGTCGAGGTTCATGACTTTTCATGGAGTGCTGATTGATCTTATTTTGATCATTTTTCTTCTTTGAAAGGTTAATGTTAAAAATAGCCACAGATTATTGACATAGACATAGAATAGTACAGCACATTACAGGCCCTTCAACCCACAATGTTGTGCCAACCCTCAAACCCTGCCTCCCATATAATCCCCCAACTTAAATTCCTCCATATACCTTTCTAGTAGCCTCTTAAACTTCACTAGTGTATCTGCCTCCACCACTGACTCAGGCAGTGCATTCCACACACCAACCACTCTCTGAGTGAAAAACCTTCCTCTAATATCCCCCTTGAACTTCCCACCCCTTACCTTAAAGCCATGTCCTCTTGTATTGAGCAGTGGTGCCCTGGGGAAGAGGCGCTGGCTATCCACTCTATCTATTCCTCTTAATATCTTGTACACCTCTATCATGTCTCCTCTCATCCTCCTTCTCTCCAAAGCGTAAAGCCCTAGCTCCCTTAATCTCTGATCATAATCCATACTCTCTAAACCAGGCAGCATCCTGGTAAATCTCCTCTGTACCCTTTCCGATGCTTCCACATCCTTCCTATAGTGAGGTGACCAGAACTGGACACAGTACTCCAAGTGTGGCCTAACCAGAGTTTTATAGAACTGCATCATTACATCACGACTCTTAAACTCTATCCCTCGACTTTTGAAAGTTAACACCCCATAAGCTTTCTTAACTACCCTATCCACCTGTGAGGCAACTTTCGGGGATCTGTGGACATGTACCCCCAGATCCCTCTGCTCCTCCACACCACTAAGTATCCTGCCATTTACTTTGTACTCTGTCTTGGAGTTCGTCCTTCCAAAGTGTACCACCTCACACTTGTCCGGGTTGAACTCCATCTGCCACTTCTCAGCCCACTTCTGCATCCTGTCAATGTCTCTCTGCAATTTTTGACAATCCTCTACACTATCTACAACACCACCAATCTTTGTGTCATCTGTAAACTTGCCTTCTACCCCAACATCCAGGTCGTTAATAAAAATCACGAAAAGTAGAGGTCCCAGAACTGATCCTTGTGGGACACCACTAGTCACAACCCTCCAATCTGAATGTACTCCCTCCACCATGACCCTCTGCCTTCTGCAGGCAAACCAATTCTGAATCCACCTGCCAAACTTCCCTGGATCTCATGCCTTCTGACTTTCTGAATAAGCCTACCGCGTGGAACCTTGTCAAATGCCTTACTATAATCCATGTAGATCACATCCACTGCACTACCCTCATTATTTGCCAAACGTGTGAGATATCTGCACTCAGTGGTCATTTTATTAGGTATACCTGTACACCTCAAACAAGAGAAAATCTGCAGATGCTGGAAATCCAAACAACACACACAAAATGCTGGAGGAACTCAGCAGGCTAAGCAGCATCCATGGAAAAGAGTACAGTCGATGTCTCAGCCTGAAATGTTGTCTATACTCTTTTCTATAGATACTGCCTGGCCTGCTGAGTTCCTCCATCATTTTGCATGTGCTTTACCCCTGCTTTTTAATGCAAATATCTAATCAACCAATCATGAGGCAACAACTCAATACATAAAAGCATGCAGACATGGTCAAGAGGTTCAGTTGTTGTTCAGACCAAACATCAGAGCGGGAGGGACCATGAAATGATTGTTGCTGCCAGACAGGGCAATTTGAGTACCTGTGAATCTGCTGATCTCCTGAGATTTTTATGCACAACAGCCTCTTGAGTTTACAGAGAATTGTGTGAGAAACAGCAAAGCATCCAATGAGTGGCAGTTCTGTTGGTAAAAACACCCTGTTAATGACAGCGTCAGAGGAGAATGGCCAGACTGGCTCAAGCTGACCGGAAGCTGACAGTACTCAAATAACTATGTGTTTCAACAGTGATGTCGAGAAGAGCATCTCTGAATGTACAACGCATCAACTCTTGGAGTGGATGGGCTACCGAAGCAGAAGACTACAAGCATGCACTCAATAGCCACTTTATTAGTTACAGGAGGTACAGAATAAAGTGGCCACTGAGTGTGATCTAAGAACTTCATTGTAAAAGTCAATGTTTTTCATGATGTGTAATTTTATCGAAGTTCAAAGTAAATTTATTATCAAAGTACATATATGTCACCATATGCAATCCTGACATTTATTTTCCTGCAGGTGTTCACAGTAGATACAAAGAAACACAATAGAATCAATTAAAAAGCACATGCAACAAAGGGGGACAACCAACCAATGCGCAAATGACAACAAACTGTTCAAACGCAATAAAAATGAGTAATAAATATCAAGAACATGAGTTGTAGAGTCCTTGAAACTGAGTCCATTGGTTGTGGGAACAGTTCAATGTTGGGATGATTGAAGTTGAGTGAAGTTATCCTCTCTGGTTCAAGAGCCTGATGGTTGAGGGGTAATAACTCTTCTTGAACCTGGTGGTATGGAACCTAAAGCTTCTGTACCTCCTCCCTGATGGCAGCAGCAAGATGAGAACACAGCCTGGATGACGGGGGTCCTAGATAATGGATGCTGCTTTCCTGCAACAGCGCTCCTTGTAGATGTGCTCAATGGTGTGAAGGGCTTTGTCAGTGATAGAGTTTGCCATATCAACTACTTTTTATAGGCTTTTCCATTCAAGGGCATTGGTGTTTGACCTGCTGAGACCCTTGAGCAATTTGATTAACACTCACCCCAGTGGTGTGGGACCTGAGGTCTACATCTATGTTTAGCAATGAGCCCTTAGCTGGTTATTTACATACTCCAACTTAGATGCCAGTCCTTCATTCAATGTACAAAAATAGAGAGGTTGCAAGACACAATACAGTGAGATTAAATGGCACTTGTGCATCATTGTACACCTGAATGAAGTGTGAGTTTCACATACTGACTCAAGCCTAAACTGGAGGGTTGAGGGCTGCTTATGCATTGTCTAAAGGACATTTGAACCTACAAGGCTGTTAATTCAACTGCTAGAGGGACTAGGCATGGTAAGCAGCATCCACTGGGGCAAAGGGATGGTCAATGTTTCAGGTCAAGACCTTACACCAAGACTCGGCCCTGATCAAACAATCACCTTGATAGGATCAATACAATGATCAGACGTCAGCCCTCATGCAGCATTGCAAACTGAAACATTCGCTGTCTCTCACCTCCACAGATGTTGCTTGATCTGTCGAGCTCCTCTGATGGTTTCAATTCATTCCCGTCTCCATCATCTACAGTCCCTTGTCTCCATTTTATCCAGGCTGCCAGGAGACTGACATTTTCCTTCAGAAGGAAGGAGTGTTCTTTCCACATGATCACTCCTGCCGGCCTCCCTTTGGTTTAGAATGAACCAATGAAGTTCATTCTGTTAATTTTACTCCAACTATTATGTTCCCTGGTATTAGACATTTCAACCTGGCTGTCCATTCTATGCCTTTCATAATCCTATAAACCTTCATCCCATATTCTCTCAGACTCCGTAGCTCCAGAAAAAACAACAAAAAAAGCCTATGCAAACTCTCATTATAGCGCATGGCAACATGCAGGCAACATACAGGTAAACCTCTTCTGCGGCATTAAAAAAGCCCCAACATCCCTCCTGTAATGGAATGACCAGAAATGAATAGAATGCTCCAGATGTGGTCAAACTAGAAATTTGTAAAGCTGCAACATACCTTCTCAACTCTTGAACTCAACTTCCCGACAAATAAAGGCAAGCATGCCATATGCCTTCTCTATTACTCAATCAGCCTGTGTAGCCACTTTTTCTCTCTCTTTACATTAGATCTTCTACAGTGCAACACGTCACATTTGACCAGGTTATACTCCATGTACCACTTCTTTTCTCATGTCTGCATCTGATCTATATCCTGCTGTATCCTTTGCCAGTTTTGTAGACTGTCTATAACACCACCAATCTTTGTATCATTTACAAAACTTACTTCCCCACTCTTCGATGCTTTCATCCAGCTCACTTATGTAAAGCCCTGGTTAAGAATCTGTTTTATTGTATTATCACTGTTGTGCTATTAAGTGTTTATTTTCTGTAGCTTGCCTGTAAAATGCTGTTAATTAAGTTTCACAGTTCAATATTTTGGTATCCGATTTCTGATGGACAGTGGGGTGGTTTTGTGTCTTTTGTTAGCAGGGGTTAGGAGAAGAATGAAGAATGGAGAAGAGCACAAGGGAAGATGCTCACAGAATCCTGCCCAAAGGAGAAACCCCCTTGTGCGAAGCGCATTGTGCAGATGAATGATTCCAAGGAGGAAATGCCAATACTCCTGAGTTAGCCAGTTTGTTCTTCAGGGAAGCTCGAACTGTGGCTGGCATCTTTCATGCAAGATGTTCAGTGTGTGAGTAATCAAAGCAAAGCACCCGACTATCTAGAAATGAGCTCCAATGTTTATGTGCACATTAAGACTGGTTTAACTGCAATGGGCCCTTTTATTTTTATATTAACTGCTGTTAAAGTTGAAATAACTGTAAATATAGGTCCACTTTAATTTTATGCTGGTGTAAGGTCTGTTATTCCCTGGCAAATGATAGCTTTGCATGGAGCAGTATGAATTCAGTATGCACCACAATTTTCATTCTCTCAATGGAACACTCCAACTATCCTATTTGGTTGAAACCGAATCTTACCAACCCTAGACATATGTTGCTTATTGAAGGTGGACTTCTCACCATTACCCATGCAATACTGAGCCACATGGCTGTTAGCCAAAGTTAGCTAATGAGTCTATTTTGTTACAAGCCTTGGTGAGAGGGTTACATATATACTGTATATATCAGAAACAGCAGAGATTCCAGTATGAATCCTTGTGGAAGCACCACTAGTCATAGACCTCCGGCCAGAAAAAGTCCAATTGACCACTACTCTCTGTTCCCCATCGGCAAGCCAATTCTGAATCCAACCAGTATCGATCCTATGCATCTAAATCTTCTGGATGTGCTTCCCATAAGGGATCAAGTCAAATGCCTTACTAAATTCCATGAAAACAGCATTCACTGTCCTACCTCACCAATCATCTTAATTACCTTCACAAAAGACTCAAAAAAAGGTAGCCCCACACAAAACCATAGTCCCAAATGACAATAAATCCTATCCCTAAGAGTCCTTTCCGGTAACTTTCCCACCACTGAGATGACAGTCCATCGTTCCCAGGATTAACCTTCTTTAATAAAGGAACAGCTATAGCTACTCGCCAGTCCCCCAGGACCTCACCTGTGGCTAGAGACAACTAAAAAATATTGGTCAAGGCCACAGATCCCATCTCTTGCCTTTCTAAGCAGGATTGTAGTTTTCGCAAATTAAACAAAGTGAGGCATTTAATATTTAATGAAACCCATAACACATTTTATTGAACTCCAAAACCTAAACACAAAAGTGTGCTAGAAATCTTTGCATAATAACATCACCTCAACAGACCAGCCTCTTAAAATGAAACCCCAACTCAATGTTATGTGGATATGAATTTTGTACATTTCTCCCACTTATGTTACCCTGCAGTATATCCCATCCACCTTAATGTTCTTTAAGAGATTCAACATCACCTCCTTCTATAACTCAAAATGCCCTAGTATATTTACCAGGCTCCCTGTCCTCCTTTTCCTTCTCCTTGGTAAATACTGACGCAAAGAATTCACTTAGGACCTCACCCACATCTTCGGCTTCCAGCACCTTTACCCTACCTTGCCTTTGATGTATGTATAGAAAGCGGTAGAAAGCCCAATACTCAAATAAAAAGGTCAGAGGGTAGGGCGTAGAGACTGAAAGGAGGAAGAAATAATATAATAATATTCACAAATATCAGTGAGTGAATTATACCTACAAGAAACACCAATCACTTTACACAGGAGACAGCACCCTTGAGGGTAGTGATGGCCAAGGAGACCCACGACATATGGCTTAGATTCAGTCCCAACTACCCATCTCATTCCCAGCTGCATTACCTCCTTCACCTTGTCACTGAGCCAATTGCCTCCTGAGCAAGGTTTAATGGAGAGTTTATTAATGCCCTCTCTAAACTAGAACTTATTAGAGTCATCATTGCTGCCATACACAACTTATTCTGACCTAGTTGAAACATGAAATCTGGAGAGGGACTCATGTTCAAAATACTTGTTTGTACTGGCTCCTAAATATAGTTTCTAACATTAAGGAGACACATGCTCTCCCTTCAGAAGTATGAATGGACTCAGCTAAGATCTTGGAATATCCTCAGTGACAACGGTTGTTGCTCTCAGAAAGGGCAGAGGGACTGATCTTCAGGTGACCATTTCAGTAAATGCAAGAAATCATTTATGCCGATCAGCAGCATCTTTCCCCGTGTAAAAGGAAACTGAATACTAATACATTCAAGTGGTTAGATTATCTTCAGCAGCTCATGCTGAATTGTCTCTGGAACCAGCGTTAATTACTATGCCTTAATGCATTATTTATCTCAACTATTTCACTGCCATTGGCCTAACGTCTGCTGAGTTTAGCATTTCTGCACTTTGAAAACATTTTGCATTTTGGTGGCTTCAGATTGTTAAGTGTAAACTGCTTAGTGAGAGGAAACAAATTGATGGCTTAAAAGCTCTGGCAGAGATGAAAGGATTGGACTTGAGTATGCCTTTCAGCTCAAGGTTCACTGGTGCATCTGACAATCTATTCCCAGTGATGTAAAGAGGTTTTAACAATTGTGCAATAGGCATCTAAAAACAATGCACATGAATTGTTAACATTTTTAAGCATCTTCTTTGCTTCTTTTGCCACTTGCCTATCTTTTATTGTTTGTACCATTTCCTGTGAAGTTATGGTAATCAATAAATCAGTCTGGGCACATGCCTTCAAACCAATGTGCTCCCCTCAACCCCACTACCTCTATCAACTGCATGAAATGCCCACAGCTCATTCAAGTGCTTAATAACAAACATCTTTGCAATTAATTCACAATAAAATGAACAATGCATCCCAATCAGGGTAACAAATCCTGTGAAACTGAATGGTCATTGCTGGGATATCACTGTTTAATTTTTTGAATTGTTTCCTTGTGAATATTTCTATACTAAAAACATCTGCCACCCATAGAAGATGGCTTATGATTGTTCCCGAACTCCAACTCTTCCCAGCTCACTGTGTCCCTCAATTTGTCACTGAGTGGATTGTGGCTCCCAATCACCCCTAACCCATGGCACACTTGCTCCTTTCTCCCCAAGCTCTCATGGGAGTTGTCCCACCCATACCTTCAGCCCCATTCCAGTTCTTGACCTCTGGGCTGATCAGGGTGTTCTACAGGATGATTTCTCCCTCCCTCCATTTCCTGCTCTCTTGATCCATTGCCCATACATCCTATCCTACCTAAGTTTACCACAGAGAAAGAACTTGAAAACAAGTTAGCCAGAAACCCCCACAAGTTGGATTTTCAAGAATATCGAAGAGAGAAATTATGATAATCTTTCCATAAAACAGTTCTGCATTTTTCTGTTTGTTTCTCATATCTTCTGATTTGACATAAAGCCAAACTTCAGCACCAATTCGATGCAACGAAACTGGGTACTAACATCTGGGCTATCAGAATGAGAATTCTACCAAAACTCAATTTCATGTAGGAGCACGAAGTTAGAAAACACCTCAGTTGGACAAATCACTGCTTATTTCTGTAATCAGAGAGAGGGGTAGAGAAAGAAACTGTTTCTTTTATCATTACTAGTTAACGAATACCTCACTATAAAAATAGATTGGTAAACACGTATCTTCATGGAAGAGCAGCTGAATTTCATATCATCACAGTGTTGAGAGACATCATTAACACCATTGTGGGAGATTTTAGGATTGGTGCATTTCATATTCTTTATTTAATGTCTGTTACTCTCCTGTTGGTTCATCTGTAGTCTGTTACTCTGGTTGGTCTGATTAACTGTGGTTGCACTTTGAACTATCTAGTCACACCTGAAGTGTTTTGCCACAGAGGTAAACAGGCACTCAAGCTTCTTCTACTGTCTTCTCTGAGGTGCTGTAACATTAACTAGAAAGCCAGCCAAACTTCATTCAAAAATGACTTAGCATCCTAGCTCCTAGGGTTTATTGCAGACTCATAATGAATAAGGAGTGAAAAAAAAGTCACACTTCCGCTGGGCTTTTAATAGGAACTTCTTTCGCTCCTAACATAAAACTCTGCCCTACTGCCAGTCAATGTGCTTTTATACTTACTATCTCCTGGCTGCAAGGGAAGTGACCTAATACAGATCAGAAACTATTCATTAAGATAAAAGCTGAATGTGCTTAATCACATAGAAAAACAAAGGAACTACCTGAAGGGCAAAACACTTCTACTGTTCCTTTTGTTTAACAATAACTGCTTTAAATGCCATTCAGTGCAAAATAGACATGGACTTAATGACTTTAACAATATGTGTCAATGAACCATATCAACCTGATGTTATTTTGTGTAACTTGTTTCTGCTAAGCATATAAGTTGCAGTGTTTTATGGATAACAGAAATATATTTATGTTAACAAATTGTTAACAATAGGCCCAAGTATAAGAATAGAAACAGACAATGCTGGAAAGAAAGCAGGTTCGGTATCATCCATGGAAAGTGGAACACAGTTGACATTTCAAGTTGGAGGCTTTGCACTGGAGCTCCCTGTGGAGCGTTATGAACTCCCTACATCATTAGACTCACAAAATAAAAATAAGCCTTTTCTAAAGCAATCCTTGTGTCTGCAGTTTTTGGAGTAAGTAATATTGGAATCAAAGTTCAACTGTGGTCATGATTTTTAAATCAGTTTCCTTACTTTGTTTGTCTATATTTTTCTTCCATAGGCTAAGAAAAAGACATTAAGATGAGAACAAGCTTATTTCTTCTATATATAGCTAACTGAGATAGAATTGGGATGCACTATTTCCCAAATAATTAAGTTAGAAATAAATCAGAAAATGCTGGAGATGCTTAGCAGGTCAGGCAGTACTTACAGAGAAAGAAATAATGTCAACTCCAATAATCATTAATTAGATCTCAATAAATAAAAAGAACTGTCTTAGGTTGCAGAAGGGCAGGTTGTGCAAGGGACTAAAGCAGGGATTCCCAACCTGGAGTTCACAGATGGTCAGGGTCCATGGCATAAAAAAAGTTAGGATCCCTTGAACTAAAAGTATGTTTGAGGTAGCGCGGAAACCAAGGACACAACTGGTATTAACTGTGTCTAGTTATTCACGGATGGCCTACAGTATTTGGATTTGTGCAAAGAGAGATGAGCGAGGGTGATTATAATATAGACATTGAACTAAAACCTGGAACTGTGAGATGTTGAACACAGCAGCTGCTGAAAATCTGGAACAAAAAAATATGAAAAATACTTAGCTGATCAAGTGGCATCTATGGGAAAAAAATGGACTTAAGGTTCCACCTGCTTTGCAATAAAATTTAGAATATAATGTTTGAATTTGTAACTAGTTTGAGAAATAGAAATTGGAGGTTGTTAAGATCTATTTTCTCTTAACTTGAAACCTTGTAGGAAAAGTAAATTAACAATTGATCAGATGGTTAGAAAATACTGGAAACACTCAACAGTTCAGGTAGTAAGTGGCAGCTGCTTAACCTGCTGAGTGTTTCTAGCATAGCCTATTTTTGTTTCAGAATTTTGGCACCTGCAGCTTTTTAATTTTCATCACACAGCTGGAGTAGGTTTGCAACACCTTGTCCAAGTGATATGAAATAATTAACACTGATTTAGTCTATGCTACATATTCTGTAAATTATCTAGAGGCTTCAGGCATTTTATTTCAGAGAAGGTCCTCACAAACAAGTGTGAGGTGATGCATTTTTAATTGGATAAGTAATAGATCAATACATCATGGATGCAGGCCTTTTGGCCAACAAGTCTATGCCAACCATGGTGCCCTCCTAGCTAGTTCTAGTTTACTGTGTTTCGTCTCTACCCTTCTTAAATCCAGCCCTTCAATATACCTATCCAAATGTTTGTTAAATAACACTATTGTAACTTCCTCCACCATTTCCCCCGGCAGATCATTCTTTGTACTTATCACCCTGTGTGCAAAAAGTTGCCCCTTAGGCTCCTTTTAAATCTTTCCCCGTCACTCTACATTAAATCTTCGAGCTTGGACTCCCCTACCCTGTCCACCTTTTCTATGCCTCTCGTAATTTTAAGCACTCCTACAAGATCATCCCTCATTCTCCTATATTCCAAAGAATAAAGATGTAGTCTGGCCAAGCTCTTCCTATAACTCAGGCCCTGTAGTGCTGGCAACATACTCACAAATCTTTTCTGCATTCTTTCCAGTTTAGAACACAGACAGTAGAACAGTACAGCACAGAACAGGCTCCTTGGTCAATGGTGTTGTGCTGACCTTTTAACCTACTCCATGATCAACTTAACACCTCCTTCTACATAGCCCATAATCCTCCATTTTTCTTTCATCCATGTGTCAACCTAAGGGTCATAGAAAAGTACAGCACAGTACAGCTCTTTGGTTCATTTAGTCTGTGCCAAACCATTTAAACCACTTACTCCCATTGACCTGCAGCAGGGCCAAAGCCCTCCATACCTCAACAATCCATGTACCCATCCAAACTTCTCTTAAGATTTGAAATCAGGCTCGAATGTGCTACTCGTGCTGGCAGCTCATTCCACATTCTCACCATCCTCTGAGTGAAGATGATCCCCTTGAGTTCCCCCTAAACTTTCTACCTTTTGCCTTTCATCCTTTACCCATGACCTCAAGTTACAGTCCCACCCAATCTCAAGTGAGAAAAGGCTGCTGGCATTCACCCTATCTACACTACTCATAATTCTATCAAATCTCCCCTCAATCTTCTACTTCCCAAGGAATAAAGTTCTAACTATTCAATCTTTCCTTATAACTCAGATCCTCCAGTCCTGGACACATCATTGTAAATTTTCTCTGTACTGTTTCAATCTTATTTACATCTTTCCTGTGGGTAGGTAACCAGAACTGCACACAATACTCCAAATTAGGCCTCACCAATATTTATACAACTTCAATATAACATCCGGTCTCCTGTACTCAATATTTTGTTTTATGAAGGTCAATGTGTCAACAGCTCTCCTTATGATCCTATTTACCTGTGACACCACTCTCAAGGAATTATGAACTGGTAGTGTAAGGTCTCTCTGTTCTACTGCACTCCTAGTGCCCTACTTTTCACCATGCAAGTTCTACCTCGGTTGGTCCTCCCACAGTGCAACACCTCACATTTTTCTGCATTAAATTCCAAGTTTCAGCCATTTTTCCAGCTGGTCCTGAGACTGCTGCAAGGTTTGATGCTTTCACCGCACCCCCAATCTTGGTGTCAACGGCAAGTTTTCTGATCCAGTTTACCACATTATCATCCAGATCATTGATAAAGATAACAAACAATAACAGACCCAGCACTGATCGTTGCAGGTCCCATCTGAGAGGCAACCATATACTTCCACTCTCTAGCTTCTTCCGCAAAGCAAATGTCTAATCCAATTCACTAGCTCACCCTGAATGCCAAGCAACTGAACCTTCCTGACCAACTCCCATTCTTTACCTTGTCAAAGGCCTTGCTAAAATCCATGTTGACAACATCCTCTGCCTTGATCAACATCAACATTTCTAGCGACTTCCTCAAAAAGCTCTATAAGATTGGTTAGACATGATCTATCAAGCACAAAGTAATACTGATTATCCTCAAATAGTCCACGTCTATACAAATACTCATATATCCAGTCCCTTAGAATACCTTCCAATAACTTCCCCATTTCTGATGTCAGGCTCACCAGCCTATAATTTCCTGGTTTATTTTTGGAGCCTTCCTTAAACAGCAGAACAACATTGGCTATCCTCCACTCCTCTGATATGTCACCTGTTGATAAGGATGATTTAAATATCTCTGCTAGGGCCTGGAAATTTCTGCACTTGCTTCTGTAGGGTCCAAGGGAACATCGTGTCATGCCCTGGGGATTTATCCACCCTAATTTGCCCCAGGACTGCAAACACTTCCGCCTCTGTAATCTGTACAGGGTCCACGCAGTTGATGCTGCTCTGCTGCACTTCTATAGACTCAGTGTCCATCTCCTGAGCAAAGACAGATGAAAACAAAACCACTTAGGATCTCCCTCATCTCTTTGGGTCCATGCATAAATTACCATTCTGACCCTCCAGAGGACCAATTTTGCCTCTTACAATTATTTTGCTCTTAACATATCTGTAGAACGCCTTAGAATTCTCCTTCACCTTGTCTGCTAAAGCCCTCCTGATTTCTTTCTTAAGAATTCTCTTGCATTTCTTATAATCCAAACGGACCTCATTTGTTCCTACCTGCCTATATCTGCAACACATCTTTTTTCTCTTATCTAGGACGTCAATATCCCTTGAGAACCAAGGTTTCCAATACCTTTTATCTTTATCTTTTATTCTGACAGGCATATATAAGCTTTGTACTCTCAAACTTCCACTTTTAAGGCCTCCCACTTACCAAGTACACCTTCCCCAGAAAACAGCCTGTCCCAGTCAACACTTGCCAGATCCTTTCGGATACCAACAAAATTGGACTTTCTCAAATTTAGAATCTCAACCTGTGGACCAGACCTATCTTTTTGCATATTTACCTTGAAACTAATGTCAGTCAGTTATATGTCCTTAATATATCAGCTTCAAACACCACCCCTGCAGTGTATTCGAGATACTTAGCACTTTCTCTGTTAAAAACCTACCTCTGTCATCACCCTTAAACTTTCCTCCCCTCACCTTAAAAGATATGCTCTGGTATCAGCCATTGCTGCCTGGGATAAAGACATTGGCTCTTCACTCTCTCTATGCCTCTTATTATCTTATACACCTTTGGAGGCAGCAGTGCTATTGATATGTAGGAATGTAATAGAAAAGTACCAAAAGTATTGACTATGAATGTAAAGAATAAAAAGGCATTGCATGGTTTACTCTTGCAAATATTTTATATTATGACTAAAGTTTATTTTGATTAAAAAAAACACCTCTATCAAATCGCCTCTGACCTTTCTTAGCTCATGCAACTTTCCCTCATAAGACATGCTCTCCAATCCAAGAAACATCCAGGTAGATCTTCTCTGCACCCTCTCTAAAGCTTCCACATTCTTTCTAGAGTTGAACACAATAATCCCAAGTGTGGTCACACCAGAGTTTTACAGAGCTGCAACATTAGCTCATCGCTCTTGAACCCAATCGATCAATAAATGAACAATCCTATTAACTTGCACAGCTACCTTAAGGGATCTATGGTATTAAACCCCAGGATCCCTCTATTCCTCCACACTATCAAGAATCTTGCCATTAATCTTGTACTCTGCCTTCAAGTTTGACCTTCCAAAGTGTATCACTTCACACTTTTCCAGATTGAACGCGATTTTCCACTTCTCAGCGCAGCTCCACATTTTATCTATGTGCTGTTGTAACTTACAACAACCCTCCGTACTTCCACAACTCCACCAACATTTGTGTCATCTGAAAACTTACTAACCCTCCCTTCACTTCTTCATCCAAGTCATTCATAAAAACAAAGAAAAAGAGCTGGGGTCCCACAACATATCCCTGTGGAACACCAGCGGTCAACAGCCTCCAGGCAAAATATTCCCCATCTACAATAACCAACCACCTTCAGTGGGCAAAAGCCAATTCTGTACGTACATAGCCAAGTTTCCATGTACCCTGTGCTTCATGACTTTCCAGATGAACCTTCCATGGCTAACTTTGTCAAACTCTTTACTAATATCCACATACACCACTTCTCTACTTTCGTCAATTTGTTTTGTCACTTTCTCAGAAAAGTTAATCAGGCTCGTGAAACATCACTTACCCCTCACAAAGCCGTGCTGGCTATCCCTAATAAGACTGTGCTGCTCCAACTGTTCACAAATCCTGTCCTCAAGAATCCTCTCCATTTGTTTGTCCACCATTGACGTAAGACACCGATCTATAATTCCTAGGATTACCCTATTACCCTTCTTGAAAAAGGTTGCAACTTTTGCCATCCTCCAATCTTTTACTATTTCTGTGGCCAGTGAACATCTCTTCCCTCACTTTCCATATTAACCTGAAATATATCCCATCTGATCACAGGACATATCTTCCCGAATGTTTTTTCAAAACTCCAACACTGCCTCTTTCTTAACAAGATCCAGCATATTAGTATATTTACGGTCAACAAGGTCCATCATATTAGTATGTTTAAGGTCGACTGCACATTCATCAAGATCCCTCTCCTTGGTGAACACAGAAGCCAAGTATTCATCCAATTCCAAGCACAGTTTCCCTTTTGTCCCTGCGCAGTCCTAACCTCACTCTAGCCATCCTCCTGTTCTTCACATACATCTGGAGCATCTAAGCCCCGGAGGCCGGCATGGTCACATGCGTGTCGTAACAGGACCCTCTCCCCTATGGCCAACTGCTGACGGCCCTGGCTGCTCGGAGAGGTGATGATGAGAGCCAGATCCAAGATGTCCCTTTCAGGAACCCAGCACCATTCCTCGAGTCCAAGGAACCAGTCTACAAAGAACTGCTGAACACCCGGTAATGCCATGATTAAGATTTTTATTACTATGCTATAGGTATTTCATTTTAGTGTTTTTGTAAAAGCAGTGTGTTCTGCTTTTATCATGTTAGACCATAAGACATAGGAACAGAATTAGGCCATTCTGCCCATCGAGCCTTCTCTGTCATTCCATCATGGCTGATCCCGGATCCCACTCAACTCCATACACCTGCCTTCTTGCCATATCTTTTGATGCCCTGACCAATCAGGAAATGATCAACTTCTGACTGGACCTCCACCACAGTCTGTGGCAGAGCATTCCACAGATTCACTGCTCTCTGACTAAAAAGAATTCCTCCTTATCTCTGTTCTAAAAGGTTGCCTCTCAATTTTGAGGCTGGGTCTTCTAGTTCTGGGTAACTCCACCACAGGAAACATCCTCTCCACATTCACCCCTTCTAGATCCCCCCTGCATTCTTCTAAATTCCAGTGAGTATAGGTCCAAAACTCCCAAATGCCCCTCATATGTTAACCCTTTCATTCCCAGAATCATCCCATGAACCTCTTCTGTACTCTCTCCAATGACAACATATCCTTTCTGAGATATGCGGCCCAATACTCAAAAGTGCGGCCTGACCAGTGTCTTACGAAGGTTCAGTATTATCTCCTTGCTTTTATATTCTATTCCACTTGAAATAACTGCCAACTTTGTATTTGCCTTCCTTACCACAGACTCAACCTGTAAATCAATATTCTGTGAGTCTCACACGCTGACTCCTAAGTCCCCATGCCACTCTGATGTTTGAACTTTCTCCCCACTTAGATAATTGTCCGCACTATTGTTCCTTTTGCCAAAATGTATTATTCTACATTTCCCAAAATTGTATTCCATCTGCCACTTCTATCTATAAAGTTCAAGCCAGGAATGTTGTGCCAGCCAATCAGAATGGTAGAATTGGGAGAAGGTTCTAGAGAAAGCTTTGCGGAGAGGGATTTTGACGGACACTGGTGGGGTTCGTGGTGTTATTGGCGGGAGCTGCAGAGAGGACGGGGGATGATGGCTGAGGATGCTGTCCCTGTTGCTCAAGGTGCTTTATGTAGATGAATGGCTTCAAGGAAAAGGGCCAATACTCCTGGGAGATGGATTTCAAGTGAAGTTTGGAATGTGATATGTGCTTTCACGCAGACCATGTGTCCGGCATGTGAGTTAAAGATGACCCAAGTATGAGCTCCAACCCTATGTGCACATTTGGACTGGGTTAACCGAAATGGGCCCTTTTATTGTTTTTCCTTTTCTTTTCCCTACTAACTGTTCAATAAACTGAAATATGCAAATATACTTCCCTTATAATTTTATGCGGTGTACGATTTGTTATTTCTTTCCGACCAAGCATTGTGTAAAGGCAGTATTTATGCAGCATTTGCTCAAATCGAGGTCTCTTTACTTGGAACATCACAACATTCCTGTTTGGTTGAACCCCAAGTCATATTGACCCTGGACACCTATTGTTTAGGCAATGTGGCCTTCTCACTGCTGAATCCCATAGCTGTAGCGGGCCGGCATTGAGCCAAGTTTCCATTCGAACCTTGTGAGGATGCTTCATTGTGGAGGCTATCGTCTGGCGATTTGCTGAATGCTGTGTGATTGCTGTTCAGAATTGATTAAGTGGTTTGTGTGTTTAAGCCTGTGGGTAAACTAGTGTCGGGGAAATAACCATGGAGGGGTTAAGGGTTGGTACAATTCAAGGAGATTATCCACTAACAATGCTTGTGTTTTGAGCTGGGTGGATGTCCAAACTTGGGTGCTCAGAGTGCTAAATTCTATGCAGATTTTGGGGAAAGTTACATTGATTGAACTGTGTTTTGACCAATTGTTTGGTAAAGATGTCGTGTTAATCTAGGCTAGCAGTGATGTGATTGAAGCCTGATAGGTTGGAGACCCTGGAGAGGTGGGGCCGTAGGGTAGTTCATATTTTTAGAGAAGGGGGCATGTAGCAGAGGGTGAAGACTTTAAAGACAAGTTGGTCTCGTTTCTGCAAAGTGAGGGAAAGGAGTTGTCTAATGTGAAAGGTCTAAAGCTGATTGAAATTCTGAGCTGGTTTTGGCATTTACATCACTGGTTGATAAATGCAGAAGTGTACCTGCAGAGAGCCAAAGTTATCATAGGCTGGGAGTTTTCCTTGGAGTCAAGCCCACACCCAATGGGGAAGAAGAATATGAGGCCTGGGCTGAGCAAATATCTCAGTCACTGGATGAATGGCCGTGCTCAGATAATATGAAACAGCAGAGACTGGTAAAGAGTTTAAAGACTCCAGCATCTGATTAGTGAAGTTCCAAAAGGCAGAAACCCCATTTGCCGCATCAGCTAATCACAGCAAGCTCTGGAAGATGCTTTTGGCTCTGCTGACAGTGCAGCTGATCTGATGATGAAGTTCAGGCACACATTCCGGGAGGAAGGAGAGAAGTTGTCTGCCTACATTTTCAGGTTGGAGAAATTGCTGTACTGTTTGCGCTAAAGGGGACATTCAACTGGTGCCCCAATCAGCGTACAGAACACCCTCCAAAAAAGTGACCACGACCCGACACAATGTCCACTGGAAATCCATGGATCCTGAAGACCTGGTACAGGACAATTTGGGCTGTCTCTGCCGCAGATGGTAGTTTGTCCTAGGCAATGAGTTTGCAGGCTTTTGAAAAACGATCTACAATTACTATGATGACGGTCTTTCCCTTGGAAGGCGGAAGACCCGTGACGAAGTCCAAGGAGTTGTATGCCCATGGTCTGTCAGGGACCTGTAGAGGGTGAAGGAGCCCTTGAGGTTCCTTTTCCGCGCTCACTCCTCACATGCCCGAACATATTGTTGAACCTCTCTTGCTATTCCAGGCCACCAGTGTCTTCTCTTAATGAACTTGAGGGTCCAGACGGTTCCAGAGCAAGCGATCATTCCTGATGCATGTCCCCATTGAAGTACCCAAGAACTGATGGAACTTGGGATCAACAGACGATCAGGAAAACTGTTCTTGGAATCTCCCCTTGCACCTGGGCCTTGAGAACAAGTGAATCGATTCCCCCAATGAATTGGTGCTATCATATTAGCCTGGGGCAAAATGGTGGTCGGCTGCCCCTCTCTATCAGGTTCGTCAAACTGATGGGAGAAAGCATCCAGTTTCTGATCCTTTGACCCCGGTCAGGACGAAATTGAAGCAGTCAAAGAAAAGAGACTACCTGGCCTGCCTGGAATTCAGTCTTTCAAAGCCAGGTTCTTGAGGTCTGTCCGTACAATAAAAGGGTTCTTGGCCCCCTCAAGCTGGTGATGCCATTCCTTCAACGCCAGCTTGACCCCGAGCAGCTCTCTATTTCTGATGCCATAGTTCACCAGGATAGCTGCCTGGAGAAGAACGCACATGGGCGCAGTTTATTGTATGAAGGTGTCCGTTGAGACAACACTGCACCCACTCCAACATTCAAGGTGTCCACCTCCACGAAGAAGGGAAGATCCAGGTTAGGTGAAACCAAAATGGAACCTGTCGTGAACCGCTGTCTGAGCTCTGCAAAAGCAGCCTTCACTTTGGTAGTCCAAACAAGGGCCTGTGGATCTCTTCGTTAGTGCTGTCAGCGGAGCTGCCACTGAGCTGAAGTTCCTGATGAACCTTCTGTAAAAGCTGGCAAATCCCAGGAATCGTTGGACGTGGCCAATCTCTGACTGCCTGTGTATTAGCAGGGTCCATGTTGAGATTGCCATTACAGATGATAAGACCCAAAAATGAAATGATTTCTCCAGCTTGACATAAAGTTCATGATCTACGATATGTCTGACATGAGCGACATACGCCTCCATGGACTTTGAGAAGATTATTATATCCAAGTAGTTGAAGATGTTCCAATGGAGAGCATCCCAGAGCATGTCATTTATAAAGGCCGGGAAAACTTCTGGTGCGTTCGCGAGGCCAAAAAACATGACTAGGTAATCATAGTGCCCTGTCGGTGTGTTGAATACTGTCTGCCACTCATCTCCCTCCTTTTTTGCAGACCAGATTGTATGTATTCCACAAGTCTAGCTTTGAGAATACACTTGCCCCTGGTGAATCTTGAAAGCCGTGTTCATAAGTGGAATGGGGAAATGATTTTTGGCCGTTATGCAATTCAGCACTCTATAATCAATGCATGGCCACAGCCTCTTGTCGTTCTTCTGTATGAAGAAAAAGCCTGTGCCAGCTGGAGAGGTGGAGGGCCGAATAAATCCTATGACAAGAGCCTCCTTCATGTATTCCTCCATAGCACTTTTTTCTGGGCCTGAGTGCATGTATAATTGACCCCACAGAGGGTGAGTACCAGGCAATAGATCTATAGCACAGTCGTAGGTTTGGTGCAGTGGAAGAGTCCGCCCCTTTCCCTTGCTGAATACCTCTTCCAAATCCTTGCAGGCAGAGAGATTTCAACCGGCTTGGGTGTTGCAACTAACCATGAACCTCCCTTCGAGGCTGACTCCTGAGGTTCCTTCGGTAGTGGGGGGGCGGCGGGGTGATTCGGCAGACCCCAATGTCTCCTCCATAAGTCCCTGGGAGTCTTTAGTTGAAACAGAGACCAAATCAGAGTCTAATTCCTCCTCTGTATCCTCAGACATCAGCAATGAGGCACTACAAATAGTCTTTGTGCTCCTGGGACTAGGCTCCTAATGCATGGGTCTCCTAAACACAGGACCTGGCCACTGAATGGCTTAGGCTTGGCTGCTAGAACTCCTGACTGCTTGGGCACCTCCTTGGTCTCCTGAACTAGAGACACCCTCTCTCTAGATCCAGCACACCCCCAACTAGACAGAGTCAAGATTCACATGGTCCTGTTGGCTTCTCTGCTCTCTGAGGCAGAACTGGGTCCCCTGAAGGCTCCAGGTTACCCAGAACAAAAGTTCTGCCTCCTCATCTGCTGCTGGTCTCGGGAGAGTCTGGGAGTCAGGACACCAAGCCAGAAACATACCCTCTTCCAATGACTGGACCATGCAATGATCCCCTCTTCCTTCCCATTCACAGAACAGTTAAGCTGGGACAGTCAAGGGAGCCTGAGGTTCAGGGGTATGTGAGGGAAATCGATGATATAGAAACAAATGTCCTCCGCATCCTCATCTGCAAACCCGATGTCTGCTGTAGGATCTGCCAGAAACTCAACTCCTGCAGAGGTATGTTGTGCCAATGGGCAGTCCCCAAGTCCAGGAAATTACTGGCTACCCCAGAGTCCGCAAAGGCATTCACTTCTCGTCAGTTCTTATCCCAGTGTGACACCAGAAACAACAGGGTTAGGAGTAGTAGCTGTTACCATCACGGTCATCCCAACAATGATGGCTGCAGCTCCACATATTCGGCCCACTGTAATAACAGCAACCTCGACTCCAACGCTGGGGCCTCTCATCGGCAGAAAGTCTTGTGCAGCCAATTTGCATGGGCTTGAGAGGATCCTGAGCAAGAGATGGGCTAGTCATTGTCTGAAGTCAGAAAATAAAACTACAGAGCTTTGAGGACAGGTTCAGGCTAGCCCTCTTCAACCTCTTGAGGTCGTTCCACTCTCACTCTACCAAGAGGCTATCAAGGCAGATGGACTGGTTGCTCAGAACCTCTAAGTACTCTCCTGGCTCTCCCAAGGCTGGTTTATCCTTTACTTTGCCTTGAAGTCCATGGTGGGACAGAGTGGCCAAGGCTTCCTTGTACCAGCCACTCTCCTTGGCCAAAGTCCACAATTCAATAGCGTAGTCAGCTGCTGACCCACTACCCTGAAGCACCATCATCAGATGGTCCAAGGCTCTGTTTGCTCTGGTGAGATAAAAGAACACCCTCTTCACGGCGTCAACAAATTCCTCTGAATCCAAGCAAATCTCCGACCTCTGCTCCCGATGCGCGTTGGCTCAGGCCAGGTCTCTCCCAGTCAAGGGAGAGATCATGAACACAACCTTTCCGTGCTCTATAGGGAATTAGGATGGCTGGAGTTCAAATACCAATGGACACTGAATGAGGAAGCTTCAGCAGGAGTTCGGGTCACCGCCGTGTCTCTCCAGAGCCAGAAGATGGACTGACTCAGTAGAGCCAACAGTCTCACCCAAGCGATTCTGGCTTCCTCCTTGTGATAGTTGGCCCTTGGTGACCTGGAGGTCATGTTTCTCCAGGCTCTGTGTAGAAATTTTCTCACTGTGGCTGGCCATAGCTGACGAAAGGTTCTGATACCCAACTGGGTCCATGTTGGCTGAATTGTACTGTAGTGAGAGATCTAGGCGAGGATGACAAGGACCCAAGTGCTGGTGTATCTGAAACTAGAAGAATGAAATGAAGATGGGGTTTTAAACTAGACACTAGACGAAAATCCAAAGTTGAGCTGATGATTGAGAACTGAACCTCAGTTCAGGTGCTCTTTAAATTTTAAAATCCTGGCGCCAAAGTATGGCAGCAATGATCAGGATGGGCCTAAATGTTTAAAGGGGCCGCACCAGCTATGCATATTCTGGAGAGTTAGAGCGTCTAAACCCCAGAGACTGGCACAGTCGGGTGTGTGTTGTAACATAGACCTCCCAAGTGCCTTCTCAAGTTCCTTCCTTGGTTACTTTATAGCTTTCAACACCCTATCTGATCTTTGCTTCCTAAACCTTAATATGCATTCTCCATCCTCTTGATTCATTTCTCTTGTCAACTATGTTTCCTTCATGCTACCATCTTATTTCCTGTCTCAGTGAGTCAAACCTATCCACAACCCCATGCAAGTGACCAGAAGAACATTGCTCCCTCTCGTGTTCAAGTGTAACCTATCCCTTTTGTACAGGCCACACCTTCCCCAGATGAGGTCCCAGTGATCTACAAATGTGAAACCCTGCCCCCTGCACCAACTCTTCAGCCACACATTCACCTGCCTTATCATCCTATTCTTGCCCTCACTGACGTGTAGCAGAGGCAGCAATCCAGAGATTACTAACCCCGAGTTCCTGCTTTTTAGCTTCCTGCCTGACTTCTGATAGTTGCCCTTCCGGACCACATCCCTTTTCCAGCCATGGCATTGGTATCGATATGTACCATAGCTTCTGCTCTCCCCTTAAGAATGCTGAGGACCTGTCTTGGCCTGTCCCTGACCCTGCCACCTGGGAGGCAACAGATCATCTGGGACTCTCTTTCATATCCACAATATTTCCTGTCTGTACCCCTAAAGGTTACATCCTTTATCATCACCACTCTTCTCCTCTTCCCCCTTCCTTTCTGAGCCACTGAGCCAGACACTATGCCAGAGACCTGGCCACTGTGGATCTCTCTAGTAGGTCATTCCTCCCTTCCCCACCCCTCCCCAAAGCGGTTATTGAGGAAACAACCACAGGGGTTCCCTGCACTGACTGCCTATACCCTGTCCCTCTCATGTCTATTTTGCTTTGAGAACCAGAGGATTTAATTTGTAATAAAAACAAGGAGTAATGAATATTTTCAGCATCTGACTGAGAAACAGAACGAAAGTTTCTGGGTGATAACTTTTCATCCAATGACAACACACACAAAACGCTGGAGGAACTTCAGCAGGCCAGGCCAGCCTTGATGGAAAAGTGTAAACAGTCAATGTTTGGAGCCGAGACCCTTCTTCAGAACTGGTTTTCTTGTGTTTGTGATCCTCCATCACGTGATTGAAACATACTCCAAACCATGGTTTGGGCCTACCTGTCTTATTGGTGGCTTGACAACAGATGAACAAAAAGATACTGCCCCAACTGGATCACTGTCATTTCTGCAACAACACTTCGCGTTGGATTTAAATTTATACAGTAGATGTGTAAGATGCAGAATATTTTTGCCATGATTAATACATTTGCTTTTTAAAAAAAGGATTATAGTTACAATAATGAATGAATGTAGTCACAGTGAATGAATATTTCAAGTTGATGAATCTCACAACTCCAATACAAACTGGAAAGGCTGCTTATGTGAAATTATTCAATGTAATGCGAAGTCCAAAGGGCCATAACTTGCTCGGTCAGCACATGAGATGTTACCATTTGAGTATTGCTGGAGTAGTGTAAGAGATCAAATACAAATAGGTCATAATGGCAGATAGATGGAGAATTAAAGTGATGGGGAACAAGAAACTCAGGACCACCCTTGCGGAATAAACGGTGGTGATCTGCAAGATTCAAGATTCAAGAATTAAGTTTCTCATGTGTACATTGAAACATACAGTGAATGCATCATTTTCATTAACAGACAACATACTCTGCAAGTGTTGCCACACATTCTGGCTCCAATATAGCATGCCCACAATGCTCGGCAGAATAACATAGAACAAGCTCTGTTCTCCCCTCCCACACAAGCACATACACAGTCTTTTAACCCTGATCCATAACTCCCCTCTCTGTCCCAAAACCCATCCTTACAAATATCAAAAAAGTTAAAAAAACAGCAACAGTATATCTAAGCTGCAACTCAACAGGCACTTAACCACACATTGCTCTGCGACGACACCGGTGCCAAGCTGTATCGGCCCTAGTGCCCTTCCCTTGGACAACATCGGTGGCGTGGAGAGGGGAGACTTGTAGCATGGGCAACTGCTGGTCTTCCATAAAACCTTGCCCAGGCCTGCACCCTGGAAACCTTCCAAGGTGCAAATCCATGGTCTCACGAGACTAACAGATGCCTATTAACTCAACAGAGGTTGCAGCTTGGTGCTATCATGAAGCAGTCACTCAATCCACATTTGGTTGCTGCAAGGTCATTGCTGTGATTGGGGAACATGGTAGAGTAAATTGGAAAAGGTACAAGTCATTGTTACTTTGCCTGAAATGAGCGTTGGATCTCCAGATGGTGGAAGGGAGGAAGTAAAAGATCAGATGTTGCAGTTAAATTATTAAGGTGCTGTGAAGTGGGGGTGGAGGAGACAGAGGACTGAGCCACTTGAAGGTATTTTTCTATCAATATTTCATCATCAGACAAGATGTGCAAAACCAGGGCAAAGTTCGAAGCAGGTTTCAGTCCTATCAGAGTTATGGGGCAAACTGAATTAAGTGCGGGTCCACTTAAATTCTTGTCTAACTTAAATAAACCCATTTTATACTTTAATACACACAAAATGCTGGAGAAACTCAACAGGTCAGGCAGCATCCATGGAACAGTCAACATTTCGGGCTGAGACCCTCATTCAGACCTGGAAAGGAAGAGGGAAGAAGCCAGAATAAAAAGGGTAAGACAGGGGAAGGAAGACAAACTAGAAGGTGATAGGTGAATCCAGGTGGATGGGGAAGGTAAAGGCTGGAGAGAAAGGAATCTGATAGGAGAGGACAATATGAGGTGTTGCTTCTTCACTTTTAGATAGAAGCATTCTATATCTTGTTGCCTTGCACCTGTGGAAAACCAGCTACCATCTTTCCTCAGCAGTTGTTCTTCAGCGGGGACAGTGGAGGGAGGGGTTTTTGCAGCATTTGCTCCCTGTGATAGGCAGGGCAGAGGTGGGGCAGATCACCTGAACAGGTCTCAGCAGGCGGCTCACTCTGCAGGATGGGTTATCTTCACAGCTGCGGCTCCTGGTAAGTTAACCCCCGGACACTCTCGCCCTCCCAAATATGAAGGGCCAGTGGTGCTGCTGGCCCCCACCAAAAAATTGCAGGAGAGGCCTAATGTTGAGGAATTTGTAATTTTCACAAAATCATACCCATTACTATTTTTAATGTCTTTGAACATGAAGCCACCCCACAAGAAAATTCTGGAGGTATTTAGCAGGTGTGTGGGGGTTCCAGGTCAAATGGTCCTTCATTAGAACTCTCATGCTTTCTGTTCTCCTGAACATTTCCAGCATTTTTTTATGAGTTTTATTTCAAATTTCCAGTACCTGCAGATTTTTCTTTGCTTACTTTTTGACCTAGTTTGATTGACCTCCTTGTTCTTGGAGGATACTTGGTGCATACACCCAAGGTAATTAGCCAGACCAGGTCAGTATGTTCAGACAGAGTGCCTGGTGTACTAAAGTGTCATTTAGGGAAAATGATGAAAGAAAGCTTTCAGTTTTAAAAGATCCTGTTCTGCATCAATGAAAAACACTGTATTGTATGTCTGGATATTTCTTCCTAGCAATAAAGTGTTCCCAAGTTAGCAAGGGATGCATTGACTCTGAGGGTTCGAGAGAAGCAATTTCAGGCAGCTGTTTCCTACACACAGTGCAAATGACTGATGACTTTGAATTAATTCTTCTGGTTGGATCACATGTTTCTGCAGGCAGCAAGCCTGTTACACTAGGTATTTCCAGGTGGTCTCCCACATAAGTACAGACCAATCCTGAGAAAGCTTGGATCATCATCTTAGCTTATTAAATGGCAGACCAGGTTTGAGGGGTCCAGTGGCCATCGTTGCTCTTAATTTGTATGTTCATATGCCTAGCTGGGTGCACACAGGGATCATGACAAAAACTCGGTTTCTTTACTTTCTAGTCACCGCGTGTTCAGGATAAAGTCACCCAACCTGCTGTAAATGTGGTTTGTGGTTGTCTATGCCAATAGGATCAGGTCTCAAACAATCTCCAAGCTCACCTATAGTATATCTGGCACCAGCTGCCACGAGGAAGGAAGATATCTGGTCACTTGCTGTAGGAAAGCAATTTTGTGGCTCATTACAGAGAAAATAGCATTGTTTTGGATTTTGCACTCAATTGAACTATGACAACGGCCTAATTTTATTGTAAAAGTATGTTGCTGCATTTCTCCTTTTAAGAACGACTGAGAGTTTCCTTTTTAAGGCTGTGTGTGTAGTTCCTGGTATCTTGAGTGTGGTGATAAAGAAAGCAGATGTTGTTTATATTATGCTCTGCAGAGAGTCTGTATAATTAATCACAGTTACAAGGGCGAAAGCAGTCAGAGTTTGCACTGATATGGAGACACCATGTGTCTCAATCAGTGGGTGGACTTGAATCCATTAAGAAGCCGTCCATTTCACCTTGTGCAGTTTGCGACTCAGACTCTAAGGCTGTCAGTGAGAAGCTACAGTAGAGATAGTTAGCCTTCTTGTAGTGGTCCCATGCGATCAGATGGAAACAATGTTGCTGGACAATCCTGTGGGACCCAGAGCTTCTGAGTGTTTAAAAAGTTTATTGGCATTTCACCAGAGCCTATTAAGGTTACCCAAACATGGTTTGAGTGATGTATTCTGATATTCAGAGGGATCAGAAATGTAGAAGAGGTCATCACTTGAGATTTCCAGTTTGAGTCAGTAGCTACAGGGGTATTACTTTATATCAACACATTCAATATAACCATAGGTTTCAGTTCATGAGTTTTACGCTATTTTATGTAGAAGTTGCCTTTTGTATTCAACAGGATAAGAGAACATAGAGAGTCATCCCAAAATACAAGACAAATCGCCAGATTCGGATCATGGCAGGCTCCCATCTGATGATTTCTGAATTTGATGGTGTGCCCCTTAACTGTGGCTCCACGTCCTAGGCAACAAACACAGAATGCTGGAGGGACTCAGCAGGTCAGGCAGCATCCATGGAAAGAGTAAACAGTCGATGTTTCAGGCCGAGCTTTTTCTTCAGAACTGAGAAGGAAGCAGGGAGATGCCTGAATAAAAAGGTGGGGAGAAGGGGAAAGAGGCTAGCTGGAAGGTAATGGGTGAAGCCAGTTGGCTGGAAGAGATCAAGGGCTGGAGAAGAAATCATATCCACAACTGCTCAATACCAGACTATTGACATTTCAGCTGCTCAACAACAGGTTAAGCTGACTAAGAATTGAATCCTAGTAAGTGAACAGAGCAGGGACACTGACAGACAACATGTTGTACGTACGTTGGAAGCTATCATACAATGATTTAGTTACACATCTTATTTGAAATGTTTACTGCTCGGAATATCATATGGCCAATCTGAAGAAGACATAGAGCAATTTATGCACTTGAGGAATAACCCAGTAGATTACAGTGAACACCAGCCGCAACAGTTTCAGTTTTGAAGAATTTTAAGTGGAAATTTAAGTGCCATCTTGAGACAAAAAAGATATTGAATGTTGTGAGAGACAAGAATGGAAATCAGTGGTGTGGGAAATGTTATTAGATAGAATGAAAGGCTGTCTACCTCAATTACTAGCTCTTCCTTTTCACAGTTACTGCCTAACCTGCTGAATATTCTCAATGATTTTCCACATCTGCAATTTTTAAGCTGTTTTTGGATATATGTTAACTTTAATTCTAGATACATAGGATTTCTTCTGTTAAGTAATCAATGGATTGCGTAGCATATTCCTGCTACTATTTCTAATGCTTGCAAATGTCCACCCTGACACTATGGGTTAGGGTAGGTTTAGTGTTAATCAGCTTGTGGTCATTGTGAAGGGCCTTTTTCTATGCTGTATCTCTCTACATCTACAGTGGCATGCAAAAGTTTGGGCATCCCTGGTCAAAATTTTTGTTACTGTGAATAGCTAAGCAAGTAAAAGATGAACTGATTTCCAAAAGGTATAAAATAAAGATGACACATTTCTTTAATATTTTAAACAAGATTACTTTTTTATTTCCATCTTTTACAGTTTCAAAACAACAAAAAAGAAAAAGGGATCGAAGCAAAAGTTTGCATGGTCAGTACTTAGTAACACCCCCTTTGGCAAGTATCACAGCTTGTAATCGCTTTCTGTAGCCAGCAAAGAGTCTTTCAATTCTTGTTTAGGGGATTTTCGCCCATTCTTCCTTGCAAAAGGCTTCTAGTTCTGTGAGATTCTTCGGCCGTCTTGCAAGCGCTGCTCATTTGAGGTCTAGTCACAGATTTTCAATGATGTTTAGGTCGACAGACTTTGAGGGCCATGGCAAAACCTTTAGCTTGCGCCTCTTGAGGTAGTCCATTGTGGATTTTGAGAGGTGTTTAGGATCATCATCCTGTTGTAGTAGCCATCCTCTTTTCATCTTCAGCTTTTTTACAAATGGTGTGATGTTTCCTTCCAGAAATTGCTGGTATTTAATTGAATTCATTCTTCCAGCTAGCAGTGAGATGTTCCCCATGCCACTGGCTGCAACACAAACGCAAAGCATGATCAATCCACCCCTGTGCTTAACAGTTGGAGAGGTGTTCTTTTCATGAAATTCTGCACCCTTTTTTCTCCAAGCATACCTTTGCTCACTGCAGACAAAAAGTTCTAATTTAACTTCATCAGTCCACAGGACTTGTTTCCAAAGTGCATCAGGCTTCTTTAGATGTTCCTTTGCAAAGTTCTGATGCTGAATTTTGTAGTGAGGATGCAGGAAAGGTTTTCTTCTGATGACTCTTCCATGAAGGTCATGCAGGTGTCCCCTGCTTTTCGATCATTCGCTTTACGAAACCTCACTGTTACGAAAGACCTACATTAGTTCCCTGTTTTCGCTAACAGAAGGTGTTTTCACTGTTACGAAAAAAGCAGCGCGCGATAAAAGGCAGCGCGTGCCCCGAGCAGCAGCTGTCCCCCGGATTCAGAACTGCATTCTCGCCGGCATTGCTTAAACACAAGCCTGTGAGCAGCCATTAGCAAGATGAGTTCTAAGGTATCGGAAAAGCCTAAAAGAGCTCGTAAGGGTGTTACACTTAACGTAAAACTAGACATAATTAAGTATTTTGATCGTGGTGAACGAAGTAAGGACTAAGTGATTTTGGCTTGTGGAAGCTGACGAAGATGATATTGAAGAGGTTTTGGCATCCCATGACCAAGAACTGATAGATGAAGAGCTGATGCAATTGGAAGAGGAAAGGATAACAATCGAAACCGAATGAGTAATGATAAAGTACGAGTTTAATTATGAAAGGGTACGTAGGTTTAGGGCATATTTTCAGGATGGTTTGAGTGTTTACAAAGAATTGTATGATAGAAAAATGCGCGAGGCTAAGCAGTCAAGCAAGCCTTCCACATCAGCCACAGCAGACGACGAACTTCGACCTTCGACATCGAGGCGGGCAGTCATAGGAGAAGATGAGCTGCCTGCTCTAATGGAAACAGATGATGAGATGACACCCCATTGTCCCATCACCCCAACCCCCAGGCCGCAGACAGATACCAATTCACAGAGAATGCAGCAGTAGCCAGGAGGCACACAGCACATCTTTAAGAAAACAGCCAAAATAAACATGCTAATTAATTACGTGCCGGGCGGCACCTAGTTAATTAGCATGTTTATTTCGGCTTTTTTCTTAAAGATGTGCTGTGTGCCTCCCGGCTACTGTTGTACCACTGCATGCTTCGCGGATCGGTATCGGTTCGCTGCCCGAAGGGTGGGGGCCACTGTACCACCCAAACTCTGACAACTCAGCCTAACACACCATCATCAGTGTGCTTGGCACTGTCCCAATTCCAGTAAGTGATACTACACTGTACATACATTATTTCTACTTTATATCGGCTGTGTATTTTTACGTGTTATTTGGTATGATTTGGCAGCTTCATAGCTTAAAGGTTACTGGAGAACGCTTGCCGATAGTGCTTGTGTGAGATTTTCGCTACGGAGAACAGTTCAGGCATTGATTGTGGACAAGTATTTCTACTTTATATAAACTGTGTATTTATCATATCATTCCTGCTTTTACTATATGTTACTGTAATTTAGGTTTTATGTGTTATTTGGCATGATTTGGTAGGTTATTTTTGGGTCTGTGAACGCTCACAAAATTTTCCCATATAAATAAATGGTAATTGCTTCTTTGCTTTACGACATTCCGGCTTACAAACTGTTTCATAGGAATGCTCCACCTTCGGATGACGGGGGAAACCTGTATTTGTGCAGGTGTCGCTGCACAGTAGAACAGTGCACCACCACTCCAGAGTCTGCAAAATCTTCCTGAAGGTCCTTTGCAGTCAAACGGGGGTTTTGATTTGCCTTTCTAGCAATCCTATGAGCAGTTCTCTTGGAAAGTCTTCTTGGTCTCCCAGACCTCAACTTGACCTCCACCATTCCTGTTAACTGCTATTTATAAATTTCATTATGAACTGAGGAAAAGCCTACCTGAAAACACTTTGCTATCTTCTTATAGCCTTCTCCTGCTTTGTGGGCATCATTTATTTTAGTTTTCAGAGTGCTAGGCAGCTGCTTAGAGGAGCCCATGGCTGCTGATTTTTGGGACAAGGTTTGAGGAGTCAGGGTATTTATAAAGCCTGGAAATTTGCATCACCTGGCCTTTCCCAACGATGACTGTGAACAAGCCATAGCCCTAACAAGCTAATTAAGGTCTGAGACCTTGGTAAAAGTTATCTGAGAGCTGAAATCTCTTGGGGTGCCCAAACTTCTGCATGAAGCTTTTTTTCACTCTAAAATTGTACAAAACAAAAATGATACACTAATCTTGCTTAAAATGTTGAAAAGAATGTTTCATCTTTAACTTTATGACTTTTGGTGATACGTTCATCTTCTACTCACTTAACTATTCACAGTAACAAAAATTTTGACCAGGGGTGCCCAAACTTTTGCATGCCACTGTATGTCTTGTAATTTGTAAACAAGCTGAAGTGCTAACCAGCTTCACCTGCAGCACCTGGAGACCAGCTGTGACTAATTCTTTGGTCTAAGCAAAAAAAAAAAAAAATTAATGTTCAGTTTGAGTTAGGTACTCTCATATATAGAAAAGACTTTCACAATAGCAACCCTCCCAACAATCAATACTGTCTCCTGTGTAAGGAGTGCTTAAAAGCAATGATTCAAGTCAATAGGAAGGGAACCAGCAACTTTAGATTCCAGTCTCTGCAATTACAGGTGATGGAAGTTCACTCCAGTCATAACACATTGAATCTTCTGGCTGGGTTTTTGGAGAAATGTGTATTGGGTAGGTGAATGGAAGAGAAGTAAATCTCAAATGACAAGGAAACATAACTCTAGGCTGCAAAGTAGTATGTTTAATTGATTTGGAATTTACAGGTGACCAATTAGCAAAACTGAGCAAAATGACAGTTAATGGCTAGGAAATTATCATGCAATGGCTAAGATATTGTAGAATGGAATATATATGGCGGGACAGTAACTGCATAAAGCCAAAGTCCTTGGCGGCATACTTTCACAAGTATAAATATGCAGCATAGACCTTATCTCCTGAGAATAAGCCTGGAAGATCAGAGATGTGTCTTCTTGGTCCTATGAGTGAGATTAGGGTGGGCAGGGGATATTGGAGCCAGAATTTTAATGGGATTTGGGAACAGGAGTGAGGACAGATATATTATTGGAAGCAAAGTGAGGTTGGACGGGAGAAATGTAGATGGATTAGTAATTGATGGATTACTGTGGAGTTGGGAATCAGAGTGGTGTGCTGTTGTAAGGGGAGCTGGAAATTGGATGCTGGAAGATTGTTGTGGAACTGAGATCAGAGAGGCTGAGAGATTGCCTGCTGGGTGTGGGTACATGTAGAGAACTGATCATTAGAATTGGTGAATTGGTTTACTATTGTCACATGTACCGAGGTATAGTGAAAAGCTTGTCTTGCATACTGTTCATACAGATTAACTCATTACAGTAGTGCATTGAGATAGTACAAGGTAAAACAATAACAGAGTGCAGAATAATGTGTTACAGTACCGAGAAAGTGCAGTGTAGGTAGGCAGTAAGATGCACGGTTATGATGAGTTAGATTGTGTGGTCAAGAGTTGAACTTATTATAGTAGGAAATATTCAATAGTCCTACAACATCATGATAGATGCTGATTGAGCCTGGTAGTACATGCTTTCAGGTTTTCTCTATTGTTTATTCCATTCGGTTGCTGCACAGAGAATTTCAAACCATCTGCAGAGATTGGTTCTGGAATCTGAGGCACAAACAGGAGGGTTGGGGTGGTTCTGTTTTAATACTGAAGTCAAAGCCTAGGGAAGTATTATTTGCCAGTTTAAGACCACATTAGCTAGGCAGTGTCCAACAAGAGTTTTCCCTAGGCAAAGTGATTCAATGTTCTCTAAAAATGCTCCAAAAAGAGTGTTGTGCAAAGAATAGCTTTATCCTTCAAAATCTGGTGCAGAAAGTGTATTTTAACTGTGACATTAGCTAAATTTTCTGAGTGATGCAAAAGGATTTTTCAATTACATGATGCCGAAAACAAGCAACATTATGCAGTTGAATTTCCAGTCAATTATGTGGAGTGAGAACTGATGATATTGGCTTATACACCTTATAACACTGGAAGGACTGAAAAGGTTTGGGATTCCAAATAATAAATTCATAGACTTTAACCCAGTCTATATTAAATCAAACCTTTCATATTCTTAAAATAAGGTCCTGATGTCTTTGGTACATTGCAAGAAAGACCTTAACATTTAAAATTTTTCAAAGTTTTCTACCATCTACCATAATATTCAATTTATGTGTTTTATTTCAGAGACCCACCACTTGCTGTAACATTATCTTAGATAGCTAGCATCCATAGTGGGCTTATTTCAGAGCTTTGCTTCCTACAGCTTCAAATCATGAAAGCCAAAATTATGAGGAATAATTAGAGTTATGTTCATGCCATAGAAGATCCAAAGCTTTCTTTTTATTCCTGGAGGAAATTTCCCAGCGGATGAAGATGTTGCCGTGGACACTATGTGACTTATTGAGTACAATGAAACCATAACTTAAGTATTCATGATAGTGCCAAAGTGCACTCTTGGCAATCCCATTTCATCAATATTTATCTACATTGACATCTTACAGGCAAAATTATGAAAAAAATCAGAGAATTCAGCAAGGAACCCAAAGGCATCATGATAGACTCATCATGAATATATTATAATAGTTTTGATAAGATCCACTAATGATCAAGTTACTTTGCAGGTGTAACATAAGTTTGCTAATTATGAAAGAACAACTTTCATTTAACGTAATTTTTAAAAGAACTAACAAAGAAGATGGTTGGCAAACTGCAAAATTAGCTCTTGAATCCTAAACACAGAGAATTGGGCAGCAATTACTGGGAATGGTTAGGCAGAACATTCAACCCAACTTTTAAATGACAAGAATGTTTTAGTGACTCATAATTCCACACAGACCAGAACTAAACAGTGTTAAGGCCTGGTATGTTCTTCGATGTTTCTTCCCATCTGTTGCTTGGCAATGAGCCTCCTCCCAATCTCCTTTCAACCTTATTAATCTTCTGTCCTGTTTGGATTCAGTCCTCTGTAGACAAACTGATATATTTCACCTTCTTTGATTCTCTTTTCCCTCCAATGACTTATTAGCCTTCTAGCCTTGGCCACATTCCTCATCTCATGACCCTAGATCTTGGACAAGTCCTGTCCTCCTGAATAGCTTTGGCCGCATGATGACTCAACCAATAGGAGTTAAGGAGAGTGAAATAGAAAATTAGAAAAACATTGGCAAGAAGGTTAGGAAACTAAAAGAAAGAGATGAGACCAGCAAGTGAAGAGAAGGTGAAGAAAAAGAAAAATGGCCAAAAGTGGTAAGAGGAAGAATTTTTCAACTCTGGCTTAGCTCCATGGAAATTCACACAAAATACATGCATTTATTTACGCAAACACGAGGAATTCTGCAGATGCTGGAAATTCAAGCAACACACATCAAAGTTGCTGGTGAACGCAGCAGGCCAGGCAGCATCTCCAGGAGGAGGTACAGTCAACGTTTCAGGCTGAGACCCTTCGTCAGGACTAACTGAAGGAAGAGCTAATAAGAGATTTGGAAGTGGGAGGGGGAGGGGGAGATCCAAAATGATAGGAGAAGACAGGAGGGGGAGTGATGGAGTCAAGAGCTGGACAGGTGATTGGCAAAAGGGATATGAGAGGATCATGGGACGGGAGAAGGAAAGGGGGGGGGACCCAGAAGATGGGCAAGGGGTATAGTCAGAGGGACAGAGGGACAGAGGGAGAAAAAGGAGAGAGAGAGAAAGAATGTGTGTATATAAATAAATAATGGATGGGATGGGGCTCCAGCCTGATGGCATGAACATTGACTTCTCTTAACTTCCGCTAATGCCCCACCTCCCCCCATACCCCATCCGTTATTTATTTATATACACACATTCTTTCTCTCACTCTCCTTTTTCTCCCTCTGTCCCCCTCACTACACCCCTTGCCCATCCTCGGGTTTTTCCCCCTTCCCCCTTTTCCTTCTCCCTGGGCCCCCTGTCCCATGATCCTCTCATATCCCTTTTGCCAATCACCTGTCCAGCTCTTGGCTCCATCTCTCTCCTTCCTGTCTTCTCCTATCATTTTGGATCTCCCCCTCCACCTCCCACTTTCATATCTCTTACTAGCTCTTCCTTCAGTTAGTCCTGATGAAGGGTCTCAGCCTGAAACGTCGACTGTACCTCTTCCTAGAGATGCTGCCTGGCCTGCTGCATTCACCAGCAACTTTGATGTGTGTTGTATGTCCATTTATTTATTTGATTTCATCTATATTTCTCTAAGTTATGCCTACCATTTTCTGCCCACTCTATGATCTGCAGGTACATTCCAAAGTAATACAAAGTAATGTCATTTAACACCAATGTGGCAATTGATATATTAACTGGAGAGACAACAGTAGTTGTCTTCCTTCTGTACATCAAGCCGCGCCATCCTGTTAGGAATTTTCTAGTGAATTGCAACATAATTGGTAAAATATATAAACAAAACCTAACTCCAGGGCTTTCGGTGAGCCTTCATAAGTGTTCACTGTTCTTGCTGCTCAGTTTTTGGTCTCGGATATTGGAGTGATCCAAAATATACCCACAGTGGAGGATGACTGATTAATTCTTGAGCGGCAATGTTGCATTGAATTGAGTAACTCTGCCTTAAAAGTAATAGTGTAAATTGAAAGTGCTTGTGGATATGTGGGACAAGACTCTAGATGAGTGTATTTTTATTGTGATGGATGGACAACATGAGGATCTTTAGCTGACTGCATCCACTTAAGTCTGAGTAAATTGACATGGTACATGAGACCAAAGCCAGAAGTGAACATTCTCTGCAACTACTTCATAATCAGCTTATAGGAGGGAGATTGAAAATCTGACCAAGTGTTGTCACAACAACAACTTCTCACTCAATGTCAGCAAGACCAAGGAGTTGAAACTGGAGGTCCGTGAGTCAGACATCAACCGGGAATCAGAGGTGGAGAGAGTCAGTAACTTCAAATTCCTCAATGTTATAATCTCAGAAGATCTGTCCTAGGCTCAGCACTTAAGTGTCATTATAAAGACATCACAGCAGCACCTCTACTTCCTTAGTATTTTGTGACGATTTGGCATGACAGCTAAAAGTTTGACAAACTTCTGTAGATGAGTAGTGGAGAGTATATTGACTGACTCTGCATCACAGGCTGGTACAGAAACCCCAATCTCCTTGAATGGAAAATCCTACAAAGAGTAATTGATACAGCCCAGTCCATCGTGGGTAAAGCCCTCCCCATGATTGAGCACATGTGCATGGAGAGCTTTTGCAGGAAAGCAGCATCCATCATCAAGGACCCCCATAACCTGATGATGCTCTCTTCACGCTGCTGTCATCAGGAAGGAGGTACAGGAACATCAAGATTCACACCACCAGGTTCAGGAACAATTATTACGCCTCAACCATCAGGCTCTTGAACTGGAGGGGATAACGTATCTCACCCCATCACTGAACTGTTCCCACAACCAGTGGACTCACTTTCAGGGACTCTTCATCTCGTGTTATTGGTATTTATTTATTATTATTTTTTGTTCTTTTCCTTTGTATTTGCACAGTTTATTGTCTTTTGCACATTGATTGTTGCCTGTCCTGCTGAGTGTGGTCTTGCACTGATTCGATTGTGTTCCTTGGATTTACTGGATATGCTCGCAAGAAACCAAATCTCAGAATTGTATATGGTGACATATACGCACTTTAATTATAAATTTACCAATTACAAAATCATAGATTAATTTGACTTTCTTCTATTTTTTTACTCCTTGAAAATCAGCCTGCGCTAGATGTGGTGGCATCATTATTACTTCTTCATCTAGAAGTATGTAAAACTGAAGCTAATTATCTTAAAGTAACATAAAACTTCCACTTTGCATTTTATTGATTTATTAGAAGTTTTTTTCTCCCACCTACTTCATTAAACGTTCAACAGAAGTAGCTGAAAACACATGGATTCGAGGTTAATTGGCAGAGCTGAGTTTCATAACAAGATAGAGTGAGGGAAGTGTGTGCTATGGGGACTTCATCGGCCCATGTGGACAATTACAGTTAAATACCTAAGGGTGATGACACAACATCTGAGATTGGAGCAGAAGTGCATGAATTCCAGAACAAATTTCAAAGATGCCATTTAATGAATATATAGTTCTGTGTATTAGCTCACTGGCTGGCATTTTTGTCTGATTATCCACATACGGTCTCATTATGGTCAGAAGAGGAGGTTACATAAAAGCTGGTCTTTAAGCCAAGGATGAGCCTAGGAGAGGTCTGTTAGGCCCCTGAGTGCCAAGACGTGAGTGGAAATTGGTCCAGATCCAAGGTGGAAGAGGAATATCTTCTACCTTGATGAATGGAAAATTAATAATGATGTACATGATATTCTCCTGATATACAATATGAATAATGTATCCTAGCAACTAGGTCCTGCTGTGACCTCCTATGAGGTAGAGATAATGAACCACTGTCAAACATGACATAGACTTTTACATAATCATAGTGAAATCTTAAGGTTTGTTAAAATAGTTATAGCCAGGGGCGGTAGTGGGGATAAACTCCCACTACCTATTAAATAGTCCCAGTGGCATGCATCTCAGATAGCTCCTGACAACGAAGTCCAGCTCCTGGTCCTCAGGTGTGTCTTAGCTACTAAGCCTGGTGGAGACGTTTCTACTGACAGAAGAAGCATGTCAGATTATTGGAACCTTAAACCAGTTGCTTCGGGCAGTTGGGGCTCATCAGCCGCGGGTGGCAGCTCATGTAGGAGGAAAATGGCTCTGACCTCAAACTTCTGCTGTCTTGTGGCTATACCCACGCATGGGGAAGACTTCAGGAGTAAACCCTGATGAAAAATCCAGAGCTGGATTTCCTAAGGCAGTCTTATGTTGAGTTCAACGCTGACGGGCAGCTCCTGGTGCCAAAGTGTATCGGTCTCTGCCGTTCCTTTGAATTCATCAGCCGCATGGAGAGGGGGAGCCTGTTACATGGGGGTCAGCTTACTCTCCATATCGTACTGCCCTAGCTTGCATATCACATAGACAGCTGCAAAGCACCATCCATTGTTGACCCCAACCAATGGAAGGCCTCACTCTCTGAAGAGAATATTTCAAAAGACAGAAGGATTTATTATGAGAATTATAACATGTCAGATCTTAAAGCTTGGTACAAACGGAATTATTTGGACGTATGAACTCTTAATTAGTTTAGTAATGCGTGTTGAGTTTGAAACATTGAAGAGAGTTAATTTTTTTTGTTCTCTGTATGCAGATATACTGACACACTTAGAGCTGATGTAAAAACAACACTATTTTTGTTGACAGCTGTATAATGCAATTCTACGTAATGTTATGAGAATACTAAAATTATTCTTTAGTTCCTATAGAAATATAGTATCTCCCACATTATTACTGCTGTGTCGCAGCAGGTAATGTTTATAAATTAAATATGAAAGGCTGCATTTTATTGAAAAACATAAGCATGAGCCTCCTACGTTACTTACACAGAACAAGTTCTTGTTAAATCAGTGTCTCATTACCCTTCAGATTCAGATTTATTCATCACACATGCATCAAAACATACAGTGAAATGCATCATTTGCATTAGTAACCAATGCACCTAAGTGAGTAGTCCATAAGAGTCGCCACACATTTCTGGGCCAACAACGCTACGTTGTGATTTGTGATACCTTGCCTATCAACATTGAAGACATCAAGGGGATGTGAACTTAAAAATCACACACAATAGAAACAAAATTCTTAAAAATTAAAGTATAATCTTAATGAGTTTGCGAGAGTTAAAGAGTAGAAAAGCGATGTTAATTTTATATTTGACCCTGTTACTGGATTAGAAGGCTGGACTGCCTTTTCGAGATGATTCCAAATCCCACCACAGCAGCTGAGACTTCTAGTTCAATAGATTGTGGAGTAGAACATACGCTGATACAGGTTGAGTACCCCTTATCTGAAATGTTTGGGGCTGGAGGTTTTTCAGATTTTGAAATTTTTTGGATTTTGGAATCTACAGTACGGTGCTTGAGATCGCCATCACTTCCGACTCTGAATTTATGTGCTACCAGTAAGCCGTCTTCATCTTACACCTGTTCAACACACATGCATACTTAACAGTAAAAATGATTTACATACCATTAATATAATGAAAATGTAATATGTGCTGGGTAAAAAAGCAGCATCACAGCTTCGGGAGAGTACATGAATCAGCTGGGATACTCAGCATGGCTTTGTGCGAGATAGGTCATCTAGAGTTTTTCAAGGTAGTAACCAAGAATGTTGATGAATGCAAGACAGTGGATGTTGTCAACATGGACTTTAGCAAGGCCTTTGACAAGGTCCTGAATGGGAGTCTGGTCAAGAAGATACAGTCGCTTGGCATTCAGGGTGAGCTAGTGAATTGGATTAGACATTTGCTTTGCAGAAGAAGCCAGAGAGGTAGTAGATGGTTATTTCTCTGACTGGAGCTACAGGGATTGGTGTTGGGTCCATTATTGTTTCTCATGTGTATTAAGGATCTGGATGATAATGCAGTAAACTAGATCAAAAAATGTGCGGATGGCTCCAAGATTGGGGGTGTGATAGCCAGCAAGGAAGACTGCCAGAGCTTGCAGCAGGATCAGGACTAGCTGGAAAAATGGGCTGAAATATGGCAGATGGAATTTCATGAAGACAAGTGCAAGGTGTTGCATTTTGGGAGGACAAACCAGGGTAGGTTTTACACGGTGAGTGATAGGGCACTGAGGAGTGCAGTAGAGCACAGAGATTTGGAAATACAGATCCATAATTCCTTGAAAGTGGTATCACATGTAGATAGGGTCATCATAAACAGAGCTGTTCGCGCATTGGACTTCATAAAACAAAGCGCTGAGTACAGAAGTTGGAATGTTATATTGAAGTTGTATAAGATATTGGTGAGACTTAATTTGGAGTACTGTGTGCAGTTCTGGTCACCTACCTACAGAAGATATCAATAAGATTGAAAGAGTGCAGATAAAATTTACAAGGATGTTGACAGGATCTGAGGGTATGAGTAACAGGGAATGGTGGAATGAGTTAGGACTTTATTCTCTAGAGCGCAGGAGAGTGAGGGGAGATTTGATAGAGGTATACAAAATTATGTGGGGTGTGGGGTAAATGCAAGCAGGCTTTTTCCACTGAGGTTGAGTGAGAAATAGAGGTCATTGGTTAGGTATGAAAGGTGGAATATTTAAGGAGAACATGAGGGGGAACTTCTTCATTCAGAGGGTGATGAGAGTGTGGGATGAGCTGCCACTGCAGGTGGAGGATGCGATTTCAATTTCAATGTTTATTAGAAGATTGGATAGGTACATGGATGGAAGCGGTATGGAGGGCTATGGTCCGTGTGCAGGGACTATATAGAATCAATGATTTGGCATGGACTAGATGGGCCAAAGGGCCTGTTCCTCTGATGTTGTGCTCTATGAATCTAGGTGATTAAGAAGCCACATGGAATACTGATCTTCATTAGCCAAGCAGAGATTATAAAAGCCCAGAGTTTATGGTGCAACTTTACAAAACAGTGGCTAGAACACAGCTGGAGTACCACCTTAAGAAGGATTATACTGGAGAAGCTGCAGAGAAATTGTTCCAAGATATTTCCTGGTATGGGGCATCTCAGTTGTGATGAGAAACTGGATTGACTGGGTTCGATTTCCTTGGAGTGGAGGAGGCTGAGGGAGAGTTGACAGACTTATACAAAATTTATGTGGGTATATAGTTAGAAACTTGGCTTTTCAGTTTTAGATACCTCATCTGTGGGGTAAGAGACATGCTCTCTCCTCATGAGTGCCATCAAAGAAGAGGAACAGGAATCTAAAGGCACACAGTCAATGTTTTAGTAACAGCTTCTTCCCCTCCACCATCAGATTTCTGAATGGTCCATAAACCCATGAAGACTACCTCACTGTTTTGCTTGCTTTTTGCACAATTTATTTTTTATATTTCTTATTGTAATTTGTAGTAGTTTTTAATATATTCCACTGTACTTCCAAAAAATAACAAATTTTATGTCATTTGCTAATGATAATAAAACTGATTCCAATTGTGAAGAGGTTTAAAGGGGATCAGGGGATCAGGGGATCTGAGAGAACAAGTTTTCACTCGCATATGGGAGGAGGCGATGGAGGCAAGTTCTCTCACAACCTTACATATCTCAGCAAGCATTTAAATTGCCACGGTATAGAAGGCCAAACCATCAAGTGCTAGCAAATGGGATTAGTAGGGATAGGTACTTGATGGTTGGCATGAAATAATGAGGAGGCCATCAAAGACTTGTTTTGGAGTTAGAACATAAGACCATAAGACATAGAAATGAGGCTATTCAACCCATTGAGTTTGCTTCACCATTTGATCATGGCTAATTTATTTTCCCTCTCAATCCCATTCTCCTGCCTTCTGCCTGTAACCTTTAATGCCCTTACTAATCAAGAATCGTTCACCTCTGCTTTAACTATGACTTGGCCTGCACAGCCTTATCTGCGGCAATTAATTCCACAGATTCACTACCCTCTGGCTAAAGAAATTCCTGCTCATCTCTGTCCTAGAGGGATGTCTTTCTTTCCACAGTCTGTGCCCTCTGTTCCTAGACTCTTCCACAGCAGGAAACACCCTCTCCACATCCACCCTATCTAGGTATTTCAATATTCAGTCGGGTTTATTGAGGTCCCCCTTCATTCTTCTAAGCTCTATCTAGTACAAGCCTAGAGCCACCAAACAGTCCTCATACATTAGCCCTTTCATTCCAAGGATCATTCTCATAAGCCGATTCCAGAAACTTTACAATGTCAGTGTATCCTTTCTTAGATATGGGGCCTAATACTGATCACAATACTCCAAATGTGGACTGACTAATGCCTTATAAAACCTTAGCTCTACATCCCTTCTTTTATATTCCAGTCCTCTTAAGTGAATACTAACATTGCATTTGCCTTCCATATTACCGACTCAATCTGCAAGTTAACCTTTAGGGAATCCTGCACTAGTACTCCCAAGTCCCTTTACATCTCTGATTTCTAAATTCAGTTCCCGATTAGAAAATAGCCTACGTAGACTGGGAGACCATTTCGCTGAACATCTACGCTCTGTCTGCCAGAGAAAGCAGGATCTCCCAGTGGCCACAGATTTTAATTCCATGTCCCATACCCATTCTGATATGTCTATCCATGCCCTCCTCTACTATCAAGATGAAGCCACAGTCAGGTTGGAGGAACAACACCTTATATTCTGTCTGGGTAGCCTCCAACCTGATGGCATAAACATTGACTTCTTTAACTCTCGTTAATGCCCCTCCTCCCCTTCGTACCCCATCCCTTATTTATTTATTTATTTTTTATTTCCCCCTTTATTTCTCCCTCTCTTTTTTCTCCCTCTGTCCCTCTCACTATATCTTCCTCTGGTGCTTCCCTCCCCCTTTCTTTCTCCCTAGGCCTCCTGTCCCATGATCCTCTCCCTTCTCCAGCCTTGTATCCCTTTTGCCAATTAACTTTCCAGCTCTTAGCTCCATCCCTCCCCCTCCTGTCTTCTCCTATCATTTCAGATCTCCCCCTCCCCCTCCCACTTTCAAATCTCTTACTATCTCTTCTTCCTGTTAGTCCTGACGAAGGGTCTAGGCCCGAAACGTCGACTGTACCTCTTCCTATAGATCCTGCCTGGCCTGCTGCGTTCCACCAGAATTTTGTGTGTGTTGCCTACATATTTATTCCTTCTATCAAAGTGCATGACCATACACTTCCCTACACTGTATTCTATCTGCCACTTTCCTGCCCATTCTCCTAATCTGTCCGATTCCTGCAGACTCCCTGTTTCTGTACCACTATCTTCCCCTCCACCTATCTTTGTATCATCCACAAACTTGGCCACAATGTCATCAATTCCATCATCCAGACCATTGACATTTAACGTAAAAAGCAGCAGACCTAACACTGAACCTTGCAGAACACTAGTCACTGGCAGCCAACCGGGAAAGGCCCCCTTTCTTCCCACTCTTTCATTCTGGCAGTCAGCTAATCTTCTGTCCGTACTAGTATCTTTTCTGTAATACCAAGGGCTCTTGTTCAACAGCCTCATATACGGCACCTTGTCAAAAGCGTTCTGAAAATTCAAGTGAGCATCCATTGACACTCCTTTGTCTATCCTGCTAGTTGTTTCCTCAAAGAATCCCAACAGATTTTTCAGACAAGATATCTACTTAAGGAAACCATGTTGACCTCGACCTACTTTATCGTGTGCCTTCAAGCACCCCGAACGCCCAACCTTAATAATGAAGTCTAACATCTTGTCGAACACTGAAGTCAGGCAACTGGTCTATAATTTTTCTGCCTTTTGCCTCCCTCAACTCTAAAAGGGTGGAGAGATATTTGTGATTTTCCAGTCCTCTTGAAAGATCACTACTCATGCTTCCACAATCTCTTCCTTTACTTCTTTCAGAACCCTGGGGCGTAGTCCATCTGCTCCAGGTGACTCAGATCTTCTTTGTTGTGTTGTATGAGTTTGTGCACCTTTTCCAAACTCCCTCTCCAATGGGGACAAGGATTAAGTGTGATGGTCTACCTATATTTTCTTTGCTACTCTTTGATTTCTGAATTTCTTGCTTGTCCAACATTTCCTTGTGATCACAAACCACTGTTTTCTGGATAAAGCTCAGTCATTTTGGCAAGGCACTACAAACCTTCGTTTAATTTGATGTGTAGGATTGTGATTTGCATAGACATGATAGTCATGAATGTTGGGAAGTTTTGTCCTATGCCAACCACAAGTATAGTTGTAGAGCTGTACAGCAAAGAAACAAGCCTTTTCAGCCACTGTGCTATGCTGACCTTTTCACTCACCTACACAAATTCCATTTGGCTGCATTTGGATTGTAACCTTCAATGCCTTGCCTATTTAACTGATCCTCTCTCTAAAATATAGTAATTGTATCTGAGGCCACCACCCCCTATGGCTGCATGGTCCAGTTAGCTATCATCCTGACAAAAAAGTACCCCTTAATTTCCTTTTAGAAACTCTCACCTTAAAACTATGTGCTCTTGTTTTTGATATTCTATCATGTGATGATGTATAATGGTAGCCTATTGTTAAACAGCATCTTTCGAAACTATGGACCAGGATCAAAGTCTGTATCTGATGTGAGTCATTTATCCGGCAACAGAATGGCCAAGTTCAACTTACAGCAGAGGAAAGGACACAGCATTGACTTGTCAGATAAAAATACAAGGCAACGTAGAAGAGTGCCATCTTGAATACAACATGAGCACGGTGAAGCTGTTCCTTACAAGGTCGTTAAAAAAAATGAAATTAATGTATTAATAATTTGCAGGTGACAGACAATTTATATTTTATTGTATCTTTAGTGGAAGCATCACTGGTGTGAGATGGCAAGATTTTAAAGGTCACAGGATTGAATGATGGAATATACATTAAGATGCAGATTTAGCCACAACCTGTCCTTCATCATGAAGATAAATTTGGATAGGTTTGGAAAGTCTTGGGGCAGATGTGCTACAAACACTCTTTATAACTTATGTCCTCACAGTTATTTTATTTTCACATTTCGTCTTTTGCATATTGGCTGTTTGTCAGTCTTGGTCTGTTTATGTACAGTTTTTCGTAAAATTCTATTGTATTTCCTTTTTCCTGTAAATGATTGCAAGAAAATGAATCTCAAAGCAGAATATGGTAACATGAATGTACTTTGATATTAAATTTACTTCGAACTTTGAGCTTTGAATAATGGCCAATGTCTCTACTTACCTTTGGTTGAAATGGACCAACTGAGCACTGTGTGAATAAGTAAAGCCTGAATTACAAGGGCTGAAAACTGATTGGGTATAAGTGTTTACTAACCAAGATAATGTTCTCTGTATTTCACTGTTTAAATTGTCTGATAGTGTGAGTGAAAGCTTGATTTTCACACGGTGATGTGCTGACAAAGATTTCGCAGTTACTGCCAATGAGAATCTCGAGTGACTTGGCTTGACATGGTATTGGAGAAGGACAGTGAGCACACTTTGAGAGGATGAAACAGTCTGAAGTGTCCAAAATGAAGCTTTACAGCCATTATGTAGTCATATTTGAATAATTAATCAACCCAGGATGTTTAAAATGGACAAATTAAGTTGCCATTCCAGCTACCGGAACATAACAAGATCATTGCCATCAAGTCAATGTCAGGTTTATTATCATTGTCTCATAGTATATGAATATTGTTTTGTTGCAGCACTACAGTGCAAAGATGTAAAATTACCATAAATTACATAATAAATAAATAGTGCAAGAAGTGAATAATGGAGTAGTGTCCGTGGATTCATGTTCTGTTCAGAAATCTGATGGTGGAGGAAAAGAAGCTGTTTCTGAACCATTGAGTGCGGGTATTCAGGCTCCTGTACCTTCTCCTTGATGGTGGTAATGAGAAGAGGGCATATCCCAAAAGATGAAGATCCTTAAGGATGGAAGCCATCAACTTAAGGCACTTTCTCTTAAAGATGTTTTCAGTGGTAGGGAGGGTTGTGCCTGTGATGGAGTTGGCTGAGTCTACAACTCTCTGAAGTCTCTTTGGATCCTGTGCATTGGGGCCTCCATAAAGGCTGTGATGCAGCCAGTCAGAAAGCTCTCCACCATACATTGATACAAATTTTTAAGTGTCTTTGCTGGCATATACAATCTCCTTCAACTCCTAAAGCAGAGCTACTGCCGTGCCTTCTTTGTGGTTGTCTCAAGCGTGTTGGACCCAGGATAGATTCTCTGAGATGTTGACACACAGGAACTTAAAGCTTCTCACACTTTCTATCCTTAATCCTTTAATGAGTACTGGTTTATGTTTTCCTGAATTCCTCTCCCTGAAGTCCACAATCAATTCTGTTACTGCAACACCACTCAACCAGTTTGTCTATTGTAAGGGTTTCTTTTTTTTTATGTCACTGCGTAGTCTAATTAAAATGGCTTCTTTGTTATGTTATAATTGAAAGGGCTTCTTTGTTATGTTAACTGCTGAGAAAGTCCTTCCCGCTAGCAGTCTGTTTTGGATTATCAATTGATAAGAGGACGAAAGAACCAATTGCCATAGTTGTTGTGCTTTTGGTGCGTCTGAAGATATTGTATGCGCGGGGTTTTGGGGGAGAAGACGGGAGAGAGAGAGACAGAGGATGGACCAGGTGCTGTGAGTCCGCTAATGGGGTCGGACCCCGAGCAGGGCGTTTGGCGAGAAGAGGAGACGGAGACAGACTCATGTGGAGCGTCTGGTCGACCACCGTTGTTGGTCCCAGGTGGCCGGTCGAGGTGGTCCAAGGGGTCGCAGGGTGAAGAAGAAGGGTCCTGAGCTCCAACTGTTTGTGCACGAAGAGATTGAACTTTGATAAGTGTGGTGCCTTTTTCCTTTTATATTTTATTCTCTATTAATTATATAGATCCTGTAATATCTATAAACTGTGAATCATTTAATCATATCTGGTGCATTGTCTGTTATTTGGGGGGGGGGGTACATCACACAGCACCAACACAAATTTATTACCCAGTTTGGTGGGGCCGAGGGCTGTTTTCCCAGAAGACAGCGAGCCAAGCGACCCTGAGGCTGGCCCGGGGGCTACACTATCTTACTCCTGTATGCCTCCTCATTGCAGTTTGAGATTTTACTACAATAGTAGCTTCATTGGTGAATTTATAGGTGGCATTTGAGCTATGCCTAGCCACACAAGAGTGTTAATAGAGTAGAGCAATGGGCGAAAAATGCATCTTTGAGGTGTGCCTGTGTTGATTGTTAGTAAGGAGGACATCACATTACCGACCTAAATGATTATGGTCTCCCAATGAGGAAGTCGAGAATCCAGTTGCAGAGGGAGATGCAGAGGCCCCAGCTTAGAAGGTTGTTGAGTAATACTGAGAGACAGGTGGTATTGTATGTTGAGCTATATTCAGGCAGCCTGACATATGTTTGCTGTGGTCCAGGTGCTCCAAAGCAGAATGGAGAGCCAATGAAATTTTGTCTGCTGTAGACCTGTTTAACAGTCAGCAAATTAGATTAGTCCTGGTTCTTGCTCGGCAGGAATTAACCATAGTCATACCCAACTTCTCGAAGCACTTCATTATGACAGATGTGAGTGCTACCAGTCAATATAGTCATTAAGGCAGCTCGGCCACTTCGGTGGTGACATCTGTTATTTGTCAAGTAGGGGACCGTGCACAATTCTGATCTGATGGAGACAGACATGAGAGTACGGAGGAACCTCTGGAGAAACTTCTGAAATGCCCGATTCACTGCCGCTGCTACTGTGTGGTCCAGAATCTCTGGAGGAGAAGGCCCCGAATCCTCGGCTTTGCTTGTTTCGACGGCCGGGCGAAGTCGAAGGCGCCCAGCAGAGGATGGCTCTCAGGAGGCTGTATCGGAGGGGCTGGTTGGAGGCTCAAAGTTTTCAGACAGATGAACAGTGTCGGCTGTGGTCCGGTGCTTCCAATGCATTGGCAGTTGTTGGTGCCTGGAGGTTTATGGCAGGGAGTTTCTCCCTTTGCCGCCTGCTATCAGGGACTCGGGACTTTGAGACTTTTTTTTACTGTGCCCATGGTCTGTCCTTTATCAAATTATGGTATTGCTTTGCACTGCTGTAACTATATGTTATAATTATGTGGTTCTGTCAGTGTTAGTCTTTGGTTTGTCCTGTTTTTCTGAGATGTCACTCTGAAGGAACAGTGTATCATTTCTTAATGCATGCATACATTTCTAAATGACATTAAACGAGGACTGAGTGTTCTCATAATCTAATCTAATCTAATCTTCCTTCTTACTGGTATGATTGCTGGCCTTTTGAAACAAGTGGAGACCTCAGACTCCAGCAGTGAGGCCTAAAGATGTCCTTCAAAGCTCCTACCACCTGGGCCTGACACCTTCGGAGGGTTCAAACTTTTGAAGGATATTCTGAGACAACAATCATAGGGTCACCAGATGCTGTGGAGATTCAGACAAGTCTGGGTGTTATTCACCTTTCAAAGCCAGCATATAAGGTGTTGAGCTCACTGGAGTGAAATAGCATTGCCATTTAGCCGTAAGACTTTTCCTTACAAGATGTGCAAACCCTGTCACAGCTGATAAGCACCTGATTGTGTCTAATTTCACACAGAGTTGCCTTTGTTTCTCAAAATAATCTTCTATAGGTTGTACACAGACTTCTTGTAGGATCCTGGATCAGCAGTCCTGAATGCCACAGATCTGGACCTCAGTAGACTGCGAAATCTCCTGGTTCATCCAGGGCCTCTGGTTTGAGAAAATTCAGTATGTTCTCGAAGGTCTCACTCATCCAGACAGGCCTTGATGAAGTCAGCGATGGCTGCAGCATAAACATATGGTCCAGTCCACCGATTCAAAGCAATCCAGTAAATTCCATCGCCCTTGACCGCTCCTTCACGATCTTCACCACTGGTTCTCCTGTTCTCAGTCCTAGCCTATATGCCAGGAGTAGTACAGCCAGCTAATCGGATTTTCCAAAGTTCAGGTTCGGGGTGACACGGCTAGTGTTCTTGATCATATTACATGTGATTGGCGCATTGAAAAGAGACAGCAACTGATATATTTGGTGATGCTTCAGGGAAATGAAGCAATTTCAGCTGACCGAGAGAGTCTGTTAGCAGATCATAGAGCAAGCCCAAATCTTTGCAGTGGGACCTTTGCAAAGTTGTCTAGAAGTTGTGGTCTGAAAAAGAAGAATTTAATGTGTGTTGGACATCAGGTAGAAAAATCATTATCTTGATAAGATGATTATATCAAAGAGCACCTATTGATGCTGAAGTTACATTTGGCGACTGTTATATTTTGTAATTCCAGAAATTAATCAAACGAGAAACATGGGGGAGCCAGCATAGCTTGTGTCTAGTTTTGTTTTTACTTTAGGGAGACATGCACTTATGAGGCGGTGGGTGTAATGGCATTCATGTACTTTTACATATAACCTGCAATAAATAATGTAAACAACAAATAATGCTGCAGGTCAAAGGTGACATGGGACTCGGGTCAGCTGGCATTTACCGGATTCCCTGTGAACCCGCGCAGCGTATATCAGCCAGACGGGGATGCACAGTGGAAACCCGCGTCAAGGAGCACGGGAGGTGTATCTGCTTCGGTTACCCAGAGGAATCGGTGGTAGTAGAACATTGCATTGACAATAGCCATACCTTTCACTTCGACAGCAGAAAAGCACTGTGTCGTGCCAACGGCTTTTGGGATCATCTGGTAAAGGAAACCATTGAGTAAAACTAGAGGAAAAGAATTTTAACAAAGAAGAAGGTTTCACTCTAAGTAAGAACTGGAATTTTATTGTAAACAAGGTGGGTGAGCGGAAACCTGATTGGGTGAGGACTAACCAATCTGGAGGGATGGACTATAGAGGTATAAATACCACCAGACTAGACATGCACAAGCATCATCCCTGAGGAAGAGGGCAGTTTGTCGTCAAAACGTCAGTTATAATCGATACCTGTACCGGCTGGAAGCCTGAGAAGAGTTTATTCGTCCTATAGGCCAGGAAAGCACCAGATCCTTTTTCAACAAATTAATACTTAAATCAAACAATATATTTACAATATTACTGAGATCAGAATAAGAATCAGGTTTATTATCACCGGCATGTGACGAGAAATTTGTTAACATAGCAACAGCAGTTCAATGCAATGCATAATCTAGCAGAGAGAAAAATAATAATAATAAATAAAATAAAACATAATAATAAATAAACAAGTAACTTAATTATGTATATTGAATAGATTTTTTAAAATGTGCAAACTCAGAAATACTGTATATTAAAAAAAAAGTGAGGTAGTGTTCACAGGTTCAATGTTCATTTAGGAATCGGATGGCAGAGGGGAAGAAGCTTTTCCTGAATCGCTGAATGTGCGCCTTCAGGCTTCTGTACCTCCTACCTGATGGTAACAGTGAGAAAAATGTATGCCCTGGGTGCTGGAGGTCCTTAATAATGGACGCTGCCTTTCTGAGACACCGCTCCCTAAAGATATCCTGGGTACTTTGTGGGCTAGTGCCCAAGATGGAGCTAACTAGATTTAGAACCTTCTGCAGTTTACACAACAGTGACAAGTCTATTCCTGACATTGATAAAGAACTAACTACTGTTCTAGAATTGCAGTGCTGTTGTAAGTTATGTCAGGATTGGTCTGATTCAAATCATCTTGCAAGTTTCATAGTTCCAAAAAATAATTGCCATGTTAGGACAAGTATGCATTCTGAATGTCAAAATGACGGAAGAAATGTCAATTGAGTTCACTTATACACAGTCATTATGGGTTTGAAGTGCTTTCCCATGTTTTCTTCAAAGGAGGAAGGCAATTTTGTATATTATGCATGAAATTAGCACTATTAACAAAATATTTTCCCTCTTTATTATAGAGATGAAGTAGCCTTTTCCTAATCCTGACCTGTCTTAATAAACAACAAAAGCTGACCATCCTGAAAATATGCTAGACATTGGAATGAACCACATTGCAAGCCGAAACGCTCAATGTAAACTGGTTTCAACAGAAAAGTGTATTAGGCACATGACTGACACGGCAAAATTATTCTTTGCTATACCGTTGCTGTGAGTAGAGCAATGGGTGCAGTAATATTCAAATATTTTAGATTGTGTCTGGGAGGGGGTTGGGGTGGAGATTGACTTTATATCTGGTTGTACTTTAGCCGACCTGGGCAACAAGTGTTTCAAGAACCCCATAGAATTCCCCACGTGACTGATGGGTACACTATTGAATCAAGTGTCCAAAAGCAGTCAGAATGACAGCAGCAGGAATCTCTCAAATCTGGGACTTCTATGTTGAAGCATGTTTTAACAGCATTCACAATATTTTGGCAGGTTTTGTAGAGTGCTGTTGCACATAGAACTACGGGCATTTCTGTGAAAAATCCAGATTACTGATTCAATGTAAATGACTATATTTCCTAATACGGGCCTGCCTTTATCTATGGAACCAGACATTTTGTCAGAGATGTTATTTTGTTGAACAATTTACCCATTTAGAAGTCACAATTTTAAATGCCCAAAATAATTGGCAGAAAATAGAATGTACAAAACTGTGTAAAAGGAAAATGTGGGAGTAAATAAATGCATGGTCTCTAGTTAAGAATCTTCTAACTGCACTAAGTTAGAAGAAATAGATTCAAAATGCCCGACAATCTATTTCCCTAATTAGCTGATCACCATCTCCAATCACCTAATTAAAATTGTCCCACTAGCCTTTCTGTCAATCATGTCCCTTTCTCTTAGAAGCACTTGCCTAAGGCTGTAGATGATATAGTGCATCAAAACCCAAATTTCCTTACCTGCCTCTTGAAGAGAAGAGTTCTAGCAGTTTTCTGCATCACAAGTGCTGCACTTCTTTGCAACTCTAAAAGTGAAATGTTGGGAACTGGCAAAATTATCAGAACTTGTTCACTGGCCTGGTTAGTTAAGAGAGCAAATCACTGAGGCAAGCCGACTATGAATGTCTGTTTTGGTCCTTGTTCTTAATGTCATTGGAGGCAGTAGTATCGACATTATTACAATTGGGTGCAAGATGACTCTATTCAACTAAGTATGTTTAGGATTTTGGTCCGAACATGACTGGTTTGGACTTTTTCACTCCCATCATGTAGGCTCCAGTGCTGAGTGGTGAGGCCTTGCTATATTCATTAATTAGCTAACTTGCTTAAGTATCTAGCAGGCAATCAGCAGTCGCCTCCTGGGTGTCCTTGGGAGATTGGTGTACAAGGATCGTGAGCAGCAAGCAATCTTCTAGCCTTATTCATGTCCATAATGGAGTGCTGTTGATAAGATTTGGACCTCTCTTGCTTCTGCACACATTTTTCCTCTACTTATGTGGAAGGTGGTCCAGTAATTACCTGACTCTTTGTTTAGGAGACTTAGCCGCCCATTTCACATTTGGAAGCTGGAAGGAACAACAGCAAATCAGAAAGAATTTGAGACAGGAGGAAATGTTTTCAAGATTGAACCAGGGCAATATCTCAGATTTCTATGAAGAGCATTCTTTGTTACAGGTATTGATTAAAGGTTGAAGCCAATTATAATTTGTCTATGGTTAAGTTTACACTCAAAAGCTTGTCCATCAAAAAGCAATGAAAATAAAGATCTCCTTGGTCCAGTTACATAAGAAGTGTGTAATTATATTTTTTGGATGTGAATCTAATTTGGAGAGTATGGAATTAATTAATGTTAGCTGGATACAAATCAGGACTTCGATTGGTCCCTGATAGGGGCAAGGGGTGTTGAAAATAATGCTTAATAGATCAGTTTAAAACCCCATCATTAGTCATCAGACAAGCATAGCAGGCTAAATAATTAAGGTTATCTTAAAACATTCTTCCTAAATCTCAGTTATTATTCCCAGTAATGTGCTCGAATTATAACACTAGAGTTCCTGAAGAGCAAAACTGTTTCTTTATATTTTTGATTTATACCTGTGCCAAAACTAGCATAATTACTGGAGGAAGTCCAATGTAAATAAGTTAAGCAGTGTTGTTGGTCCTAGTTGTAGAACCTTATGCTGAAGCAGCCATATCTTATACATTTGTAATTAAATCCGGAGCAAGCTTCCTCCTAGGGCACCTGTACCTTTTGTGGCAGACTGCAGTTTTTTACATAATCTAGTCCATTGGCTGAGGCATTATGATAAGCATTTCCGACTTATTTTGTCTCAGTGCCCTACCTTTCATGAAGGCAAGGCCAGAACTCTTGCTCCTGAGGGAGAACAGATTGCAGATTGAAGCACTGTGAAATGATTTGCTGCTTTTACAAATCAAGGACTTTCTCCTAGCTTTCATGAGTCACGGTGAAAGCACCGCACAGACAATTGCCTTTAATGTGACTGTGGCTCAGTAGTAGCATTCCTGCCCCCACACCAGAGTCTTGTCTCTCAGCCATGTTGAATGTAGTCTTGCCAAGATGCTGTCTCTTGCTCAAATGAGATTAGTGGGGACAGTAGCAAATGCATTCATGAATAAATAAATAAAACAGGAAGCATTGCCCCATTTGCTTTTCAAGTAATCCATAAATAAACCCACAGAACTGACATCCTGGTCAGCTTTCCTCCTTAATCAAAGGCATTAAATTGATTGTTTTTCATCATGAAAAATGGTGTTTATTTCAAAGCTGTTTTAAATTCCTTCTTGTGTACTAGCTGGCTGCTTCATTTCCAACACATCAGCAGTGATTGCGGAGTACTTTTGTTAAGTTCTATTTATTTAACTTGCTGTGAAGTTACTGTTGCCTTTTTTTTAAAAAAAAGGAATAGACATCCAAAGTACTTAGGATTTAATTTTTTTTTGGTGTAATTGTGTTTGCTTCTGTTTCTTACATTTAGTAAAGTTCATTGGAACAAACTTTGGCAGCTCAGTGTAGTAGGTGAAACATGTGATTGCTCATTGGGCTGGCATGCTCAGAAGAGGATCATAAACACAAGAAATTCTGCAGATGCTGGAAATCCAGAGGAATACACATAAAATGCTGGAAGAACATAACAGTTCAGGCAGCATCTATGGAAGGGAATAAACGGTCAATGTTTTGGGCCAAAACCCTTCATCGGGACTGGAAAGGAACAGGACAGAAGACAGAATGAGAAGGTGGAGGAGAGGAAAAAGTACAAGCTAGAAGGTGATAGGTGAGGCCAGGTGACAGAAGAGGTGGGTGGTTGGGGAGGGGTGCTGAAGTAAGAAGCTGGGAAGTGATAGGTGGAAAAATCAGATAGGAGAGGGTAGTGGTTATACATCATTAACAAAGGCCCAGGCTTAATCACTGGTCATCAGCAAGTAAGCAACAGATGCTTGATGGTTGTGGATTTCACTTAGATATTTTCCAAGGAAAGAGTAAGACACCATTCATAAGGAGGTTATTTTAGATGAATATGAGATTAGTGGAATCCTTTATATAGATCATTTAAAAGGTATTTAGTATAGTGCAAAATTAGTTCATTTTTTTTTTACCAATCATTGCCTTGAACTTTCTTTCTTCAGATACTGGAAGCAAAGTGTGATTTATGCCCAAGGCAAGTACTGTACAGCCCACGGAAGGAATGGATAACTCGCACAGAGCCTTTCTGAGGTAGAACATTCTTGGTGGTTCTCTAGTCATTTTCTTCCAAGCAAAAGTTAGCCTCGATCTTTAGAATTTATTCATTCTTGCAACTGTACTGCAACAGGTGCTCAACGGCACTTCAGTTCTTAAAATTGTATGGTGGGTTTACCAAATGAAAACTATTTATGTGCTTTTTGAAGTAATGAGCGATTTATATAAATAGGACCTTAAAACTATGCTCAGAATCAATTTTAATGCGTCATGATGTGTATTGTTTTGGGACAGCAGTACAGTGCATTATATAACAAACTATAAATTACAATAAGAAAATATATATAAAAATACATTAAACAAGTAATGCAAAAAAAGTGAGTATACACGGGTTCTTTGCCCATTCAGAAATCTGCTGGCAGAGGGGAAGAAGCTGTTCATAAACTGTTGAGTTTAAGTCTTCATGTTCCTTGATAGCATCAATGAGAAGAGGGCATGTCCTGGGTGTTGGGTGTCCTTAATGACATAGGTTGTCTTCCTGAAGCATTGCCTTTTGAAGATGTCCTTGATGCTGGGGAGGCTGGGGCCCATGATGGAGTTGGCTGAGTTTGCAACTTTCTGCAACTTTTTCTGATCCTGTGCAGTGGCTCCTCCATACCAGATGATGACAAGAACAGTTAGAATTCTCTCCATGGCACATCTGTAGAAATTTACGAGAGTCTTTGGTGACATACAAAGTCTCCTCAAACCCCTAATGAAATATAGGCAATATTGTGCCGCCTTTGTCATTCAAATGTTCCGAGGTTCATTTTATTATCAAAGTACGTACACAGAATACAGCTCTGAGATTCGTCTCCTCCAGATAGCCAGATCAAAACTATTCATCAATATGTTGCGTCCACAGACATCCCACCTTGCAAAAACTCATTTCAGGGAGATAGCACCATCATTTCAGGGAGGTAGTACCCCAGCCCCCGCAACCCCATATTCCGCGCCCCCCCCCGTCAACCTCCAAGGGCGCATGTATACAGGACATTTGATTATGAAAGAACACAACAATTTATTTGACACATACTTAAACTATTTACACACACACACACACACACACACACACACACACTCACATATATATATTCCTTGTTGAGTATTTTGTTGGCAATCTCAATGCTAATGCAAATAGCTTTATTATTTCTTTTGCAAACTTTCCTTGTGATGTGGCTCTGCTGAAAAGAACTGTGAAATACTTGAGCAGCCTTCCCAGTGATTAGCCTCCCTAATATGTTGTGGTCCCTAAAAGAAATAAAAGCATAGGGTGTATCCTTATTATATTGTCTTATGTAATACTTTGTTTAGTGATTTTGTCGAATCTGTAAACCAATCTGTAATCTGTAAACTGGGTATATGCAGAAAATGTGACATTAAAATACAGTATGTACTTATATATTATCATGGAGTAGCTTTTTATTCTATTACAACTTTAAGCATGTCTACAGGGAGTTTGGCCTCGTCACCTAGGACATCAATAGAGTAGCTCCTTAGCAGCTAGCCAGCTAGTTTAAATAACGTTAGCTACGCTAATGAATGAATGACACCTGTTAAACTCACCTCAACATGTCTTTTACAGTCTTAACCCACCATGGGCAATAGAAAAGTCACTGTTGTAAACAGTGCAGTGAGCAACACTGTCATTATTTTTGACCCCTATTAGGCAGGGGTACACTTTAGTGTAGTCTGGGGTGAAGTACATTTTATATTTTCTTTTCTTGAAACACTTTGCAGTGCAGGACATGAAACTGAACTGATGGAGAGACAGAGGTCGACTGTAAAGCCCGCCCACAGAGAAAACTGATAGGTCTACTTAGCACAAAGAGACCAACCAGGATGCTCACGCTTGCTCCCGCTCTCGATCTCGCTCCCGTGCTCAAGCTCGCTCTTGCTCCCGTGATCGCTCCCGCTCCTGCTCTCCCTCTCCCTCTCACTTTTGGGATATTGTATATAATTTGCGGGCGTCAGGGAGCTGCTATTAATATGCGGGAGACTCCCGGAACTTCTGGAAGAGGTGGGATGTCTGCGTCCAGGATATATCTTCAGGGATGTTGACACTCAGGAACTTGAAACTGCTCATCCTTTCCAATGCTGATCCTTCGATGAGGGCTCGACCCATCAAGTCTGCTCCACCATTCCATCATGGCTGATTTATTATCCTTTTCAACTCTATTCTCCTGCCTACTCGCTAACCTTTGATGCCCTGACTAACCAAGAACCTCTCAATCTCTGATTTAAATATTCACAATGACTTGGCTTCCACAGGCACCGATGACAATGAATTCTATAGATTCACCACCCTATGGCTAAAGAATTTCCTTCTTATTTCTTCTAAATGAATGTCCTTCTATACTGAGGCTGTGCCTTCTGGCCCTAGATTCACTGACTCTCCATATCCACTCTGTCTGGGCCTTTCAATATTCAATAGATTTCAGTGAGATGCTCCCTCATTCTTCTAAACTCCTGTGAGTAAAGGCTCAGGTCCATCAAACACCATTCATTTCCAGAATCATTCTCGTGAACTTCCTCTGGACCCTTTCCACTACCAGCATATCTTTCAAGGGGCCCAAACCTGCTCAAAATACTCCAAGTGTGGTCTAACCAATGCCTTTTAGAACCTCAGCATCATCTTTATATTCTCTTATTTCTTGCTCTTATATTCTGGTCTTCTCAAAATGAATGCTAACATTGCTTTTCTCTTCCTTACCAACTGAAGGGAACACTTACTGTTTTAACCTGCAAGTTAAACTTCAGGGAATCTCAACTTTTTAACCTGCCAGTTAAGCTTTAGGGAATCTTTTACTAGAACTCCCAAGTTCCTTTGCACCTCTGATATTTGAATTTTCTCCCTGTTTAGAAATAGTCTAAGCCTTTACTCCTTCTACCAAAGAGCATGACCATATGCTTCCTTGCATTATATTCCATCTGCCACTTCTTTGCTCATTCTCCCAATCTGTCCAAGTCCTTTTGCAGACTCAGTGCTTCCTCAACACTACCTGCCTCTCCATCTATCTTTGAAATGACTGCAAACTTGGTCATAAAACTATCAATTCCATCATCCAAATCATTGACATATAATGTGAAAAAAGCAATCCCAATACTAACTCCTACTGAACACCACTTCCCACAAGCAGCCAACCAGCATAGGCCCCCTTTATTCTGACCCTTGACCTCCTTCCAATGAGCCAGTCTGGCATCTTTCTGGATATATCCATGGGCTCTTCCCTTATTAAACAGCCTCATGTGTGGCACCTGAAAATCCAAGTAAACAACATGCTCTAATTCTCTTTTGTCTACCCTGCCTGGTATTTAGAACCATAGAACCATAGAAACTACAGCACAGAAACAGGCCTTTTGGCCCTTCTTGGCTGTGCCAAACCACTTTCTGCCTAGTCCCACTGACCTGCACACGGACCATATCCCTCCATATACCTCCCATCCATGTATCTGTCCAATTTATTCATAAATGTTAAAAAAGAACCTGCATTTACCACCTCATCTGGTAGCTCATTCCATACTCCCACCACTCTCTGTGTGAAGAAGCCCCCCACTAATGTTCCCTTTAAACTTCTCCTCCCTCACCCTTAACCCATGTCCTCTGGTTTTTTTCTCCCCTTGCCTCAGTGGAAAAAGCCTGCTTGCATTCACTCGATCTATACCCTTCATAATTTTATATACCTCTATCAAACCTCCCCTCATTCTTCTACGCTCCAGGAAATAAAGTCCTAACCTATTCAACCTTTCTCTGTAACTGAGTTTCTCAAGTCCCGGCAACATCCTTGTGAACCTTCTCTGCACTCTTTCAACCTTATTTATATCCTTCCTGTAATTTGGTGACCAAAACTGAACAAAATACTCCAGATTCGGCCTCACCAATGCCTTATACAACCTCATCATTACATACCAGCTCTTATACTCAATACTTCAATTAATAAAGGCCAATGTACCAAAAGCTCTCTTTACGACCCTATCTACCTGTGACGACACTTTTAGGGAATTTTGTATCTGTATTCCCAGATCCCTCTGTTCCACTGCACTCCTCAGTGCCTTACCATTAACCCTGTATGTTCTGCCTTGGTTTGTCCTTCCAACGTGCAATACCTCACACTTGTCTGCATTAAACTCTATCTGCCATTTTTCAGCCCATTTTTCCAGCTGGTCCAAGTCCCTCTGCAGGCTCTGAAAACCTTCCTCATTTTCTACTACACCTCCAGTCTTTGTATCATCAACAAATTTGCTGATCCAATTTACCACATTATCATCCAGATCATTGATATAGTTGACAAATAACAATGGACCCAGCACTGATCCCTGTGGCACACCACTAGTCACAGGCCTCCACTCGGAGAAGCAATTCTCTACTACCACTCTTTGGCTTCTTCCATTGAGCCAATGTTTGATCCAATTTACCACCTCTCCATGTATACCTAGCGACTGAATTTTCCTAACTAACCTCCCATGCGGGACCTTGTCAAAGGCCTTACTGAAGTCCATGTAGACAATATCCACTGCCTTCCCTTCATCCACTTTCCTGGTAACCTCCTTGAAAAACTCCAATAGATTGGTCAAACATGACCTACCACGCACAAAGCCATGTTGACTCTCCCTAATAAGCCCCTGTCTATCCAAATGCTTGTAGATTCTGTCTCTTAGTACTCCCTCCAATAACTTACCTACTACCGACATTAAACTTACCGACCTATAATTTCCCGGATTACTTTTCGATCCTTTTTTAAATGACGGAACAACATGAGCCACTCTCCAATCCTCCGGCACCTCACCTGTAGACAGCGACATTTTAAATATTTCTGCCAGGACCCCTGCAATTTCAACACCAGTCTCCTTCAAGGTCCGAGGGAACACCCTGTCAGGTCCCGGGGATTTATCCACTTTAATTTTCCTCAAGACAGCAAGGACCTCCTCCTTTTCGATCTGTACAGTTTCCATGATCTCACGACTTGTTTCCCCTAACTCCATAGACTTCACGCCAGTTTCCTTAGTAAATACAGACGCAAAAAACCTATTTAAGATCTCCTCCATTTCCTTTGGTTCTGCACATAGGCGACCACTCTGATCTTCAAGAGGACCAATTTTATCCCTTACAATCCTTTTGCTCTTAATATAGCTGTAAAAGCTCTTTGGATTATCCTTCACTTTGACTGCCAATGCAACCTCATGTCTTCTTTTAGCCCTCCTGATTTCTTTCTTAAGTATTTTCTTGCACTTCTTATACTCCTCAAGCACCTTATTTACTCCCTGCTTCCTATACATGTCATACAACTCCCTCTTCTTCTTTATCAGAGTTGCAATATCCCTTGAGAACCAAGGTTCCTTATTCCTATTCACTTTGCCTTTAATCCTGACAGGAACATACAGATTCTGCACTCTCAAAATTTCTCCTTTGAAGGCTTCCCACCTACCGATCACATCCTTGCCAGAGAACAACCTGTCCCAATCTACGCTTTTTAGATCCTTTCTCATTTCTTCAAATTTGGCCTTCTTCCAGTTAAGAACCTCAACCCAAGGACCAGATCTATCCTTGTCCATGATCAAGTTGAAACTAATGGTGTTATGATCACTGGAACCAAAGTGCTCCCCTACACAGACTTCTGTCACTTGTCCTTACTCGTTTCCTAACAGGAGATCCAATATTGCATCCCCTCTAGTTGGTCCCTCTATATATTGATTTAGAAAACTTTCCTGAACACATTTCCTCAAAGATTTCCAATAGATTTGTCAGACAAGATTTTCCCCTAGGGAAACCATGCTGACTTTCGTCTACTTTACCATGCACATCCAAGTACCCTGAAACCTCATCCTTAATAATGGATTCAAACATCTTCCCAACCACTGAAGCCAGGCTAACTGGTCTATAATTTCCTTTCTCTCACCTCCCTCCTTAAAGAGTAGAGTAACATTTGCAACTTTCCAGTTCTCTGGAACCATTCCAGAATCTAGAGATTTTTGAAAGATCATTAATAATGCCTCCACAATCTCTTCAGCTACCTCCTTCAGAACCCTGGGGTGTAGTCCACCTGGTTCAGCTGACTTCCTTACCTTCAGACGTTTCAGCTTCCCAAGTATCTTCTTAAAAATAGCCACTGCACTCACTTCTGCCTGCTAACACTCTTGAATTTCTGACTTACAGCTAGTGTCTTCCACAGTAAAGACTGATGCAAAATACTTATTAAGTTTGATTGACATTTCTTTGGCCCCCATTGCTACTTCTCCAGAGTAATTTTCCAGCATTCCCATATCCACACATGCCTCTCTTTTACTCTTTATATTTCCGAAAATAAAAACATTTGGTATCCCACTTGGTATTTTTTGGCTAGCTTAACTTCATGTTTCATCTTTTCTTTCCTTTTGGTATTTTCATTCCTTTCTGTTGGTTTTTAAAATATTTCCAATCCTCTAACTTCCCACAATTTTTTTGCTATATGTCCTCTCATTTGCTTTTATGCTGTCTTTGACTTCTCTTGCCAGCTTAAGCTGTGTCATCTTTCCTTTAGAATACTTCTTCCAAATTCCCCCCAGAACCTCCAGCCATTGTTGTTCTTTTGTCGTCCCTTCTAGTGTCTTCTTCCAATGAACTTTGGCCAACTCTTTTCCAATATCTCTGAAATTCACTTGACTCCACTATAATACAAATTCATCTGACTTTAGTTTCTCCCTCCCAAACTGTAAGGTGACCTGTATCATAATAAGATCACTGTCTTAAGGGTTCCTTTACCCTAAGTTCCCTTATCAAATCTGGTTCATTACACAACACGCAGTCCAGTACAGCTGATCCCCTAGTGGGCTCAACCACAAGCTGCTCTAAAAAGCCATATTGTAGACATTCTACAAATTCTCTCTCTTGGGATCCAGCACCAACCTGACTTTACCCGATCTCCCTGCACATTGCCCTTTTTACATGCTTTTACTATGTCCCGTTGAAATTTATATCCCACATTCTGGCTACTGTTTGGGGCCTATATATAACTCCCATTGGGGTCTTTTTACCCTTGCAGTTTCTTAACTCTACCCACAAGGATTCTACATCTTCTGATCCTATGTCATTTCATTCTAAGTATATGATTTCATTTTTTATCAATGGAGCCAACCCTCTACCTCCCTGCGTTTCCTTTTGGTACAAGGTTTATCCTTTGAATTTAAGCTCCCAACCATCATCTTCTTGCAGCCACATCTAGGTGAAGCCCATGTCATCATACCTACCAATCTCTAACTGCACTATAAGATCATCTAGCTTATTCCAAAAATTGAGTGCTTTCACATGTAATACCTTCGGTCCTGTATTCATTTCCCTTTTCAATATTGCCCCCATGTTACACTTCACCTCATTCCACTGACTGCAATTTTGCCCTATCTTCTGCCTGTTCATTCTCACTGTCTCTCTACACACAGGATCGACTTGCATTCCAACTGATCCATCCTCAGTCCTATCAATCCAGTTCCCATCCCCCAGGCAGCTTAGCTGAAACCCTCCCCAGCAGCTCTGGTAAACCTGCCTGTGAGGATATTGGTCCCACTCGGGTTCAGGTGTAACTGATCAGGTTATACCTTCCCCAGAAGAGATCCCAATGATCCTGAAATCTGAAACCCTGCCCCCTGCACCACTTCCTCAACTACTCAATCATTTGTACTGTCATTCTATTCCTGCCCTGACTACCACACGGAACTGGGAGTAATCCAGAGATTACTGCTATGGAGGTCCTGTTCTTCAGCCTTTTCCCTAGCTCCCTACACTCACTATCCAGGACCTGTCCCCTTTCTACCTTTGTCATTAGTGCCAATGTGCACCAGAACCTCTGGCTGTCCACCCCTCCTCTTGAGAGTCTCCTGCAGCAGTTCTAAGACATCCTGGACTCTAGCACCTGGGAGCAACACACCATCCTGGCTTCTCTTTTGTGGTGACAGAGTCTCCTATCTGTCCCCCTAATTACTGAGTCTCCTATCACTGCCACTCTGCCTGATTTTACCTGTCCTTGCTGAGCCTCAGAGCTGGCCGCAGTGCCACTGGCCTGGCTGCTGCTGCTGTGCCCTGATGGGTCATTCCCCCAGCAGTATCCAAAGGGGTATACCTGTTGCTGAGGGCAATGGCCACAGGGGAGCCCAGCACTGACTGCTTACACCCCTTACTTCTCCAAGTGGTCACCGATCTACTATCTGCAGCCAACACTCTGGTGTGGCCATCTCAATAAAAGACAAATCAGTGAAGTTTCCCACCTCCTGGATGGTCCTGAGTTCATCAGTTCCAGCTCCAGTTCCCTGACCTTGTCAGTCAGGAGCTGAAGTTGGGTGCACTTCCTGCGAATGTAGTCATCAGGAAGACCATTAGGTGTCCTGCAATCTCACACCTCACAGGAGGAGCATGCCACAGCCTGAACTACCATCCTGCATACACTTGTTCTACCTCTAACCATGTACACAATAATGATGCAGATGGAAGTGTACAGGGTCTGGACATTCATGGTGAAAATGAGGCAGTCAGAGCCAGGGAATTCATATCTGCTGAGGAGATCCAGACCATTCTGCCAACAATAGTATCATCGGCAAATTTATGGATAGCTTATCAACACCCCTAATCAACTCTCACTTGCACCACCCGTCATCCTCCTCACTCCCCATCATTGGCCCTTCTCACTCCCTCTTGTGCCTCCACTATCACCCCACCTTCCTTCTCCCCAACTGCTCTCTCCCGCCTCTCTCTCCTCCCTCTCTCTTGCCTCCTCCCTCAGCGCCAACTACTCTTGCCCCTATTTTACCTTCCACGTTCTGTCACCCTCCTCTCTTGCCTCACCTCACCCACCTTACCTCCCTTGCTCACTTCCCCTACCCACTCTTCTGTTACCCACCCTCACCCCGTCTCTCCTCTTGCTCTCTGGCCCCTGGCACTCACTTTACCCCTCCTCTTGCCTCCCCTCCCTTGCCACCTGTCATAAACCTCCCTTACTCTCATCTTTTACCCATGCTTCTCAAACCTCTCTCGCCCTCCTGTCTCTTGCCCCCATCTTGCCTCCTCTAGCTCCTTTTCATTTTTTTGCCCCATTTTCAGCCTCCCTTCATTTGTTTCATCTACCCACTTGTAATCTTCTGGAACCCTTCACCTATCCTTCCACCCTTCGTTTCTGACTTCCCAGTTGCCATTATCACCTAATCAGAATCCAGCACTAGTAGCCTTTGTGTTCCTGCACACCATATTCCCAGCTGACTTCTTCTTCACCCTCCATTGCCCCACCTGCTTCTATACAGGTTTTTGTTTTCTTTTTCTTTTACCTGTGTGTTTCCACCTATCACTACCAGTCTCTGTCTCCCAAATCCACTTGTACACTCCCCCACATGACTTCATCTGATCATCACTCCTCACACTCGTCTTTGGTCCACCTATTGCACCCCTCCCTTCTCTTCATCTTCCATCTCCACTGCTAGTCCTGATGCTGGGCCTCAACCTAGAATGTTGTCACTTCCTTTTCCTGCCCAATGCACTCATTTCCTCAAGCAATTTGTTCTTTTCACTTCAGATTCGAGTTATTTGTCGTCTCTTATATCTCCTCATTATCCACTGGTTTCTGATTTTGATTTTGCAAGTGCACACCCAACACTGAAGCTCTTTCTTTTTGTTCTTGGGTTAGGAATTTTATAAAAGTTTGGCCAAGGCACTGCCAAGAGTTAATTGTAAAGTTGGCAGAGCTGATTGTACAACAGGAGGAATTGTGAAACTATGTTCTGCTTAACAAAAGTTGTGGTGCTGATGACAATTTACCTACATTATCCTGTAATTGCATGGTGTCCATGAAGGTGATACTGCTTTGCAATTTAAGTGAGTTATTAGAATTCCATGTCTGGCTCACTTCCTGGGGTCTCTAGTGAAGTTTAATATTATCTAGATAGATATCTCAATTTTGAAACTATTTAGATAATTTATGCAAATTGCATTTCTAATGAGTATTTTGAGCTTTAGAAAATTTAATGTTACAGCTGCAATATATTTATTCCTACTACTTACGAGTTATTAAAATGGGGTTGAGTAGAGGCAGTCTTTAAATGGCATTAAATTTTGGAAGTGTTTTTTCTGCTATTTCCCCTCTCCATTTTTACAGAACTCATGTTTGTGCTTTAACCTTTCCAGTCTTGCTGAGGGGTCTCAGCCTGAAACATTGACTCTTTACTCCTTTCCATAGATGCTGCCTGACCTGCTGAGTTCCTTCAGCATTTTGTGAATATTACTCTGAATTTGAAGCATCTGCACAATCTCTTGTGTTTATGAACTGTTATACATGCAAGTTTCCATAGCTATGGCCTACGTATCCATACTCTATAATTAATGGGCCAGGCAGCATCTATAGGAAGAGGTACAGTTGACGTTTTGGACCGAGACCCTTCATCAGGACTAACTGAAAGAAGTTCTTACTTTCAGTTCTTACTATCTCTTCTTTCAGTTAGTCCTGACGAAGGGTCTTGGCCCGAAATGTCGACTGTACCTCTTCCTATAGATACTACCTGGCCTGCTGTGTTCACCAGCATTTTTTATGTGTGTTGCTTGAATTTCCAGCATCTGTAGATTTCCTCTTGTTTGCCTCTATAATCAATGTACAGATGAGAGAACCAAGTTATTGAGTCAGGAAGAAGATAAACGTGTGAAGTTCCCAGGCACGTTTGATGCATTTCGTGAAGAGTCAAAGCCTTTGGCAATCATAATTAGGAGTATAGAACATCGATAGCATACACAATTATACAAACTCCACAGAAATTCAACAATTTCAAGACAAAGAACTAAATTCATTTTACATCTTATATCCTGATGATCTTGTGATGAAGTGATAAGGGAATTATTGACTAACCATTGTAATTGATCAATAGAACAGATCCACGAGGAAATCTTTGGGAAACAAATATATCTTATCTTGTTTACAACATTTCATTCACTACATGTCTATTTTACAATCACACAATGTTCCAAAAATTTTATTTTCAAGGAGAAATTGCACTAATTTGCCATTGAATGAGGACCACTCTGCTGAATGTTACAACAGTTCTGCCAATTGAAACCCATTATCCTCTGACACTATCAGAAGTCTGGGTGCGAGGTTTCACCAAGAGATTGCCAGGGCGATTTAAAAATATAGCAATCCCTGAAGAACAATACGTTGTAATGAATGTCCACAGATTAATTGTTTGCTTTCTGGATCTCTGAATAAGCAGCAGCTAAGTCATGCCATTTGAACTATCGTTTCCAGCATTAAAGAGGCATAGTTTTAATAATTTATATTAATATCAAATATCCAGCAACTGCTCAGAAGTTCATTGAGAAAGTGCATGTGATTTTAAAAAATAGGAATTTGGTTAGTTTAATGCTGTTTAAACTGTGACTTGCGGTATATCTCTTTTCTCCTCAGCAAGTTGTTGGATGTTTTAATGAACAGTAACAATGAACAACAGTAATACATTTTGGTAATGGCACCACTCACCAGCAATTTCAGACCCACAGCATGTACTGGTAGAAGCTGCTATATCATGCACAAGCTCATTAACAATCAGAGGCATTAGTTTGAAGGTATAGCAGAATTTAGGTCAAAGCAGCAGATGACAAAGCTACTGAGTGGCCTTTGTACATGGCAGCGTTCAAAGAGAGAGCAGGAGAATGCCTGTCAATCCCAGGAATGGGGAAGGTGTTTGGAGTTATGATCCTAAGAGAGAAAGAACCAGCTGTTGTACTCAGGGATTGAATCAGGATCTTATTTTAGGTTTGGTCAGTGTTCAGATAGTGATTGTAGGGGTTTTGGATAGGGGAGTTAAGCATGAGATTTGTTTCTGTAGGGGTTGAGGGCCTGATTGTTAGGAGATAAACAAATCCATCTGCAGAGGCTTTTCACCATCACAGGACGCAGAACTGTAAGATGTGGTTGTTTTGAAGGTTTTTCTGACAATAGAATCCTATTTGGAAATGTGACCGGCTGCTTACAGAGGTTGGCATCCAATGTCAGCTGTTGACTCCCAACTAGCAACAATATACCAAACTAAAACTTCAGAGGAACATTATAAAGGATATTTCCACAGGAAATGAGATGTATTTGATGCAGAAATCGCATCATTTGGCACAGTTGAGTATTTAGAGTGGCGCAACTCGGAATGGACGTGATCAAAGTACATTTATTATCAAAGTATGTATATGTTATACAGCCTTGAGCTTCATCTCCTTACAAGCAGCCACAAACAAAGGAACCCACAAAAAAAAGGGAAGCGCCCAACGTGCAGAGAGGGAGAACAAAAGCTAATTATGCAAGCAATAAAAGCAAGCCAACCCACAGCCTTGGCCTCCGTGCAGTGAGGAGTGGTGTAAACGTCACAGAGCAGCCAGCCGAACCCGACCAACCCTCACCTCTGGTCCCAACACCCTGTCTTTTCAATCCATCTGGGCCGGCGTAAAAATTGTCCTAACATTGTGTCATTCCTCATGCGAGGACCCGAGCCCTGTTGCTGCGATATGCTCTGGGCCTGGACCCTGCCAATAATACCGAAGTAACTGGTTTTCATTAGCATGGCACTGACAAAGCAGCAGCTTGGAACATATTTATCACTTTGTGCTCTGTCTTATTTGCCTAGTAATCTCCAGCAAACTGATAGAGGCGGTACTAGGAGGACTGGCTCTGCATATTACTGGGGCATGTGGCAAAAATTGTAAAAGGAAGCGAAGGTTGAAATTATAGAAGTACTTGCCACAATGTTCCATATGTCCTTAATATCGGGTATTGCCAGAGGACTTGAGAATTGCAAATATTACACTTTCATTCAGAAAGTAATTAAAGACAACTACAGGCCACTAGCTACTAACCTTATCAGTAAAATGATTAATTACCCAGGATCACTGATTAATAATCCGGGATAAAAAAAAATCCAGTCCTTTGGATGGGTATGGAGTAATGAATGTAACATATCATAGGTACATAAGAGATAAAAACAAGAGAAAATCTGCAGATGCTGGAAATCTGAGCAACACACACAAAATGCTGGAGGAACTCAGCAGGCCAGGCAGCGTCTATGGAGGAGAATAAACAGTCAACGTTTCGGGCAAAAACCCTTCATCAGGCCAAAAGATAAATTGTTTTTAACTAACCTGATCAAAATTTTGACAGTGTGTATTAATGAGAATAATATAATGATGTTATGTAAATTTTAGTTTGATAAAATGCCATATAATAACAAGGCTGAAGCCCATGAAATGAAGGAGCAGTGACAACATGGATATGAAATTAGATTTAAACTAGAAAGTAGAGTTGCAGTGAATGAGCTACTTGGGAAAAATTATCACCCATCTGAAACACTAATTGTCTTTTTCTCTCCACAGATGCCATCCGATCTGATATTTCCAGCAATTTCTGTTCATAGTTCTGGCATCCATGGTTTTTTGATCATCAAGTTGATTTTTGGATTACTGGAAAGTAGATGGTGGTGTTAACTTGAGCTAGCGGTGGGCAGCATTGCTTTATCTCACAAATTGGATTTGGTTGTAAAGGCAGCAGAATTTGGAGGTGATACAAAATTTGGAAGTAAAATGTACAATGATGAAAATAGTGTTGGATATGAAAAAGAGCAGGACACCCTGGTAGAATGAGTTATGCTTTATTGAATTTCTTTTATGTTCTAGAATTAAATTTACTGCAGAAAATGCAAATTGATGCATGATAGGAAGGGCAAAGAAATACTCTATAATGTAAAGAGTTTATAGTAAGAGTCCTGGGGGTAAATGTGCAGAGATCTTTGAAGGTAGCAATGTAAGTTGGGAAAGTGGTTAAAAAGGCATCTGGAAACTTAGACTTCATAAACAGAGGATCTGAGCAGAAAAATAAGGAAGTTAAAATGATCCTTTGTATCAAACTGGGTCAGTGGCAAATTTTATATTGTTTCTACTTTTGATAGAGGTAATCCTAATTCTGGAGTGGGAATGATGAAGGTTGAACAATTTTGTATTCATTCTGCAGATAATATTCACTCCCATAGGAAAATTTGTTGGAGATGGGATGCAATATTGTGGCAAAATAGAGATTAGAAAAATATTGCCTGATCTTAATCTGCAGTAGGACTGGATTCACGGTGGGAACATTGATTAGAATCACACACAGCTTGTCTTTATACAACAATTATAGAATGGAGATGGACTTCTGAATTCAGTCACATTGCGAAAGGATTCTCCATAGAATTTCCTGCTTGACAGTCAGATATTTTTTGCAAAGACATTTTCTGGCCAGTATGATGATGTGGCTGAGGAGATGGCCCTGCGTGAGGTAGACACCTGAAAGACTCCTCCATAGTTTCCAGTGTTACATGCTCAAGGAGATCTGTGTTTTTTTTTGTGAGAATGATGTAATGGTCTTTTGGAGGTCACCTGATGTGATTTTCCCATCAATATGAGGTCACGTGTAGACATGTGCCCCATGGCTATATAAGGGACGACCCGGATGATGCAGTAGGTTTTTTTTTTAGTTTGTAGATTTCCAGGTAGAACTTGCTGTATCTCCGTTTCTGTTGCATGTTTGTTTTTGTGACACAGTTTCATTTTTAAAATGGTTGTGCATTCTGTTGCAAGATACCATATTATTGGACTGGAAATTTTTGCTAGATGTGTTGGTTTACTCAATCCCAACAGTAGAAGGGAGAGCGAAGAATTTACCGAAGTACAGGACCGAAGGATCGAGAGGAGTCGGCATCGTTTGGCAGTTTAATAAAGGACCGACCTTATTGAGTCTTCGTTGGAGGAGTAGCTACCTGCATCGAGGATATTTCTTGCCAAAAAAAGCAAGGAGTTCATGCAAAGGTGTGCTCTGTCTCTAAAGGAATTTAAGGTCAGTTGATTTAAACTGTTTATTTTCAGCATCGTGAATCCTGTGGACAGAACCAGCAGGAAAGTTGCATCTGTGAAGAAATCCTTCTCCAGAGAAGTCTCTCTCAATTGAACGTGTAAATCTGTTGGACTTTCGAAGTTATCACTTTAAGAACTATATCTGACTGTATTGCTTTAAGAACTGTTTTCGCATTTAACGCTTTAAGAACCAGAGCCGAGTGAAGTTGGTGAACGGCTGCATACCTGTTAACCTCCAGTTAAAGTTTTCCATTTTATTTTTCCTTATTGTTTATACGTGTTTAATAAATGTTTGGTTGTTTTTATAAAACCTGTCTCAGTTAATATTCATTGTTGCCGTTTACGTAACAGGTGACAATAGCAAGAAGCCTAGTTTATTGGCCTAGTTTAAGACAAGATGTGGCAACATTTTGTAGAACGTGTCATACATGTCAAATTGTTGGTAAACCTAATCAGGTTACTCCAGTGGCCCCACTGCAACCTATTCCAGTATTCGGTGAGCCATTCTCAAAAATCATTGTAGACTGTGTAGGTCCTTTGCCAGAAACTAAAACTGGATATCAATATTTATTAACTATTATGTGCACAGTGTCTAGGTTTCCAGAGGCAGTACCTCTTAGGAATATAACAGCCAAAACTGTGACAAAGGCTCTTATAAAATTCTTTACTTATTTTGGGTTGCCTAAGGAAATACAATCAGATCAAGGTAGTAATTTTATGTCAGGGTTGTTTCAGCAGATAGTTTATAAACCGGGGACAAAGCAGATTATTTCCTCAGCCTATCATCCAGAATCACAAGGAGCCTTGGAGAGATTTCATTCTACACTAAAACCTATGATTAGGACATATTGTGTAGAAAATGAAAAGGACTGGAATGAAGGTATACATTTACTGCTTTTTGCAGTAAGAGAGGCAGTGCAGGAATCATTAGGCTTTAGTCCTTTTGAACTTGTGTTTGGACATAGAGTTTGTGGACCTTTGGCTTTGTTGAAGGAACAGTGGATTAATAAAGAAGTACACACTAGTTTGCTAGATTATGTTTTGAAATTTAAAGACAGATTGTACAAAACTTGTAGCTTGGCCAAGGAAAATTTAAAGTTAGCTCAAGAGAAGATGAAGATGTGGTATGATAAGGAAGCTAGGATGAGGTCATTTAAGCCTGGAGATAAGGTGTTGGTTCTTTTCCCAGTGCAAACGAACCCATTATAAGCCAAATTCCATGGTCCTTATGAGATTAAATCTAAAGTAATTGATGTTGCTTATGTGGTAAAAATCCCAGATCGGAGGAAGACAACACAGCTGTGTTATAAAAATATGATAAAACCGCATTATGAGAGAGAGATTGCCACTATGACTGTTGTGATCAATAATGAGTCTGATCTTGATGAAAACTTACTGGAGGATTCATCTGAAACTCATTTTAAACCCAACATTATTTCAGCCAGGTTACCAAATTCAAAAATTCTGTAAAATATTGATGAAACATTAGCTCATTTACAGCCAGAGCAGAGAGAGCAGATGAAACAGTTAATTTTTAAATATAGAGATTTATTTCCAGACGTCCCTAGAAGAACCACCGTAGCTACGCATGATGTAGATGTTGGAGATGCAAAACCCATAAAACAACATCCGTATCGAATGAACAGGCAAAAATGTGAACTTCCTGAACAAGAAATTAAGTATATGTTAGGGAATGATATTATTAGACATTCTAATTCGAATTGGAGTTCACCGTGTGTTATGGTGCCTAAGCCAGACAATAGTATTAGGTTTTGTACGGATTACAGGAAGGTGAATGCTGTTGCAAAAACTGACGCATATCCAATCCTTAGAGTAGATGATTGTGTGGATAAAATTGGACAGGCCAAATTCCTTACAAAAATTGATTTGTTAAAAGGTTATTGGTGTGTTCCATTGACGGATAGAGGTAGAGAGATTTCTGCATTTGAAACCCCATCTGGGTTATATGAATATAATGTTCTTCCATTTTGGATGAAGAATGCACCAGGTACTTTTCAGAGGATGATTAATGGTGTGATTCAGGGATTAAAAGATACAGATGCCTATATTGATGATTTGGTTACAGGGAATAATACGTAGAAAGCACATGTTACGGCAGTGAAGAAATTATTTGAGAGACTTTCAAAAGCTAACTTAACTATTAATTTAGCTAAAAGTGAATTTGGTCATGCCACAGTGACTTACCTTGGTTATATTGTGGGTCAGGGAAAATTAGCACCTGTTCAAGCAAAAGTTCGGGCAATTTTGGAAGTACCCACTCCAACTGGTAGAAAAACTCTCAGAAGATTTTTGGGTATGGTAGGATATTACAGAAAATTTTGTAAAGATTTTGCAAACATTGCTCTTCCCTTAACTAATCTCTTGAAAAAAAAGAGAAATTTGTTTGGACAGAGTCTTGTCAGGAGGCAGTTGATAAATTGAAAGCTATAATATGTAGTCAACCTATACTTAAATCTCCCGACTTTGAAAAACCATTTTCGTTAGCTGTAGATGCTAGCAATGAAGCTGCAGGAGCAGTGTTACTTCAAAAAGATGATGGTGATGAAGCTGACCGTCCGGTAGCTTATTTTTCTAAGAAATTGAATGCTCATCAAAGAAATTATTCAACAATAGAAAAAGAATTGTTATCTCTTGTTTTAGCTTTGCAACATTTTGAAGTGTATGTTGGTTCTACTCATAAACCATTCACAGTTCATACCGATTACAATCCGTTAGTGTTTTTGAGTAAGATGAAAAACAAAAATAGAAGATTATTAAATTGGAGTTTAATGTTACAGGAGTACAATATTTTGATCATTCATATTAAGGGTAAAGACAATGTGATCGCTGATTGTCTAGATGTTAAATGTTTTTTTGGAGTGATATTTTAACATTTGTAAGACTCCTACTGTACATTAGTTTGTAAAGGGCTGAAAGATAAGATTGTATATATTGGGTATTTTGTAAATTTTATACCTTTGTATTTTTTTGTATAAATTGTTAAAATTTTGTTCTTCAAGAGACCAAAAATTTTTTTTTGGAGGGAGGTGTTACGTACTCAAGGAGATCTTTGTTTTTTTTTGAGAATGATGTAATGGTCTTTTGGAGGTCACCTGATGTGATTTTCCCGCCGATGTGAGGTCATGTGATGACATGTGCCCCATGACTATGTAAGGGACGACCTGGATGCTGCAGTAGGTTTTTTTCAGTTTGTAGATTTCCAGGTATAACGTGCGTGTTTGTTTTTGTGACGCAGTTTTATTTTTAAAACGGTTGTGCATTCTGTTGCAAGATACCATATTATTGGACTGGAAATTTTTGCTAGATGTGTTGGTTTACCCAATTCCAACAGTAGAAGGGACAGTGAAGAATTTATCAAAGTACAGGACTGAAGGATCGAGAGGAGTCAGCATCGTTTGGCAGTTTAGTAAAGGATCGACCTTATTGAGTCTTCGTTGGAGGAGTAGCTACCTGCATCGAGGATAACTCTTGCCAAAAAGAGAAAGGAGTTCATGCAAAGGTGTGCTCTCTCTCTAAAGGAATTTAAGGTCAGCTGATGTAAACTGTTTATTTTCGGCATCGTGAATCCTGTGGACAGAACCAGCAGGAAAGTTGCATCTGTGGAGAAATCCTTCTCCAGAGAAATCTCTCCCAATTGAATGTGTAAATCTGTTGGACTTTCGAGGTTATCGCTTTAAGAACTATATCTGACTGTATCGCTTTAAGAACTGTTTTTGCATTTAACGCTTAAAGAACCAGAGTCAAGTGGCGAGTTGGTGAACGGCTGCATATCTGTTAACTTCCGGTTAAAGTTTTCATTTGTTTTTTTTTCCTTATCGCTTATCCGTGTTTAATAAATGTTTGGTTGTTTTTATATAACCTGTTTTGATTAATATTCATTGTTGCCGGTTACGTAACACCAGCTGAACCTGCCTTTCAACCTGTTGACTTCCAACTACGGTGTGTTTAATGGTCAACCACTCTTTAAAAGTTGGAGCAATAATGATAACTAGAGCCAATGAGATGCACAGATGTACAAATTGTATAAACTTGGGTCCGCATTTTACTCTGTGGTCCGATATGTAACCTGGAGTAATGTAATGAAGTTTGAGGAAGTCCTGCTCTCTTGGAAGGACATTTTCACTGTTGAGCTTTGTGTTTTGGGTTGAAGAATTCTTGGTAATTTACAAAATCAAAGCACAGGCTCCCTCACTCCCTTCCTTAGCTATTGTTTGTCTTTGAACAAGCATTAATAATGAAAACACGAGGTGCCTGGTCATTATCACAATCCCCCACACCGCCTCTCCCTTTCTGGCCATTACACAAAAGATATAAAGAATTTTGATTTATGATGTACAGTGAAAGAAAATAGAAACTGAAAATTCAGAGCGGTGACAAATAATTGCAAACATTATTCAAATCTTTTTAAAGTTACAAATAAAATTATTTAGTTAATTAATTACAGTAAAACTATTTTCATCAACAATTTTAGAGCATACATTAGTAGTCCACTAATTCATTGCTTTTTCACCTTTCAATGAGATGGATGACTTTGGTGCAGTGATATCAGCTTCTCAACATCAGGTTGAATGTCACTCAGAGGAGTCACTGATCCCCATGTTCAGTAATTTGCAGTCTGTTTTGTTGTTTTGAAAGAAGTTGGGTGACTGTACTGAAACTGCACTCCACTAAATAGAATGTTAGAAAGGCAATGAAGAATATCTTGACCTTTTTCCACAGCGCAGGATAATGTTCAGAGAAGTCTTTCTGTAACCAAATGCTTTGATATGATTTTCTGAACCTCAGCTTCAGCTCAAAGTAGTTTCTTTAAGATCAGTTCTTCCTCCACCCTTTTTGTTAATTCCTCATTACAAGTGTTCAGGAATGGATTTATTACACGATCTGGAATTTGGATCCAGAGAAGATGCTGAAAACTCTTTGACATGTCTTTATGAGGCTCAGCTCATTAGTCTTTAGTGTACTTAAAGATAAATCATCTGGTATTCTTTCTTTCTCTTCCAACTCAGAAAGGCTCAGAATTTAGTAAAGGTTGCGATGCCTAATGTTACACTTAAATAGAGTTAACTTGGACAAAAATGTGGAGGTGAATGATTTCACTTTGATAAGATTCACATCACTTCATTGCAGTTGAAGATTGATTTCATTAAACCTTGTGAATAATTCTGTAGGAAAACAATGTCATGCCTAATATCCTTGAGTTGATAGCCGAATGAAACATTTGATTCTTCAAAGAATTTTATCACAATTTCAAAAAGCCCATAAAAGCACCTCAGCAATTTCCTTTTGAGAGCCATTTGACTTCTGTGTGCAACAGCAAGCATTCAAGTGATTCATCATTCTCAGTGCAAAGCTCTCGAAATAGTTGATAATTGAGAGCATGGTACTTGGTTTTATTTATCACTGTATTAACAGTATTTAATGATTTGTGAAGCTGATCACATAGGTTTTTTTGTAACAAGATGCTGTCTGTGAATTACACAGTGAGTGGTAAATATGTTAGGTACATTTTTTTTCAAGAGAGTAATAACCCCTTGATGGCATCCTGAATTAATGGCATTGCACAAACAAAAATGTTGGTGGGCAGATTAGCCTGTTGCTGAGAGTGGTAACAGGAATGTGTTATTGTCTCATCCTGTCAGAAGGTAACAAGGTGTGTTGAGATAAAGCAGCACCAGGTGGGAAGGGATGGTACTAAGTGGGGTCATGAAGACTGATTTTGAGTATTTGTTCATTGTAAGAAAGCAGGCAGCAGCCAAAGAGCCCATTGTAGCCTGTTTGTGCTCCAGTAAAGTTGGGGTTTGGTTGGGACAGAATGGGAAGCTTGGAGCTTATTTACAGGATAATTGGAGCAAGGCCTAATCTTTACTGGTGGAAATGATTAATGATGGCAGAGACCTAATGGACCTGCAGAGCTATATACAACATCATTTACTCTGTAATTAATTGGGTTACTTTATCTCATTTGCTGCTTTCTCTCAAACCCCTGGCCTTGAAGGAAATGCAGGGAGGTGAACTCATCTGACAGAGTCACGGAGAGATACAGTGCTGAAACAGGTCTGCTGGCCCACCAAATCTGCACTGATCAACCAGCAGCCATTTTTACACCAATTTTAATCTAATCCACTCTATTCTCCTTACATTCCCACCAATTCTTTCTTTCCTCATCTCCATCTTTGCTAGATTATACCAGTCAGCAGCACAACATAGCCAATTTACATTGGCTGATTGACCAACTGAATGCATGCCTCACACATCAAAGTTGCTGGTGAACGCAGCAGACCAGGCAGCATCTCTAGGAAGAGGTACAGTCGACGTTTTGGGCTGAGACCCTTCGTCAGGACTAACTGAAGGAAGAGCTAGTAAGAGATTTGAAAGTGGGAGGCGGAGGGGGAGATCCAAAATGATAGGAGAAGACAGGAGGGGGAGGGATGGAGCCAAGAGCTGGATAGGTGATTGGCAAAAGGAATATGAGAGGATCATGGGACAGGAGGCCCAGGGAGCAGGGAAAGGGGGAGGGAGGAATACCCAGAGGATGGGCAAGAGGTATAGTCAGAGGGACAGAGAGAGAAAAAGGAGAGAGAGAGAAAGAATGTGTGTATATAATTAAATAACGGATGGGGTATGAGGGGGAGGTGGGGCATTAGTGGAAGTTAGAGAAGTCAATGTTCATGCCATCAGGTTGGAGGCTACCCAGACGGAATATAAGGTGTTGTTCCTCCAACCTGAGTGGGGCCTCAACTTTACAGTAGAGGAGGCCGTGGATAGACATATCAGAATGGGAATGGGATGTGGAATTAAAATGTGTGGCCACTGGGAGATCCTGCTTTTTGTTTGCCAATCACCTGTCCAGCTCTTGGCTCCATCACTCCCCCTCCTGTTTTCTCCTATCAATTTGGATCTCCCCCTCCGCCTCCCACTTTCAAATCTCTTACCAGCTCTTCCTTCAGTTAGTCCTGACGAAGGGTCTCGGCCTGAAATGTCGACTGTACCTCTTCCTAGAGATGCTGCCTGGCCTGCTGTGTTCACCAGCAACTTTGATGTGTGTTGCTTGAATTTCCAGCATCTGCAGAATTCCTCATGTTTGTGTTTTTAAATGCATGCCTTTTGCATTCGGGGTGCAGCTGGAACACATAGTGGAAACCCATTTGGGCACAGGGAGAATGTACAAACAACACAGAGATCACGCCCATGAACAGGTTTGAATCTCCGACACTCGGTCTATGAGGCAGTAGGTGTCCTAGCAATGCTGCTGGTGTATTTGCTTAGCTGCCCGTTCACTTATTTTCCTAAAGCACAGTGCTTCCTTTTAGTTAGTGATTACTTTTGGGATTCGTTGAAAGTCAATACCTGTCCAGCCAACAATAGTGCCCTAAGCAATTAGATCTAAATTGGTAGAGATGCTGTAAGTATGGTCTTTTTCTGCATAACTACCTTAAAATTACATCAAGGAGTACTGCAAAATACATGTTTAAGGTGTTTATACTAAAGTTTCTTGATGTAAATTGCGACTAGGTTGACAGGTAAAGTGGCAGAAGAATATACATCATATTTTTATCCCAAAGAAAAGGATAAGTGACAAACATTTCAATTATATTAAAAATTGTCCTTGTTTTGCCTTTACATTTTGGCCGGAACTCAATGTTACAGAGCATGTTATATAAGCTAAAACTGAATAGTAAATATATTTATTGGAACTGTAGTGAAAATAATTAGAAGTCTCTGGTTGTAACTGCTTTTGTGGATATTCCTGCTGAAAAATGTATCTTTGCTAATTTTCCATGAATTGATATCTCTCAGCTGCAATGCAGTTCAAGCAAAACAGAATATATTCACATGTTAATATTTGATAGGGAGGAATTAGAAAGCCAAGACTGATATTTAGTAATCTATAGATCAGCTGTGCCTGATTTGCCAAGGTCTATAGAATAATTGCAAAATAATCCTGTCCCCCACCCCGTTTCAAAAGTAAACAAAAACAGCAACAAAAAAATCTCAGAGAATGTTCAGAATTGGTCATTTGATGAAAAATCAAAGTGTATTCTTCCAGATGATGTCAAATCACCTTTTTGAACATAATAGAACATAGAATAGTACAGCACAGTACAGGCCCTTCGGCCCACAATGTTGTGCCGACCCTCAAACCCTGCCTCCCATATAAGCCCCCACCTTAAATTCCTCCATATACCTGTCTAGTAGTCTCTTAAACTTCACTAGTGTATCTGTCTCCACCACTGACTCAGGCAGTGCATTCCACACACCAACCACTCTCTGAGTAAAAAACCTTCCTCTAATATCCCCCTTGAACTTCCCACCCCTTACCTTAAAGCCATGTCCTCTTGTATTGAGCGGTGGTGCCCTGGGGCAAAGATGCTGGCTGTTCACTCTATCTATTCCTCTTATTATCTTGTACACCTCTATCATGTCTCCTCTCATCCTCCTACTCTCCAAAGAGTAAAGCCCTAGCTCCCTTAATCTCTGATCATAATGCATACTTTCTAAACCCGGCAGCATCCTGGTAGATCTCCTCTGTACCCTTTCCAATGCTTCCACATCCTTCCTATAGTGAGGTGACCAGAACTGGACACAATACTCCAAGTTTGGCCTAATCAGAGTTTTATAGAACTGCATCATTACCTCGCGACACTTAAACTCTATCCCTCGACTTATGAAAGCTAACACCCCATAAGCTTTCTTAACTACCCTATCCAGGCAACTTTCAGGGATCTGTAGACATGTACCCCAAGATCCCTCTGCTCCTCCACAGTACCAAGTATCCTGCCATTTACTTTGTACTCTGCCTTGAAGTTTGTCCTTCCGAAGTGTACCACCTCACACTTCTCCGGGTTGAACTCCATCTGCCACTTCTCAGCCCACTCCTGCATCCTATCAATGTCTCTCTGCAATCTTTGACAATCCTCTACACTATCTACAACACCACCAACCTTTGTGTCCTCTGCAAACTTGCCAACCCACCCTTCTACCCCCACATCCAGGTCGTTAATAAAAAAATCACGAAAAGTAGAGGTCCCAGAACAGATCCTTGTGGGACACCACTAGTCACAATCCTCCAATCTGAATGTACTCCCTCCACCACCACCCTCTGCCTTCTGCAGGCAAGCCAATTCTGAATCCACCTGGCCAAACTTCCCTGGATCCCATGCCTTCTAACTTTCTGAATAAGCCTACCGTGTGGAACCTTGTCAAATGCCTTACTAAAATCCATATAGATCACATCCACTGCACTACCCTCATCTATATGCCTGGTCACCTCCTCAAAGAACTCTATCAGGCTTGTTAGACACGATCTGCCCTTCACAAAGCCATGCTGACTGTCCCTGATCAAACCATGATTCTCTAAATGCCTATAGATCCTATCTCTAAGAATCTTTTCCAACAGCTTTCCCACCACAGACGTAAGGCTCACTGGTCTATAATTACCCTGACTATCCCTACTACCTTTTTTGAACAAGGGAACAACATTCCCCTCCCTCCAATCCTCTGGTACCATTCCCGTGGACAACGAGGACATAAAGATCCTAGCCAGAGGCTCAGCAATCTCTTCTCTCGCCTTGTGGAGCAGCCTGGGGAATATTCCGTCAGGCCCCGGGGACTTATCCGTCCTAATGTATTTTAACAACTCCAACACCTCCTCTCCCTTAATATCAACATGCTCCAGAACATCAGCCTCACTCATATTGTCCTCACCATCATCAAGTTCCCTCTCATTGGTGAATACCGAAAAGAAGTATTCATTGAGGACCTCGCTCACTTCCTCAGCCTCCAGGCACATCTTCCCACTTTTATCTCTAATCGGTCCTACCTTCACTCCTGTCATCCTTTTTTTCTTCACATAATTGAAGAATGCCTTGGGGTTTTCCTTTACCCTACTCGCCAAGGCCTTCTCATGCCTCCTTCTTGCTCTTCTCAGCCCCTTCTTAAGCTCCTTTCTTGCTTCCCTATATTCCTCAATAGACCCACCTGATCCTTGCTTCCTAAACCTCATGTATGCTGCCTTCTTCCACCTGACTAGATTTTCCACCTCACTTGTCACTCATGGTTCCTTCACCCTACCATTCTTTATCTTCCTCACCGGGGCAAATTTATCCCTAACATCCTGCAAGAGATCTCTAAATGTCGACCACATGTCCATAGTACATTTCCCTGCAAAAACATCATCCCAATTCACACCCGCAAGTTCTAGCCTTATAGCCTCATAATTTGCCTTTCCCCAATTAAAAGTTTTCCTGTCCTCTTTGACTCTATCCTTTTCCATGATAATTATAAAGGCCAGGGAGCGGTGGTCACTGTCCCCCAGATGCTCACCCACTGAGAGATCTATGACCTGACCCGGTTCATTACCTAGTACTAGATCTAGTATGGCATTCCACCTGGTCGGCCTGTCCACATACTGTGACAGGAATCCATCCTGGACACACTTAACAAATTCTGCCCCATCTAAACCCTTGGAACTAAGCAGGTGCCAATCAATATTAGGGAAGTTAAAGTCACCCATGATAACAACCCTGTTATTTTTGCACCTTTCCAAAATCTGCCTCCCAATCTGCTCCTCTGTATCTCTGCTGCTACCAGGGTGCCTATAGAATACCCCCAGTAGAGGAACTGCTCCCTTCCTGTTCCTGACTTCCACCCATATTGACTCAAAAGAGGTTCCTGCTATATTATCCACCCTTTCTGTAGCTGTAATAGTATCCCTGACCAATAATGCCACCCCTCCTCCCCTTTTTCCGCCCTCTCTATCCCTTTTAAAGCACTGAAATCCAGGAATATTGAGAATCCATTCCTCAATGGATTCCCAATGTTACCCCTGGTCTCCGGGCTGATACTAATCTCTTAGTTAACCTAATTGAAAACATTATCAAATGATTACTTTCCTATGTATGGGAACAGGTTCTACTCAACTACTACGACATCGACTCAGGCCTAGGGGGCCAGTGTTGGGCATAAGGCATAAGGCAAGTTCTACCCAAACTGGATGTAATTTCCACGATGACTGCACTTCAGTAGAATTTCCTTAACTATAAAGTGACTTGGGGTATCCTGAGAAGGATATGAATGGCATTATAGAAATACAAAGCCTTCCATGGAGATGGTGAATGTTGAAGACAAACTGACAGGAAGTTGTCCTTGTGAAGTCAGAATTGAAGTCGATAATATAGAATTAGAAAGATGATCTATTAAAGCATATAATGCTGTTATCATGATATCCTTGTCAATCAGAGATGTTTTTACTTCCTGACATAATTGAATAAAATTCTCGGGACTTTGCAGAGTATGTGCACAGAGACTGAAGAGACAGAATAGGAAGCCGAAATCGCTCTCTTCTTTTTGCAGGAGTATTTTGAAGGCAATAACAAGCTCATTTCTCTTAGCTGGTTATGCATAATCATTATTAACGTGCTTCTTGCTGGTGGGAGGGTAAGTAAAAGTATCTGTGTGATGTTAACATTGCTGGAAATTTACATTCACATAAATGTTAAAACAAACGTCATTCTATCCCCAGAGATTTTGGTTGGTTTTATACTCAGTGCATTTGCTCCAGTGTATGCCAAGTCCTTTTATGATTGTTTTTATTATGTGTCATATCGTTACAGCAGGAAAACAGGACCTTCAGCTCAATACATCTGGGCTGACCATCAAACATTCATTTGCACCAGTTTTACCATCCATTTTATACTTCCCATATTCTCATCAATACTTTTCATGTTCAACCACCCATGTGCATACTAGGGCAACGTACATTTGCCATCTAACTAATCAGATGGTATGCTCTTGGGATGGGGTGGAAAACAGAACAGCTGATGGTAACCCACAGAGCCGTAGTGATAACGTGAACTCCACACAGTCGTTAGGATGGAACTAGATCATTGGAGCTGTGACTCTTGCTCTCTTCTAGAAGTGCTACAGTGCCCCCAATTCAAAGAGAGAGACAATGGTGCCAGGGAATGAAAACCCAAGACTGATACCCTGCAGGGTAGACCATTTGCCCCATTAAAGCTTTCTTGTAGAGGCTATTTAATTAATCACATTCCTTGTGCTTTCCCAAAGGTCCTGCAACTTTTTGATATTGCCCATTACTCTTATGAAAATTATTATCAGTTCTGTCTTCTATCCCCATTCCTGGCAGTTCATTCCAGATCATGATAACACACTAAGGGTAGATATCAACTACAAATTATGTCCACCTCCTAAATTGCAACACTTGCCAAATGCAGAAAAGAGGGAAGACTGGGCTTCAAGCTCATTACCTATTAATAATCCTCACCCTTCTGTACTTTGGATTTGTCAGCAATTTATAGTATTAGTGAATTGCCACTGACATTGCCTTTGTAAGACCATTGAGCAGCATGGCTGACATAGAGTTAATAACTTTTCTTTGGCTAAGTCGACAGCCTCAAGGATTTGTTAGCTTTGCTGGGTTGGCTACATTATCTACACGCTTGACACCAGGCTCCCAAAATAACCACTCTATTCTGAGCTCCGTCAGGGTAAACAGTTTCGAGGAGGACAGAGTAAACTCTTGATGGGAAACCTCAAAACCTCTTGAAAAGTACGTTACTTTCTCACCGTCTCCCTATATTCCCCAGCCCAAGAGAATCTGAGTAGAAGAAAATCTACTGACCACTTTAAATCTCTCTGGCGGGAGTAAATGTAGAAAGTAGGAGGGCTGACAACAGTTTATACACTCATCTAACTGTCCCATCGAGTTCCTGTGCCCCAACAAATTAAATCTGCAGGGCCCACATTAGATTCATCAAACACATCAGAATAAAAGCAGGGAAGTAGCTCATTACACAAAATGCTGGAGGAACACAGCAGGCCAGGCAGCATTCAGGGAAATGAATAAACAGTCAATATTTTGGGCCAAGATCCTTCATCAGGACTGGAAAGAAAGAGGAGAAGTCAGGGTAAGAAGACCCTTACTCTGCTTACTGTGACTTCTCCTCTTCCTTTCTAGTCCTGACGAAGAGTCTTGGCCTGAAACATTGATGGTTTATTCTTTTCCATAAGTGCTGCCTGACCTGCTAAGTTGCTCCAGTGTGTTGCTTTAGATTTCCAGCATCAGCAGATTTTCTCATGTTTGTGAAAGTAACTCATTAGCTTTTCAAAATCTCACTTCATATCAGGTTCTATTGCGAAACACTTTAACTATGTATCCTCAGGTTACTGATCATTCTGCCACTGAAAATGATTTGTGCTAAACTGCTCCGCCAAAATAGAGACCCATATTAAAATCAGGTTTATCATCATTCATATATGTCATGAAATTTGTTTTTTTTTTGCAGCAGTACAGCACAATACATAAAATTACTACAGAACTGTGCAAAAGTCTTAGGCATCCTAGCTATATATACTATATATATGTCTAAGACTTTTGCACAGCACTGTAGGTGCAATAAAAAACTGGCATATAGCATCACAAAAGTAGCTTTCACAAGAAAAACATAAATTAAAAATAAAATATACACAATTTTTTCAATAAAGCACAATTGCAAGAAAAGAAAGTACATTTTAGTAGAAAGTGGTCAAAGTGTTCATGGTGTTGCTAAACTGTAATGATCAGGGTTTTGCTAGTTGCTCAGGAACCAAATTGTTGTCGGGAAGTAGTTGTTTTTAAATCTGGTGATGTGGGACTTCAGGCTTCTGTACCTCCTGCCTGATGGTAGCTGCAAAAAGATGGCATGGCCTGGATGGTGGGGATCTTTGGTGATGAATGTTGCCTTCTTGAGGTCGATGGAGGGGAGGAATGTGTGTGTTGCATTGGGCTGAGTTGTCACTCTCTGATGCTTCTTATGCTCCTACACATTTGAATTGCCATACCAGTCCACGATGCAACCAGTCATGTACTTTTAGCTGCACATCAGTAGAAGTTTGTCAGAGTTCTCAATGTTAAGCTGATCCTTCTTGACCTCCTAATAAAGTAAAGACACTGGCACCTTCCCTGTGATTGCATCTATGCATTGGGCTCAGGTTAGGTAATCTGATATGGATTTACACCTATCCCTCAATATGCACCTTCCATCCCATTCCCGAAATGAACAATCAGCTCTTTAGTGTTGCTGATGTTGAGTAAAAAATTGGGTTGAGTTCTTGTTATATCTCCCTTTTATCTTCTGTGCTGTCAGAGTATAAATTGCGACATCACGCTCTGTAATTGGAGAACTTCATTCCTGGCATTATTCCTGTAAAGCTCTTCTGTATTTGAATAAGGCCTTGACATCCTTGCCTGAAAGCATGGAGTCCAGAAAAAGTTATTTTGCTTTGGCTGGAGCATAGCTTCTTATCACAAAGATTCAGAAAACATATTTGCTTTCGTATTCCATGCTCTGGTTTATAAAGCGAAGGATTCTCAGAATCAGGTTTAATATCACTGGAATATGTTGTGAGATTTGTTAACTTAACAGCAGCAGTACAATGCAATACATGATAATGTAGAAAGATAAATAAATAAATAAACCACAGTCAGTATATATTTGCATATTAAATAGTTAAATTAAAAATAGTGCAAAAACAGAAATAATAAAAGTGAGGCACTGTGCAAGGATTCAATCTCCATTTAGGAATTGGATGGCAGAGGGGAAGAAGCTGTTCCTGTATCGCTGAGTGCGTGCCTTCAGGCTTCTGTGCCTCCTCCCTGATGCTAACAATAAGAAGAGAGCATGTCCTGGGTGATGGGGGTTCTTAATGATGGACACCGTCTTTCTGAGACTCCAGTCCTTGAAGATGTCTTGGATACTATGGAGGTTGGTACCCAGGATGGAGCTGACTAATTTTACAACTTTATGTATCTTCTTACGATCCTGTACCCTAGCCCCCCCTTCCCGCCCCCCCCCACCCCCCACAGCCATACCAGACAGTAATGCAGCCTGTCAGAATGCTCTCCATGGTACATCTGTAGAAGTTTTCAAGTGTCTTAGGTGACAAACGAAACCCCCACAAACTCCTAATGAAATATAACCGCTGTCTTGCTGCCTTTATGGCTCCATCAATATGTTGGCCAACACACATAAAATGCTGGAGGAACTCTGCAGGCCAGGCAGCATCTAGGAAAAGAGTACAGTCGACGTTTTGCCCTTCAGCAGTGCCTGAAACATCTACTGTACTCTTTTCCTAGATGCTGCCTGGCCTGTTGAGTTCCTCCAGCATTTTGTATGTTGCTCGGATTTCCAGCATCTGCAGATTTTCTCTTCTTTGTCTTTGACACTGAGGAACTTGAAATTGCTCACTCCCTCCACTTCTGATCCCTCTATGAGGATTGGTTTGTGATCCCTTGTCCTACCCTTTCTGAAGTCCGTAATCAGCTCTTTGGTCTTACTGATGTTGAGTGCAAGATTGTTGCCGCGATACCTCTCAACTAGCTGGTATCCCTCACACCCGTACGCGCTCTCATCTCCATCTGAGATTCTGCCAACAATGCTTGTATCATTAGCAAATTTATAGATGCCATTTGAGCAATGCCTAGCCACACAATCATGGGGGTAGACAGAGTAAAGCAATTGACTAAGCATACATCCCTGAGGTGGAATTATTAATGCCACTCTGCACAGATTGGGGTCTTGCGGTTAGGAAGTTGAGGATAAGATTGCAGAGGGAGGGACAGAGACCTAGGTTCCATAGTTTATTGATGAGGACTATAGGACTGATGGTGTTAAACGCTGAGCTGTAGACAGCAACCAGCATCCTGACATAGGTGTTTGCATTGTCCAGGTGGTCTAAGGCCATGTGAAGAGCCACTGAGATTGCGTCTGCCACAGACCTATTGTGGTGATAGGCAAATTGCAGTGGGTCCAGGTCCTTGCTGAGGCAGGAGACAATTCTGGCCATGATTAATCTTTCAAAGCCGTAGATGTGATTGCTACTAGATGATAGTCATTAAGCATAAAGGCAGCTCACACTGCTCTTCTTGGGCACTGGTATAACTGCTGCCCTTTTGAAGCAGGTGGGAACTTTTGTCCGTAGCAATGAGAGGTTGAAAATAGTTCTGCAGCTTAATCTTCTTCCCAGCTGTTCCTCAGATCTTTAATAATTTATGCAGGGAAACAAACAATCAATACATCAGGCTGAGATCCTTCATCATGTTCTGATGAAGAGTCTTGGCCTGAAATATTGTTTATTCCTCTCCATAGATGCTGCCTGACCTACTGAGTTCCTCCAGCATTTTGTATATGTTGTTCCAGATTTCCAGCATCTGCAGAATCTCTTGAGTTTATCTTTAATAATTTATCTTTTAGTATATACTGCCCATATTCACTCTTCGTACCAACACATCTAGATTTGATTCCTGCCACTGTTTGTATGAAGTTTGCACATTCTCCCCGTGACCATGAGAGCTTCTTCCAGGGTGCTCCGGTTTCCCCTTACGGACGTACAGGTTAGGCTTGGTGAGTTGTGGGCATGCTATGTTGCTGCCAGAAATATGGTGATACTTGTGGGCTGCCCAACACCAACCTTGCTGATTTGATTTGATGGAAAGCAATGCATTTCATGTATGTTTTGATGAACATGTGACAAACAAAGCTAATCTCACTTTTTGGTACATCTGCATGTTTTAGCAGTCTGTCCATCTGCCCTCAAGCTCACCTGTATCCCTTTTACTCTTTACTATATTTCTGATTTCCATGGCATCTATAAACTTTGGAATAACATTAAATATTGTATGCTAACTTTGGTAGGCAATAGTCCTGAAATCATTTCAAGATAGGAACTTGGCTATTCCTACTGAACCAAAAAAAAAAGAACCCTACACCCTCCCTTCTGTCACCAGCCAATTCCATGTTCACAATGCCATTGTCTTATTAATTGCATGGGGTGGTGTCTGCTATTATCTGTTCTGCAGTTCATCATTGAATTCTGTTTTAATGAGCTGGTTCTAAACATTTTTTCAGCAGCTGAGTGGGAGCCGAGTAAGTGAAGTACAGTGTTCATATTTTAATATCCAGCTTCAAATGTAAATGCAAGTACTTACTCCTTCGCAGACAGGGTGCCAAAGTAGGGAAGGCAATGGTGAAATTACTAACCCTAGGGCACTGTTGACTATTCCCTGTGAATATGCTGCACTCCCTTGGGAACTAGATATATTATTTTAGATGTCTGAGAGAAAGCAATATATCTGGGATTTAATCAGGGTGCTTTAAATTGTGTTGCAAGCCACAAGAGTAATTCTGAAATTGTTTTTGCTTGCAATATGAAACTCAATATTAAATTATAATTTTATGCACCTGATCACTTACTGTAATAGATAAAAACTATAACAGTAAAACAAAGGGATCTGGGAATACAGATCCATAGTTCTTTGTCAGTGGCATCACAGGTAGATAGGGCCATAAAGAAAGCTTTTGGCACGTTGGCCTTCATAGATCAAAATTTTGAGGACTGGGGTAAGGATGTTATGCTGAAGTTGTATAAGACATCGGCGAGGCCTAATTTAGAATATTGTGTGCGGTTTTGGTCACCTACCTACAGGAAAGGTATAAGTAAGGTTGAAAGAGTACAGATAAAATTTACAAGGATGTTGCTGGGGCTGGAGAACATGAGTTATAAGGAAAGACTGAATAGGTTAGAACTTGATTCCCTGTAGCATAGAAGGCTGAGGGGAGATTTGATAGATGTACACAAAACTATGAGGGGTATGGATAGAATAAATACAAGCAGGCTTTTTCCACTGAGGTTAAGTGTAGCTACAATTAGAGGTCATGGGATAAGGGTGAAAGGTGAACTGTTTTAGGGAACATGAGGGGAAACTTCACTCAGAGGGTTGTGAGCATGTGGGATGAGTTGCCAGCACAAATGGTGGATGGAATTTCAAGTCCAACTCTTAAGAGAGGTTTGGCTCGATCTATGGATGGGAGGTGTATGGAGGTCTATGGTCCAGATGTAGGTCGATGGTATTAGGTATTTTAAATGGTTTGGTATGGACTAAATGGGCCAAGGGGCCCATTTCTGTTCTGTAGTTTTCTATGACTCTTTTATATAATGTTATTCACTGTAGCTTGTTATACCTTCCTTACCACTTGCCCAAAACACACTACCTATTTTCATCCTTTCCATTTCTCTATATTCTCAGAGATTCACTCTTGCTTACCATCCCATTCAACTTTTTGCCTTAGTTTAGCAAATAGCCGATAGGCATCAATAGTTCCTGTACAAGTGGAACCAGTGACTAGCTCTTAGAGACGCTGAACCAGAGAACGTGAGAGACTGCACCATGGTGAGTACAAGGGGAATGTGGCAAACATCACTTGGTGGGCCAAACATTGAAATATCAGGATTTCTAAATAATCAAATAGCAGGTTATTGTAGTTTTACTGTACTGAAATGTATTGAAGCGCTCCAGATGTTTTTTAATCATTGTGGATCAGTATTAAGGATGTTTTTATGCAGATTAGCATAGTAAGTTAAAAGGTAAGATGCAATGTCCCTGTAATGCTTCATCAAGTAAGTTTTTCATTGTACCTGTGCATACGTCTGTTTGTGCAAATGACAATAAAGTCAACTTTCGACTTTTTTTTTGACTCTTGGAATTCAGCGAGACAACAATCACAAAAGGAGCCTTTCTGCACAGGAGCGAAGGTCACCCCAATATCTGAACATTACCTGTAGTACTGAAATACATTCTGGTTAATTGGGGCAGCCAGTCATTTAGGAAAAATCTTAAAGAACTAAAACTAATTGAGAAAACAGCTGAGATTCCCTTTGCTTATTTGTAACCCTATACCACTTAATTGGAACAGAAGACTGTTACTAGGTTTCCAACTAACGTCAGTTGCATGCACTACACCGTGCTGAGAGCAAACAGTTTTGAAATATCGTCAGTTGCATGTGTTGTGTTCAAAAAGCCGTGATTTTTGTCATTGATAGTTGGTGAGAAATAATCAGTAAGGCAATTCAGAACTATTTTGCTCACTGTGACTTCAGGCATTCAGACTTGAAGATACCAGAAAAAGCCAGAAGTGAAAATGAAACTATTTACTTCAACAAGTTATGAACTATGAAAAATTTGAAGGTATTAACAATTATCTTGAATGTTGCAATGAAAATGAAGGTTTGGAGGTTGCATTCATCTAAAGCATCGTATGAAGGCAGTCCAATATCTGCACCAAGTGTCTGCGCTGATTTTGTTCATTTACAGTCAATCAAAAGAACATGGCAATGTACACTGGATGAATTCCTCCATTGATAACTATTAAGAACTAATACACAGTTTTGTTGTAGAACAACAACTGCTCACTCAATGCCAGCATGGCCAAGGATCCGATTATTGACTTCAGGAGGAAATTAGAGGTCCATGAGCCAGTCCTCATCAGGGGATCAGAAGTGGAGAGGGTCAGCAACTTCAAATTCCTCGGTGTTATCATTTCAGAGGATCTGTCCAGAGCCCAGCACATGAGTGCAATTACAAAGAAAGCACCTCTACTTCCTTAGAAGTATGCGAAGAATCGGCATGACATCTAAAACTTTGACAAACTTATATATACACTTAGTGAGAGTATATTGTCTGGTTGTATCACTGATATGGAAACACCAATGCCCTTGAACAGAAAAGCTGACAAAAAGTAATGTGAGTGGCCCAGTATATCACAGGTAAAGCCCTCCACACCATTAAGCACATCTGTACAGAGTGCTGTCGTGTGAAAGCAGCATCCATCAAGGGCCTCCTCCATCCAGGTCATGCTCTCTTCACACTGCTACCATCAGGAAGAAGGTACAGGAGCCTCAGAACTCACACCACCAGATTCAGGAACAATTACTACCCCTGAACCATCAGGCTCTTGAAACAAAGGGGAAAACTTCACTCACACCAACTCTGAGATATTCCGACAACCTATGGACTCACTGTCAAGGACCCTTTATCTCATGTTCTGTATAGTTATTGCATATGTATATACTTCTCTTTTGTATTTGCAGTTTCTTGTCTTTTGCAAATTGGTTGTTTATCCATCCTGTTGGGTGTGGTCTTTCACTGATTATTTTGTGTTTATTGGAATTACTGCATATATCCACAAGAAAACAAATCTCTGGGTTGTATATGGTGACATATATGAACTTTGATACTAAATTTACTTGGAATCTTTTAGTAGAAGTGCTAGTGTTCTAATTTGTTCTGTACTTTATTTAAATACATAATTTGTTACTCAGTTAAATTGTTTGTAGCTTGTCTCTTTTATACCCTTTTAACTATTTCCATGAAATTTCAGTTAAATGGAGTCGCACTGAATTGGGCCAAAATGTATGGTCACGATGTGTCCCAATTAACCGGAATCCACTGTATCACAGAATTTGCTTCATGTTGGACTAGATCAATGACGTTGCTTGGAACAGCATTTCATCAACCATATAGTTTATTTGTTCTTTTTGGACTAAGGAGCTGAAAAAGTGTTCACTATTCCACGCTTCTTTTCATCACACACTGCATTTCACACCCCTGTGAGTGAGTCTGTGAGCCTAGGTCAGGAGGTGATTTACTTATAAAGGAATTCTTTTATCAATTTGGGTTCTGCCTGTGTGACCCTCCAATATGAATAAACTTGGGAGATGAGAGAAGAGGCCCCGTGCAGCTTACAAGCATTTGCTGGTTTTACAGTTGTGTTATCTCATGAGATATCTTGTAATGAGCTAATTCATCAGGGTGAGGGAAGTTACTTCCTTTGGCTAAGTTCAATGTTCCAATGGTTGTTGAGTAAGTGATTCTCACTGTGAAGTGGGAATTTCTGTCGGAAGTGATTTAGATGTTATTGCCTACTACCATTTATGAGATTGGCACAGAAAGATGAAGAGTAGAGAGGTGAGGTGGGAGTGCAAGTGGGTGTTAAGGCTAATTTGAAATATGCTAGGACTGAAACAAATAACCTGCTTAGCTTCAGTTTGTATCTGTAATTGCCTGAATATTTACATCTTGCAACAGTTGATGCTGTAAGAAGATTTGGAAATAGTGTGCATTAACATGCTGAACATTTGTTTAGCTTCTCAATACAGCAGGAACAAGGAAACTAGTTGATGAAAGTTATTTGTCAGCACCATTATAGCTGGTAAGATTTAGAGATGTGGTTTCTTACATTAGATTTGTCCTTGTGAAGCTTGATGCTTTGTTCGAAGTTCGAAATTCAGATTAAATTTATTATCAAAGTATGTTCATGTCAGCATACATTACCCTGGGATTAATTTTCCTGCAGGCATTCAGAGTATAATAAAGATACCATAAAATTAATGAACAACTACAAAGGCTGACAAACAACCAATGTGCAAAAGAAGCCCAACTGTGCGAATAGATAAATAATACTGAGAACATGAGTTGTAGACTTTTGAAAGTGAGTCCATAGGTTGTTGAAATAGGTCAATGTTGAGTTGAGTGAACTTATCCACACTGGTTCAGTAGCCACATGGTTAAAGGGTAATAACTGTTCCTGAACCTGGTCGTATGAGACTTGAAGCTTCTGTACCTGCTTCCTCATGGCAGCAGCAAGAAGAAAGCATGGTCTGGATGCAGGTCCTTGATGATGGATGCTGCTTTCCTGCTATATGCCCCTTTTATTTATTTATTTTTGGTGTGTCCTTGCATGCGTGCGAGTCTGTGCATGTGCATGTGCGTCTGCGTGTCCGTGCGTGCGTCCATGATGATGTCTTTTTCATGGCTTTTACAAGGCGCGGAGTGAGAGAGAGAGACCGTGTGCACGCCATTCCTCACACAGACATTTTCACAGTATTTTCCCTTTATTATATGAGGTCGAGTTGCGATCTCGACACTTAACCCGGCACGGATGGAAAGCGTACTCGGGAGCAGACCCGACTAGTTTCGAACCTGGGAACCTCCGCTCCCAGGTCCGGCACCAAAGTCGTTGAGCCACCAGCCAGCCTGCAATATGCTCCTTTTAGATGCGATCAATGGATGGGAGGGCTTTGAATGGACCAGGCTATATCCATTAATTTTTGTAGGCTTTTCCATTCAATGGCGTTGCTGTTTCTATACCACGCCTTGATACAACGTAAAACAAGTTTTATTTATGTCTCACTGCATTTGTTATCAGACATGAACTAAACAGGCCACACCTGTAAAGAAAGTGGCATATTTTTCCAACCAAGTCTGAATTTAAAAAGTGTCAAAACCTTCCCCAGCACAACTTGTACTTACGTTTTACATTATATAATCGCTGAAATAAGTACTTGTTCCACACAATATAATCCAACTTAACACTCTTAACATATCTATAGAAGTTTGTCAAAGTTTTAGGTGGCATGTCAAATCTTTGAAATCTTCTAAGGAAGTAGAGATGCTGCCATGCTTTCTTTGTAATGGCAGTTGCGTGCTGAACCCAGGACAGATCTTATGAATCAGGTTTAATATCACTGACATATGTTGTGAAATTTGTTGTGTTGCAACAGCAGTACATAATAATAAACAACCTATAAATTACAGTAAGAAGTATATATAAAAATTAAACTAAGTAATTAGTTCAAAAGGAGAGGAAAAAAAAGTGAGGTGGTGTTCATGGATTCATGGTGTCCATTCAGAAGTCTGATGGTGGAGCGAAAGAAGCTGTTCCTGAAACTTTGTGTGTGTGTGTGTGCCTTTTGACTTCTGTACCTCCTCCTTGGTGGTAGCAATGAGAAGAGGTCATGTCCTAGGTGATGGGAGTCCTTAGTGATGGATGCCGCCTTCTTGAGGCATTGCTTTTTGAAGGTGTTCTCGATGCTGGGGAAGCTGGTGCCCGTGATGGAGCTGGCTGAGCTTACAACTTTCTGCAGCTTTTTCCAATCCTGTGCAGTGGACCCTCCATATCAGACGATGATGCAACCAGTTAGAATGCTCTTCATAGTACAGCGGTAGAAATTTGCGAGAGTCTTTGGTGACATACCTAATTTCTTCAAACTCCTAATGAAATATAACTGCTGTCATACCTTCTTTGTACTTGCATCTTTAGAGATGCAAGATCTTTAGAGATGTTGACACCCAGCAATTTGAACTGCCCACCCTTTCCACTGCTGACCCCTTGATGAGTACTGGTGTGTGTTCCTTCGACTTCCCCTTCCTAAAGTTCCACAGTCAATTCCTTGCTCTTACTGATGTTGAGTGTAAAGTTGGTGTTGCAACCTCTGATTTATCTCACTCTTGTCAGTGAAACTCTTACAATTGGGAATGAATAAAAGATGAATATCAATTGTATCTTGGCCTTGCAGTATACCAGCATTTGCTACTGACTGATATCAATGGCAAAGCACTACATACAATATTCTCTCTGATAAATTGTGCAGTGATACTTGCTTGATACATGAGCTGCTCTCAGAGGAGACCAAGAAAAATCCTAAGGCAGAGAGTTTGAGTGCAGTGATCATGCTTACAGTGGCTAGAATGACATGTTGCTTAGACAAGTCGACAAGGAAGCTGGTCAGGTCAATTCCAACTGGCTTAGACAGGGTCTGAGTCTTTGGGCACTGCTTCCTGGGCACCCAAGAAGATAGTCATGGCTCCATTCTAATCCTACAAGGGGTCAAGTTTCTGCCCTGACCTTTCTCTTACCTGGCCTGCCATGGAGAATTTTCTTCTGATTAAAGTATTATTTTGGTCCTAATTACATCCTGTGGCCGTGATCAATTTTAAATTATGCTCCCTCTGGCCTGTAGTCAGACAGTTCAAGCCAAGTGGAGATGAGGCAGCAAAAGGCTATCAACAAAGCACCATGAGGGGGATGAGGTTCATTCAATTTCAGCCCTTCTCTGCAATAATTGTGACTGAGGAGGTTATGATTTGCCTCCTCTTGACTATCAAATGCTATCAACATAAAAGTCAGCCCCAGACCAAATCAGGATAAAAAATAATATTAAAGAAAATGCTAAATGTCCAGGAGAGATTTCAAATGTAGTCTTATCTCTAGCTCCTACAATGATTAAGAACTACTTGGAATCTGCTTGCCTGGTTTGTAATTTTATCTGAATCTGCTGAGGGTATTTCTACCATATAATGCAAACGTAGCTATCACTCACTCTTTGGATTGTAGTCTTTTATAAAAATTGGTTGTTTTAACTCACCAGAGCTATGGTTGCCCTCAGCGCTGCATGAGGCCTATGTATCTGATAATACTGTTTAATTTGTGTTTGTCAAGTATGTTATATACTAATTACACTAAGGCAGGAATTGTCTTCCTCTTCACAGCTTGCCTGTTCTCTGATTATTCATTTAATATTTTGTTTTACATATTTATTATTCATCAATTGTATTATGCAAATATTCCTCCTTCATGTGTCTTGTATTTTCTGCAAAGTGGATTTCTCTGATTATCAAAACACTGCCCTGCAGTCCTGAGACAAGTCTCTACCAGAATTAATCTTCCATTTGACCAGCCATGATCTCTCTTCCCATCCAATGACAATCCGAAGGACATCATGATCTATAATGTTTCTCCTTATATCTTGTGCACAAAACACTTCATGTTTTAAGCACTAGGTCAGTGTGTTGGGGCTGGGGGCAAGAGAGGGGCCGAACCGCCTCTGTGCTAAACTGAGGCTGTGGCCAACACAACGAATGGGCTCCTGGATCGGCTTCAGCGATGACTGACTTCGTGGCTGTGGACTCACATTTGTGAACTTCAGTTCTGAATGTTATTTTCTTACTTTCATTGTTTGCATGATCTGATTATTTTTCTGCACGTTGGGGGCATGATGGTCTTTTTTAAAATGGGTTCTATTGTGTTTCTTTGTTTTATGGCTGCCTGTAAGAAGATAAATCTCAAGGTTGTATATAGTATACATAATTTGATAATAAATGTGATTTTGATACTTTGAGCCAAGCAGCTCCCACAGGACATTACAACTGCATTGACTCCACCTAATTTCAGACTTGGACCCTATCTTTTTTTAATCCTCATGGGACACAGGAATAACTGGTAGGGTCAATATTTGATGTTTGAGCATAAAAGAATAAAAGAACTGCAGATGCTGGAAATCTAAAATAAAAATAGAAAATGCTGGAAATGCCCAGCAAGCCAGGCAGCACTTGTAGGAAAAGAAACAAATAAAATTTCAGAAGAGACAAAAGAGACTGCAGATGCTGGAATCTGGGCCAACACACAAAGCTCTAGAGGAACTCTGTGGATCCAGCAGTATCTATATGGGAAAATGGACAGTCAATGTTTCAGGTTAAGACCCATGAGTCCAAATGAAGGGATTCAATGCAAAATATTGATTATATATTTCACTCTATAGGTGCTGCCTGAACTGCTGAATTCCTACAACACTTCATGTGTTGCTAACATTTCAGGTTGAAGACTGCTCATGAAAACTATTGACCTGAAGCATTAACCTGTATCTCTCCCACATATGTGGTCTCATCTGTGGACTACTTCCAGCATTTTTGCTTTTATTTAATATTTAATGCCATCTCTTAATTGAATTGAGTGCAATAGGCTTCTACCTTGAACTGTGACAATCCTTGTGGTGAAGGTTCTTCTACTTTGCTTTCGGGGAAGGAGTTTATGGATTTAGATCCAGTGAAGTTTCTAATCAGGATGCTGGGTGTAAATTTAAAAGTATGAAGTGTGATCTTATCGAGACATCTACCATTTCATGTCCTTATTGCCTAAGGACATGATAAGGCATATATATTTTGATGATTTCACCTGTGGGTGAGTCTCAAGCAAAGAGCCACAGTTTTATGATAATGGACACTTAGATAAAATATGTAGAAATTGTTCTCTCACAGTGGCTGGTGAAGTAATTTCTCAAATGTTATGATGCAGTGAATTGTGGGGGTAGGATCATTAAAAGTATTTCAAGAGCAGACAGATAAATTTTTGAAAGATTGGGAATTGAGTGTTATGATGGAGGAAGTAGACAATGATTATATTGAATGGTAGGCTTGAGGCCCACCACTCCAATTTTCATATGCTCTTGAACGTAAACCAGGAGGTGGCAGTGTGTGCACACATCAATGACCCTCATTCTCGGTGCTAAAAACCCAAGAGGTTTGGAAGGTGCTTCAACAAAATTTGATGAGCTACAACAGTGAGTTCTGCAGATGGCACAGACTGATGGAGATAGATAGAGTAAGTGCTTAGAGGGGTTTATAGTGTATCAGTCAATTGATCTGCTTTATTGAGTTGAATTGAGTTTCTTGAGTGTGCAAAAGCTGTGGTTGTTCAGGCAAGTGCAAAGGAACTTGTCACTGACTTCGCAGGAAGAGAAAGGACTTGGGTGAAACTGGAAATGTTTCACACTCTGCAAATTATGTTTGCTCCATTTAATTCACAGGTCAATAGTGAATTCGCCATAGTAAAATGCCCGTAGTGTAGGTGAAATGGGAGTGTGAGGAGAGAAATTTACTGAGAAAATTACTGGGAGAATGGTATGGCTCTCTCAGCCAGCAAAGACGTGATAGGTGAAAAAGTGATATCATTTGCTTTCTTTCCCGTGTCCTCCCCTGTTTTATTGACTCTTCAAACCTCTTTTACTTTTAAAGCAATCTATGCACTCAACAGTTTTCATTTTAAAAATATACTTGGGTTGAATTACAAATTTAATTGATGATGTCGTTTTTATCCTCTTCTTAGAAAACAATCCAGTTCATACCATATGTTCTACTGATGAACAAATAAAGATTGCAAATGAATCCCAAAGATGTGTGATCGCCAGAACTTGAACCATTGCTAAAAAGTCAGACAAGAACCATGTGACCAGGCAATTCAACTTGTTCTGGAAGTATAAACTTTTCCTGTAATACATTAAGGCATACAGTAAATAGCAGAAACACACAGATTGTTAAATAGAAAAATAATGTTTAATTAATAAATACTCTGAATGCAACAGGAATAAGTCTGATTGGAAGAGCAGCACAACCTAAAAATTAAAGGAACGAAGAAGAAATGTTGGATGGTGAGAGAAAACAGAAACGCAAATAAATGGGTAAAGATAGATTAATCAGGAGATTTTTAAGTTCCCTTTCAGAATGTAGGTATTGCTGGCATTGGCAACATTAACCATTCATCCTCTAATTACTCTAGACAAGGTAGGCTTGAAGAGCCTTGTGACTTACTCCTACTCATGCCTTCCTCTGTCTTGGGAGGTGCAGTTGGATTTGCCTAAGTAACTACAGTGTGTTTTGTAGAGGCTACACACTGTGGCCACTGTGTTTAGGGTGATCAATGGCTGTCAATCAAAATGGCTGCATTGTCAAGGATTATGTCAAATTTCTTGAGACTTTTTGGAGCCAGGCAAGTGGGGAGCACAATACTACCTTGCTTAGTTCTACCCCATCAAGCACTGGTTTGCTATAATGCTCTTGGTCCTCCAGCACAAATACCTAAAAATGCATATTTCTCTGCCGTTAAAATATCAACCGGGCTGTGTGGCTCAGTGTGAGCCTGGCTTGAATCCGTGCTTTCTGCTGGAGGTCCCATAGCAATTAATTGCTCTTGGTTCACTGTGGATTCAAGCAATGAATCAGCCGTGGCTTGGTATGGAGAGGCTGCATCTGAGGGCTGGTGTCGGGCAGAATAGAGCACTCAGCACTGAGATGTGAGGTTCATCACAGATCTGATTATTACACTGTGCATTGAGGCAGAACAAGGTCAAACAATAACAATGCAGAATAAAGTTTCACAGCAACAGAGAAACAGGTAAATAATAAGGTGCAAGATCATAATGAGGTAGTGAGGTCAAAAATCCAATTTATCCCATCAGAAAAGGGGCGAAGAGAAAATGTCCAGGGGAGGTGGGGAATTTGTTTGTGCTGGTTGTTCTACTGATGTAGTAAAAAGTATAGTCCAAGACCATAGAGGGGAGGTTGGTTTCCATGATGTGCTGAGCTGTGTCCATGACTCTGTGCAGTACCCTGCAGTCCCATGCAGAGCGGTAGCTATACCAAACTGTGATAGCATCTAGATAGGATGCTATCTATGATGCACCGATTAAAAGATCAGTGAGGGTCGACGAGAACGTGCCAGATTTCTTTAGCCTCCTGAGACAGTAGAGGCATTGGTGAGGTTTCTTGGCTGTGATGCCAATGTAGTTGGATCTGGACAGGCTATTGGTGTTGTCTGCTCCTGGGAACTTGATGCTCTCAACTCTCATCCTCAATGCCAGAGACGTAGACAGGAGCATGTGCACTGCCTCCTCCCCCACCCCTCCTTACATCAATGACCTGCTCTTTTGTTCTACTTACGAACATTGACGAAATGTTGTCATGTTAACATGTTACTAAGCTCTCTATCAACTTCCTGTACTCCAACTCACCATTATTTGAGATCTGGGCCCGTACTGTGGTATCGTCTACAAATTTTTACATGGAGTTAGAGGAGAATTTGACCATCCAGCCATGAATGTACAGGGAGCAGAGTAGGGAACTGAGGATGCAACCTTGTAGAGCACCAGTGTTTAGAGTAATCATGGAGGAAGTGTTGCTTCCTATCCTTATGCGTTAAGGTCTGTTGGTCAGGAAGTCAAAAATCCAGTTGCAGATGGACATGTTGACTCCCAGGATCCGGGGTTTGATGATGAGTTTGCTTGGATTTATAGTATTGAAGGCAGAGCTGAAGTCAATAAACAATAGACTGAGACATTTGTCTTTATTGTCCAGAAGCTTCAGAAATATGTAGGACCAGGTCAATGGACCTGTTTTGGTCCTACATTATATTGCAGTGGGTCAAGGTTGTCAGAATGGCTGGAGTTATTGTGAGCCATGATAAAAAGATATGCTGCTATTGTATTTATGTGGCTGATCCATTTACAGCATTATTGAATTATACAGCATGGGAACAGGCTACTTAGCCCAACTTACCCACACCAACAAGTGGCAGCCTTCCATATTAATTGCATTGAAGACCAAGGGTCAATTGATAGTCTGGATTGAAACCCAAGGGTCAAGTAGAAAGTCCAGAGGTCAAGGTCTGATGGTCAGAGTTTGAGTTTGTGAATCTCTGAGTCTGCTGGGGAAGACCAACATCTGTGAATCCACGAGTCCACGGCAGGCCGAAGAAGACAGCCTGTCCTGGGGTTATGTGCATGGGTGGCAGGCAGGGAGGAGTGGGCCTTGTTCTGACTTTGTTTCTTGGAGTGTTCTGTTTTATTATGTACTGTGTTGTTCTGCCAAGCAGCGTGGGCATGCTACGTTAATGCCAGAATGTGTGGCAACACTTGTGGGTTGCTCCCTGCATGCCCTTGGGTGTGTTGGTTGTTAACACAAATGATGCACGTCTCTTCAATGCACATGTGATAAATAAATCTAAATCTGAAATATCCCAGTACTTGGTTTATGGCTTTCCCTGCCTTGGCAGTCCAAGTGTACATCTAGATACTGCTTAAATACAGCCACTTAAACAGCTTTGACCGCTCACTCAGACTGTCTATTTCAAATAATTACTACTGTCTCGGTGAAGAAAGTCCTCCCTTCATATCTCCTCCAAATCGCTTCATCTTTACCATAAATCTACACACAGAGGTCACTTGATTAGGTTCCTCCTGTACCTAATAAAGTGGCCATTGAGAGTATGTTTGTGATCTTCTGCCTCTGTAGCTCGTTCATTTCAGGGTTCAACGTGTTGTGCGTTTAGAGACACTCTTTTGCACAGCACTGTTGTAATGCGTGGTATTTGAGTTACTGTCAGCTTAACCCAGCCTGGCCATTCTTCTCCGGTCTCCCTCATTAACAAGGCATTTTTACCCACAGAACTGTTGATCATTGAAGGTTTTTTTTGTTTATTGCATAATTCTCTGTAAATTCTCGAGACAGTTGTGCATGGAAATCCTAGGAAATGCAGTTTCTTAGATACTCACAGCACCCTGTCTGGCACCAACAATTCTTCCAGGGCCAGAGTCACTTAGATCACATTTCTTCCCCACTCTGATGTTTGGTCTGAACAACAACTGAGCCTTTTGACCATGTCTGCATGCTTTTATGTATTGATTTGCTGCTCGATATCTGATTAGATATTTGCATTAACGAGCAGGTGTACAGGCATACCTAATAAAATGGCCACTGAGTGTATGTCCTCTAGTTTTAACTACCTCTGACATGGGGAAATGTTTCCTGCAATCTACTCTAGTTGAGTGGCTGGTTAATGGGGACAGCCAGGCAGTTAATGTTTGGTGATTCATGGTGTCATGAATAAGTGATTATCAAGGAACCATCACGCTCCAGTCCTTCTGACAATCCAAACAGACACACGTTTTTCACAACCAACCAGGGTTGGAATATGTCAGTATATTTGCTGATTGACCCACATACACCAAACAAACCAGCCTCAAAAAACTGCCTCTTATTTACCCCCACTTGCTTTATCCATCACATTGCTCTTCACACCAACAAGTTTGAAGTGTGTGCTTTCTTCAACATTCCTTCTATCTCTATTTGTACATCCATCAGTGGCACTCAGTTCAGTCCTTACAGCCTGGCATCTCTGTCTCCATCACCCATCGATCAGGTGAACCCACACTCATATGTTCAGTCAAATGTTTGTTTTTTCCTGGATCGCTGGTTAAATAGGCACAACAAGGACTGGAGATATCTTGCCATAGTTTTCCAGCTGATATCAAACAAAGAAATCTTGGAGATAATTTCCGCATCACTGGCTATTGGAAATGGAATGACTGGAGCTTTGCAGCTGTCTGGTGACAGACTTGGCAATGTTGACTTGATTTCACGTGAGTGCAATGTAATATTAATTATCTCACTGGAGGCATTGACAACATAAAAAACAGGAACAGGAGTTGGCCAACTGGCCCATCAAGCTTGTTCTGCCTTTCAGTAAGATCCTGGCTGTTCTGGCCATGGATTCAGCTCCTTTTCCCCATAGCCCTTATTTCCACTGCTATGCAAAAACCTGCCTAACTGTGTCTTAAATATTTTCAATGAGGTAATTTCTACCATTTCGCTGGGAAGAGAATTCCAAGGTTCCAAAGGTACAATTTAATGTCAGAGGAATGTATACAATGTACATCCTGAAATGCCTTTTCTTTGCAACCATCCACAGAAACAGAGGAGTGCCCCCAAAGAATGAATGACAGTCAAATGTTAGAACCCCAAAGTACCCCCCCCCCACCCAGCTCCCCTCTCCCACGCGTAGGCAAGAATCCCCCTTCCCCCTGCCGGCACAAAAAAGCATCGGCACCCGCCACGGAGCACTCAAGCGTGAGCAAAGCAACAGTAAGGACACAGACTTGCAGTTACCCCAAAGACTACATTGTTCACCTGGCATTCGACATACCACAGGTTCTCTCTCTCCCTCATAACGGAGAAAGAGGTGTCACCATTTTCATAGCAAGTGGGGAGACATAACAAACAACTCACTGGTTTACAATGTTAAAAGTCTGCCACGTCGCTTTTTTTGTGCTCTGTGCCCAAAGATCACGAGCGCATGGGCACACAGCCGCAGATATTCCCACTCCCCTGACAACACACGGGCCTCCTGTCGTGATACCGACCCTTGATCCTTCCGTCTCCAGAGCCCCGAGATCCTAGGCTTCCAAAACCGAGCCAAATACTTAGGGCGAGCCCTTGGTGTGCCAAACAACAGCCAGTCCTGAAACCCCGAAAGCGGGTCCCATTCCTGCAAAGAACCATAGTCAGCATATAACTCCAGGTCAGGATCTTCAAAAGAACCCTGAAAGGGTAAAATAGAGATATTAAAGATGGAAATAGAGCTGTTTACAAAGATGCAAACAAAGGAGTTGCTGTTTAGCGCCATCATCACTCTGCTCCGCCTCTTTCCAGATACGCTACAAACAAAACCATTTACACCTTATCTATGTCCTAAATCTACTCCCCCCCAAATCTTGAGCTTATATTCCCTAGTTCTGGTCTCACCAACTGTCACAATGGCGGAGGCATTGGGAGCAAGGGAGGACCCAAATGCAAGACACATCTTGTGAGGTTACTTAGATTTAGTTTATTGTTCAATACCAGGAGAGCAAGGCAGGAGCAGGAGTAGCAAACTGGACAAGGACTGAGGACTACGACTAGGCTGGGGCCAAGGGTCTGGGCTAGGACTCGGAATCGGCTCCCAGAACTAGAGGAGACATGAAGAGGCTCGGGTATGGAGTCCGAGCCCGAGACTGGGCAAGGACCCAGTACCTGGATCTTGCCTCGGGCTCGGACCCCAGAACCAGGCATGGACATGACATGGGCTAGGGAGAGGAGGAACATGGAAAACAGAGCCTCGGTCTTGGGAGAGCAGGTACATGGAACCATGGGCACATACACAGAACACAGAGTCGGGACCCAACCTTGGGTACAGGACATAGGGCCGGGACTCATGGCCCTCCACGGGGCAACGGCAAGACGGCCTGACTTACCCCACGGAGGCGAGAACGAGACACGACAAGACATGACTCCCCGCGGGGCAACGGCAAGACGGCCTGACTTACCCCACGGAGGCGAGGACAAGACAAGACAAGACCAACACAAATGAACACCAGACAGTACCTATCTAGCTCCGGTGATGGAACTAGACCAAAGTGCAGGCAGGGGCTGCAGACGAGGGCTAGAGGCGAGAGGGGCAGAGAAGGGATTCAGACAGGGGTGGTAGGACAGGAATCACAGACCGCCAGAGCCAGGACTTGACTCGGAACTGGGAAGTCGCCAGGGCCAGGACTGACATGGTACTTGAGTGCCGCCAGAGACAGGACTTGGATGTGGTACTTGAATGCCGTCAGGGTCAGGACTTGGACGTGGTACTTGGATGCCGCCAGAGCCAGGACATGGACCAGGTACTTGGATGCCACCAGAGCCAGGACGTGGACGTGGTACTTGGATGCCGCCGGAGCCAGGACGTGGTGCTTGGAACCTCCGAGTAGTGCCGAGCTCTCGACTCAGCCCAGGAACAGTAGACAGCAGCTCTTGATTCTCTCCGGCGGGTTAACTGACAGACCCACCTTGATGAGGAAACTTTGCAGGCTTGCTTTGGTGAGGTAACTGGACAGGGTTGCTCCGGTGAGGAGAGGCAAATTACCAGCATTCGCTTCGGGCGGAGACTAGGCTTGCTCTGGCCAGAAGACATTGGCACGTCATGACTTTGCAGACTTCGCAGACGCTCCTGCACCAAACGGCTGAAAGCTGGAGACTTTAAACTACCGGTTCAGCCGAGTGTTAATTGCCTCTAATCACCAAAGTCGAGGGACACGGGTAAACAGGGAATCAACAGTCCGGATCGTAACATAAACAAGCTAAATTTAAAGGGACCCCGATCCGGACCATGACACCAACCAGTGGAAACAGTTTTCCTGCCTCTTTCTTATTTATCTCCTTCATAATTTTGTAAGTTTCTATAAGATCTCTTCTCATTCTTCTGACTTCCAGTGAGTATAGTCCCAAGCAACTCAATCTTTCCTCACAGACTAATCTCCTCATCTCCAGAATCACCCTGGTGAACCTCTAAAATCGGTATATTTTTCCTCAAGAAAGGAGACCAGAAATGCATGCAGTACTGCAAGCACACTTTCACTAGTACCCCATACTAGAGGTCTACTTTTTATCCCCGACTACCCCACCTTCACCCATCAACCCAATCCCAACCCCAACTTTACCCATAATTGGGAAATGTTATGCAGAATGCAGTACCACCTGATAATCCAATAGGCCCTCACTGGTAAATACTGAAGGCTGGTGGAAGAGCATCTGAGGTATACAGAGCATGTCTTGAGCATGCCAGTGGCCTGCTTGATGGTACATCTCGATGATGTATCACAAAGCAATTACAAAATAGAACAAGTCACTCATCTATGCCACTGCTTATCTGATGTATGGGCTTCTTACTTCTTCATAATTTAATCGTGTCAACATATCATAGAAATATAGCTGTGCCAAAAATGTCCTTACCTTAGAAATTACCTAGGGTTATCCATAGCCCTCTATTTTTCTGAGCTCCATGTACCTGTCTAGGAGTCTCTTAAAAGACCCTATTGTATCTGCCTCCACCACCGTCGCTGGCAGCCCATTCCACGCACTCACCACTCTCTGTGTAAAAAAACTTACCTCTGACATCTCCTCTGTACCTACCTTCAGGCACCTTAAAACTGTGTCCTCTCGTGCTAGCCATTTCAGCCCTGGGAAAAAGCCTCTGACTATCCACATGATCAATGCCTCTCATCATCTTATACACCTCTGTCAGGTCACCTCTCATCCCCCGTCGCTCCAAGGAGAAAAGGCTGAGTTCACTCAACCTATTCTCATAAGGCATGCTCCCCAATCCAGGCAACATCCTTGTAAGTCTCCACTGCACCCTTTCTATGGTTTCCACATCCTTCCTGTAGTGAGGTGACCAGAACTGAGCACAGTACTCCAAGTGGGGTCTGACCAGGGTCCTATATAGCTGCAACATTACCTCTCAGCTCTTAAACTCAATCCCACATGGCTCCGAAACTCAATCAATATCTGTCTGCTCCTTTCTCCCATTCTTTCTTACCTGCTTTCAGCACATTGCTGATGTTCTTTTTATCGGAGGAATTCAGCTTCAGTAGCCTTCTGCCAAACTTCTTTTACACCTTTTAGAGTATCTCTATTTTCTTTTTCTGCAATGCAGTAATCAGAAGTGACCAGAATTCCCAGTGTGATTCAAGGCTCTATGTCAGTTCAATTTTTGATCTTCACTTCCTTCCCTGTAGAACCTGACCCAATAATTTTGCATGGTTTTTCTAAGGGTTTATTGAATTTTGGCACCTGGACACTGATCCCCTCTGTCTTCTCATCCATTGTAGCATTTAGTGGAAGTGTTGTCCTTCCCAAATGGGTGTAAGATTAGCAGCTGTGACCAGTGGTGAGTTCACCTGGAAACTGATAATTTTGTGCAAACTCTCATTCTCAAGAAGTATTGAAACCTAAACAACAGGAATTCTGCAGATGCTGGAAATTCAAGCAACATACATCAAAGTTGCTGGTGAACGCAGCAGGCCAAGCAGCATCTATAGGAAGAGGCGCAGTCGACGTTTCAGGCCGAGACCCTTCGTCAGGACTAACTGCTTCCTTCAGTTAGTCCTGACGAAGGGTCTCGGCCTGAAACGTCGACTGCGCCTCTTCCTATAGATGCTGCTTGGCCTGCTGCGTTCACCAGCAACTTTGAAGTATTGAAACCTGCTGTTCTTCTAGAGAAAAAGTATTCAACTTACCTAAAATGAATTTTTTATAGCTGTTGTTGGGAGGCTCCTGTGTTTTATCGATGGGGTTGTTCATAATTGTGACCTGATAAGTTTGAAATCTGCAAATATCTACCCTTTGTGTCTGTCTGGATCGTCAGAGTTTGAAAGGAACATGATAACTCCATGCCAACCTGGCATATGCCCCTGAAATCTTTCCTTGTGTTTGCACGCTACTTGCAGGCTGATGGAATAAGATCTCTTGTGGTTAGTGTATAACTGTGGGGTTGTTTTGTAGCTCATAAATTGCTATGTCTGGCCAGTGTTGGTGCCCCATTCCCATGGAGAGTCAATCAGAATCCAAGCCCCTATTCCTTTTTTTTTGGCGTGTGCCTGTGTGCCTGCAAGTCTGAGCGTGTGCGTGCATGCGCCTCTGTGCGTGTCCGTGATGATGGATTTTTCATGGCTTTTTCCAAGGTGCAGAGCGAGAGAGAGAGACTGTGTGGTGCGCCACTCCTGACGCAGACATTTTCGCAGTATTTTCCCTTTGTTTTACGAGGTCGAGTTGCGGTCTCGACACTCAACCCGGCACGGATGGAAAGCGTGCTCAGGAGTGGACCTGACTAGTTTCGAACCCGGGAACCTCCGCTCCCAGGTCTGGCGCCAATGTCGTTGTGCCACCAGCCGGCCCCAAGCCCCTATTCCTATTGAGTGAAAACTGCCTGATGCTAAAATATGCTTGTTGAACAACATGGAATACTTAGGCTTGGTAAGCTACGATGACGTCCAAGCAATAGAGTAGGTTCCCAAAAGTACTTATTTTTAATGCACAAATGGTCATAAATAATGAAGTGAAGTTGCATTTATATTTAGGATGTCCTTCAATGTAATACAACAAGGAAGTACTTTCCTCAGTCAATATTGCAATGCACAAAGTACTGCAGCCAATCTACACTCAGTGGCCACTTTATTAGGTATCTCCTGTCCCTAATAATGTGGCCACTGAGTATATGTTTGTGCTGCTGTAGCCCATCCACATCAAGGTTCAATGTTTGCACGTTCAGAAATGTTCTGCACACTGCCATTGTAAAGTGTGGTTATTTGAGTTATTGTTGACTTCTTGTCATCTTGAACCTGCCTGGTCGTTCTCCTATGACTTCTCTCATGAACAAGGCATCTTTAGTTACTGGATTTTGTTTTTTGTTTTTGTTTTTTTTCACACCATTTTCTGTAAGTTCTAGAGACTGTCATGTGTCAAAAATCCCAGGAGACCAGCAGCTTCTGAGATACTCAAACCACACCATCCAGCACGGACTATCATTCCATTGTCAAAGTCACTTAGATCACATCTTTTCCCCACTCTGATGATTTGTCTGAAATAGAAGAATCTCTTGACCTTTGTTTAGTTGCTGCCACATGATAGGCTGACTAGATACTTATATTAACAAGCAGATGCACAGGCATACCTAATAAAGTGGCCAGTGAGTGCATGTGTAACAGATTTCCACTAACAATGATTTGATGATGATTGGGCCTGTACTCACTGGAGTTCTGAAGAATGACATATGACCTCATTGAAGCCTATCAAATATTGAAAGACCTCAATAGAGTGGATGTGGAGAGGATGTTTCCTGTGTGGGGGAGTCTAAGACCAGGGGACACAGCCTCAGATTAGAGGGGCATCCTTTTACCACGGAGAAGAGGAGAGATTTTTAGTCAGAGAGTGATGATTCATTGCCACAGGTGGCAGTGGAAGCCAAGTCTTCATGTATATTTAGGGCAGAGGGTTGATAGATTCTTGATTAGTCAAAGCATGAAGATGCGTGAGGGGAAGGAAGAAGACTGGGGGTGAAAGGGAAAACAGATCAACCATGATGAAATGGTGGAACAGACTCAATGGGCCAAATGGCCTAATTCTACTCCTATACCTTTGGCCTTATCTTATCTTTTAGTAATAGTGAGTGAGATATACATATTTGCAGGGACAGCGCCCCTGTTCTTGTTTGAAAGTGTGTCTTTGGATCTTTTCGATGATCAAACATTGAACAGTACAGCACTGGCTCACCTTGTCTGTGTCGACCATGATGCCAATTTAAACTAATATCATTTGCCACATGTACTCTGTATCTCTGTATCTCCGTCCTGTTTATGTATCTGTCTAAATTCCTCTTCGTTGTTGCTTCTACCACCTTCATCAGACACTTACAACTCTGTCTAAATAAAAAAAACTAATAAATCTCTTTTAAACTTTTCCCTTTTCCCCTCAAGCTTATGCTTTCTAGAAATTGACATTTCTACACTAGGAAAAAAGACTGTCTACTCAATCTATAAACAGAAAAGATTTTGTGGGTGCTGCAAATCCAGAGCAACACACACAAAATGCTGGAGGAACTCAGCCGGTCAGGCAGCATCCATGGAACTGAATAAACAGTCCACGTTTCAGGCTGAGACCCTTCTTCAGGATTGGAAAGGAAGGGAGTAGATACCAGCATAAGAATGTATTGGAGGGGAAGGAGCACAGGCTAGAAAATGATAGGTGAAGTCAGGTGGGTGGAGGAGGGGGGGATGAAGTATTTAGCTGGGAGGTTATAGGTGGAAAAGTTAAAGGGCTGAAGAAGGAATCGGATAGGAGAGGAGGGTTCACCGTGGGAGAAAGGAAAGGTGGAGGGCACTTCGTGCTACCTATGCCATTTATGTAATTCTACCCAATTGCTGATTTAGCGCCCAGTGCTGCAGAGAAAACAGTCTAAATGTGTTCAGCTTCTCTAGATATGTAATACACTACACCATCAACTGTAAGCTCTACCTAAGAGAATAGCTAGAACCTTGATTTATTATACTTTCCAATAGGGCAGCGGTCCCTCAGTGCAATAGCAGACTAGATTTTTTTTTATCACTAACTTACTTCAAAGTGGGAAGTTTGTGATTTTCTTATGCTGGCTGAACAATGCTTTTAACTGAGCCGCATCTGATATTTATTGAAATGAGGGTCTCTGTTAAATAGGCAGTGAAGTTTTATTTGATCTGAAGAGTGAAATGTATGGAACTTGACCTCCAAATAGTGACAATGGTACTCAAGGCACTTGGAATTCTTCATTAAGTCTATATTATAAGGGGTGTAATTCAATTAGTAGTATTCTTACTTATGAATCAGAAAACCTTTGATTCAAGCTGCACTCCAGATTCTTGAGAATCAGAATCAGGCTTCAAATCACTGCCATATGTCATGAAATTTGTTGCTTTACAGCAGCAGTACACTGCAACACATAATAATAAAAAACTATAAATTAAAGCAAGAAATATATATATATATTAAATAAGTAGTGCAACAAGAGAGCAAAAAATAGTGAGGTACTGTTCGCGGCTTCATTGTCCATTCAGGAATCTGATGGCAGAGGAGAAGAAGCTGTTCTTGATATATTGAGTTTGTGTCTTCAGGCTCCTGAACCCCCTCCTTGATGGTAGCAGTGAGAGGAGGGCATGTCCTAGGTGGTGGGGGACCTTAATGATGGATGCCGCCTTTTTGAGGCGTCACCTTTTGAAGGTGTCCTCGATGCTGTGGAGGCTAGTGCCCATGATGGAGCTGGCTGAGCTTACAACCCTCTGCAGCTTTTTCCAATTCTGCGCTGTGGCCCAACCAGTTAGAATGCTCTCCACGGTACATCTGTGGTAATTTGCATGAGTCTTTGGTGGCATATCAAGTCTCTCCAAACTCCCAATGAAATAAGGTTGCTGTTGTAATTGCATCAGTACGTTGGGCCCAGGATGCATCTTCAGAGAGGTTGACACCCAGGAACTTGAAGCTACTCATCCTTTCCACTGCTGATCCTTCGATGTGTGCTCCCTCGACTTCCCCTTCCTAAAGTCCACAATCAGTTTCTTGATCTTATTGATGTTGGTTGTTGCAGCATCCCTCAGCCAGCTGATCTACCTCACTCCTGTACGCTGCCTTGATAGCATCTGAAATTCTGCCAACAATAGCAGCAAAATCTCACTCAATACACTGCATGTGGGGAATTATTTTAGATGAATCCTATTGAATCCTGTTTCATTTGAACTGACAAGGGGTAAGAGGTGTCTTTTATTCTAGATAACGTATCACTCTCAAGACCTGGACATAAAATGGAAGTTAAATCATCGTAGGATATCCTTGCGTAACCAATGTAAATTTAAAGAAAAGCATAGCGTTTGAAGATGCTGCACAAAATTCATGTTCTGCTTGGCAACACTGATGCACTGAGGCATGGGCTACCTGCAGTAGGCTGTTCAAAGCAAGGAACAGATGCCATCAATGATATCTCCACTTCCGAGTCCACCAGTAGGTCAATCACCATCATCTTCATCTCCCAGGCCAACAGCTTTAGCATTGAGGCTATAACTACATTTAACTGATGGAGGGCAGATGCCCATACTGGATTCCTGAAATGGAAACTTTGCTTGTCCATTTGTATGTAAGCATTTGTGTAGCTATGTTTACAGGGGCCTTGCACTCATATACTAGTTATATTTCAAAAACAAATATATAGAGGATCAAAAACATCTATTTCCCTTCAGTCATTCTGTTCTTGAACCTGCTGGCAAAAGCCTAACTTAAATAAAAACCCAGTTTAGGAACTCACAACCTTTTTGATGACTTTGCACTAAAATTAGCATTGTTTTTTGTTTGTGTTCTAGTTCTGTTCTTTCATGCTTAGGAGGGGAGGAGAAGATGGCGGTGCGGTGCAGCGCGCGCGGCCGCTCTGAAATGATATCGTATTTGTTAAATATGATTTGTGCACAATCCTGATTTGATGGAGACAGACGTGAGAAGCACGGAGGAATATCCGGAGAAACTTCTGAAATGCCTGCTTCGTTGCTACTGTGCGATCGAGAATCTCCGGAGGGGAAGGCCCCAAATCCTCGGCTTTGCCTATTGCCTGTTGCCAGTGCTGGGGTCGAAGCACTCGGCAGAGATGGTGCTCGGTGTCAGAGGGCTGGTCAGAGGCCTGAAGTTTTCGGACGAACTCAATAGTGGGCTGTGCTCGGGTGCTTCCAGGGTGCTGCATCGGCAAGTTTGCAGCGCTGGAGGTTCATGGCAAGGAGAGTTTCTCCTTTCTACTGTCTGCGTGAGATAATGGGACTTTCGAGAGACTTTGAGACTTTTTTTTACCATGCCCATAGTCTGTTCTTCATCAAATTACACTATTGCTTTGCATTGTTGTAACTATATGTCATAATTATGTGGTTTTTGTCAGTTTTTTTTAGTCTTGGTTTGTCTTGTGTTTCTGTGATATCATTCTGGAGGAACATTGTAACATCTCTTAATGCATGCATTACTAAATGACAATAAAAGAGGACTGCGTGTCCTCATAATCTAATCTAATCATGCAAAAAACAATGTAAAATTTATGTTTACGTTTCTCTTATGAATGCTGTGTATATAATGTTATGTTCAAAGTTCTAAAAGTTTAAAGTAATTTTATTATCAAAGTACATATATGTCACTGTATACAACCCTGAGATTCATTTTCTTGTAGGCATACACAGTAAATACAAAGAAACACAATACGATCATTGAATTGCCACACCCAAAAAGATGGACATCTTTCTCTCTTTCACCCATGACTGTCTAACAAGGCACAACTCAAATGCCATCTATAAAATGCCGATGACACAACCTTTTTGACTGAATCTCATTTGATGACAAAGAGGTGTACAGGAGTGAGATAGATTAGCTTTTTGAGTGGTGTCACAAGAAACACCTTGCACTTAACTTAGTAAGACCAAGGATTTGAATGTGGTCTTCAAGAATGGGGAACTGAGGAAACACACAACAGTCCTTATCGAAGGATCAGCAGCGGAAAAAGTGAGAGGTGTCACATTCCTGGGTGTCAACATCTCTGAAAATCCATCCCCAGCCCAACATGTTAATACAATTTCAAAGAAGGTATAAAAGCAGCTATATTTCATTAAGAGTTTGAGGAGACTCTCACAAATTTCTACAGATGTACCAGGGAGAGCATTCTAACTGGTTGCATCACCATCTGATATAGAGGGGCCACGGCACAGGATCTGGAAAAAGCTGCAGTAAGTTGTAAACTCAGATAGCTCCATTATGGGCACTATCCTCCCCAGCATTGATGACATCTTTAAAAGTCGATGCCTCCAAAAGGTGATATCCATCTTTAGGGAACCCCATCACCCAAGACATGCCCTCTTCTCATTGCTATCATCAAGGAGGAGGCTCAGTATCCTGAGGATACACACTCACATTCCAGGTAACAGCTTCTTCCCTTCTGCCATCAGATTTCTGAATAGACAATGAATCCATGAACCATAAACCTTCCTGTTTTTATTTCTTTTTTTTGTTCTCTTTTTGCACTACTTATTTAACTTTAATATATATTTCTTATTGTAGTTATGGTTCTTAAATTATTATGTATTGCAATGTACTGCTGCTACAAAACAACATATTTTACGACCTATGCCAGTGGTAATAAACCTGATTCTGCTACCTGTGGTATGTTGTGCCGTATGTGTATGATACACTGAACAGCTTCCTGAATACTTTTGAGGGTACCTTATGGATTTTGGGCTGCTGATTATGAAAAATTTCCATTATTTCAATTCAAGTCCAATTCAATTAAAATGTTGGCCACAATGTAATCTGTAACGTTGTCTATCTTGTCCAGGCATGCTTGGGCATGCTTAGGCATGGCAGGACAGGGTTTGAAAAAGCTATAAATTTCCATGAAGGATTTCAATATTTGAGACAGGTGTTTCCCAGAATGACTGATGCCAAGATTAAGAAAGGCATTTTTGTTGGTCCACAAATCAAGCACGTCATCAATGACAGGCAATTTGAAGAACTTCTAGTGGGACCAGAGAAAATCACATGGAATGTATTCAAGGATGTTGTTGAACATTTTCTTGGCAACTACAGAGCAACAAACTATGTGCAGCTGGTTGACAACATGCTTCAACCATGCAAAACCATGAAGTATGACAGGTCACTAAAGATTCACTTTCTACATTCCCATTTAGACTTCTTCCCTGCGATCCTTCGCACTGTCAGTAACAAGCATGGTGAAAGGTTTCACAAGGACATTGTGGTCATGGAGAAACAGTATCAGGGCAAATTGAATCCATCAATGCTGGCTTATTATTGAGGGACACTGGAGCGAGAAGCCTCAGAGGGATTACAAATGAAAATCATCAACGTAACATTTTTAGCTTAGTTGAACTATTGCAAAGCATCAGCTCTGTTATGAAATTAAACACATTCTATTCAATACAAGTTAATTTATTGTTTCTGCAAATTCCTACGTGATGCAAGTAGTCTGAAATTATATTTGTGTTCAGTTTCAAGCGATATATCATAAAAGAAAATTCTGAGGTGAAGAAGCAACACTTTCAAAAAAATGTATTGTCCAGACTGATTTTGCATGATTAAGCCTGTGCAATCACTAGACCGTCCTGGGCAATGTTATCCACAGGGTTACATTGGAGACATTAGCCAATAAGATGGCTTAAGCTCTGGAGTATTCAAAGAATGTGCTCACTTAACTGTTGATATAAGTGATAGATACGAGAACAGTCATCCTTCGGAATAGAATGGCTTTGGATTTTCCATTTGCAGAGAAAGGAGGCACCTATCCCATTACTGTCATAGTCCGGTCCGTGAAGTCCGTATTCCGGTTCACGGTCCAGTCCATCGACCCTTGCTCCAGGTTTTCCTATCTACTCTGTTTCTGTCCTTGTTGAACTAATTGAGTCAGCTGATGCTCGTTGGGGCTGGCTGCATAAATACCTTCAGAGACCAGGGTGTGGCTGCTGGATTGTTCTTGTCCTTACTCTTTGTATCCCTTCCTCTGCCTTCTGTTTCCTCTCCCGTAACCCTCGCCTCGTCTTGCCTGCAGTCTTGTCCTGGAGCCACCCTGTTCCTAGCTCCCTTCCTGTCCCTTGCCTCCGCCCAGGTAAGCCAGGCCATCTTGCTGTTACTTGGGGTTGGTTCTGTCCCTTCCTGTTCCTTGCCTCTGTCGGATGGTTATCCGCACCCTGCCCCGGAGGAGCCAAGTCTCAAGTCTCCAGCCTTGCCTCACCTCAAGTCTCCAGCCTCCAGCCTCGCCTCGCTTCAACTCTCCAGCCTCCAGCCTCACCTCAAGCCTCCAGCCTCGCCTCAAGTCTCCTGCCTCCAGCCTCGCCTCGTCTCCTGCCTCCAGCCTCGCCTCGTCTCCTGCCTCCAGCCTCGCCTCGTCTCCTGCCTCCAGCCTCCAGCCTCGCCTCAAGTCTCCTGCCTCCAGCCTCCAGCCTCGCCTCAAGTCTCCTGTCTCCTGCCTCCTGCCTCCAGCCTCGCCTCAAGTCTCCAGTCTCCAGCCTCGCCTCAAGTCTCCTGCCTCCAGTCTCCAGCCTCGCCTCAAGTCTCCTGCCTCCAGTCTCCAGCCTAGCCTCAAGTCTCCTGCCTCCAGCCTCCAGCCTTACCTCAAGTCTCCTGCCTCCAGCCTCCAGCCTCGCCTCGTCTCCTGCCTCCAGCCTCCAGCATCACCTCAACTCTCCTGCCTTCAACCTCCAGCCTCGCCTCAAGTCTCCAGCCTCCAGTCTCCAGCCTCGCCTCAAGTCTCCTGCCTCCAGCCTCGCCTCAAGTCTCCAGCCTCCAGTCTCCAGCCTCGCCTCAAGTCTCTAGCCTCTAGCCTCCTACCAAGCCAAGCCAAGTCTCTAGCCTCTAGCCTCTTGCCAAGCCAAGTCTCTAGCCTCTAGCCTCCTGCCAAGCCAAGCCAAGTCTCTAGCCTCTAGCCTCTTGCCAAGCCAAGTCTCTAGCCTCTAGCCTCAAGCTTCAAGCCTGTAGATTTCTGCCTCGTCCTGCTTGCCTGCCTGCCAAGCCTCATCCTTGCCTAGTTCTGGGTCCCCAGCCAGAGGTAAGACCCAGGTGCTGGGTCCTTGTCCAGTCCCTGGCTCGGAGTCCAAGCCTGGGCTCCTCGCTCCCTTGTTCAGACCCGTTCCAGGTTCCTGGTTTTCCTGTCCATGTCCTTGCCATCACCCTGTATCCTAGTCCTGTCCCTAGTACTTCAGTGTCTGTGTCTTGCACTTGGGTCCGTTCCCAGCCACCACCCTTATGACAATTACACACTGGGAGGCAATTGATGACCCTTGGGAGTGCTAGGAGGCTGGTGGGGTATCGTACTGCACTGAGGTGTTACTGGAGCCATTTTGCTATTCTAATAAGTAGATTTATGATTTGTTTGTAATATAGTGGGGTGTCCATGGGGTTGTATCGAAGCCTGCCAGCTGGATGTAATGGGGTTGTGACATTCGAGGGGTAGAATCTATTGTAAAGATTTAATCTTTGAAAGTGTCAAATGTCTTCACCACCATGGCTTTCGAATGCAATATTACTGTGAAATTATGACTGTGAGAACATGGAAGTTTGGTGAACACAGGGGTGGGACTCATGGCAAGTGGTGGCAGGTGACGATTGGTTTGGTGGTTTCACTGGTCCACTTACTGCAGCATTTCATATCAGTGGAGTGGGCGTTCAAGCAGAGTGGTCTGAGAGCGCGAAGGAATTTCACCAGGGTCTCACTGACAGGCTGGATTGTGAAAGGTGCCGCAGATTCGAATATGAATACCTGAATATTGTCAAGTCTACTGTCTCGAAGCAGTTCAGTAAGCAGTCTCCACCTCCCTTGGCCATGCCTTCTTTGTCGTCACCACTGGTGCTGCGGTCTTTAGTCTTTTCCTGTACACCTGGAATAGAAGTACAGACCGGTAATCAGATTTTCTAAAATGTGGGCATGGGATGGCATGGCAAGCACTCTTTTTGTTAACATAACAGTGGTCAAGTGTGTCGACTCCTGTTATGGTAGTTGTTCAAAGACTTCTTCAAGCTGGCCTGTGTGAATTCCCCTGCAATGATAGGAACAACATCAGGGTGCACTGTTTCGTGTCTGCTGATCATGGTGCTCAGTTCCTACTGTGCCAGACATGGAATATACACTGGTACCAGATTCACAAACGAGAAAATCAGCAGATGCTAGAAATCTGAGTAAAACACGCAAATTGCTGGAGGAACTCAGCAGGCCAGGCAGCATCTAGGAAAAGAGTACAGTCGACGTTTCGGGCAGAAATCCTTTGGTCAGACTGCTAAAGACCTCAGAGTGTAATGGAAGTACCAGAGGGACATCAAGGACCGCTACCAGATCGATGGTGGAAAACTCATTTGGCAGATAAAATGGATGACATTTGACCTCTAGATGTTTCAGGTCATCTGAGCAGGATTGAGACAGGGCCACCATGTCCGTGCTCCACCATGAGTTAATCATGAAACCTACTCCACCACCTTTACTTTTAACACATGTAGCCCCCTGGTAAGCCTCAGGTTCGCTCAGGTCGCTTTCGTCTAGGGGGAGCAGCCTTCGGCCCCGCCAAACTGGGTAATCAAGTTTGTGTGGATGCTGTGTGATGTACCCCACCCCTCCAAATAACAGACAATACACCATATGTGATTAAATGATTACACTTTATAGATCTTACTGGAACTATGTTATTAATAGAGATAAAATATAAAAGGAAAGTAAAAGGCACCAAACTTACCAAAGTTCAACCACTTCATGCACAACAGTTGGAGCTCAATTAATGGAGTCTTCTTTCCATCATTCGATCCCCTTCGACCTCCTCGACCCGCCACCTGGGACCAACCACGGTGGTCGACCAGACACTCCACGAGTCTGTCTGCGTCTCCTCTCCTCGCCGAAGACCCTGAGCCTCGGACTCCCGCTCGGGGTCCGTCCCGCCGTCCAGCTTACAGCATTGCATCTCCTCTGTCTGTCGCCATCGCCTTCTGCCTTAAAGCCCACAAAACAATAGCTTACAGACACACCAGAAAGAATAACATCTATCCCAGTTGGTTAGCAAATGAATACAATGCTCTTATCAGTAATATAACCCAAACAAGCCGTGAGAGAGAAGCACTTTCTCGGCAGTTAACATAACAAAGAAGCCATTTTATTCTTGGCCTTAGCAGTAACATAAAAGAAGAAACCCCTTACACGCACTCAGCTTGCCTGCCTTTCTGGTGGATGCTGAAACTCTTGGGCCGCAGCGCTGTGCCCGCAGTGTTGAGGGCGAGCCATATTTCCATGAAGTAGAGACTGGTCTTTGATGTCCCTCTGGTACTGCAATTATGCTCTGAGGTCTTTGGTTTTATTTTCCAGAGACTGTACGATTGCCAGCAGGAGAGTCAGGAATGGAGGTCCCAGGGCCTCATGTCACAAACAAGAGAAAATCTGTAGATGCTGGAAATCCAAGCAACACACAGAAAATGCTGGAGGAACTCAGCAGATCAGGCAGCATCTATGGAAAAGTGTACAGTCAACATTTTGGGCTGAGCCCCTTCGGCAGGACTGGAGAAAAAAAAGCTAAGGAGTAGATTTCAAAGGTGGGGTAGGGGAGACAGAAACACAAGGTGATAGGTGAAACCTGAAGGGGGAGGGATGAAGTAAAGAGCTTGGAAGTTGATGGTGAAAGAGAAGATAGGAGGCCAAGGAAGGAAAAAAAGGGGGGGGGAGGAGGACCATAGGGAGTTGATGGGTGGGCAAGGAGATGAGGTGAGAGGGAAAAAGGTGAAGGAGAGGGGAAGAGTGGGGGGCATTACCGGAAGTTCCAGAAATCGATGTTCATACCATTAGGTTGGAGGTTTCTCAAATGGAATATAAAGTGTTGTTCCTCCAACCGAAGTGTGGCCTCATCACGACAGTGGAGACCATGGATAGACATATCAGACTGGGAATGGGAAATGGGATCAGCTGCATCTCTTCCATTTCACGCACGTCTATACTTACCCCATCCTCCCACCAGCCTAGAGTTCCTCTTGTCCTCTCCTACCACCCCACCAGCCTTCATGTCCAGCACATAATTCTCCAAAACTTCCGCCATCTCCAATGGGATCCCATCACCAAGTACATCTATCCCTTCCCCTCACTTTCTGCTTTCCGCAGGGTTCACTCCCTATGCGACTCCCTTGTCCATTTGTCCCTCCCCACTGATCTCCCTCCTAGTACTTATCCTTGCAAGCAGGACAAGTGCTACACTTGCCCCTACACCTCCTCCCTCACTACCATTCAGGGCCCTAAACAGTCCTTCCAGGTGAGGTGACACTTCACCTGTGAGTCATATACTGTGCTCGGTGCCCCCAGTGTGGCCTCCTGTATATCAGTGAAACACGACACGGATTGGGAGACCGCTTCAATGAGCACCTACACTCTGTCCGCCAGAAAAAGCAGGATTTCCCAGTGGCTACCCATTTTAATTCCACTTCCCATTCCCATTCCAATAAGTCTATCCGTGGTTTCCTCCACTGTCATGAAGAGGCCACACTCAGGTTGGAGGAACAACACCTTGTATTCTGTCTGGGTAGCCGCCAACCTGATGGCATGAACATCGATTTCTCAAACATCCGGTAATGCCTCCCCCCTTCACCTTTCACCATTTCACTCTCTGATCTTATCTCCTTGGCCCCTCATCGACTCCCTCTGGTGCTCCTCGCCTCTTTTTCTTTCTTTCATGGTCTTCTTTCTCCTTCACCTATCGATTTCCAAGCTCTCTGCTTCATCCTGCCCCTTCAGTTTTCACCTATCATCTTGTGTTTCTCTCTCCCCTGCCCCCACCGTTTAAATCTACTCCTCAGCCCATTTGTCACAGTGGAGGAGCAACTCGCGAGCACATAGGATGTCTCAATACTATCTCATGCAGAGATAGGCCTGTTACACTGCTTGGAGTACAGCATATTGTCTTAGGAACCAGTTGAAGCACCTCTAGCCTCTTTATTGCAGGTTCCTCATACAATTTAGCCAAACAATTTTTCAGGTGCCATTTTGTCTTTTTACTGGTCCCATAGATTGAGGGATGGTACAGGCAGACTGTGGTGCTTATACTGCAAGGCTTTTCTTAACCCTCTTAACTGTAAAGCATAATATACTCCTGTATAGCATAATTTATATGAGTATTATAGCTTCATCTCTTTCTCTGTCTTTTTCGCTGTCTCTGTCTTTCTCTCTCCCCCTCCCACCCACACTACCATAGCATTCACATATTCACAGTCATCTGCACTTTGAAATTCCTTTTCTTACTCACACTCACACTCTTTTCTTGGGACCCGGTCCACAGGTACACTCGCAGGACCCGAGCCCCCTGTACTCTCCCCACCCTTTTTTTTTTTACTCCTGCGGCTTTCCTCCATTAACACCCGTTTCTCAATCTGTCGCCGACTAATGTGATCCATACCTTGACTACTCCAAGCGGCAGGAAATTTGATTTCCAACAGCCGTCTCAGTCCTTTACTCCAATATGGGCTGCCTCGGATCTGGGACTGATCAGCTACGAGGGCACAATTTCGTTCTCCCATATAATGAAGTCTAGGATTAGCCATCCCGGTGGAACCTCCACTAACCGTAGTCACCCATTAACTAGGTTCCAACAACTTGTACTTGTTCATCAATCATACTTTATTTACCTGGTGCACAAGGATAACAGCCTGGCCCCTATCAGCACAGTGCGCTGATGTCTGAACAAAGAAATGTCATTTTTAAACAGAAATTGTATACAAATATTGATGCAATAGAAACTTTGTACACTTCTGAATCTCGACATTTGCATAGTTAAGTACCAATCATAATACATACATCAGGTATTAATAACCAATTAAATTCACATTAAAGGCAATAATACTTGAGAACCAGTAAAATAACTGCCCAATCGTAAGAGTTGCCCTAGAATCCTTCATTTCCATCTTCATTTTGTCTTGGTATACCTAGTGGCTCCAAAGGTAGTCATAGCCGGAGGGTGGTAGTGGGGACGAGCTCCCACTGCTAAACAAATGCTCTTCATGGCATGCGTCTCAAACAGCCTCTGACAACTAAGTCCAACTCCTGGCCTTCACATGTGGCATAGTTCTTATGCCTGGAGGAGCTGTTCTCACGGACAGGAGAAGGGGCAAAGGCGAGCCACTGGCGCCTTAAAACCAGTTGCTCTGGGCAGATGGGGCTCGTTAACCATGGATGGTAGCTTATCTAGGAGAGGGAAAACTCTGATATCAAACCCTCGCTGCCTTGTGGCTATACCCGCTCACGGGAAAGGCTTGGGGAGTAAACCCCGAGGAAAGATCCGGAGTCGGAGTCCTGAAGGCGGCTGACTGCTGTACCCAGCACTGGCACAGCAACTCCTGCGATGCTGCTGGCACCAAACCGTACCGACTTTCATCGTTCCTTTGGACCTGTCATCAGCATGGGGGGGGGGGGTGGGTCCCACTGCATGGGCAACAGACGGATCTTCATATCAACTCTGCCCTGGCTTGCGCCCTGGAGAGGCCGCTCCCAGTGACTACCAGAGGAGCAGTACCCATGGTCGACCGCGACCGATGGAGGCCACACATACCTAGTGAACTTGGTTCCAAGGCTTGAACAGAAAGACAGTACAAGGAGTCTGCATTCTGTTCAGTTAGCACATTTTAACCCTTGCTTTGCTGCAATTTCCACAATTCCTCCCTTCCGTTCCCCGTAGGGCATCATTCAGCCTGTGGTGTGATGACAATCCTCCCAGGACCCCATTTCCCAGTCAGATAAGAACACCTCACCTCCCCCTGCAGAATCCGGTATCCTTAACAACTGCACTGCTAATGGTTCCCCAGACTCCTGTCTGTACTGATCCCCAACTCCACTAGTTCCTTGGACGAGTAATCTTTAATCACCACTGAAGTGGTCACGGTTTCAGGTTTCTCCTCGAGCCCCTACCCCCATGTTTAGGATACCCTAATTTCTCCTCTTTCTGAAAGATTGTTTCATGTTGTTTTAAATGGCCATCAGTAGCTAAACAGCCCCTCCCTGGCCCCCTTTCTCCAGGACACAAAATGGTGTCCCATCTTTACTGCTCAAGGATTCAGCTTGTCTGTCCAATCCACTGGTGCACCTTGGTCCACCAGCAAATTGGTCAGGCTGCCAAATGCCACAGAGTTATCGGTCCACCCTGGTACTCCGCATGCTTTGCATGGGGACTCCTACTCTTACTCCTAAACAGTTTTGCTTTCTGCTGCACTCTCCAGATCCTTGCTGACTTTGCCAAATGTTATTCCAAAGGTTTTGCACAGACAGCTGGTAAGGCAGAAAGACAGAAATTTCCGTATCTGTTTTAAAGCTTCATTTATTAGAACAGAACAGAACAAGTATTAAAATAATTATCTAGATCTGCATAGGACCTCCTCACTGCAGCACACCTCCCACTCTGCCTGATCTGTGGCATCTTTCATGATCCAGCCCATCAGTGAGACCCTGGAGAAATTCCTTGGAGCACCCCGACTGTTCTACTTTTATACCCACTCCACTGATATGAAAAGCTACAGTAAGTGGACCAATACATAACACCAGATCAAACCACTGAACATCACCTGCCACCACTTGCCATGAGTCCCATCCCTGTGATCACCCAACTTTCATGTTCTCATGGTTGTATTTTCACAGTAATATTGCATTTGAAAGCCATGGTGGTGAAGACATTAGACACTTCCAAAGATTAAATCTTTACAATAGATTCTATCCCTCGAATGTCACAACCCCATTACATCCAGCCGGCAGGCTTCGATACAACCCCATGGAGGCCACACTATATTACAAACAAATCATAAATCTACTTATTAGAATAGCAAAATGGCTCCAGTAACACCTCAGTGCAGTACGATAGCCCACCAGCCTCCTAGCACTCCCAAGGGTCACCAATTGCCTCCCGGTGTGTAATGGCATAGGTGCCTCCTTTCTCTGCAAATGGAAAATCCAAAGCCATTCTATTCCGCAGGATGACTGTTCTCAGAACTATCACTTATACCAACAGTTAAGTCAGCACATTCTTTGAATACTCCAGAGCTTAAGACATCTCATTGGCTAATGTCTCCATTGCAGACCCCATGGATAACATTTCCCAGGACAGCCACGTGATTACACAGGCTGAGGAGACTTAATCATGCAAAATCAGTCTGGATAATAAATTTTTTCGAAGTCTGGATCCCTCACCTCAGAATTTTCTTTTGTTTATGATATACCGCTTGAAGCTGAACACAAATATAATTTCAGACTACTTGCATCACGTAGGAATTCGAAGAAATAATAAATTAACTTTTACTGAATAGAATGTGTTTAATTTCAAAACGGAGCTGATGCTTTGCAATAGTTCAACTAAGCTAAGAAAGCTTTGTTGATGATTTTCATTTGTACTCAGTGTCTGAGGCTTCTCATTTAAGTGTCTGACAATAACCAAGCAGCATTGATGGATTCCATTTGCTCTGATGCTTCTACTTTTGTACCCACTCCACTGATACGAAATGCTGCCAATCAATTAGCAGCAGCTCAGACCACCAAACCAGAACCAATCATCTCCTGTCACCACTCTTCAGGAACACCACCTCTGTGACTTCTGTGTTCTCACAGCTGCATCCTCATGGTTGCCATCGAAGCTTCTGGATCTGGTCATGGTGATGAAAACATTCGACACGCACAAAGGGTTTGAGTCTTCTGATCAAACATCTACTATTATATCCAGTGTTAATGTATTTCCACTTTTCCAGTTTAACTGAAAATTAAAAAGCTTTAAATGGTGGAAATGAGATTTTAAAAAAGAGCTAGCATGCCAGGCAGTGTCTGTGGAGAGATAAACAGAATTAATGTCGACTCTCCCAGCATCAGCTGGCTGGTGGTGCAGTGGCATCTGCACCGGATTTCAAGGTGAATGGTCCTGGGTTTGAACCCGGCCATCTCCTTGCAGGCTTTCCATCCATGCCAAGTTGAGCATCTCACCAGCTAAAAAACAGGCAGTAGCTAAAGAAATGGCAAAGTGCACCGCAAGGTGCGGAGAGGAACTCAACTCCCAGCAATGGGAGGCGGTTAATTTTTTCCTCCTCCTCTTGAATTCATACTTGTAAATGCAACTGATTGAATTATGAATCATTTGCACCGCAAGAAGATTAACAAGGAACGAGTGAAATGCTTTAACGATGCTTCACTGCCTCTTCAAGAAAAAAAGTTTTATGTCTCCATCAAGCTGTGGGCTCATGACTGCATCTGACATTGCACTGATAAACTTTTAGTCTTACATGGCAAGCACACAGGAGGCCATCGTAAATGACAGGAGGAACATACAGCTTCCCAAAGAACTCAACCACACCATCGATTGCCCTTTGCTCCACCAGAAGAAGTTCTGCTTGAAGAAGTTCAGCATGAGTCCCCAAATCCTAAGGACTTTCTACAGGTGCACAATTGAGAGCATCCTGACTGGCTGTATCACTGCCTGGTATGGGAACTGCACTTCCCTCAATCGCAGGACTCTGCAGAGAGTGGTGCGGACAGCCCAGTGCATCTGTGGATTTGAACTTCCCACTATTCAGGACATTAACAGTGACAAGTGCATAAAAAGGGCCCAAAGGATCATTGGACCTGAGTCACCCAACCACAAATTGTTCCAGCTGCTACCATCTGGGAAATGGTACCGCTGTTTTAAAGCCAGGGCCAACAGGCTCCGGGACAGCTTCTTCCAGCAGGCCATCAGACTGTTAATTCACACTGACACAATTGTATTTCTAAGCTATATTGACTGTTCTGTTATATATCTTACTGTACATACTATTTATTACAAGTAACTATAATGTGTAATCACATTACACATTCAGACGGAGATGCACCATAAAGATTTTTACTCCTCATGCATATAAAGGATGTAAGAAATAAAGTCAATTCAGTTCAAAGTCCATGGGTCTTGTATTTGTCTCATCAGTCAACTCAAAATCAACTGTCCTAGGGTGGAAATAAGTCATTTTGAACCTTGATGGTGACCTAGGAAAATTGATGAAGGAGGAACTCGGAAATAAAATTGCTTTAAAAAATGAAACTTTCTTTCTATAAAAAAAGAGTTCAGACTATGTTAGGTTGTTAGGTTAATGTTGCTATCAATAGCTGCTGATTCAGTTTTCTCATTCATTAAATATTAAAGGATGTTCCTCTGCATTAATAACAGGTGTATTCAAAATGCTCTGAACTGGACTTCAACAACATGGTCAGTAACTGATGTTCCCTGAGTGCCAGGGTGAAAGTATACAGTGGATTTGCAATGTCAGTGTCTGACCCATTACAATACATGGTGCCATACCCGAAGTCTAATTTACAAAGTAAAATGCTGCAGTGTAAGAAAAATTAGATGACAAAAGCAAAAAAAAACCTGGAAAAACTCAGCAGGTAAGGCAACATCTATAGAGAGAAACAGAATTAACAGACACATCCATACATGTATATATGTATACAGTGCCTGTAAAAGTATTCAGCTCCTAACTGTTTGTTCACATAAATGAGTATTACAACCAGAGATTTTGATCAATTTAACTGAGATTTTTTATTGTGAACCACATGTTTCTTATTTCACAGTAGTGCCCAAAAGAACAGGGAAAATTGCAAAGCAATTCACAATTTTCAAATAAAGTTAGGGAGCAGTGGTGGACAACAATCATGAGGTCTCGCCAGAGATGTTCAATTGGGTTAAGGTCAGGACTCTGACTGGGCCATTAAGGATATCAATTTTCTTCATTTGAAGCAACTCCTTGGTTACTCTGGCAGTGTGCTTTGAGTCATTGTCTTGCTTAAAGACGAACTTCTTCTCCAGTTTAAGCTTTCTGGCAAAAGCTAGCAGGTTTTTATCTAGGATCTCTCTGTATTTTGCAGCATTCATTCATCTTCTCATCAATTCTGACCAGATTTCCAGTCCTTGCTGCTGAAAAGCATCTCCATAGCATGATGCTACCTCCACATACTTTACAGTAGGGATGGTGTTACCTGGCTGATGTGCAGTATTAGATATATGCCACACATAACACCTACGGTTGAGGCCTAAAAGTTCTACCTTAGTCTCATCCAAACACAAGACCTTCTTCCACATCCTCCTGGTATTTTCTAAGTGACACTTTACGGGCAAGGATATGCATTTTTTTTTTAGCCAAGACTTCTTCCTTGCCACTCTTCCATAAATACCCTTAGAGACAGTGGAGACATGAACTTCATCTCCAGTTGCAGCCACTGACTTCTGCAGCTCATTCAGAGTGACTGCTGACATCACAGTAGCCTCTTTTACAAGTGTCATTCTTCTCCAGCAACTAAACAATTAGAGGAGCAGCCTGACTCTAAGCAGTGTGGCTGCGGTTCCACATTTTTTCCACCTTTTCGCAATGGACTGCATTGAGGTCAGAGATACGTTCAGTGCCTTTGAGATGGTCTTGTGCCCTTCCCCAGATCTGTGCTCCTCTATTATCATTTTCCTGACTTGTCTTGAACACACTTCTCTCTTCATTTTCGTTTGGTCTGTTGGAAATCTACCATGCTGTTGGACCTTAAAGAGAGAGGGTGTATTTATTCTTATGAATTCATTAAAACAGGTGACACTGCAATCTCCTACAGTATTGTGCAAAAGTCTTAGGTACATATATAGTGCAAAAGTGCCTTAGAGCTTTACACTGCTCTGTAGTAATTTTATGTATTGCACTGTACTGCTGCTGCAAAAAAATCATATGTGAGTGATGATAAACCTAATTCTGATATGGGTCTCTACTGTGGATTGAGAGTGGGAAGGGGGCAGAGAGAGGGGAATCATGTTTGGGAAAAGGGGAAGGGAGAGGGAAGGGAGCGGGAAGCACCAGAGAGACATACTGTAATGATCAATAAACCAACTGCTTGGAATGACCTTTCCTTGGGTCTCAGGGCTGGGTGTGCCTGCACCTATGCCAACCCCACCCCTGGCATTCCTTCTCTGCCACCTGTCCCACACCCTCCCATGGCACTCCAACCTCACCACTCCCAACATCCTTTGCTCCCGTCAGATTTACAAACACGCTCTCTGTTCCACATTGACAAATATAATACTAAGCAGAAGTCTTCAGCATTCTAGCTATTTATATGTACCCAAGACATTTGCACAGTACTGTTTATATGTGTGTATACATGTATGCTTTTTTGTGTGTGTGTGTGTGTGTGTGTGTGTGTGTGTGTGTGTGTTTACCCATGCAATACTGTTGAAGCTCAGTTGCTGTTTATAAATGACACAATACCATTGTTCAGTACCACTGCAATGGAATAACACGCATTCATTATTCTAGATGTTGCCGAATTTGGTGGGCGATGGAAAAAAAACTGTAAATTGACAGCTCAGCCTTGATGAGGCTGAATTACCTCCTGTTGATCCCAATCTCTACACACAACTGTTCACAGGCTCATTGGTCCACTTGTTTAGTGCGTACTTGACTGGAAAATTGAAATCACAAGTGAGGTGCTGTTGCTGGTCACAATGCTGGCAGGGCCTCAGGAAGAATGAGGAGGACTTGGTCTTTCCATTCAAGCAATCGCACCCAACATCGACAGCTCACTATTAGACTTGTGAACGGTCCAAAAGACATTCAGCAACCCCTTGACTCATTACAGCTATTATTTTCCATGGACAAAATCTCATTTGAATGGTATCCCTGGAAATCAATTGTTAACTCACTCTCGCACAAGTAGGGGTAGTTAGAGAGAATATAGGTGTGGATGGTTAGAGAGAATATAGTCCTGGAGCTGACTTCATCAGCAAAACTTTACACAGGCTACAACAACATTGCTTTCTACAAAGTAAATAGGAAAAGACCGGAGTGAACAAAGAAAATTTCAAATTTTGTTAAATGTTGAGTTGGGGTTGGTTCTGATTATTACCTTCCTGAAGATTAGTTTTACTTTTGAACACAGTCACAGTCAATGTTTGAGTGATTCACGCTAGATATTTCCCTCTGTTCATTAAGATTCATGTTTTTCTAACTGAATATTAATGTTTTTGTCATGCTGCCACAAATGTCCTTGGAGTTTTTGGATTGAGGGAATGTAACAAAAATGAATTTTAAATCAAGGAGTTGATTCCTACACCACGTATTCTTTGAGAAATTGTGTTTGTATTATTTCGATCTTCTTTGAAGCCTTAGTTATTTTCTCTCGAGCATTTCTTTACTGTTGATAGTAGAAAAAGGAAAAGAAAGTAAACAAATTACATACTTAAAAATAGATGTCTGATTTCATTTGAAATTGGAATGTGGATGTTTGTAATGGAATCGTCATTACTCTGGCAATTCTTCTTTATATATTTGAAATTATGGAGAGCATTCAGAGCACCAAAGCTGCCCTTGAAACTGAATACAATGCAAGCAGTGCCTGAGGCACTGATGTGAATACATAGTTATTGATTTTCACTGTTTATTGTGGACCTTGTGTGTTTCTCATGGAATGAAATCTATGGGCTTTCCTTTTTACAAGCATATCACAATCTACAGTGACCTCTAATCCACCAATGGTTATTCTCCAGTGGCTAGTCAGCCTCAGAGCTAATGCCAATACACGATACTCTAATCAAATGAGCCTTTGGCTTTGGAAGAATTCCTTCCAACTTGCTGTGGAATTTATTAGTTGTTTCTGAAAGGCAGAGGGCAGAGGGACAGTGATTGGTCACATTTCAATTTGTGCAACTGAATAACTGTTAAAGTGTGGGTGAGATGTGAAATGTGTGTGCACCACAGTGAGTGTGTGAATGGAACAGGGCTCCTGACGTCACACTGTTCTGCAAGAAACAGTAGCATGCATCAGTGAGTCAGATGTAATATACTGTGGTGGTGGATTAGGGAAAGTTTCAAAACTATTTGACCTCTGTAACCACACTAAATTTTTAAAAATCAACATTGCATCTTCATAGAAAAGCAATAAACTGTATGTCTGACCATTCCTAATTTGATTAGGTTAATTATATTGAATCCACAAAAATTGTAACTTACTATAAGTAAATTCATCTGTGTGGTTGCCGCAGTCATCTTTGATTACATGTGTGACACTATTAAAATTCTTGTGGCTGTGGATTAAGTTCAGGGGCATCATTCCCAACTTCTTCCCCATTCTATTTCACCTTGCTCTGGGTGGCCTTACTGAAATCTCCAGTGTACACATCCACTTTGAGTGGTTGATGTCTCTCACCGAGATTTCAATGCCATTAACCATTTCTGTCCCAGTCCTGCCATTCCCCTGCATTGCACATTTGCCACCAAGGATGGTTTAGTGTTCACCCTTCCTTTCAGAAGTAAGGGTTTGATCTTGGCCATCATTAACTAATTTCATCAGAGCTGAGGAAATTACTCACGTCTCTCATGAGCTAATAGGGAGATGGAAGTGATTGGCATGAGTAGCAGTTACTGAAACCACAGCGCATCCTTCTATGGGCAATGAAATTTCTAGTGCTATTTCTTGTAACTGGAATGGCACCAAGCAGAGGACATTGATACAAGGCGATTATTGAAAGAATTCCAAGATAGAACATGACAAGAATTCTTTTGCAGTGCATTTCATAAAGGAGTGGTGAAAATATTCAATACATTTTTAAATGAAAACCGGATGAATACTTGAAGAACAAAATGTTACCAGGCTACAGAGAAGAGGCATTTGAAGGGTCTAACTTGATTTCTCTTTCACAAAGCCTAAATGGCTTAACCTGCTGAATGCCCATTGTATTTAATACTTGTCCATGGTTCCATTAATGTCAAGTGAGTGCCGTGCTCTGATTATGTCCTCCATTTCTACCCATGATATAGACTCCTTATATTATTGGGCTGTTTATCAGAGGAATTAATTGGCTCTCTTCTGTGAATGGCAAGTTAGAATAGTTGTTTATATTGCAGCCTGAGGCAATGCATTCAGATTCAGGAGTGAGAATGAGAGCATAATTGCATCCAGAATGAAAATGCATGGATTAATTTTGGTTAATTTAAGAGTAAATTACGGTTTTGCAGACTCTTTATAAATCACCTGAACTATTTTGAAAAGATCTCATGTTAATTTTTATCACTTTATTGCTTTTCTGTGAAGACACAATGTAGATCAGAGTAGTTTTTAATTTAATAGGGTCAAAGGTGAAATAGTTAAGAGTTTTTTTTCCTAATCTATCATCAAAATATATTACATAACTCTCTTTGGTGCTCATACTATTTCTTGCTGACTGCCAGTTGTTTAACTGGAGGCAGAATTTATTACTTAATTTCTTCCCCATCATACTCTGTCCTCTGCTCTACAGTTTGTAATTAGAGGAGACATGTACAGTGACATACAAAAGTTTGGGCACCCCTGGTCAAAATTTCTGTTACTGTGAATAGCTAAGCGAGTAAAAGATGACCTGATTTCCAAAAGGCATAAAGTTAAAGATGACACATTTCTTTAATATTTTAAACAAGATTACTTTTGTATTTCCATCTTTTACAGTTTCAAAATAACAAAAAAAGGATAAGGGCCCAAAGCAAAAGTTTGGGCACCCTGCATGGTCAGTACTTAGTAACATCCCCTTTGGCAAGTATCACAGCTTGTAAACGCTTTCTGTAGCCAGCTAAGAGTCTTTCAGTTCTTGTTTGGGGGATTTTCACCCATTCTTCCTTGCAAAAGGCTTCTAGTTCTGTGAGATTCTTGGGCCGTCTTGCATGCACTGCTCTTTTGAGGTCTATCCACAGATTTTCGATGATGTTTAGGTCAGGGGACTGTGAGCGCCATGGCAAAACCTTCAGCTTGCGCCTCTTGAGGTAGTCCATCGTGGATTTTGAGGTGTGTTTAGGATCATTATCCTGTTGTAGAAGCCATCCTCTTTTCATCTTCAGCTTTTTTACAGACGGTGTGATGTTTGCTTCCAGAATTTGCTGGTATTTAATTGAATTCATTCTTCCCTCTACCAGTGAAATGTTCTCCTTGCCACTGGCTGGAACACAAGCCCAAAGCATGATTGATTCATCCCTGTGCTTAACAGTTGGAGAGGTGTTCTTTTCATGAAATTCTGCACCCTTTTTTCTCCAAACACACTGTAGTAACTTCTACTTTGAAAAAGGCACACTCGCTAACTTCATGCCCAAGAAACAACTTTATCTCGAACTTCAAAACCGTTATGTATATACAGAGGTTTTCACAACCCGTACGGCATGGCAGGAACACTATATACAAAGCACACCAGAAGTAAAAAGAACGGAAGTTAAAACCCTCCATTATCCTAATCAATATTAAATTACTTTAAATAATGCTCACGTTACAACACTTCTCCCCCTTTAAAATCCATCATCCCCAAATGTAAAAAACTAGGAAATAAAAACAGTGATGTTATTAACTTGCGTACCCCTGAAAACTTATACTAGTATCTCAGCAACAGTTTACCAATACAAAACATATGTAAAACGTGACAGATTCAACATTCAATCTAACAACAATGAAAAAAGAACTGTCCTGTCAAAGATTCAGTCTGTCAGGAGGTTTATGAGTGTGCTGTGATCTGCGCACTACCCCTGGTGACCCAGCAGGTACAGCTGGTGAGGGTGTTTTGGGTGGATCTGGTGTTGGGGGCATGAGAGGGGTCTGTGTGTCTGCGTGAGAATGTCCATCCTCCTCAGGGGACCCTGATCCCTCTGCCAGCGTCTCGCCCTCTGGCAAAGTCACTGGTGGACATGCTTCCGCCGTAGTCTGTCTCACAAATGGAAACTCCATGGAACTGTCTGCCTCTGAGCCGGTATCATGACGTAGGCGCACATTGTCCTGATGTCTGCGGAAAACACGCCCATCAGTCAGCTTAACAACATAGGAGACAGGACCACTCTGCTTAAGAATAACCCCAGGCAGCCATTGCTGATTGTTTCTCACATTGTCATCCGGTTTTAACTGCCTCTCTCGCGCATGTCGATCATGTCCCTCCTTCTGCTTTTCCTGCTTTCTCTTCACTTTGGCCTTCGTGTCCGGGCGCAGCAGGTCCAATCTTGACTTGCACCTACGCCCCATCAGCAGCTCTGCTGGAGTGCGGGCAGTTGTAGTCTGTGGCGTGAGGCGGTATTTAAACAGGAAACGTGAAAGTCAAATGCTAAGAGAGTCTCCTGTCATCCGCTTCAAGCCTTCCTTCACTGTCTGAACAGCCGCTCAGCCAAACCATTGGAGGCTGGGTGGAAAGGGGCGTCTGAATGTGATGAATGCCATTCTGCTGCATGAACTCATTGAACAGCTCACTGGTGAACGTCGAGCCATTATCAGTGACCAGAGTGTCAGGCAACCCGTGGACTGCAAACACTTGCCTGAGTTTGTCTATGGTTGAGGGGGCTGTGATGTTGCTCATGATGTGAGCTCGATCCATTTAGAATACGCATCTACCATTACAAGAAACATCTGCCCCATAAAAGGACCAGCAAAGTCCAAATGTAGCCTAGGCCAGGGGTGGTCTGGCCACTCCCATGAGTGCAAAGGAGCTGGTGGTGGCATATTCTGATTAGTCTGACATTGCGTGCATGATTTTACCTTGTTCTCCAGATCCTGATCCATTCTTGGCCACCAAACGTAGGATCTTGCAAGGCTTTTCATTCGAGACACCCCTGGGTGAGTCTCATGAATTTCCTCCACAATCTGTGAATGGCCGGGGGAGGCACAATGACCCTCGCCCCCCCCCCAGAAAATGCAGCCATCCTGCAGACTGAGTTCTGTCTTGCGTTTGGCATAAGGCCTCAGTTCCTCTCCTTCCACAACTCTGGGCCAACCTTGTCAAAGAAAAGTCTTGACTTAGGACAGGACTGGGTCCCTCTCTGTCCACTGCCTGATCTGGGTCACCTTTACAGGTGTCTCTGACAGCCTCTCCAATGAAAACACAGTCTCTGGAGGCACATATGTAGTAACAGGTGTCTCAGGTAAAGGTAGTCGACTCAGTGCATCGGCGTTTGCATTATCCCCACCCGCTCTGTACACTATAGTGTACCGGTAGGCTGACAATGTAAGAGCCCAACGCTGTATCCTGGCTGAGGCTAGCGGTGGGATGCATCTAGTCTCACTGAACAGGCTCATCAGTGGTTTATGGTCCGTATAAATTGTAAATACGCGTCCATAAAGGTACTGATGAAAGCGTTTGACCACAAAAACAATGGCCAGACCTTCTTTGTCTAGCTGTGAATATCCCTTCTCAACAGCTGTCAGGGCACGTGAAGCAAAACCAATAGGCTTCTCTGAACGGTCCTCCATTACATGTGAGAGAACTGCCCCGACTCTATAGGGCGAGGCATTGCATGCAAGGGTTATCTCCTTGTCTGGGTCATAGTGAACAAGCAGCTTCCCTGAGTGGAGGAGTTCTTTCACTTGCTTGAAAGCCTTCTCCTGCTCTTCACCCCACTGCCACTTAGTGTCATTGTGAAGCAGCTTATACAGTGGGGTCAAAACCCTTGAGAGGCCAGGAAGGAACTTGCCATAACAATTCACCATGCCCAAAAATGATCTGAGTTCCGTGACAGTCTTAGGGCTTGGGGCTTCCTTAATAGCTCTAACTTTGTCCTCCACAGGGCAAAGTCCCTCAGCTGTGATCTTGCGTCTCAGGTAAGTCACACTCGATGCCAGGAACACACATTTTCCACGTTTCAACCGCTGCCCTGCGTCTGAGATCCTCTTCAGCACCCGTTCTAAATTAGCCAGATGCTCCACCTCCGTAGCCCCCATGATCAAATTATCATCAAGGTACACTGCTACGTGTGGAATCCCCTGTAGCAAAGTGTCCATTGTCTTTTGGAAAATGGTAGGGCTGGACGCTACTCCAAACACCAGGCGATTGTACTTGAACAATCCCTTGTGCGTATTAATTGTGACATACTCCTTTGAATCCTCATCGAGCAGCAGCTGTTGGTAGGCATGGCTCAGGTCCAGCTTTGTGAACAGCGTTCCCCCTGACAGGGTCGCAAACAGGTCATCCACCCGTGGCAATGGGTACTCCTCCAGCCTAGAGACCTGATTCACCGTAAGCTTATAATCCCCACATATCCTCACCGTTTTGTCTGCCTTCAAAACTGGAACAATGGGAGCCACCCACCTTGAAAACTGGACGGGCTCAATAATGCCCAGCCTCTGTACATGTTCCAGCTCCTCCTCGACTTTGCCTTTCATGGCATAGGGCACCGACCTGGGCTTTAAAAAAACGTGGTGTAGCCTCGGGGTCGACATGGAGTTTCACTGTCATACCCTTCAGTGTTCCCAGCTTGTCCCTGAAAACGTCACTGTACCGCTGCAGAATGTCTTCCGTCGTGTGTGCATACTTAATTTTACGCCAGTTTAGCCGGATTTTGCAAAGCCAATTGTGACCCAAAAGACTGCGCCCCCTGCCCTTAGGTATCACTAGCCTGGCTTCAGTCTTCTGACCCCCGGCTGAAATGTCCACATATAACACCCCTAAATGTGGCATGGGCTGCCCCGTATAGGTCCTAAGTTTGAGCTTTGATGGTCTAATGGGAGGCAGGTTGGACCCCCATGTCCTCCTGTAGGTCTCCTCACTAATGACCGATGCAGTAGCCCCTGAATCAATCTCAAACTTAATGTCCTTTCCCCTGACAGTGACTGTGGCATAATATGGTTCAGGTGGTTCCTCATCTGTTTCCACTGCAAACATGTTGTAGGCACACGCTGCCTCTTCATCTGCTTCTTCTAGATGGTGTGTGGCTGCCTGAGCCCTGTTGAGCTTTCCCCTGCCCAGGCTTAATCTTACCCTTTGAACTTCTGCACTTTTTAGCTAAATGTCTCTTTTTGCTGCATGCATGGCAGACAGTGTCTTTGAATTTGCAATCATTTGCATAGTGCGTCCCTCCACACCGGAAACATTCCACCCGCTTTGCCTGTTTACCAGTCTCCCTCCCGACTTGGTGCACTGCTGCCGACTGCGACCCCCATGTCCTTTCTGGATATCCTTGACATTATTAGCATCCATCTCCATGCCTTGGGCAATCTCTAAAGCTTTCTTGAAAGTCAGCAGCGGGGTTTCCCCTAACAGGCGGCGTTGCATGCCGTCATTATTAATGCCGCATACCAATCAATCACGGAGTATGTCATTCAACACCGCTCCGAAATCACAATGCTCCGACAGCTGCCGAAGCTTTGCCACAAAATTGGTCGCATACTGACCTGGCTTCCTGAAACGGCTGTGAAACTTACACCATTCGACTATCACAGAAGGTTTCGGATTGTAGTGGTTCCCCACGAGCTTGACCAGTTCATTATATGGAATGTCCCCATTTCTGCGGTGCGACTAAATTCCTTATTAGCTTGTAAGTCTTTGCCCTACACTCACTCAGGAGAATAGAGTGTTTCTTAGCCTTCTCAGTAATTCCATTAGCACAGAAAAAGTGTCCCAACCATTCCTCATACTCCGGCCAGTCCTCGTTTCCTTCCAGAAATTCACCGATAGTTCTAAACATAGCCATCTGAAACGCAAAGCTCCTGTTCAAAAAAAATATGCCAATACGTTCACAAAACCAGTTTACCTTGTCACCAAAAATATGTTGTTACTTCTACTTTGAAAAAGGCACACTCGACAACTTCATGCCAAACAAACAACTTGATCTCGAACTTCAAAACCGTTATGTATATACAGAGGCTTTCACAACCTATACAGCATGGCAGGCACACTATATACAAAGCACACCAGAAGTAAAAAGAACAGAAGTAATAACCCTGCATTATCCTAATCAGTATTAATTTACCACTGTGGTTGGTCCCAGGCGGTGGGTCGAGGGGGTCAGAGGGGATCAAATGGTGGAAAGAAGACTCCTTTAATTGAGCTTCAACTGTGTGCATGAAGTGGTTGAACTTTGATAACTTTTGCATCTTTTATTTTCCTTTTATATTTCATCTCCATTAATTACATAATTCCAGTAAAGTGTAATCATTTAATCGCATATGGTGTATTGTCATTATTTGGAGGGGTGGGGTACATCACACAGCATCCACACAAACTTGATTACCCATTTTGGCGGGGCTGAAGGCTTGCTCCCCCTAGACGAAAGCCAGTTGAGCGAGCCTGAGGCTTACCAGGGGACTACACTCACTTTACAACACATACCTTGGCTCATTGCGGCCAAAACGTTCTATTTTAACTTCATCAGTCCACAGGACTAGTTTCCAAAATGCATCAGGCTTGTTTAGATGTTCCTTTGCAAACTTCTGACACTGAGTTTTGTGGTGAGGATGCAGGAAAGGTTTTCTTCTGATGACTCTTCCATGAAGGTCATACTTGTGCGGGTGTCGCTGCACAGTAGAACAGTGCACCACCACTCCAGAGTCTGCTAAATCTTCCTGAAGGTCCTTTGCAGTCAAACGGGGGTTTTGATTAGCAATCCTACAAGTATTTCTCTCGGAAAGTTTTCTTGGTCTTCCAGACCTCAACTTGACCTCCACCATTCCTGTTGACTAACATTTCTTAATTACATTACGAACTGAGGAAACTGCTACCTGAAAATGCTTTGCTATCTTCTTATAGCCTTCTCCTGCTTTGTGGGCATCATTTATCTTAATTCTCAGAGTGCTGGGCAGCTGCTTAGAGGAGCCCAGGGCTGCTGATTGTTGGGACAAGGTTTGAGGAGTCAGGGTATTTAAAAAGCTTTGAAATTTGCATCACCTGGCCTTTCCTAATGTTGACTGTGAACAAACCATAGCCCTAACAAGCTAAATAAGGTCTGAGACCTTGGTAAAAGTTATCTGAGAGCTCAAATCTCTTGGGATGCCCAAACTTTTGCATAGTGCTCCTTTCCTTTTTTTCACTCTAAAATTGTGCAAAACAAAAATATATCCTAATCTTGCTTAAAATGTCGAAAAGAATGTTTCATCTTTAACTTTATGACTTTTGGAGATCAGTTCATCTTCTACTCACTTAACTATTCACAGTAACAGAAATTTTGACTTGGGGTGCCCAAACCTTTGCATGCTACTGTACCTCCTGCTCTCTAACTTTCCTTAAGTGACTTTCTCGTTTGAGATGGGCAGGAAATACAACTTGGCAAGGCAGTGGTAGAGGTTCAAGAAGGAAATGAGGACCAAAGTACACATCTTTCAAATGCATACCAAAGCTACTGCGCCTCTGTGTAACATAACTTGAAAGTGAGACCTGTACTTGGTAAGTCACTGGGTGCAAATGGCCTGCAGCCAAAGTAGAGGGAAAGGGCAGTGCTGCTGCCCACTTGCTAGAGTGGGTATTTCTGCATGGACTCAAATGAAAATTCTAATGAGGCAGCCCCTTGGATGAAAACTGAAATACCAGGGCATTGGTGGCTGGTCAGAAAGCCCAAGCAAAACTTAATGTCGCTCATTTGGATGAGTCCAACATCAAGCTTTCGGAGAGTTTTACTTTAGAAAATCTTAAACACGGGAAATTCTGCAGATGCTGGAAATTGACAGGAACAGGCACAAAATACTGGAGGTTCTCAGCAGGTCAGGCAGCATCTGTGGTAATGAAAAGACTGTCAATGTTTCGGGCAGAGGCTCTTCCTTGCTGTTTTGTCACTTATTGCTTTTTGAATCAGAGTTATGGAGCTCTGCAGAGATTAGATTCTCGGTATGGTAGTGATGGGATTATGCCCAACAACAGTGAAATACCTTCATGTTGATGCTAATGTCTCAGTGTGAGTAAGTTATTTCCAGTGGAAAGACTGATGCAGTGGAAGCTGAGCTTGCTGCAATATAAACTCATGTTGCTTTCAAAACAGACCTTAAACTGTAGAACAGCCTACAAAATTGCAAAATTTAGCTTACTTATTCTCCAGCATACCAATGACTATGATCTCTTCCCCACTTTTAGTTTGATCCCCATCTCTGAACAATCTGTTTGCTCTCTCCACTTACCATTTTGGCCCAGAATGATACAAATGTTGGGCTCCAACACCCCGTTGACTCCAGCCTTGAGGCTGACGTCTTCCTGGGCCCAGCTCTGGAAAGGAACAACAAGCAGCACATCACTGTTTAGGCTCTGTTGAGTTGGAGACACTGTGTGATGAGCACAAAGTGGGCAACTAATGGGATACCAGAACCTTCCAGCATTTACATTTGAATTAGCATTTTTATTAAATCTGTGTTGATTTCAATATCCCAGGCTGCTCAAATGGATTTTGAGGCCCTTGCTGATTTTTAAATGATTATTGCTTTTTATTTTCATCTCAATTTTATGGGAGATGAAGGCCAGTGGAAAACCTAGACTGTTGGAACTTGCGAATTGGGATTGGTGACTTAACAAGTCAGTGTGGGAATGGTGCGGATAGGGTTGTGGTTCAGGTGTGATGGTATTGGATTGGTTGTAAAGGAAATCTTTTCAGTGCTTATGAAATAGGACCAAGGAAGAAGCATAGTTATTTACTTAACCTTGCAGCTCTCCGAGGTCAGCTCTGCAATGTGAAGTTCATGTAAATAATAGTTATCTTCAATGTGACGTAGTTTAAGTTTACTTATGATTCTCTAAAAGAGTTTATGCCCAGGAAATCATTCTATGTGCCCTTGAGCTGAGAATGACGTTGGGCATTTGCTGATGATAGAACGTGCCTGGCTGAATTGTCCAAATGACAGGAAGCAACTCAGAGATGGTCATTACCATGGTCCCATTGCAGAAAAGTAATCGATTTTCAATTGCACCATGAAGAACAGTTGCACTTCCAGGCAAAGCTCTTTAAAATAAATTCTGCCAGTGTTGTGAGTGAAAATAAGGAAATGCAGTCATGTTGAACAATAACTTCACATCAATATTTACAGTTGACAAATAGAGAGTATACTGGCCATTAAAAGGAAAACAGTTTGGGAAAACAGGGATGCCAAATGACCTTTTTCCATGTTTTACAATTCTGCAACTCTCGATGATCATTGTAATTAATATAATGTCCCCAACAAGTGACAACTACACTGGGTAACATAGTTACAATTCTAAGGGTTTAAAGCAGGGGTTCCCAACCTGGGGTAAACAGCCCCCTCAGTTCTATGGTTCTTGGCATAAAAATGTTGCGTCCCTTGGTTCAAAGGATGGAGTTGCACAAACAGGCCTTATCTTGATCTTCCAAAGTTCTTCTAAATTGTGAAGTGTTCCTTCATTGCACCTGCTGTTTCACTATTGAAGAGAGATGATCAAAGGAAACTAAGGACTTGTAGGCCAGTCAACCTCACATCTGTTTTGAGAAAATTACAAGAGCATGTAGCATGTAGCTGGTGTACCTGACCAGCTTGAAAATATTCACCTGTTCAGAGTAACCAGCATGGGTTTGTTAAAGGCGAGGTTTATTTTGACAAATCTGAATTTGTTTGAGCAGCTGTCTAAAGTGGTGCCCAGGAGGAATGCATGCACATTACTCACATGGACTAATATAAGGTATTCAATATGATCCCCATAACAGATTTCTGGCTAACTCATAGAACTGGAGGAAAATCATTGTCTCAATTTGGAAACTGGACAATGGAGAGGTACTCAAATTGGCAAGATGTGACTGGTAGTATCTTCCAAGCATCTATGTGAGGGTCTCAAATATTCATTATATTTATTAACAAGATGGATAATATAAAGGAAAGAGTGAGTGTGAGTGTGAGAGAGAGAGAGAGAGAGAGAGAGAGAGAGAGAGAGAGAAATTGATTACATTAATATGGGCAGTATAGATGGAACAATAAATTACAAAGAATCACAAATCGATTAAGTGAGTTGTTGAATCAATAGAAAATGCAGGTAAGATGAGGTAATCCACTTTGGCCTTAAACAGAGTCGAACAAAGTAACACACACAAGATGATGGAGCAACTCAGCAAGTCAGGCAGAATCTGTGGAAATGAATAAATAGTCGACCTTTTGGGCCGAGACCCTTTATCGGGACTGGAAAAGAAGAGGGAAGATGACAGAATAAAAAAATGGGGGAGGGGAAGGAGGTGAGCTAGAAGATGATAGGTGAACCAGGTGGGTAGGAAATGTTAACAGCTGGAGAGGAAGGAATCTGAATGGACAGGAAAGTAGACCATAGGAGAAAGTGAAGGAGAAATCAATATTCGTGCCATCAGGTTCAAGGCTACCCAGATGGACAATAAGGTGTTGCTCCTCCACCTTGAAGGTGGCCTCATTGTGGCACAAGAGGAGGCCACGGACTGACATGTCAGAATGGGAATAGGAATTGTAATTAAAATGTTTGGCTGCTGGGAACTCTGCCTGTGGCAGATGAAGCGGAGGTGCTCGACGAAGCAGTCCCCCAACTTACGACGTGTTTCACTAATGTAGACATGATAGAAAACCCCAGCAGATTCACAGGTAAACTGTTGCCTCACTTGGAAGGACTGTTAGGGGCCCTGAATGGAGGTGAGGGAGGAGGTGAATGGGTAGGTGCAGCACTTTAGCCACTTGCAGGGAAGAGTGCTGGGAGGGAGATTAGTGGAGAGGGAAAAATGGACAAGGGAATCACTGAGGGAGCAATCCTTGTGAAAACGGAGGCCGGGGTGGGGGGGATGAAGTAAAGATATGTTTGGTCGTAGGATCCTTATGGAGATGGCAGAAGTCGGGGAAAATGATGGGTTGAATGCAGAGGCTCATGGGGTGGTAAGTAAGGACAAGAGGAACTCCATCACTGTTAAAATGATGGGAAGATAGGTGAGTGCGTATGTTTGGGAAATGGAGGAGATGCAGGTGAGGGCAGCATCAATGGTGGAGGAAAGGAAATGTGTTTTTTGAAGAAGGAGGACATGTCCTGGAAAGAAAAACAGCATCCTAGGAACAGATGCAGTGGAGATAAAGGAACAGAGAAAATGGAATGACAATTTTACAGGAGGCAGGGTGGAAGAGGTAGAGTCAAGATAGCTGTGGGAATCAGTTCGTTTATAACCGATGTCGGTCAGCTGTTTGTCTCCAGAGATGGAGACAGAGAAATTGAGAAAGGGGAAGGAAGTGTCAGAAGTGGACCAAGTGAATTTAAGGACCAGGTTAGGAGCATTACCAACGAAGGCTTGTAACATGGACTGTCCTGCGCAGAAAACAAAAATGCAAGCATACCTAGGGTCCATGTTAGTGTCCATGGTTATGCCTCAAGTCTGGAGAAAGTGGGAAGAGCTGAAGGAAAAATTGTGAGGAAAATTTGTGAAAAAAAGTGTGAGGATCACTTCTGCTAGACAGAGGAGAGTGGTGGTGGAGGGGAACTGGTTGGTGTTTTTATTGAGAAAGAAGCAGAGAGTTTTAAGGTCTTCTTGAGGGGGGACAGAAGTTTATAGGGACTAGACACCCATGATGAAAATGAGGCAGTCAGGGCCAAGGAATTGAAAGTTACTGAGCAGATCGATAGCATGAGAAGTGCTGTGGATGTAGGTGGGATGGGACTGAACCAAAAGGGTTAGAATGGAGTCGAGGTATGAGAACATGAGGTCAGTGAGGCAGGAGCAGGCTGAGACAATGGGCCTACCTGGTCAGTCTGGTTTGCATAGAACAGAGATTTTCTAAATAGTAAGATGCTAGCAGCAATGGAGGTCTTTTGAGATGTAAAGGTCCAAGTACATGAATTGGTAATCTATTATGAACACATGTGGAAAATAACTAGAGGCTTAGTGGAATCCTAGCCTTCATATATGGAGGACTAAAACGAGGGTGAATTTATGTTACATTTTTACATAATCCCTGATTTGATCATAATGAATACCATGCTTGGGTACCACACTTAAGGAAGGATAGCAACTTTGTAAAGTAGATAGACTAAAATGATGCCTAAACTTTCAGTGTCCCATTTCAAGGAAAGATGCACCGGCTTATTTTCCCTTGAATTTGCACCATTAAACAGTGAGTTTATTGACATATTAAAGCTAAAAAAGAAAATTGGTTGGGTAGAATATGGATAACTCTCTGCACAGTCCTGAAGAAGGGTCTTGGCCTGAAACATCGACTGGTTATTCATTCCATGGATGCTGACTGATCTGCTGAGTTCCTCCAGCATCTTGTGTCTGTAAATACTCGCACTGTTTGGGAATCTAGAAATGGGGCCACGGTTGAACTATTAGTGCAACATCTTGCGGAAGATAATGGAAAAAAATAAATTATTGTTGACTCTGGAAATCTGAATTAAAAATAGAAAATTTTGGTAGTGATCAGTGGGCAAGGCAGCATGTCAGACTGGTGACTTCTGATCATGTTTCTCACGGAAGACCTGTTGAGTATTTTCTGTTTATTTCAAGAGCCATATTGAGAATGAATTTTAAAAGGGTGACAGAAGTTTAGATCTTTCTTCTCCAATGACTATTTAGGCTGCGTCAATAGCTTGTACTAATCTGAAACTGATATATTCTTGTCTTTCAAAATAATGAAGGAGTTTGAGTAAAGAGTGAGTTTTGGGTTTAGGTTGCAGCAAGCCATGATTTTAGTGAACGGAAGAACAGGCATGTAGGAAACCTATATAGGAGCATATTAACTGCATAATAACATGCTCAGAAATTTCACTATCAGTCAATTGACTTCAATGGAATTAAGATAGATAGATAGATATTTTATTGATCCCAAAGGAAGTTAAAATGTCACAGTAGCATTACAAGTGCACAGATATACAGATATTAGAAGCAAAAAAAAGAATAAAATTAATAGAATAAAAAAATAAATTACCTTAAAAAAGATGTACACCCCTAGTCTAAATGTTTGGTTTTTTTTGGAAAATAGAGAATTAACACAAGTAAAGGGAAATATTTGGGAAAGGGATTAAAAAAAAATGAAAAAATTAAGTAAATAAGGACATAGGGATTGGATAATTATGTCTGCGGGCAGGAACAAGCACAAACAAATTGGGATATAAACACCTACAATGGTGGGTATATAGGCTTGTATACAACATTTTGGACCAGTGGAAATGGTCCGGAAGGGTTGTATGGAAACTATTATTACCATTTTTCTTAACAACTAATTTCATTACTTAGCCTAATAGGTTAGATTTACCACAGTACATAATTATCTATTTAAATGTTTATTTTCCTTTTATATCATCTCAATGTGTACTTAAGAATGTATAAATAATTGTAGTTTTATACATATAAAAAAATGGAAAAGGTTATATGTGTGAAAAAAGTACATGATAATTGTGAATTCCTTATCCAAATAAAATAAAATTTTAAAAAAATGTACAAGATTTCCAAGTTCATACTGATAAGATGGTAGTGCAAGAATTACTGTAATATTATACAGTAATGGGTGCACATTCACACTGTCCAGATAAGAAGTGATGATAGTATTGCATTAGAATTGCACAGGGTGTCTGTGATAGCAGGGTGTGGTAAACGGAGCTAAAAAGAGCTTAAACAGGGTTCTGGTAAGCAGAAGCTAATAGCCTAACAAGAGGGGTCATCATTTCCCCAGCTATAGGTTGACTCATTATAGAGCCCAATGCCCAAGGGTAAGAATTAGCTCATATTGCGCTCTTTGAAGCAGCCCAGTTGTCTTAGTCTATTACTAAACGTGCTCCCCTGTTCAGCCAAGGTGGCAGAAGGTGAGAAACACTGTCCAGAATTGCCAGGATTTTCCAGAGGGTGTTTCGTTCTACCAGAGCCTCCAGTGTGTCCAGTTTGACTCCTATAACAGCCTTTCTAATCAGTCTACTGAGCCTGTTGGCATCACTGGTGATGATGCCATTGCCCCAGCACACCACTGCATAGAAGATTGTACTGGCGACAACAGACTGGTAAAACATGTGAAGGAGAGGCCTGCACACTCCAAAGGACCTCAGTCTCCTCAGGAAGTAGGGGTGACTCTGGCCCTTCTTGTACACAGCTTCTGTGTTGCTGCTTCACTCGAGTCTGTCATCCAGGTACATCCCAGTTACTTGTGGGTCCTCACCACATCCACGTCCTCACCATCAGTAGTAACAGGGAGCAGTGCAGGCTTAGTCTTCCTAAAGTCCATCACCATCTCCTTTGTCTTACTGATGTTGAGATGCAGATGATTCAACTTCCTTCATTAGACCAAGTCCTCCACCAGGTCCCTGCATTCATCCTCCCATCCTCCCTTTATACACCTATTGTTGAGTCATCAGAGAATTTCTTCAGATGACATAATTCAGTGTTGTAGCTAAAGTCTGAAGTATACAAAGTAAACAGGAAGGGAGCTAATACAGTCTCTTGTGGGGCCCCAGAGCTGCCTACAGCCATGTCTGACACACCAGGTCTGAAGCCACACAAACTGTAGTCTGCCAGTCAGGTAGTCCATTATCCAGGATACAATGGAAGTGCAAACTTGCATTGAATGGAGCTTTCCCCCAGCAATGAGGGCTGGAAGATGTAAGCCCTTGTACACTGCTTGTTTGGCATCACTCCACAAAGGGAATTTTCCAGATATTTATGTCTAAATTTATGATTAATTACATAATGAATCGTATAACAATGTTCCTTCTGACGACAAATGAAGGGGGGGGGTTTAGAAAGCAAATTATTTCATAGTAATATTATTTTATTCACTGAGAATCTAAACGTTGTTTCAAATGGACTCTCTCCCTTTATCCAACCTTTCCCTAACCAGTTTTTTGCTTTTCATTCACCAAGGTAGTTTTGCACCATTATCTGAGATGATACATATCAGATATTTTACCAGCTCTGCGATTTCAGCTCAAAACTGCACCCGTTGGCACAGGATTTGCAGTGAACTGCCCCTGCTAAGCCTACAGGCAAAGTTTGCAACTGTATTGGGTGAATTTCTCAAATAAGTCCGATGAAAAATGCTGGTTCCATCCTCAGCATTGGGGCCTAGATGGTCGTAGATCATTCTGCTTAGAAATCCCATCACACATAGCCCACAGTCTACGACACTGAAAAATACTAATGATTGGCTTGGTAAAAACTGTTCAAACATTGTGTTTCTTAATATTCCTGCCATTCCAAAATATTCAAAACCATTGCAAAGATAATAGCAGAAAAAATATAATTTTAAAATGATAATGAAACTAAAGAGTAGTGCCATGAAGTAGCTAATAGAACTGCTGCACCACAGTTCCAACAACCACGATTCAATGCTGACCTCTGTTGCAATAGAATCAAAGGTTCGTACGATCAGAGATGGGTCCTCTCACCCACCTCTTCCTTGCCAACCGTGATGTCTCTCTACACTAATCTTATCAGCCTGCATTAGGCCTGCACACCTTTCTGTCGATGTATTTGTCCAAGTGACTTTTAAATGTTGTAATTGTATCTGGATTTGTAATTGTGTAGCCCCCTGGCCACCCTCAGGGTCGCTCGGCTCACTGTCGTCTTGGGAAACAGCCCTCGGCCCCGCCAAACTGGGTAATTAGTTTGTGTGGATGCTGTGTGATGTACCCCACCCCACCCAAATAACAGACAATACACCAGGTATGATTAAATGATTTACAGTTTATAGATATTACTGGAACTATATAATTAATAGAGAATAAAATATAAAAGGCAAATAAAAGGCACCACACTTATCAAAGTTCAATCTCTTCGTGCACACAGTTGGAGCTCGGGATCCTTCTTCTTCACCCTGCGACCCCACGGACCACCTCGTCTGGCCGCCTGGGACCAACAATGGTGGTCTACCAGACGCTCCACACGAGTCCGTCTCCGTCTCCCCTCCTTGCCGAATGCCCCACTCAGGGTCTGACCCTGTTAGCGGACTCACAGCACCTGGTCCATTCTCCGTCTCCCTCTCCCGCCTTCTGCCCCAAAACCCCGCGCATACAAATCTTCCAGATACACCAAAATCACAACAACTATCCCAATTGGTTAATAGCACCTGCCGTCTGTATTAACCCAAGCAAATGTCCAGCTGGAGACTTTCTCAGCATTTAACATAACAAAGAAGCCATTTTAATTAGCCCACGCAGTAAAAGACAAAACCCCCTTACAATTGTAATTGTAACAGAAGAGACTGAGTCACCTGGGACTGTACTCGCTGGATTTCAGAAGAGTAAGAGGAGATCTTATAGAAACATATAACATTATGAAAGGAATAGATAAGATAGAGGCAGGAAAGTTATTTCCACTGGTAGGTGAGACTAGAACTAGAGGACATAGCCTCAAGATTTGGGGGAGTAGATTTGGGACGGAGAAGAGGAGGAACTGCTTTTCCCTGAGGGTGGTGAATCTGTGGAATTCTCTGCCCAGTGAAGCAGTGGAGGCTACCTCAGTAAATATACTTAAGACAAGGTTGGATAAATTTTTGCATAGTAGGGGAATTAAGGGTTACGGGGAAAAGGTAGGTAGGTGGAGATGAGTCCATGGCCAGATCAGCCATGATCGTATTGAATGGCGGAACAGGCTTGAAGGGCCAGATGGCCTATTCCTGCTCCTATTTCTTACATTCTTAAGTCTCTACCACATCATCTGAGTGTGTGGAGTGTGTATGTTCTCCCCGTGACTGCATGGGTTTCCTTCAGATAGCACTGAATTCCTTCCACATCCCAAGAACATGTGGGTTGGTTGGTTAATTGGGAACAGGAAGTTGTCTCTAGTGTCGTGAGGACTGGTAGAAACTGTGGGCTGTTGATGATAATGGAGTCAGAATGGTGGATTGTTCTGTGAACTGGCAGAGACAGTAAACTGAAAATGTTGTAAAGATGGTATAAAGCTGAAAATATTTTAACACACATCAATAATTGGTAAATTCTAAATCTACTCATTTAATCCCTTTGCTTTTCTCCACTAAAATTAATGAATGATATTTTCTTATGCCATTGATAAGGTGGTTAAAGATTTTTTTAAGTGGTGCTGAAGAATGGCTGAAACGTCTCAGAGGGTTGGGTGGCAGAATATGGAATCCGGTGTAGTCATGGCTTTGCTAGTGACCCCTACTTGCAAGTTCCTTTCATTTAAATGCTGAACTTGCTGGCACTTAATAATAGAAACATTCTGCTTGTTGTACATATCTTCACTCTTCTGATTTACTCACTGATGCACCATCAATAACTCCAAAAGACTGGAAGTAGAGTTAATACTGAAAGGCTTTTATTAGCAGTAAAATGAGACCTCCACCATGCTGAGTATCTGCCCCTGGACTGAGGAGGAGGAGCAATGGCGCAATCGCCTTTATTCGGGGTGCGTGGGAGGAGCCGCAGGAACAGTCAGCAGAGGGGCGTGTCCAGACAGGTAACCCAGTTACAACATATATATATATATATATATGGCTTACCACATTCACCCCTCCTTTTTTTAAAAGAGTCCCGCAGGGTGAAGTGACCGACAATATTTAAAACAAGTATATTTGCAGGTCAAGTCTATCAGGCAGTCGGGTCCGTCGCTGTGATCTACGTAGCACCGGTGGTGATTGCACTGGCAACGGTGGTTGTGCTGGCTCCGGCCTGACTTGAGGTGTCAGCACGTTAGGCGTCGGTAATCCCTCGTGCGTGTGCGTCGCGCCCGGTATGGGAGTGTCGTGTGGTGCCTATGTAGGGCTTGGAGTGCGCGGTGTCTCGTGGGTATATATATCAGTGGATACAGGGTTAATAGTCACCATGGAGTGTTCAGGGTAGGGGCCCGGTGCTCCTGCGGGCGCCAGGTCGCGGATGGACACTGTGTCCTCCCACCCATCAGGAAAAACCACGTAGGCATACTGGGGGTTTGCATGAAGTAAGTGAACCCTCTCGACCATCTGGGAGTATTTATTGCTCCTCGCATGTTTCCGGAGCAGCATTGGCCCCGGGGACGTCAGCCATGTTGGTAGGGAGGTCCCAGTGGTCGATTTTCTGGGAAAAGAAAAGAGCCGCTCATGAGGGGTGGCATTGGTGGCTGTGCATAACAGGGAGTGGATGGAGTGGAGAGCCTCGGGAAGGACCTCCTGCCAGCGGGAGACCAGCAGTCCCTTTGACCTGAGGGCTAAGAGTGTGGCTTCCACACCATGGCATTCTCCTTCTCCACCTGTCCATTCCCCCAGGGATTACAGCTTGTGGTCCTACTAGTTGCAACTGCCCTAGCCAGCAGGTACTGGCGCAGCTCGTCACTCATAAACGAGGACCCTCTGTCACATGTGGACATAGCATGGGTATCCGAACAAAGTGAAGAGCTTGCGCAGGGCTTTTATAACTGACGTGGTAGTGGTGTCGGGGCAGGGGATGGCAAAGGGGAACCGCGAGTACTCATCAATAACGTTAAGAAAGTACACATTGCGGTCAGTGGAGGAAAGGGGGGCCTTAAAGTCAACACTCAGTCCCTCAAAGGGGCGGGTGGCCTTGATGAGTGGTGCCTTTTCGGGTCAGTAGAAGTGCGGTTTGCACTCTGCGCAGACTTGGCAGTCCCTGGTCATCATCCTGATCTCCTCAAGGGAGTAAGGCAGGTTCCGGGCTTTCACGAAGTGGAAAAGCCGGGTGATCCCTGGGTGGCAAAGATCTGTATGTAGGGCGTATAGCTGGTCGATCTGTGCGCTGGCACATGTTCCCCGGAATAGGGCATCGGAGGGCTCGTTGAGTTTCCCAGGCCTGTGCATGACGTCATAGTTGAAGGTGGAGAGTTCGATTCTCCACCTCAGAATTTTATCATTTTTGGTTTTGCCTCGCTGGTGGTTACTAAACATGAATGCGACTGAGTGCTGGTCAGTCAGCAGGGTGAACTTTTTCCCAGCGAGATAGTGCCTCCAGTGCCTAGTAGCTTCCACTATGGCCTGGGCTTCTTTCTCCACCATGGAGTGCTGAATTTCAGGGCCTTGAGAAGAAGGGTACGGGAAAAGAACGCCACCGGTCTTCCCGCCTGGTTGAGGGTAGCAGCCAGTGCAAAGTCGGAGGCGTCACTCTCTACTTGGAAGGGAATGGCCTCATCCACCGCATGCATTGCTGCTTTGGCAATGTCCCCTTTAATGCAGCTGAAGGCCGTGCGGGCCTCGGCTGAGAGGGGGAATGTGGTGGACTTGACCAGGAGGCGGGCCTTGTCTGCGTAGTTAGAGACCCATTGGGCGTAATATGAAAAGAAGCCCAGGCACCTTTTGAGGGCTCTGAGGGTGTTGGGAAGAGGGAGTTCCAACAAGGGGCGCATACGGTCAGGGTCAGGGCCAATGACTCCGTTCTCCACGACACACCCAAGGATAGCAAGTCGGGTGGTCCCAAATACACACTTGTCCTTGTTATAGGTGACATTGAAAGATTTGGCTACTTGGCAAAATTTTTGGAGGTTGTTATCGTGATCCTGCCGGTCGTGACCGCAGATGGTGGTGTTATCCAGATATGGGAATGTGGCCTTCAGTTGGCACTGGTCCACCATCCGGTCCATTGCCCTCTGAAAGACAGATACACCATTCGTGACACTGAAGGGGACGCGCAGGAAGTGATAAAGCCTGCCATCTGCCTTGAAGGCGGTGTAGGGGTGGTCCTCCTGGTGGATGGGGAGCTGATGGTAAGCGGATTTTAGGTCTATGGTCGAGTACACCTTGTACTTTGCTATCTGATTGACCATATCCGCGATGCGGGGTAGAGGGTACATATCGAGCTGTGTGAACCTATTGATGGTATGGCTATAGTCCACGACCATCCTATTTTTCTCCCCGTTCCGAACAACGACCACCTGCGCCCTCCAAGGACTTGTGCTTGCCTCAGTGACCCCCTCCCTGAGCAGCCGCTGCACCTCCGACTTAATGAAGGCTCTGTCCCCCGCGCTGTACCTCCTGCTTTTAGTTGCCACAGGTTTACAGTCGGGGGTCAGGTTGGCGGACAGCGGTGGGGGAGGGATCTTGAGGGTGGAGAGGCCACAAGTGGTGTCGGTAGTGTGGCAGTTGGCATGGTGTTGGGTGGGATGTGCGGGGGGTCGGTGGGTGTGGGTGGTCAGTACCGGGGTATGTGACGTATTCCTACAAAACAGGGGATTTATGACAGTAATTGGCAGGAGGGGCCCATCATACTTCATTGTCTCGCTTTTCAGGTGGCTCTGGAAGTCGAGCCCCAATACCACAGGGGCACACAGTTGAGGCATGACCAGTAACGTAAAGTCTCGATATTCTGTGCCCTGCACCACTAGCGTCACTACACAACCCCCCCGGATGTCTGTTGTATGCGACCCGGAAGCCATGGCAACCCTCTGACTTACTGGCTGTATTGTGAGTCTGCAATGCTGCACCACGTCTGGGTGGATAAAACTCTCCGTGCTGCCTGTGTCAAACAGGCAGCTTGTCCTGCGCCCCTCAACCAGGATGTCCATCATTGACCTTGCAAGCTGGTGGGGAGCGCTTTGGTCGAGGGTCATGGAGGCCAGGGTTGAGTAGTTGTCTTGGTCTGGCACGGTGGGGTGCCCTGTGAGCACCCGTGGGTCATAGGCGGTGGGAGGTGGTGCTGACCAAGATGGCCGCCACCATGTCTTGCACGTGGTGGCGGCGTGCAGAGAAGATGGTGACCCCCATGTCTCGCACGTGGTGGCGGCGTGCAGGGAAGATGGCGACCCCCATGTCTCGCACGTGGTGTTAATTGATCCTGCTCGTGGTTTGGACTTACAGACCTTGGCGAAGTGGCCCTTCTTTCCGCAGCTGGAGCAGGTAGCTTCTCCGGCCAGGCAGTGTTTCCGGGGGTACTTCTCGAGTCTGCAGAAGTAGCACTTCGCAGACTGGCGACTGGCAGCAGCTGAGGTCGGTTCGCCGGCGGGTTGTGGGATCTGCAGCGCCCACGAGGCCATTGGGGTTTGTGTGCCGGGAGAGCCTCAGAGTTGTGCAGAGCGGCCTCCAGCGTATCGGCCAGCTCAATCGCCAAACGTAAGGTAAGATCAGCTTTTTCCAATAGCTGCTGGCGCAAATACACTGACCTGGTCCCCGTGACGAAGGTGTCTCTCACTAGGAGCTCCGCATGCTCTTCTGCCGTCAGTTCTTGGCAGCCGCAGGTCCGCACGAGTGTCTGCAGTGCCCGGACAAACTCAGCACTCGACTCCCCGGGCCACTGGTGCCGTGTCGCTAAGCTATGCCGCACATAGATGGTGTTTACCGGCTGCGGGTATTGTCCTTTGAGGGCGCTCATCGCGCCGTCGTAGCTTGACTGGTCTCTGATCATCGAGTAGACCCGTGGACTGACCCTGGAGAGGAGAACTCTGCAGTTGGTGATGGACTCGGTCGCTTTAATCTCCTCTAGGTATGATTCGAAGCAGGCCAGCCAGAGTTCAAAAGCATTTCCAGCTTCAGGTGTTTGCGGGTCGAGATCTAACTTATCGGGTCTCGGACCACGTTTCATGCTTTAAAATTACTGTTAATAAAATTGATGCACCATCAATAACTCCAAAAGACTGGAAGTAGAGTAAATACTGAAAGGCTTTTATTAACAGTAAAACGTGACCTCCACAGTGCTGAGTATCTGCCCCTGGACTGAGAGGAGGAGCAGTGACACAATCGCCTTTATTCAGGGTCTGTGGGAGGAGCCACAGGAGCAGTCAGTAGAGGGGCGTGTCCAGACAGGTAACCCAGTTACAACATATATATATAGTTTACCACACCCACTTTAGCTCTGTAGTTGTCAATGCCTTGGAGATTCAAGTACTTGTCTTGATGCCTCTTAAATGTCCTAAGAGTGGACTGCCAGAGATTCTGTGTACAACCACACAAGCATTTCCCCACAAAAATGTGCCCCATTGTGAAACCAGTATATGGTGACGCAGGAAGAGACAGACTGCCTCTCCTTTGAAACATAATTGCATTTCTGATGACAGGACTCCAGCATCAGAGTCTTGGAAGCTGCCACTGTCCAGAAAATTGGAGCAGACACATAAATATAACTAGAAGACATCATTTGTCACCCAGTCGCCCAGTCACCTTGCTTTCTGTTATTGTATTGTGCTCATTTCTGCTCACTCATCCATAGGAAGGATGTCATTAAGTTGGAAAAGGTGCAGCAAAGATTCATGAGGATATTACCGGGAGCGGAAGGCTGGATCAGTTGGAACTGTTTTCCCTGGAGTAAAGCAGACTGAACAGTGTGAATAGACAATTTATAAAGTGACCTTTATAGAATCAGATAAAGCAGTAGGAATGGCATAGATAAGGTCGTGGCCTATTTCCCAGCATAGGGGAGTCTAACCTAGAGAGCATAGGTTTAAAGTGAGATGGATAAGAATTCAAAGGGATATGAGGGGCAACATTTTTACACAGTGGGTGGCGGGTAGGTGGTAACAGCTGCCATTAAAAGCTGTGGAGGTGGATGTAATAATATTGTTTACGAAAAGTATAACTCTGAAATGTTTGCACAGGTTCCCAAGCTGGGAACCACGGATCCTTTGTTTAATGGTATTGATCCATTGGCTTAAAAAAGGTTGGGAACCCCTGTTTTTGAGGGATAGAGGCCAAAGGCAAGTAAATGGGATGAGCTTGGTTCGAAATCTTGGTCAGCATGGATGAAATGGGCCCAAGGGCCAGTTTCTTGTCTGTATAACTCTGACTCTAGCCAATAGAGTTTTTTTCTGACTTGATTAAATCTGTATTGACTTCAGTTTTGCCTAGGCTCTTGAATGTAACTTTCTGTTAAATTCATGTTGCCTCGGGAACTCAGCTGTGTTTTTTTTTAAACCTATGTTGAACCAAAGCTACAGATAAAGAATGGAGAAGGATGGTTATAGTAGACTCCAGCTGAGTATCAGTGAATGGGCTATTTGGTGAATAAATGCCTCATGATAGTACCCTCCAAGACACCTTCCATTCTTTTGCTGATGATTAAGAGCAAAATGACGATTGTGATCTGTGGCTGGATTAGTATATTGCTGCCTTTTCTAGACTTGTCTGCCTGTGCATTTTTCTATTGTTATGTCTATGCCAATGCTATAACGGCACTTTTAACAGCTTGGAGCATCTGCTGATCTTCTCTTGTTTGTGATTTGTGTGTTGCTTGGATCTCCAGCATCTGCAAATTTTCTCTCCTTTGTGATTGGACAGACATGTGGCAGGTTCAGGAGCTTGTATTCCCCATGAAATCCAGTGCCCTTGGTATGATGCAGAGTGAATCAAATTGGGTGAACATTTGCCTATGCAAGTGGGAATTTCTGCAAAAGACTGAGATCATCATATGTTCAACATTTTGGCCTAAAGGTCTTAGCAAAATTTTCAACATTGTGATTTACACTTGACCACCCAGTTCCTCTGTTAATGATAGGGATGATTTACTGGTTACTTATCTGTCTATTAACGTCCTGGAATGGATGTGGCAGGTCTGTAGAGTCTTAATTTAACTTGTTGCTTGTGGAATTGCTTACCTCTGACTCTTACACATTTCTTCCTTTGCCATTTGCCCTTTTCATTACGCTATGAACTCCTACTCTGAGAAGTGGGGAATATACTGGGCCCAAATGTTTGTGGAAGAGCTGCTCTTGATCACTCACATTTTCTAAAGGGTATTAAATCTGTTCTAAATCTATTCCATTTAACATGATGGTGGTGCCACACAACACAGTGGCAATAGCGTATTTCATTTTTTAAAAGAGAACTTTGTATTCATAATTACCAGGTATATTGCTGAGGCAGTATAGACTTGACCAGACTATAGGGCCTCCTACCATGTAATAATGAAATATTAAATGTAGCTTGTTTTCTACTTCTTACTGGTGCTGTGCTCACAAAATGTTTCACAACTATCAACAATTAACAAGGAACCTAGATTATTCCAAACCTTGAATGTATGGGGCATTAACATTTAATAATTAATTTTAGTCTGCCAAAATATTCGTCTGTGGCTTATTACACTTAAAGCATACCAAAGGAAAAGATGAACTAATTGGAAGCATTATTTTACAGACAGTATTTCACCTTTGGACTAAATAAATTTATTCATTGCAGTAGGGCTATGAATAATTGAATATTGTCGGTATTAAACTTATACTGGTCAATATAATTAAGATAGAAATCTTTCAGATGCAACAAATTTCAGAGCCAGTTTTGCTTTTAAGAACTCTGCAGATTCTAACTACCAAGGTTGTATTATCAAGGGATGAAATGAAAATCAACCGAGTGGAGTGATTGATGGAGGAAAACACAAGGTCAAAAAACAAACATAGCAGTTGATTACCATTTTCACCTCTAGGACACAATATGTGAAAGCGCTCACTGAATTCTGGATTATCCATTTTAACAGCATTTACTGATTTACCACAATCTCCCATGTAATGTCTACTCCCATTAGCAACCCTATCATCTCAGAGTGTTTTTTTTCCCAATTATTTCAAAAATCTATTTCAGAAGATTCTGAAACAGAACGAAGTGTAAATGATAAGTGCTCTTGACTTGTCAGATATTTAAATGAAAATGCCTTTTGTGTTGAAGAAGTTCAGCTTTTTATTACAAAATAAAGACTGGACACAAAATTCAGATGCATGCAATATGAAAACAGGCCATTCAGCCCATCATATCCACACTAACCTGTAGGTACCATCTTCTTTGAGATTCTTATTTATTTATTTTTCAGGATCTGTATATCACTGGTAGGGCAGAATTTATTGCTCTCCCTTTATTGGTCTCAAGAACAGAGTGATGAGCTGCCCCAAGACCTATTGTGATCTATCCCAGGTTATTGATAAAGCCAAGAGAGGAGATTGCAGAGGTCTTTGTATCCACTTTAGCCATACGAGATGTCCCAAGAACTGGAGAACAGCAAACACTGTTCCTTTGTTGAAGAAAGATAATGGGGATAATAGGCCTTACATCAGTTGTAGTGAATTTATTGGAAAATATTTTAATGGCTAGGATCTACTCACATCTGGAGAAAACATTGATTTACCAGGGAGAGTCAGCATGGTTCTGTGAGGAGAAGGTCATGTCTTACAAACTTGAGATTTTTGAGGGGTGGCAAGGATGATTGAGGGTAGGGAAGTAGATGTTGTATGAAGAGTCTTTTATAAAACAGTTGTCATGGTCCCTTATAGTAGACTGATCCAGAATATTAAGGCATATGTAATCCACAGGGATTTGGTAGATTCCCTACTAAATTGGCTTTATGTGGAATATCAGGTGGAAGGTTTTTATTCTTACTAGAGGTATATGACCAGTGGTGTTTCACAGGGATCAGTGCTGGGACCTCTGTTGTTTGTGTTTGTAGATAAATGATTTGGATAAAAATGTAGATGTAAATTGGTTGTCTGGAGAAGACAAATCTCACAGTTGAATACTGCAAACATACTTTGATAATAAATATACCTTGAACCTCGAGAGGATACAAGAATTGGCGGAGCTGTGGATATGGAGGAAGATTGTCAAATGATATAGCAGGATATTGATCAACTGTAAATATCAGCAGAGAAAGGGCAAATGGAGTTTAATTCAGGCAAGTGTGAGATGTTCAATTTTGGGAGGTCAAATGTAAGAGTAAAGCATATGGTTAATAGCTAGGCACTTAGCAGCAAAGATATGCAGAGGGATTGTGGGGTGCAAGTCCATAGCTCTCCAAAAGTGGCAACACAACTTGATTAGGTGGTAAAGAAGATCACCCCCAGAGCAACCCTCCAAATTATACAGCATGATTTTCTGAATGCCATGTTAAATTATAGTCCTTCATTTTAAAACTAAAAATAGGTAAGATTTTTACGATTTCCAAATGATGGATTTTGGCACAGGTTAATTCTTACATCTCAAGCAATATCTAAAGGAAAATTCGCTGGTCATTGTCCCCATATAAGTTTTCACCTTATTCAGTGTCAGGAAAGCTAGAAGTGTATTGAACCATAGAGATTTACTTATTTAATTTAAACATGGAAAATGAGTAAGTAAAGTAGAAGTAACTTAAAAAGTCATAAGGAATTCTAATTAGTTGGAAATTTACACATATGATTCAAACCTAATATGCACTGCATCCTATATTGCAGTGCTTCAGACATTTAGCAAGAAAGAAACAATACTTTGGACAGCTTATCATTGCCAGATTAACTAAAATGAACCAAGCCTTGATAATTAGGAATCGGAGATTCGACACACCATAAAGCTGATAGAAATGAAAGGATGCCAAGAAAGTTGGAACTATGAGGAGTTCTGTATATTGTAGTGGAGCTCTTGTATATCCTAGAGAACCATAATAGTCCTTAAAATAAAAGTGAATGTGAAGCAATAACCACGCTATGTATTTTACTTTGGAAGCTTTTAGGAAAACCAAAATATATTAATTGTTTGTCATTTGATACAATATTATATAAAATTCACATGCAACCGTAACTGGCAGAAGCTACTAGATTCATGACTACCTATATGAATATACCAGAAGTTAACTTGCTTTAGTATTAATGGTAAGTACTTACTGTTTCACGATTATTCCCACGGCCAGTTCCCTACCATTTGCAATTACACTTGTAACCTTGTCAGCCTTAGTATTGTTATTATTCTGTCAATTCAAATATTTACTGTCATACTGAGCAATTTTTTTTAAAAAATGAGGGTCTCCTTACAGTAAACTGGCACTAGAAATCATTAATGAGACTGATATTAAAATTCATTAGTCATCAAAGTATTTTCATAATCGTAGTGAAAAGTTCCATTATTTTTCTGTAACTAACTGTGATCATTTATAGGAGCCCACTGAAATAAAATTATAGTATTGGTGTCCTGTCTTTCATTGCCAATACATCAATTTTTCTATGCGGTAATAATGAAGCTTCCCATTCAGATATTGATATTTAAAGCTGTAGTGCAGATAGACCAGAAGAAGGGTCTCAACCTGAAATGTGGATGTCCATTTCCCCCCACAGATGTTGTCTGACCCATTGAATTCCTGCAGTATTTTGTTTGTTGCTCTGGATCCCAGCATTTCAAGATTAAAGATTGTTTATTGTCAGTCATCAGTACACAAGTGTAAAGGAGAACAAAATGATGGTTACTCCAGATTTGATGCAGCATATAAAACATAAATAACACAAAAACACAATAAATACATATGTTTTACTTATATATAGTACATAGACTGATCGTATGTACATAGAGTGACACTAGGTAAAGGAGTATCTGTATATAAGGTGTCTGTGGCAGGACATGATAAAGTAGTAGTGCTCGTGAGAGTGGTGGGTTGGGTTAATGGGTGGATGGGTTCATTGATCAATCTTGAGGGAAGTAATCGAATTTGAATTTTCAGTCTCTTGTGTCTCCATACTCACAGAGTTAGTCCTTATGTGGCTTTCACCTCAGCAGGGGAGACTTCTGCCAGTCTTGAAAATTCCCTTCCTGAGCCTGGTCAAAGTTCTGATCCCTGCATCATGATCTTGGCTGCTTTCTCGATCCTGTTGGCTCACTTTAGAGATGCAGAGTTGAGGTAGCAGGAAGGAATTTATAGCCTGAAGATCTTGAGAAGATTTTTTTGCCGCTTAGAAAATTGAATGTGGTCTGTGGATAGCTGTGTTTTAAAACTGTTTGAATATTGCTAGATTATTCTCGAGGCCTTTCTGTGGATCTCTCAGTGTTGGAGAGCTGGGATTAACAAGTCACTGAAACCAGCACTGCATGAATGCATGGTAATGCACAGTAACAGCCTCTCCCACCTCCACCACCATAGAAACACAGCCAAGAGAAAACTGCAGAGATCTACAGGGCACCCAGAACTTCACATTCAAACATACTCGGATGAGCACGTTCCCAATAAGTTTGTACCAATCACCAAGTACCATTATTCTGCAGTAATCCTGTATTTACAGTATCTTCTCCCCACTTTCCCATCAGTTTCACTACCCCCCCACCACCCCGACAAATATAATATTTCTCACCTATACACGAGGGTACATTTACAGTGATCAATTAACCCACTGACATGAATACGTTTGGAATATGAAAGAGTGGAGTATCCAGAGGAAACCTATAGGTCATAGGTCAGAATTTAACCTAGGCGACTGACCTCTGAAGTTGTTTCTGTGAAGCTGGCACTGTCTTTCTTTGACCTCATGAGTTTACTCTGGCTGCTCTTGTTTCCTTCACCCCAAAGTTACGGTGGGGGCCAGATTAATTTGGTTACTGTCAACTGTCCCTGGTGTAGGTGAGCGGCAGGGATAAACAGATGGGTGTTAACTAGTGTGTGTGAAGGAATAGGTTTGGGGATAATAACTAGCAGAATGGGGCCCATGGATTTTCTGTGACACTCCACTTGAATGTGGTAAGTAAATACTATATAAAGCAACAACATTTCTGAGATTGGAGTGGAAGAAAGAATGGCTTGAGGAGCAGGGTTGGATACAGTAGTTTTGTTTTACAGGAACCAATAGAGGAGAATAGGGAGGTTTGAACTAAATTGGCACACATGAAATAAAGACCTGGAATCAGGTGATCAGAAGCTGTCTTGAGAGTTTGCGTATGTTGGGTCTGACTGGGGCATGGGTCAAAAAAGTGAACGTAGACTCAAAGAACATTTATTATCAAAGTACGTATGTAGTACATAACCCTGAGATTTGTCCTCTCACAAACAGCTGCGAAACAAAGAAAACGCTGGAACCCATTCAAAGCATCAAATCCCCTCACACACTCAAAGGGCAAAAGCAAAAATGGAGTGAAAAATACAGAATATAAAACGCAAACTTGAAAGAGTCTCGGAATATTCAGTTCAGTTCAATCTAGCGCTGTGTTGTTCATTATCTGCAGGCTGCCCCAATCAAAATTCCCCAAAATACCAACAAAAAAAGGAAGCGACCAGAAGCACAACGTAACATGTACTACAGAGTCCAATCAACAAACCACATCGATTAACCCTTACCCAAGACCCAGGACTCCAGCACAATCCTCAAGCAGCATCAAGAGAGAGAACGCCACACACAGACACTTTCTTCCAACAGCAGCAAATGAGAGGTTGCTAGACGGCGCTGGACTCTCACTTGCCTTCACTCTCACCCTGGTGATTTCAACCTTCCTCAAGATTTTAATCGGCGGGAGATGGAGTCAATCATGTGTCCTTGCCTGTTTCCTGACTTCTTAGCCTCGAAGACGCTTCGCTCAAAACCTCACTGAACACCCTTGGAGACAGCAAAGCGCTAGATCGCTCAATCAAGATGTAGATCATAGGTTCCAACGGTAGCAGAACCACTTTTGAAAGAAAAAGAAGTGAAAGAAGTAGTTTTGGGAACCACCTGGAGGATGGCATCCTTGGTCAGGTTGTTTACTGGCACCATCTTCTTCCAGTCAGTGTTTGTGAATGAGCAAAAACTTACTAAATACCGAGTGGATTCTCATTTATTAGATTTCAAACATTTTGAATAAATGTTACTTTTGATTTGATGGCTAGTCGAACCCACAGCCTATGACTGTATATTCCAATTGCTTTTAAGAGTTTTTATTTTTTAGTGAATTTTATGCACATCAAAGTGAGGGATGTCAGAGGCTTATCAAAAGATATCCCATTTGGGAATCCATTATCAGCATCAAGTACTCCCAAGGCAGTCATAAACCATTCCACTACACAGTAAAAGGTTTCTTCTCTGAAGTCATACACTCAGAAGGTTACTAGCTACTGCATTAATGTGCTATTGTTCTATTTTATCTGAGTAAGGCAATCTATGATTATCCAAGCTCACTTTAATAATCGAAATCGAAATCAGCAGACCTGAACTTAGAAAGGTTAGGTTGGAACAAAACAGAAGCTGGTAAGCAAATAGTGGTGGATGATATACCTGCAAACCTTCTTCGCTTTGCTTGCAGAATGATGAATTTGGACTATTTACATGGTTATCACATCCAAAAAAAGCATGCAGTGCTTATTGACTATTGTGTCAGCAAGGGGCTCAAAATCACAGCTGATTACCAGCTATTCAATGGTGGCCCAAGTCTTTTACAGGATAAGTGCACTGTTGCCGGAAAAGGAGGAAGAATTAAAGGGAATGTATAGGGGGAACCTATTCAGCCCAGGGGAAAAAAGACCTGCCCAGACTACTCCCACTTTATAGCATTAACTGTATAACCTAACAAGTTATAATTATAGAAGTGCATCTCCACTATTTGAATGTGATGAACATTTCAGCCTTAACATCCTTCCTGGCTATCACTCCCACATCTCCATCATCCCTGAGTGAAAAACATATCCTCATCTATGTTCTGATCCTTCTAACAAGTAGATCTATCCCCTCAGATTCAAACCTTTATTTTAGACATAAGTCCTCTTAAACTGTGCCCCTATGCTGATGTTTGAATAGAATAGCTTTTTGAATGATTGCTAGCTAACTGTAAGCGAATGTGTACATTGGTCTTTTCGTAATCTACCAAAGTTGTCTGTGAAAGAAATAAAACAGAAGAGAGATGCCCTGCATCTAAACATCAGATCTTCAAGAACATGCTCAGAAAGGAATGGAATAAGGAACAGTGAAACAGCAATGTCACTTCCAGGGTGAAGTGTAGAAAGAAACTGAGTAATGTCACATTCAAATGCCACCAGCAGTTACAAATTCATTGGATCCACAGACTCGCCTATCAACAATATCTATCAATCAGGGTTCTCCCACAGACTTTACTCGTACTATCAACACATAATGCTGTTGCAAAACTCACACCCATATCGTGAAAAGTTTACACATCCTGAGAAGTATTCAATCATACACATTGATGAATATTCAGGCAAAATTTGCATGAAATCCTTGGGAAGCAAACTAAAAGAAAACTCATGTGAATTGTGATTTATCTTCAATGGAGGAGATGATATAGGGCAACGTGGAAAAGGTAGAGCACACGCCAAAGTCTTTGGTGCATCAACCCTCCCCCTATTTATTCTAGCAGAATGCATCAGTATTCCCACCACCCACCAAGCAACAGTAAAGCCACCAAAGAGAGAACATGGTCTACAGTACATCAGAAAATAACTTCACTCCATCATCTTGACATCTCACAGCACCTTCTCTCACTAAAAAGGGAGAGACAGATATTGCTCCTTCCGCAATGAAAAGGGAGACAAGCAGTCACTATTTTGATGTTAGTCAGACTGAAGCGTTGCTTTTATTGCGAGTTCCCTGACTTAAGAATCAGCACCAAATGAGAGAGATATATATATATATATATATCTTCCATGTTCTGGCTCCCGCTACGCTTCAGATCATGACATCTGTGAGAATTTGTGTCCACAGGGCCGTGCAAGGCCACACCTCAAAGGTGCCCAACTCAGACTGAACCTGGACGTGTTCAGAATTGCAGTTGGAGTGCCTTTGTAGATCAAAGAACCTGGCAGGAACCTAGCCACCCTGAAAAAGAAAATAGCGACATTAGAAGAAGAAGAATATAACTGTTTTGTTGATGGGCTGGGAGAAGTCGCTCTCTGGTGCCATCTTTAGCTCAGTCCCTTGATTAAAATAATTCAGTTACTTAAAATAATAAAATGACGGAATTAGTCCAAATACATTAACCTGGTGTAAGTTTAATTTAAAAATAAAGAAAGATAAAAATAAACAAATACTTAGCTTGAACTTCATTTTTTAATGGTCAGCAACAGCATCCAAAGTAATTGTTTGTGCTTCTGTTGAGTGTTAAACACTCCTGCACAGAAATAAACAAAACTGGCACTCCATGGCAAAATGAGATGAGAGACCTGGATTCACTTTGCATCTAGTTGAGGGGTTCTTTGGGGTCCTCAACACTACCTGCCCTCCACCAATCTCCATATCATCTCCAATCTTGGCAAAAAAGCTGTCTATTCCATTATCTAAATCATTGATATACAGCATAAAAAGAAATGGTCCAACACCGACCACTGCGGAAAACCACTAGTCATTGGCAGCTAACCAGAAGAGGATCCTTTTATTTCCACTTGCTGGCTCCTACCAATCAGCCAATGCCCTAACCATGCCAGTAAATTTCCTGTAATACCATGGGGTCTTAACTTGGTAAGCAGCCTCTTGTGTGGCACCTTGTCAAAGGCCTTCTGAGCTTCCAAATATACAACATCCATTACATCGCCTTTATCTATCCTACTTGTAATCTCCTCAAAGAATTCCAACAGGTTAATCAGGTAAGATTTTTCCTTAAGGAAACCATGCTGACTCTGTCCTATCTTGTCCTGTGTCACCAAGTACACCATAATTTTATGCTTAACAATTAATTCCAACCACTGAGGTCAGGCTAACTAGTCTATAATTTCCTTTCTGTTGCCTTCCTCCTTTCTTAAAGAGTGGAGTGACATTTGCAATTTTCCAGTCCTCTGGCACCATGCCAGACCAATGACTTTTGAAAGATCATTACTAATGCCTTCACAATCTGTACCACTACCTCTTTCAGACCCCAGGGTGCAGTTCATCTGGCCTGTGTAACTTATGTACCCTTAGGTCTTTCAGCTCTTTGAGCACCTTCTCCCTTGTAATAGTAACTGCACTCACTTCTCTTCCCTCACACCCTTCAACATCTGGCACACTGCAAGACTGATGTAAAATGCTCATTTTAGTTCATCTGCCATCTCCTTGTTCCCCATTATTACTTCTCCAGTTTCATTTTCTAGCGGTCCTATATCCACTCTCATCTCTTTTTTTTTTACATACTGGAAAAAGCTTTTACTATCCACTATGATATCGTTTGCTCGCTTGCTTTCATATTTCATCTTTTCCCTCCTAGGGATTCTTTTTGTTGCTCTCTGTAGGTTTTTAAAAGCTTCCCAGTCCTCTGTCTTACCAGTAATTTTTGCGTTATTGTATATTGTATGCCCTCTCTTTTGCTTTTACATTAGCTTTGACTCCCCTTGTCAGCCACGGTTGTACTATTTTGCCATTTGGTTTTGTAATATATCTATCCTGCACCTTCCTCATTTCTCCCAAAAACTCACACCATAGCTGCTTTGCTGTCATCCCTGCCAGCAGCTCCTTCCAATTAACTTCAGCCAACTCCTTTCTCATACCACCGTAATTTCCTTTACTCCACCGAAATACTGCTATGTCAGACTTTACTTTCTCCTTTATCAAATTTCAAGTTGAAGTCAGTCATGTTGTGATCATTGCCTTCATGCTCCAACTAATCAAGAATCCATCAATCTCTGCCTTAAATATATCCAATGACTTGGTCTTCACAGCCAACTGTGGCAATGAATTCCAGATTCACCACTTTCTGGCTAGAAGAAGTAAAAGCGTAGACTATTTTCGAAATGGTGAAGAAAATTTAAAAATTTGAGGTGCAAAGGGACTTGGAAGACCTTGCAGGATTCGCAAAAGCTTAATTTGCAGGTTGAATCAGTGGTGAGGAAGGCAAATGCGATGTTGGCATTGATTTTGAGAGGACTAGAATATGAAAGCAAGGATGTAATGTTAAGGCTTTATAAGGCAGTGGTTAGACCACACTTGGAGTATTGTGAGCTGTTTTGAGCCCCTTATCTAAGAAAGGATGTACTGATGTTGGTGAGGGTTCAAAGGAGGTTCACAAAGATGATTTCAGGATTGAAAGGTTTATTTTATCAGGAGCATTTGATGGCTCTGGGCCAGTACTCACCGGATATCAGAAGAATGAGGGGGGATCTCATTGAAACATATTAGAAGTTGAAAGGCCTCAAAAGAGTGGATGTAGAGAGGATGTTTCCTATGATGGGGGGATGGTCTAAGACCAGAGGACACAACTTCAGAATTCTCCTTCCTCTCACCCAGTCTCCTGTGTCCTGCCCCTTGGGTATAACTACCTCTCTCTATGTTCTATCAATCATCTCATCAGCCTCCCAACTGATCCACCCTTCATCCAGCTCAAGCTCCAACTCCTTAACACAGAGCATCAGAAGCTGCAGCTGGATGCATTTCTTGCAGACTTCTTGAAGTCTCCCTGCTTTCCCACATCAGCATGCGGAGCATTCGACTATCCTGCCTGGCACCCCTACCTTTCTTACTGTGTATATATAAAGAAGGAAAACAATAAGTAAACTGGGGAAAATCTACCTACAGCTTTTTTTTTGGCCTTCTCTCAATCTAGCTTCTCCAAGCTGTAGCCTTGAAGAGCTAAAGCAGGGGTCCCCAACCTTTTTTTGCACCACCGACCGGTTTATTATTGACAATATCCTTGCAGACCGGCTGATGCGGGGGTGGGGGTAGGGTTGCCAACGGACAAGAGTAGCAGTCAAATATGTTGTTTACCCTGAGAAAGACTACAATGACCATGAAGCCTTGCGTGGGTACCAGTGCGCATGCATGTCTTGCGCATGCGTGTACGTGCTGATTTTTTTCTACAAATCGCTTTTGCCGATTCTGTTTGGGGGGGGGGGTGTTAATTATGACCGGAATACAGGTGGTAAGTGGCTAATACACTCAATTTCGTTTCTAAAAGGGTTTATCTAACGAATTTAATATTAAACACACAGCGCATATTTTCCTTGCATGAATATAGTGATAAGTCAATTATAAGTCACTTGTAAGTCAATAGCATCATAACATTTTAAGTAACGTTTGGATATTAAACACACAGCACATATTTTCCCCGTATAAACATATAAACTCATTGCAACACACCAATATCGCTGAATCAGTGGGAGCCCTGGGCTTGTTTCCCTGCAACAAGACAGTGCCATCGAGGAGTGATGGGAGACAGCGATACTCGAAGGGGGTTCCTTATGTCCAGTCTATTCTGCAATTTAGTTTTCGTTGCATTCATTGCAAAGATATGTTGGAAATGGAAGCAACGTTTTCAGTGCTTTAGTGGCTATCTCAGGATATTTAGCCTTGACTTTGATCCAGAATGCCGGCAGAGATGTTATGTCAAACATACTTTTCAGCCCGCCGTCATTTGCAAGCTCGAGGAGTTGATCTTCTTCCCGCGCTGTCATGGACGACGCGTGGGTAATGACCTCGCATGCGTTCAAGCTCAACAGTGGGCGTGACAGGGAATGAGGAAAGGTGCAGCTGACTCCTATCACCAAATCATATTGTTTCCTTGCGGCCCGGTAGCATACGCTTTGCGGCCTGGTGGTTGGGGACCGCTGAGCTAAAGCCTCAAATAACCACTCTAGCACTGTCCACTCCATCAAAATTTCTGGAGTTACAAAACACAACAGGGTGCACACCCACTGAATTTCGCAAACTGTTCATTAGCTGTCAAAGAATAGGAAAGGTAATACCTAGGGGAAGGAGTCTACGCTGGCCAGGCATTCTCTTGATTCCGATAAAAATTTCTGCTTCCAATGTGGGGTCATCTACTTCTACGTTTGTTGGTCTTCAGAGAGTTGTTGCTGCCTGTGCTCCCAAATTCTTATCAGATCAGTTTCCTCTGACTGACACGTGTCAGCTTCTCAGTGGATGTGGCCCAAAGCTACAGCAGGATTAGTTTTTGGCCCTTCCCTCTAGCCTTGTGCCTTAGGTGATTCCTTTTGGGATTTCAAACCCAGTCTGGTTCAAACCATTTCAACCAGGTCAACCAAGCACTTGGCCCAGGCTACCAGATCACAGACTGTTCCTTATGCAAGCCTGCACTTTATATAATAAAGAGCTTCTTATCTGAAAGTGGTCTCAGCAGAAAACTCATGGTCTCCATGTTCAGTTGCTCTGATTATGTTATCCTGGAGCAAGAATCAGTTCAACAAACAGTTCACAAAATGGCAGCTATAAGGACAGTCTCACAAAATGACTACCTCCATTCCTGCAACCACATGGCAAGAAACAAAAACTTTTGTTTTCTGTTTCCTCCACCTTCGCTTCATTCCTGAACACTGATTGTGGTTCTTGCTGGCCAATGATAGAGTCCTGAAAAATCTTTTGGACTAATGATCTTCATAAATCTAAGTACTGAGTACAGGGTATGGGATGTTATGTTGAAGTTGTATAAGAGGCTAGCAAAGTCTAATTTGGAGTATATTGCGAGTCACGCAAAATATTCAATTTGTACTGTGGAGAGATTGGATAGAACCTTCAAAAGGAGTTTCAAAATTGTGTGGATACAGATGGAACCAACTGTAATAATAAGATCATAAAAAAACTATGAGACATAGGAGCAGAATTAGACCATTTGTTCTATTGAGTCTTTTCTGCTATTTTATCATGGCTGATTTATATTCCCTCTCAACCCCATTCCCCTCCCTTCACCTCGTAATTTTTGATGCCCTTGCTAATCAAGAATCTATCAACATCTGACTTAAATATGATGGTATTGGGTTCACTGTCTGCAAAACCATAAACTCAAAAGAAGGTTTTAAGTCAATCCAATACAGGGATTGATGGGTTACTTTGGGAGGTTATACTGTTTCCACCTTCTCTTCAATGAATATCTTAGTTTCCTCTCTAGTCTCTGCGCCCGAGGTCTATCTGCCAATATCCACTGAATGAGTGGTGGATCCTTCTCCCTAACAAGCAAGAGATACTTCCAGCTAATGGAGTAGTTTAAACACACTTCTTGTCAATGATACACATTTAAATTTAGACAGATCGGTCTTAACACACATTTAATGCTCTCAGAGGATTTCTAATTTATAAAAGATTTCCAAATTACCAAAGATTTGCAAACCGCAGAGGAGTTCTAAACACAGGTATCATTCTTATGAACTAGAAGAACTTACCAATGAGTTGCAGAAAAATGAAGCACCTGTTGCAGAAACCGAAGGTTAAGGAATGAATTCAAAGTTCAAAGTAAATTTATTATCAAAATACAAATATGTCAACAAATACAACCCTCAGATTCATTTTCTTGCAGCATACTCAATAAATCTATAGAATAATAACCATAACAGAATCAATGAAAGCCCGCCCAACTTGGCTGTTAGAGTGCAGAAAACAATAAATTGTGTAAATACAAAAAGAAATAAATAATAATAAATAAATGTAACCTGGGAAAAATACCCATTCAGGACCACAAATACTTTTTCAAGTCTTTAATTCCTTTATCTGTTTTAGATGTTTTAATGCAGAAAGAGAAGATCAAAATAAAAAAACAACAAAATGAATTGTAAAAAAAAGCACAGTTCCTGTTGTTACCATCTCAGCTTAATTTGGGTCCACACACCTGTGTATCAACTAGTTACGTATGCAGTATGAAAATCAATAAAACAAAATACACAAAAGCAATACAGTAGTGACAATTGCTAAAAAAAACAATACAAACAACATTAGAATCCTACCAACCCTGGACCTTACACACAATATCAAAAATATAAATAAATACATCTCATCTTAACTAAGAGGTATATTGGCACACATGTGCTTAATTTCCAAACATGCACAGGCTAGACGCTGAAATGAATTCTCTTTGTTCACACTACGTGAACAGAAATGAACACATTCACATTATTCTGTTACATTCACATTTGGTCATGAAACAATAAAGTAAGACAAAAATACAATGTTATGAAAACTTTTACAGTATATTGCCTTGTAGTTAAAATCATTAGAAAGACTAATCTACTAGGCTGATAAGGAACTTTTCACAACTATGCCATCCAGTGCCGATACCTACTCGCGAAAATCTAAAATATCCACATGTAAAATAAGTAAAATTTCCGATATTCTAGACTTACAAACAAGTATAAACAAATTCACACGGATATTATCAAGTATCATTCACCATTCCTCATGCCTGGGAAAAGCAGCTCCCACCACTCGATGTTTGTTCTAAAACATTGTAACTCTTTTCTTCTACTCCACACGTGCATAATGACATCACTGTTTTCTCTTAAAGGCACAGACAGCTATTGTAGCATTACTAGGGTGAATACATAAGTGTACAATAAAAAATAATATTCAGTGGTGACCTGGTTACATAAATAAGTATTAAATAGCGAGAACATGGGACGAAGAGTCATTGAAAGTGAGCCAATCAGTTGTGAAAACATTTCAGTGATGGGTAAAGTGAAGTTGTGTGAAGTTATCCACTTTGGTTGAAGAGTCTGATGGCTGAGGGGTAGTAAGTGTTCCTGAATGTGGTAGTGCAAATCCTGAGGCTCCTGTATCATCTTCTTGAAGGCGGCAGTGAGAATAGAGCATGTTGTGGGTGGTGGGGGTCCTTGATGATGGAATCTGCTTTCCTGCAAGAGCTTTACATGTAGATGTGCTCTTCAGTGGGGAGAGCTTTACCTATGATGGACTGGGCCGTATCAACTACTTTTTGTATGATTTCCTGTTCAATTGGTGTTTCAGCTGGTCAATATACTCTTCGCTACACATTTAAAATTCTTTCGAAAGTTTTAGCTGTCATGCTGAATCTCCACAAACTTTTAAGGAAGTAGAGGCACTGCCGTGCTTTCTTCTTAATTGCACTTATGTGCTGGTCCCAGGACAGGTCCTCCGAAATAACAACACCGAGGAATTTGGAGTTGCTGGCCTCTCCACCTCCGATCCTCCAATGGGGACTGGCTCGTGGATTTTTGGATTCCTTCTCCTGATTCCTTTACTAGGACAAAGTAACTCACACAGATGGTCTTAAAAGCTTCTGGCAACAGAGATCCTAAACATGAACAATTAATGCTGTGATGGTTGACCCCCTGAGTACACAAACATCCCATTTGTAACCATGTTTGATAGGGTAAGGAACATAACCCCATTGTCTTGCATTTGGCTTACGGATTAAAGAAACCACATGGTGATATCACTTTGCAAAGCTGACTTCTTAGCAGGCAGCTACCTGCTGAGGACAACAGCATGTATTCTGTAACACTGTTTGCAAAGCTGTGCACTCGACTTCAAATTGATTGCTGCTTGCAATTTACATTAAGAACTGGAGACTGGTTCTTGTTTGCAACAAAAACCTGTATGAAGAATATTTGTTAGGAGTTTAACAGTATCATCAACAACTCTGATTCCTTAGAAAGGTTATGCTTCTATGCTAGAGAGCAGAGTTTAGTAATAAGACTCTCAGGCCTCAGAAAGTGAATATCCATCACAATATACCCAATGACTTGGGATTAACAGCTATCTATGGCAATAATTCCACTGGTTCACCACACTCTCACTAAAGAAATGAGGCTGTGACTTCTGGTCGTAGACTCTCCCACAATTTGAAACATCCTCTCCATGTCCACTCTATCTAGGCCTTTCAATATTAAGCAGCTTTCAATGAGGTCCCCCTCATTCTTCTAAACTCCATTGAGAAGAGGCCCAAATCCACAAAGCATTCCTCATACATTAATTCCTTCATTCCCAGGATCATTCTCATAAACCTCCTCTATACGATCTTATATTTTAGTTCTCTCAAACTTTGCATTTATCTTCCTTGCTACCTGTTCAACTGGCATGTTAACCAGTAGGAAATCCTGCACAAGAATTCCAGTGTCCCTTTTAACCTCAGAATGGCCCAAAGTTTGCAGTGGGCTAGTGGTGTGGTGCTGAACTGATCTAAACTACTGGACTCCTGGTTTGATGTTTGATATTCTGTGTGTTGTTTGCTCACTTTTTGCCATTTGTGCAATTTGCTCTTTTTTGTGCATTGGGTGTTTGTTTTTTTTTTGAACAGGTTTCATGGTCTCTTTTTTATATTTCATGGCTGCCTGTGGGAGGTTTAATCTGTACAAAAAAGAAGCAAGGTTTAAGCAGAGCAGCCATCGTGGGAGTGCCTATAGTGTGAGTGGGCCAGTGTTAGAGTGGTCAGGTCTTGGCTGAACAGACTTCAGTGAGTACATGCGCAAGCTAGAAGTACTGAGTTGTTTAGAATCACTTAATTAATTGTAGAACTTAAGCTTAATTTGTTATATCCAAAAGTATAATGTGTAGGCAAGATAATTGTGAAGGCAGTGGATGTTCCTCCTATCAGATGTGGGATTGCAAAGTATAATGGGCTCTGAGATGACTAAATCTGGAGGAAGTGCATCCACTTCAGTTCCTGACTAACAAGATCAAGAAAATGGAGCTGGACGTAAGACTGAAAACCTCAAAAATGAGATGTTTACTGAGGCAGTCACGCCAAGAGTGCAGGTTTCAGATAGTAGATGGGTGACCACCTAGAGAAGTAAGAGCAATAAACAGTTAGTGCAGGGGTGCCCTGTGGCTATTCCCCTCAGTAACAAGTACACCACTTTTGATATTGCTAGGCAGATGGCCTATCAGGGTACAACAGCAGCAGCCGGGCCTGTAGCATTGTGGCTGGCTCTGAGGCTCAGCAGGGAAGGGTAAAGTCAGATAGTGGTTGGAGACTCAGTAGTTAGAGGGATGGACAGGAGAATCTGTGGCCATGAAAGAGATGCCAGGATGGTGTGTTGCCTCCCAGGTGCAAGGGCCAAGGATGTCCCGGGCATTTGCAGAATTTTCTCAAGAGGGAGGGTGGACAACCAGGGGTCCTAAAGCATATCGGCACCAATGACATAGGTACGGGGGGGGGGGCAGGTGGAGGAAGGTGAGTATAGTGCACAGTGAGTATAGGGAATTAGGGAAGAGACTAAAGAATAGGACATCCAAGGTGGTAATCTCTGGATTACTCCCAGTGACACACGCTAGTTAAGGCAAGAATAGGATGACAGTACAGACGAATGAGTGGCTGAGGAACTGGTGTGGGGGGGGCAGGGTTTCAGATTTTTGGATCATTGGGAAGGTATGATCTGTACATACAGAATGGATTACATCCGAACCAGAGGAGGATCAATATCCTTGTAGGTTTGATAGAGCTGTTCGTAAGGGCTTAAACTAATTTGGCAGGGGGACTGGACTGATATGGTTGAAGAAGGAGCAGTTGGTTTACAAGTACATACTATGTATAGTGGTACTTTGAGGATGGATAGGCAGATGATAGGGCAAAATTGCAGTCAGTGGGATGAGTTTAAGTGTAACATGGGAGCAAAATCGAAAAAGGTGATGAATGTAGAACTGAAAGTCTTATATTTGAATACACACAGCGTACAGAACAAGGTAGATGACCTTGTACTGCAATTAGAGATTGGCAGATAAGAAGCCTGTGATCTACAGTTTGATGTTGTTTTTGGGCCAATTGAGCAATCTGGCACTTTGCTGTCTCCAAGGGGGGGCACTATAGACATGTGGCCTCAATGCCAAGAGGCCTGGAGATGGGCCGTGAGCCCACGATCGGCTTCATTTTTCACCAATTTTAATGATTAAAACGTTGCGGAAGATTGAAATCATCAAGCTGGATGTGGAATGTGAGCAAGTGTTCAGCACTGTCTACCAGCCTCTCGCTTGCTGCTCCTGGAGGAAGGTCCCTGTGTTCGAATGGTCTCTCTCTCTCTGTCTCTGCCTCGATGCTGTCAGAGGATGGTACCGGAGTCCTGGGTCTTGGGCCATGGGTTTAACTCAACGCTGTTTGTAGAATAGACTCTGTAGTTCATGTTATGATGTGTTTCTAGTTTTTGGTCACTCCTTTTTTTGCCGCTATTTTGGGCGACTCTGAATTGGGGCGGACTGCAAGTATTGAACACTGAGCTGAACAGAATATGCCTGGACTCTTTCAAAGTTGTATCCTATAGTCTGTGTTTTTCACTCATTCTTTTTGTTGCAGCTTGCGCAATTTTTGGTGTGGTGGGGGAGGGGCTGATGCTTTTTTTTGACTGGGTTCCATGTTTTTTTTTCATGGCTGTCTGTGGGGAAGATGATTCTCATGGTTGTATACTGCATACTACTTTGATAATAAAGGTATTCTGAATCCTTGAATATGACATTGTGAGCATCACTGAGTCCTGACTGAAAGAACATCATATTTGGGAATTCATCCAAGGATACACCCGGTATCGAAAGGACAGGCAGGTCAGCGAAGGGGATGGGGTGGTTTTATTGGTGATAAATGAAATAAATCACTAGGATTGGGAGATTTAGAATTGTTGTGGGTAGAGTTAGGAACCTGCAAGGGTAAAACATCCCTGATGGGACTTATATTCAGTTGCCTCTGAACAGTAACCAGGATGTGGGGTACAGATTGCAACAGGAGATAGAAAAGGCAGCTACAAAGTGAAATGTTACAATAGTCATGAGGGATTTCAATATGCAGGTAGTTGAGGAAAATCAGGTTGATGCTGAATCCTGAGAATGGAATTTGTAGAATGCCTACAAGATGGCTTTTTAGGGCAGCTTGTGATCAAGCCCACTAGGGGAAAGACAATTATGGAATGGGTGTTGCGTAATAATCTAGATTTGATTAGGAAATTTAAGGTGAAGGAACTATAAGGAGGCAGTAAGAAAAGATAGAATTTACTCTTCAGTTTGAGAGGGAGAAACTAAAGTCAGATTATCAGCATTAAAGTGGAGTAAAGGGAATTACAGAGAAGAGCTGGTGAAAGTTGATTGGAAGGGAACACCAGCAGAGATGACGGCACAATAGCAATGGTTGCAGATTCTGGGGGCAATTTGGAAGGCATTGGATAGGTACATCCCAAAGAAGAAGTGGTATTCTAAAGGGAAGATGACGTAACCATAGCTGACAAGGGAAGTCAAAGATAGCATAAAAGCAAAAGAGGGGACATATAATATAGCAAAAATTTAAGTGAAGTTATAGGATTGGGAAGCTATTAAAAACAATGGAAGGCAACTAAAAAAGCCATAAAGAGGGAGAAGATGAAATATGAAGGTTAAGCTGACCAATAGTATAAAAGAGGATACCAGAAGTTTTGTTTTCAGATATATAAAGAGTGAAAAAGAGGTGAGACTGGATATTAGACCATTGGAAAATGCTGCTGGAGAGGTAGTAACGTGAGACAAAGAAATGGTGGACAAACTGAGTAAGTACTTTATGTCAGTTTTCACTGTGGAAGACACTAGCAGTATGCCAGAAATCTGAGAGTATCAGGGAGCAGGTGAGTGTAATTGCTATTACCAAGGAGAAGGTGCTTGGGAAGCTGAAAGATCTGAAGGTACCTGGACCACATGGACTATACTGCAGGGTTCTGAAAGAGGTGGCTGAAGAGATTGTGGATGCATTGGTAATGATCTTTCAAGAATCACTAGATTCTGGAAAGGTTCTGGAGGACTAGAAAATTGTAAATATCACTCCATTCTTTAAGAAGGATGGGAGTCAGGAGAAAGGAAATTATAGGCCATTTAGCCTGACTTCAGTGATTGAGAACATGTTGCAGTCCATTTTTAAGGATGAGTTTTTGGGGTACTAGCCAGCACAGGATAAAATAGGCCAATGTCAGCATGGCTTCCTTAAAGGGAAACCTTGACAGACAAATCTGTTGGAATTCTTTCAGGAAATAACAAGCAGGAAATTCAGTGGATGGTATATACTTGGATTTTTAGAAGGTGTTTGACAAGGTGCCACACGTGAGGCTGACTAACAATATAAGAGCCCATAGAATTACAGGGAAGGTACTAGAATGGATAGAAAATTGGCTGACTGACAGGAGACAAAGAGTGCAAATAAAGGGAACCTTTTCTGGTTGGCTGACAGTGATGGGGGGTGTTTCACAGGGGTCTGTGTTGGAACCACTGCTTTTCACGTTACTGTATATGTCAATGATTTGGAAGACAAAATTACACATACAAGATGCTGGAGGAACTCAGCAGGATCTATGGAAAAAAAGTACATGCAAGTCCAGTCCTGCTGAAGGATTTTGGTCCGAAACATCAACTCTACTTTTTTCCATAGATGCTGCCTGGCCTGCTGATTTCCAGTGTCTGCAGATCTTTTCATTTGGAAGACAAAATTGATGGCTTTGTGGCCAAGTGTGGGGACACTATAAGACACTAGTCAGGCCGCACTTGGAGTATTGTCAGCAGTTTTGGGCCACATATCTCAGAAAGGATGTGTTGTCAATGGAGAGAGTCCAGAGGAGGTTCACAAGGATGATTCCAGGAACGAAGGAGTTAACATACGAGGAGCGTTTGGCAGCTTTGGGGCTGTACTCACTGGAATTTAGAATAATACTGGGGGGGGCGCGGGGGATCTCACTGAAGCCTATCGAATGTTGAAAGGACTAGACAGGGTGGATGTGGAAAGGATGTTTCTTATGATGGGGGTATCCAGAACTCGAGGGCACAGCCTCAAAATTAAAGGGCGACTTTTTAGACAGAGGTAAGGAGGAATTTTTTTTTTAGCTAGAGAGTAGTGAATCTGTAGAATGCTCTGCCACAGACTGCGTTGGAGGCCAAGTCCTTGGTGTATTTAAGGCAGAAGGTGATAGTTTCCTAAATTGGTCTGGGCATCAAAGGATACGGCGAGAAGGCAGGTATATGGGGTTGAGTGGGATCCGAGATCAGCCATGATGGAATGGCAAAGCAGACTCAATGGGCTGAATGGCCGAATTCTGCTCCTATGTCTTATGGTCTTATGATATGAAGATAGATGCATGGGCAGATAGTGCTGAGGAAGCAAGGAGTCTGCAGAAGAACTTAAGACAGATTGGGAGAATGGGCAAAGAAGTGACAGATGGAATAGAGTGTGGGAAGCATCTGGTCATGCACTTTGGTATAAGGAATAAAAAAGTAAACAATTTTCTAAACAAGGAGAAAATACAAAAATCCAAGTTGCAAAGGGACCTGAGACATGCTGGATTCCCTAAAGGTTAACTTGCAGGTTGAGTCAGTGGTAAGGAAAGCAAAGCAATGTTAGCATTCATTTTGAGAGGACTAGTATATAAGAGCAAGGACATAATGCTAAGGGTTTTTAACACATTGATCAGATGGCACTTGGAGTATTGTGAGCATTTTTGCACCCTTTATCTAAGAAAAGTTTTGCAGGCATCGCAGAAGACCCAGGGGAGGTTCACAAGAACGATTCCAGAAATTCCTGGTTAACATATGTGGAGCATGTGATAACTCTTGGCCTGTACTTGCTGAAGTTTAGAAGAATTAGGGGATATCTCATTGAAACCTATAGAATATAGAAAGGCCGAGAGATAAAGTGGATGTGGAAAGGATGTTTCTTATGGTGGGGAGTCAAAGACCAGAAGGCACAGCCTCATGAGAGAGGGATGCCCACTTAGAACAGAGATGAGATGGAATTTCTTTAGCTAGTGGTTAGTGAATCTGGAATACATTGCAACAGGCAGCTGTGGAGGCCAAGTCATTGGGTATATTTAAAGAGAAGGTCGATAGATTTATCAGGGTATCAATGGTTACAAGGGAGAAGGCAGTAGAATGAGTTTCAGAGGAATAAATATCAGCCATAGTCGAATGGTGGATCAGGTTCAATGGGCTGAAAGGCCTAGTTCTTCTCCTATGTCTTATTGTCTTAGGTGATCTCTGAAAAATCTCCTACATCTAGTTGTTTGTTGTATCTATAATCACTGTGGCTGTTTTGAAGGATGTTGGGAACCAGAAAGCTGACTGGTGTATTTTATGGATCTAGTCAAGGACTGAACAAGGGCCAAAATACATGGAATTTTAGGCTACTGTCTTTAGGGAAAAAAGCAAACTAACTTTGTGACATAACAACTATTCAGATAGGTTCCGTTTTAAACCAAGGGGATTGTAATCCTAGCAATAGGTCAGTATTATTATTTCAGATTTAAACAGCAATTTTATACACTGCAGATCTATTTTAATGCATTTAATAGCTATTCACTGTAGAGGGCAGAATGGCATCTCAGAACTTCTTTTAGCAGTGAAGAGACGGTCAATCTCACTTCAGAGAGATAGGCAAGTGTTACATCATGTAAACAGCTGAGAAAAGCCAGAAATTATTCATTTGTGAATACATCGTAACACTGCAAGGTATTGTCAGAACATGTGATATCCATAGCTTGGTGCTTAAATCTATCAATTTTTTTTTATTAATGTGCCCGTATAATTGTTGTGTTTTACCCATTGTGTCTGAGGGCTTGCTTAAGGCACTGATTCCCAACGGGGTGGTTACATGTCCTAAAGGGGTGTTAGGGGAAACAGAATTTATCGGTGGGGGTGGGGCATTCAAGATTCTTGGTGGGGCAGCAGTAATGGCTGGCACCCTGACTTGTGGCACGAGACTAACCGACTGTGTTGACTCGCTGCAGTCGTTAACATCCGCCAGCCATTCCTAGTCGTGTTAATTTTTTATTTTAATTTAGCCCTGTTAATGACGGATAAATACACACGGCGTGATCTCTATGAGTCCGAAGGCAGGGAAGCCTTGAATTTTAATCCTGCTAAGAAACAGAAACTACAGAAAGAATGTCAATACAATGTTACACATCTGGAGTACGGTTTTATTTCATTCCCGTCAGACCAGCGACGCCCCATGTGTCTTATTTGTAATACTGTACTGTCTAATGAAGCCATGAAACCATCAAGATTGCAGGAACACTTACATAAAAGAGACCCTGAAAAGGCTACTTATGGCATTACTCAGTTCCAGAAGATGAAAGAGCATTTGAAAACCATTGGATACTCAAGTCATTTGCCAGGAAAGCTAAAAGTGACCTTGATAGTGGCCTCACCATTTCTTATAACATTTCCAAAATGGTAGCAAAGTGTGAAAAATCTCATACAATTGGTGAAAAATTAGTAATGCCTGCTGTATCAGAACCACTGTTCTCAAAATGGATACCAGTATTTCAAAATCAATTACTCTGAGCTCATCACATTGAGTGAAGACCATTGAGTATTATCTATGCACAGAGCTACAAAAAACAGAATTTGGGATACAGGTGGACGAGTCAACTGTGTGAGACGAGACATTGTTAATGGTATATGTAGGTTTATCAAAAATGGAAAAGATAATGAAGAGATTCTCATTTGTAAAACGTTAAAAACAAATATCAATGAAGAATCAATTTATGATAAACTCAAAATGTATATTGAGGATAAATGTATTCAGATTAGGAAGATGATTTCTTGAGCAACTGCTGGAGCACCATACATAACAGGTCGCCATACTGGTTTAGTGGCATTTATGAAAAAGAAATTCCAAGTCTGTTTGCAATCTATTGTGTAATTAATCATCAACATCTCACAGCCAAAAGCTTCAGCCAGCGACTTTTTTTAAGCATGACCCTTGTAATATCTGCTATCAACAAAATTAAAGCCCCCATTAAATAGCAGAATATTTTGCCAGTTATGCCAAGAATTTGAACGCTTGCTTCTTCACACTGAAGTGCGTTGGCTGTCAGAATGCTGGTGCTTAAAATGTTTCTTTGAACTTTTTGACACTGTAGTTGAATTTTTGCTGTAAGTTGACAAGAGCTTGGGAAACAAGATTGAACTTCTACGTGGAGATGCTGCATACCTATCCAATCTACATGGCAAAATGAATATTTTATATATGAAACTGCAGGGTGAGTGTTTCAATTTAATCCAGGCAAAAAGTGGAGCAACTCACATCAAAGTTGCTGGTGAACGCAGCAGGCCAGGCAGCATCTCTAGGAAGAGGTAGTTGAGGTTTCAGGCCGAGACCCTTCGTCAGGACTAACTGAAGGAAGAGTGAGTAAGAGATTTGAAAGTTGGAGGGGGAGGGGGAGATCCAAAATGATAGGAGAAGACAGGAGGGGGAGGGATGGAGCCAAGAACTGGACAGGTGATTGGCAAAAGGGATACGAGAGGATCATGGGACAGGAGGTCCGGGAAGAAAGACAAGGTGGGGGGGAACCCAGAGGATGGGCAAGGGGTATAGTCAGAGGGACAGAGGGAGAAAAAGGAGAGTGAGAGAAAGAATGTGTGTATAAAAATAAATAACAGATGGGGTACGGGGGGAGGTGGGGCATTCGCGGAAGTTAGAGAAGTCGATGTTCATGCCATCAGGTTGGAGGCTACCCAGACGGAATATAAGGTGTTGTTCCTCCAACCTGAGTGTGGCTTCATCTTTACAGTAGAGGAGGCCGTGGATAGACATGTCAGAATGGGAATGGGATGTGGAATTAAAATGTGTGGCCTCCAACGGGATCCCACCACTAAGCACATCTTTCCCTTCCCGCCTCTCTCTGCATTCTGCAGGGATCGCTCCCTACACAACTCCCTTGTCCATTCGTACCCCCCATCCCTCCCCACTGATCTCCCTCCTGGCACTTATCCATGTAAGCGGAACAAGTGCTACACATACCCTTACACCTCCTCCCTTACCACCATTCAGGGACCCAAACAGTTCTTCCAGCTGAGGCAACACTTCACCTGTGAGTCGACTGGGGTGATATACTGCCTCCGGTTCTCCCGATGTGGCCTTCTATATATTGGCGAGACCCGAGGCAGACTGGGAGACCGCTTTGCTGAACACCTACGCTCTGTCCGCCAGAGAAAGCAGGATCTCCCAGTGGCCACACATTTTAATTCCACATCCCATTCCCATTCTGACATGTCTATCCACGGCCTCCTCTACTGTAAAGATGAAGCCACACTCAGGTTGGAGGAACAACACCTTATATTCCGTCTGGGTAGCCTCCAACCTGATGTCATGAACATCAACTTCTCTAACTTCCGCTAAGGCCCCACCTCCCCCTCGTACCCCATCTGTTACTTATTTTTATGCACACATTCTTTCTCTCACTCTCCTTTTTCTCCCTCTGTCCCTCTGAATATACCTCTTGCCCATCCTCTGGGTTCCCCCCCCCCCTTGTCTTTCTCCCCGGACCTCCTGTCCCATGATCCTCTCGTATCCCTTTTGCCAATCACCTGTCCAGCTCTTGGCTCCATCCCTCCCCCTCCTGTCTTCTCCTATCATTTTGGATCTCCCCCTCCCCCTCCCACTTTCAAATCTCTTACTAACTCTTCCTTCAGTTAGTCCTGACGAAGGATCTTGGCCTGAAACGACGACTGTACCTCTTCCTAGAGATGCTGCCTGGTCTGCTGTGTTCACCAGCAACTTTTATGTGTGTTGCTTGAATTTCCAGCATCTGCAGAATTGCTGTTGTTTGCGTTTTTAAAAAGTGGAGCATCCAGTTTTATAGGAAAATTGGGAATATTTAAGCAAAACATTGGGAGAAGGAAGTTCTCAGTTTCCCTGCATGGAAAGTATGGCACTCTCTTTCAGATGGTGATTTACAAGAGTACTGCTTACATCTGCAGTCACTGAAGAAGGATTTTCAGAAGCAACTCAAGGATATGAACAATTGGGAAATTACAGACTAGGTAATAAACCCATTTCTTTGCAAGGTGAAAGAAAAGGAAGAGAGCTTGCAAGAAGAAATGATCAAAATTCAGAATGATGAAGAAGCAAAACTGCTTTTCAAAAGTGTCAGCTTTTGTGGTATATGGCTACACTGTCATACAAATTTCCCTGGTCTTTGGAGATGAGCCTAACTGCTCTTCACTGTATTTCTATCCTCCTACCTTGTTGAAAGAGGCTTCAGCACAGTGAACCATGCAGTCACAGAAAACAGAAAGCATTTGGATATTGCTGCGCATGGGGGCTTAAGGCTTTTGCTGTCACAATTTGAACCAGATGTTTCAGTTCTTGCTTAAAACCATCAAGCTCAAAGATCACATTGATATTGAAGCTGCTGTACAGTGCACAGGTATAGTGTAAGCTAGGTTGAAAGACAAATAAAAATTTGAAGCAGTTTCTTTTTTCTCATGTTGGGATATGCCAGACATATTTTTACATTGTTGGGGATGCCAGAAAGTGTACTATGCCTAACAGGGGTGTTGTCAAGTACAAAGGTGCTTAAGGGGGGCATTGGCAAGTATAAAAGTGTTTGCGGGGGCATTGTGTTAAAAAAGGTTGGGAAATACTGCTGTACACTGATGTAACCTCTGTACTTGGTTTTAACCCTTGGCTGTAACCAACAGCATATACTGACACACAGCTCTCTCTGGCTGTACAGGTGATCAACTCTATTTGCAGTTCCCTTGCACATTTACCAAAATTTATCCTTAACTCTAATTACTTTATAATTGAAAAAGCCACACCTTTTCCAATCTAACTGGAGCAGCTCTCCCTTCACACTGTACCACCTTTGTCCTTCTGCTTCTGACTCCATAGCCTGTCCAAAGTAAGAATGCTTCATGTCCAACTATTAATACAACAAAGATGCTTTGATGGAGAAAACGTTTGAGGTTATCAGCATTTAAAAATGATTAATGGGTTTATTCTGATGTTTACTGCTTTCAAAAGCCTGCTAACCATTGCCTTGTTTTTATTTGATGACTTACTGAGTGATATTACCACATGGTAAGAGCTGGAGAAGAAAACCATCAGTCAAGCATTTTTTTGCCATTTTAAGTACTGTAGATCATGGTATTGGAGTTGGAATTTAAAAATTTCTCTAACCGTAAGTCAGGATTTTAGTTTATTGTATGGTGCTTGTTTTCTTGTATTTCAATCAAGCAATCTATCATGAATCTTATTTCTATTAAACATTGCTGCTGTGAGGACAATGTTTGTTTTCTGTGGCAGGGTCTGAAGAGTAAGAGGTAGTACAGTTGTTTGTTTTAGAGCACTTCTGACAACACCAGGGGAAAAAGAGCACTCAGTTAAAAAAGCTGCAATTGAGTTGTGTGCAAATTATTGTACTTAACCCATGGATAGCCTGAATGCAATCCAAAAGCAAACATTTTTTAAAAATACTTTAGTTTCTCCTGTTTGTATAGTAGGTGACTAGAGACTTGGAAATTCTTATACCTGAACACCTGGTCCATTGTCAGAGATGTACAGAAATTAATGAGAACATTTTTCTTAAATCTATGGCCTGTGGAACATAGTGGTGCATACTGAGGTAGCTATAAATGTATAATGTCAATATATTTGTTTCTCAGGCTGTGGGAGTCACAGTCAAGGCTACATTTATTGTCTATGCATGATTATCATAAGAAATGTTGACAAGAATTCTAGTTGAGTTGATGATACCTTTAAGGTAATAATGGTCCCATGCTGAACCTAACTACCATGAAAGAACAGACAAGTCAGGATGATGTATGGCTTGAAGTTGACTGTACTTTAAGAACTTTATCGCTGTCGTCATTAGTAGTAATCAGGGGATGACGAAATAAGATGAAGGAGTTGATATTTTCTGTTTTGAAACCGGTCAACTAATATGCCAAATGGAGGGAATGAACTTAACAGGTGTTCTGATCTATTTGTATTTCATATATAGCAGGATGGGAGGGTGAATACAAGGTCCTGGTGGAGGACTTTGTCAAATGATGCAAGGTGGTTCATCTGCAGCTCAGCATTAGTAAGACAAAGGAAACGGTGATGGACTTTAGGAAGACTAAGCCTGCCCTGCTCCCTGTTACTACTGATGGTGAGGATGTGAATGTGCTGAGGACCTACCTGTACCAGGAGCTGCACCTGAATGACAGACTTGAGTAGAGCACCAACACAGAGGCTGTGTACAAGAAGGGCCAGAGCTGCCTCTACTTATAAGTGAGCGTCAATTCACCAGATCTAGCTACCTCCCAATTCTCAGAGTCACCTCCTGAGTAAATTTGGTCTGCGGTTAACAGATGATTACTAGGGCATTCCATCGAAGCCCAGGATGGGACAGTGCTGCTGTTAGCAGCATTGCTGTGTCACAACTCCACTGACCTGGGTTTGATTCTCACCTATGGTACTATTTTTATAGTACGTTCTCCCTGTGACTGCATGACTTTGCTCTGAGTTCCTTCCTCACCCAAAAGCCTCTTAGGTTATTATGCTCATAGGAACTGTAAGTTGTGACAGATGCCAAGTTTCTGACACCACCTTATATCTTCTCATAGACCATAACCAGTCACAAGTGAACGTCAAGTCTCTGCCTCCAGGATAATTACAGATCTCCTCAAAATCAGATTTCCTTTCCATAGCCCCAACCTGATGGTGCCGCAACTTTTCACTCTCTGCTTTCTTTCTCTTATTAAAACGATTCTTGATCTTTTTGGCTCTACAATGCTTCGAGGTAATTGTGAATTACTGCTGGATTAAAATAAAAGAGCCATTTTAAGTACTGTATATCATGGTATTGGAGTTGGAATTTACAAATTTCTCTAACTGTAAGTCAGGATTTTAGTTTATTGTATGGTGCTTGTTTTCTTGTATTTTAATTAAACAATCTACCAGGAATCTTATTTCTATTAAATACTGCTGCTGTGAGGAGAATGTTTGTATTTTGTGGCAGGGTCTGAAGGATAAGAGGTAGTACAGTTGTTTGTTTTAGAGTTTTTATGGAGTTTAGTGCTTAGATGATCAAATGTTGGCTTCTTTTTCCTTTTCAAAAATCATTTTATCATTCCCAGCTAAGTTCCTATCAGTAAAATGAGATCCATGAAATTGAACCATAATAAGTAGCCGATGCTGAGTTGTGCATTCTGACATTCCACACATTTGTCACAAAGGAAATGATGATGAACTCTTCAGCAGTGATACAGTTGTGTATCATGGGTAACCTTTTCAGGTGTTTGCTTTCTGTTGGCTGGAATAGTTTGACTACAGCTCCCTGTTCTGAGCAATTGCTGCTATTAATGAGCTATGTGGCTAGCAAACCTCCATCATTTCAAGCAGTGTTCATTAACCACCAAAAGGACACTACCTGAGTGTTTCCCCTTAGATTGCTCCTTCCCCGCTTTAGAAATAAATCCATTTGCACAGCCTGGTCACTCTTAGCTGAGCCTGGCTCAGTAGCAGCCAAGGATTAAAGTGATGTTTCTGGCTCAGAAGCAAATCAGAAAAATGCCAGAAGAAAATTGCTCTCTGCATGACAAAGCAGAACTTAAAACATTTTGCTGAAAAACAATATTTTATTTGCTCCCTTTCAATCTTTTTATACTGTTTGGTTATCTAGGAAACTTAAGGAATCACTGCTAATTCAATTGCTTCTGATGCTACATCTTAATAAAACCCGTGGATGCAGGTCATATAGTCAAGGGATTTGTTTCTTCTGGGATTTTTTTGGGGTAATACTAAGTTCCTCACACTTCCTCCCCTGGGGGTCAAGTGTAATGAAGAGAACAACCATTGTGTGTATTTTTAATTGCTCATAGCTGAAGAATGGATCTGGATTCCGAATTTAAATATCCCATTCTTGGATTTCTGCAGAATATGTTTAATACCCACGAATGACACAAGAAAATTGCACTTGGGCCATTTTTTAATTAAGCCAGCATAAATTAATAAAACCATGTGATAGAAGTAACCAATATTTATGTGTAGGAAGATAAATGAAGCCAGGGTTAGGAACTAGACTAGGATAAAATGATGCAATTCAGTGGTTCTAGAGATAAGGGTTTGGGGAAAGGGCAGTGGGACAAATGCAGATTTCAAAACTGGGTTACTAACTACCCTGTTTTGGGGAATTGATAGAGAGATGAGTTGTGGGAAGGTGAAGCTGAGAGTGCTGTTAGAGGGGTGTGTAACTACAGCAAAGTAGAAGCTTTCTGTCACCAGTGGATACCACAATCATGAAAACAATCTACTCATTTGAAAACTGCTTGCCCTTTCAGAAAAGCATTGCATTTTGCTGACTACAGATGATCACAGTCATCTGTATAAAAACCCCTGGGATAACAAGAATGGTTGTTGAGCCTTAATATTTGCAAATGTCTTGCACCTGAATCTTTCAGGGCAAAATTCCATCCCATAATATCTAATTTAAATTCTTAATGACTTCTATTATTCTGTACATAAATCATCTTCACATGTAGATGTCCCAGCGTTATTCCATGCTAACCAGAACTGCAGTGTGCAAATTTCACTAACAGAAGACTTAAAGTTTCAATACTCCGTCTCCCGATGAGTTTCGGTGAATATCAAACGTAAGTTCTAAAGGCACAGAGGCCGAAGTGCTTCGGTATCTACCCAGGAGTTGTTGGTAACAATCACCAGTGATTCATTGTCAGACCAAAGTCTGGAAAGGAGACGTACAACGATAGCAAAGAGTGAACTAAATGTAGCAGTATATTAAAGCAACTGGAACAACCTATTTTTTTCTCTGATAGCCTGCCATCATGCGCAATGGTTCTTCGTAACAATTATCTGCCTGGTTTTACATCAGAAAACATATAATTAGTCTTCCAACAATTTTACTCATGAGAAAGGGAATCCCCTGGTATGTGGGCGCCGAAATTGCCGTTGTCTTCGGGTGCAGAAATAGCTGCTAGCCCCCTAGCAATCGGAAATGCAAAAAAACACAAGCATTCACCCTGATCTGACACGCCAGGCCATGTGTTGTAAGTTTGTCTGCAGCCGTGAGGGAAGAAATAACATCCCCAAGCACGGTTTTACATTTTATTTGTAGAGAGCGTGGCTATGAAGTGGGGGGAGGGGCATCGCTGCAATAAACAGCGGTGACAGGAGAAATTAGTACTTCAGCGCAAATTGGGGGGGGGGGGGGAAGAATCTGTAGCTACCTTGTTTAAAAAAAAGCGTGTACTGCTGAGTGTAAGGGGAATCGGCAGCGTCAGTGGGCGCTGCTGCAGCCGCAGCTCGTGGAGCTTGGGTGAAGGACTGAGTGAGTGGAGGCGGTACGCCCGGTCGATAGATAGATCCTCCTTCTCACTCTCAGCCACTGACTCACCTGCAGCCAGTCCCCGCTCTCCTGGAGAACCGAACACTCACACGTAGACAACCCATCTCATCCCACTCACTATCAACATGCTCACCACTGCCTGATTCTCCTGCCGTCGGCGCTGTAGAAGGGGAAGGAAAAGTCACATCTCGGTTGCTAAGGTACGATATAGGCCAAGCGATGTAAGTGTGCGCGCATGCATTTTATATATTACAAAATGCGTATTATTTGTAACTTCTCCGAGCATCATGACATAATTTGCATAAGGGTCGCTATTTATGGATAATGATTGGATGCTTTATTTTTGGTTTGGGAGATAATTATTTGTCTTTTCTTCTCCACCATTCCATGCGAAGAGTTAAAAATAGTTTGCAGTCAGTGAGCACTAGGTTGGAGTTCGGGGACAGCTCGGTTGGTGGGATGTATGTACAAAGCAGGCGACAATAAGACTCAGCGTCAGTCAGAGTGGGCACAGTCTGCCTTGGGTACAAGGGTCATCCGCGTTGAGGTAAAGCGGACGATCAGTAATTCAACGGATTGGTTGTGTATGTCTGTCTGGACAGTGTCACCTATTCCCTTTATTCCTGTTTGTAGAGTTCGGCTAACCGTCCCGGGATGGCTCAAGGCTCCTCTGAGGAAATTGTTGCCGGGGGTAGTGAGCCCGAGGAAACTTCCCCCAATATGCTCGTATACCGAAAGGTAGGCACGCTGACTTCCTTGCTCTTCGGGATTTTTTTTCTTCCTTACTGACGGGATGTTTATTTTTATGTAGAGAAGTTGATTTCTGTGAAATATACCATGTGGATTTGTTAACTTTGGCTTAACAACTATGATGATAATTAACGCCTTACGCTACTGGGGGTTGAGAGAAACTTCTGTTTTGCACGGCATACACCACAAATCATAACGCAGCTCTAGTATTTGGCGTCGCGCTCAGTTATCTCAGTGGACTTGAAACAGTCTTACCTGTACTGTTAGGAGAACGGTAAATTCTCCTCGTATTCTAGCCCACCGGGCCGCACTGAACAAAAAAACCACGTCTTCCCGCAAGCCGACAAGGGAAAGGGCGGGGAGGTAGGGAGGTGTGTTTACCCACTCGGAAACGGTACAACGTGGTAGCTAGGTCGCTGTGCAAATTCAAATATATATTGTATTGGTCGTCAAACAATTAGAGTGTTTGTTCTCCCAGGAAAAAGGTCAAGTTGTTTACCTGGAGAAAATCTAAACGCTATTAACCTGCCAGAGCACCGCTCATGAGGCGTACGATTCACTATCTCGACATCAGTCCTTGGCTTCGGGAGAAATTTCAGTGTCGTTAACGCTTAAAATCACCGTGTTTAGTTTGGTTTCTCTGCTTAGTGACACTTTTTCAATAATTATTTTCTGCCTGGTTCCTAATGTGAGTGGGTGGTGGTGCGGGGTTTGATGGTATGGGCTGGGGGAGGATGTTGTTAAAGTTGCTGCTTCTTTGACAATGATAAACGCGCCTTACCTTTGAAACAATCTTTCTGGCTGGGGCCAGAGGCTGAAAGAGAGTAAAATTTGAAAGACCCTTTAGACACCTCTTGCTGATGTCTGGTGCTGGCCACCAAAGCACACTTTGAGGGAGCAGGCACATAATACTGCATACCCGACAGAGGGAAAACTCTTCGGAGGATTCTGGTTAACCAGAAATACACTTGTCCTGTGGGATATTACACAGGTGACCAATTTATAAAATTTACATTCTTAATGCAGTTTAAAAAATCTGATCCTGTAGAAGTTGTGGGGAAAAAAGAGCTTCATGCTTAAAGATAGTTGAACTCTTCAGAGACCTTTGTACATGTAAAATCTATTGATCTATATGAATTTAAATTAATATGTTCAGAGATTGGGTTACTGTAGCTGAGAATTGTGAATTTCTTAATGAAGTCTTCTGTGGAATCTAATTACAAATACAGTAATAGATCAACAGATCCACTGGCAATGGTTAGATCTTTAATGAACATTGACACTTCCTAGCAAAGCAATCAATTCATGTTCATGAGTAGCAGCTTCAGTAGTATTGATAATGGTAAAAACTGACAGCTGTGCAAAAGTGTAGTTGTGTTTTGAATGACCCACTGCCTCATGTTCCCAGTGTCAGAACTTGCAACACTCAGTTCTCCTGTAATCCTAGCATTGCCTGTTAGGGTGTAGCCATTTGTAGGAACCATGCAAGTTGGCCGCTGGACTTGCTGGTTTGTGGTTAAATGAGGAAAGTGAAGCTGCTCGGATGGAATGTGTTTGGCAGGTTCTGTAAAATCGTTAATGGCAGAAAATGCCTGCTAATGGCTGTCAGCTCTTCACTGCTTTTTTTCGAGTGGTTGAATAATGCTTTTATCATATGGACGGCTGGCTGAGTATGTACTTCCTAATGCAACATCAGGTGATACTGCATCCAGTTTTCTTTCTGAACATTTATTTCTCACACTTTATTTATATAATCACTTCAATGTTATCCTTGTCAGGTTTGCCAAAACCAACTGCATTTCTAAAGTGCCCTTTAATGTAGAAAAGTACCAGAATTCTTCAGATGTATAAATAAATAGGATAATAGGTCAGCCATGCTGGAATTATGGAGCAAGCTCAATGGGCCGAATGGGCGAATGCTGCTTCTATGTCTTAGAGTCCCATGGGCTAAAACTTGACTCTCCTTCCTTTAGAAGAAAATATTGGATTCTGGTTAATTGGGGCACATTGGGACCTGTGCATTTTGGCCCATTTAATCAGCTGCCTTAATTAGCCAAAATTTCATGGAACTATTAAAAAGGTATAAAACAAAAAAGACATACTACTATTTAACTGAATAACAAATTATGTATTTAAATGAAATACAGAACAAATCAGAACACTACCAAAACTGCTGAGGCCTCTGTCACTCAGTGTTGACCGTGGGTATTTTCTCCTAGCTATCTAGATACATAAGCCACGGCAGTAGGATATGAAGAGCAAGCTGTTGCCCATGTACCAAGCTCTCCCTCTTCACACATCTGATGAACCCAAAGGAACAGCAGAGACTGATAAAGTTTGGTACCAGTAGCATCTCAGGAGTTGCCAGTCAGCATTGAACTCAATATAGGACTGCCTTAGCAAATCCAGCTCCAGACTTTTCCCTTGGGGTTTACTCACAAAGCCCTCCCCATGAGTGGGTATAGCCACAAGGCGATGGAGGTCTGAGATCAGAGTTTTCCTTCTCCTAAGCTGCCAACCATGGCTGGCTTTAAGGTGCCAGTAACCTGCCTTTGCCCCTTCTCTTGTTAGTAGGAACAGTTCTGCCGGGCTTAGTAGTTAAGCCACACATGAAGGTCAGGAGCTAGACTTAGTTGTCAGAGGCTACTTGAAGCGCAAGCATTTGGGAGCACTTAATAGTAGTGGGAGCTTGTCCCACTACCACCCTGGCTCTAGCAAACTTAAGGAACCAAAACTACTAACAGTATATGAAACTGTGTATCAGTTCCAACAGTTATCAATGGAAGGATTCATCCAGTGTATGTAGTGAACAAAATCAGCATAGACACCTGGTGCAGATAATGGACTGTCTTCATACAATGCTATTGATGATGGAACCCTCCAAATTCAAGTTGATTGTTGATACCTTCAAATTTTTTGTAGTTCCTAACTTATTGAAGTAGTGAAATTGTTTCATTTTCACTCCTGGCTGTTTCTGGCATCTCCAAGACTGAATGTTTGAAACTGCACTCGAGAGAGCAAAACAATTCAAAATTGTCTTGTGGCTTATTTCTTGCTAAGATTCAGTGACAGAAATCACTTCTTTTTCAACACAAACACACACAACTGACGCTATTTGAAAACTGTTCATTCTAAGCATGGTATAGTGTCTAATGGCCACACAAGTGTGTGTAATGGATGCTATTTAGAACCTGTTCAGCAACAGAATCCTGTACCAATTAAGCAGCATAGTGTCCTAAATAAATGAAGGGAATCCTGGCAATTTTATCGATTAGTTTTTGTTCTTTCAGAGTTGTCCCAAATAAATGGCTTCCCTGATTAACCAATGACCCAGTTTACTGGAATCCACTGTATGTGCAAAGCATTTCAGCATTCTTTTTTGAAGTAGGTATCTCTCCATTTGAGTGTTTTAGAACCTGTAAGCTGTAACCTTAAATCATTGAAATATTCATTAAGCAATTCATTTCTTCTTGCCTTTTGTCACCATGGGGTTGAAATTGCTCGTTAAATTTGAGAGTAATATAGATAATAGATGCTAATTTTGCAGTAATGGTCTAATATGAACTATTCTTTTAGAATGACTGGCAGTTAGTAACACTGGGGGATTGTCCAATGATTAGAATGTGGAAGGCAATAGGAGCAGAATATTTCACTGCCACAGGTATTGTTCAGCACCAACTCCTGAATTATGCCATTCTTGATGAGACAATTATTCAATCACCCCTGAAAGTTTATTTTGCTGGGAGCAGTCAGTTTGTGGAGACTGATTCCATGTGAATTTATGTTGCAAACATTTCTGTTGATTTTGTCCTGAAGATATCGGAGTCACTGATGATGCCTGCATTTATTGTCAAGTAACTTTAAATGGCATCATTCCAATAGCCTACTTCAAAAGGCTCATGGGCATGTGTAGATCTTGATGATACTTATTCCTATTTTCATAGTCATAAGCGTTAGAATCATACAACACCTGGAAGAAGATCCTTTGGACCACTTGTCAGTGCCAACCATTAAGCACCCCATTACACTAATCCTAAATCATTTTATTATCTCCACATTCCCATCAACTCTGCCAGACTCTCCGACTCACCTGCACAGTCGGAACAATTTACAATGGCCAGCTAAACTGCCAACTGGTTGTTTTATGAAGAAAATTTGAGTGAATTGGGGATTTTTTCCTTGAAGCAAAGAAGGATGAGAGATGTTTTCATAGAGGTATTTTTTTTTTGAAAGAGGTGTACAGTGTAAGGTATAAAAGGCACAGATAGAGTGGACAGCCAGTGCTTTTTTTGTTCCCAGGGCAGGAAAGGTTAACACCAGAGGAGATCCTTTTAAGATGAGTGGATGAAAATTTAGGGGAGATGTCAGACGTTCAAATTCATTTATTATTCAACTATACATGATTGCCTATTAATACAGCCAAACTAAACAGTGTTCCTCTGGGGCCAAGGTGCAAAACAGAGCACCAACAGTCATACACAGCACAAGGCACATATAAGATAGCAGTAAACATACAGTCACATTAAAAAAAAAATATATATAGCCCAATTCCCGGAGTGACATGGCTTGCAGATTGATGGTGCCAGCAGCGTCGCAGGAGTTGCTAGTCAGCAGGTGATTGTCAGCAAGAACAAATCCTCAGCTGTCTGCAGATGAACCCATGCAATCCACCCTCTTTCCCACCGAACGAGCATGGGGTGGGGGAGCACTGACAGGAGGGGCCTGTCCCTAATCCAGCATGGATGCCGTGCTACCGTGCCTTTGATATTTCCTCTCCTGGGCGGCTACAGCAGTTGAGTCTGCAGCATGTGGCTTAGTCCATGCTACAAATGAGACCATGCAGCTACCCTGCCATCGGACTTGTTGATAAATCAGTGAACCAGATTGGCAGCATTCTACGTTACCAATATCTAATAGGGTCTTATAATTGCAAGAAAAATGTCCAAGACAATTGCTGGTTGTTAGATTGCACACCGCCTTTGTGCACCGACTCTGACACTTTTCTACAGTAGGCAGATCCATAACTTACACAACATCCAGCTCCCCTGCTATCGAGCAACTTGTTGATGAGGTAGACCCACTGGACCTGAAGTTCTTAATGTCCAGCAGTGTCTTATGTTCATTAAAAAAAAGTTTAAAAAAAAACCTACGGTTGGCCCTGGAGTGGTTGCTGCTCCCCAAGCACACTGTCAGATTATTTTTACGCAGAGATGGCACTGCCAGGAGTTGGTGGTAGAGGCTGATTCATTAGGGATATATAAAAGTCTCTATAGCTCATGGATAAAGAGAGAAGTGGTGGATTATGGGCTGTGTAGGAGGAAAATATTCAGATTGACAGTGGAGTAGGTTGAAAAGGTGGCACGACATTGTTAGGATATGGGAGGTTAGCAGAGCTCCTAAACTTACTGTCCTGCATGAGCTTATTGGATAGTGATTGGCATTTGGAGTCCTGGTCAGTTTTCTTCCTTCCCTCTAACCTAGGAATATTATATTCATTGGGGTGTTTGTACTGTCACTCTGGCTGACATCACAACAGAGGATGATGCTGAAATCGGGATTCTTATCATTATAGTTCCTCTTTAATTGCCCTAAAATGTCAGCAGTTGGTGTGTTAATTATCTTCTACAGATAGCAGACAGAAAAATAAACAAACCTCTCAAACCCCAAAATCCCCCACTCCCACAGAAAAAAGTGACATTTACAATCCCTGACCACCCCCACTCACAGAAGTAAAACAGTGACAAAGTCAACAAATCCCCAACCACTCCCCTGCAAGAAAAAACTGCAACTATAACGATCCCCAACCCCCTCACTTGCAAAAAAGAACAGTGAGAGTAACATCAAAACCTTCAACACCCCCATACGCAAAGAACTAACAGATCACCCACCCGCCAATCAGCCACAAGAAAGAAAATATCAAAAAAACTGAAGGAGACCAATATAAAGTACAGTCTAATATTCACATAAATCTCAGATCAAACAGTCCTTCCATGGCTCAGAAATCACATTGGTCTGAATGGTGGCCTCCACTGAGAGCGATTGCTAGTCCCCACTACATTCACATCGGTTGTCTCCGTCGGGAGCAACTGCTGACTGGGTCCAAACACCACTGACCTGGTGACCTTCGTGGGTAGCAACTGCTGCCCGGGTCCGAAGGGCACTGACCTGGTGACCTTCGTGGGTAGCAACTGCTGACCGGGTCTGAAGGGCACTGACCTGATGACCTTCGTGGGTAGTAACTGCTGACCGGGTCCGAAGGGCACTGACCTGGTGATCTCCGTAGGGAGCAATCACTGACCCCCTCGGTATTCACCTCACTTCTTCATTCTTCCTTGCCACTTTGAGATGGAGTCATTTGTGACCCTGCGTTCCGTCCCTGGTCTTCTCCATGAGTCATCGTGTGTTCTTGGTCCTTTTTGGGTCTTCGTCTCTGATCTCCACGAGGCAGCTCTCTGGATCAGCAGAGTTCTAGATCACGCGATCAATACCAAATTGCAACTCACAGGCTGCAACAGTTTCTGTAATGCAGACAAGATAAAAAGAACAGGAAGGAGGGTTGGAAAAAGTGAAATAATTTAAATGACATGCTATCTGGAGGATATCGCTGAGGAATCATTGTTTGCTGGTGCCTTCTTGACTGGTACTTTGAATAGTACATGTGTATCTTTTTTTTAGGATTGAACTACTCTCTTATTTATAACTGTTGTTGTAACAGATGAACCTTATAATCAAATGAAAGGCTAGTAGAGGGATAATAGTTGTTATTGGTGATGATAGTTTGCATGGAGCTAGATTGCATCCTGGTGTTCACAAGGAAACTGAGTAAGTATTTTGGAAGAGAAATAAACTTGCAGGGGTATGGGAAAAGAGCAAAAAAATTGGGTTTCCATGCACTCATTGGGCTGAATTAATATTGTAGCTTCCAAGTGCAAAAGAATAACTGTACTATTTTATTTTAGGAGAAGGGTATAACTATTATTTTCCCCATATTCTGACCTCTTTATATTTCACTACTTTCTTTAGCAAGGACAGGGGTGAGGTCTCTGTTGACTTTATCATAAATCATAAGCTTTCAGCTTTTATAGCAAAATACTTGAATTTTTGTTTCTGTCAGATCAGCCAAATGTTTTCACATGAATGAATGATTTTGGTTCAAAGTTTAAAGTAAATTTAGTATCGGAGTTTTTAAACTATATACAGACTTGAGATTCGTCACCTTACAAGCAGGCACAAAATAAAGAAACCCAATTTACCATTTTTAAAAAAAAGATTGTTAAACACCCAATGTGCAGGAAAAAGATTGTGCAAACAATAAAAGTAAGTAAATATCATTCAGAACTGAAATTCATGAAAGTGAGTCCACAGCCACGAAACCAGTCATCAGTGCAGGTGATTCAGGACCCTGTTCTTTGCAGGCCACATCCTCTGTTCAGAGCAGAGATGGGTAAACCTTCTGGAGCAGTGAGCTGAACACGAGCCCGTCCCTCTTCTTCGGCCCAAACACCCTGACCTTTCCAGTCTTAAATCTGCCAAACTTTGGGTCATTCCTGGCTCTTGGAACCGGGCCCTTCCACTCCAATATGCTCTTGGACCTGGGCCCAGCTGCCTCAATTTAGCCTGAACCTAACCTTTCCAATTTGGCCTGGCACTTAAATCAGTCAGTCCTCAGGTTCTTCCTTGCTCTTGGACCAGGGCTCGGCCACTTCAATATGTTCTTGGACCTGGACCCTGCAGCCTGATTCAGCCTGTAGTGAATGTTGTGCAGACAAATCCAGCAGGCTCTAACATCCCATAAACAGCGATAAAATGAGGATTGATTTATCTGTCATCTTTATATTTAGTGTTAGATAAAAGAGTATTTGCAAGGACACAGATACCCTCCCTATCAATAATTACAAACAAATCTAATGTGAGCTAAAGAATCTCTGTCCACCCATGCATGTTTGGACCATCATATTACAGACCTGTGCACATGTCCTTTCCAGTTGGCCAAACTTAAATTTCTGTGATTTGGATTTGCCAGAAGCAGCTTGCTTTTCTTTGAATTGTGTGTGGTCATCCTTAACATCAACCTGAGCCATCAGAATACACTGAAACCACAACGCTGTTGTTATTTCTGTCTCACAGCTCCATTGCCCCAGGTTTATTCCTGATCTTGGGTGCCGGCTTTGTGGAGTTTACAAGTTCTCCCTGTGGCCACATCGGATTCTACAGGTTCTTCCTCTGTTTCAAAGATGTTCCAGTTGGTACGATAGTCAGTTATTGTAAACTACCCCTCAGTTGAGAAGCTTCCTAGGCCCCCCATCCCATGATCCTCTCCCTTCTCCAGCCTTGTATCCCTTTTGCCAATCAACTTTCCAACTCTTAGCTCCATCCCTCCCCCTCCTGTCTTCTCCTATCATTTCAGATCTCCCCCTCCCCCTCCCGCTTTCAAATCTCTTACTATCTCTTCTTTCAGTTAGTCCTGACAAAGGGTCCCGGCCCGAAACGTCGACTGTACCTCTTCCTATAGGTGCTGCCTGGCCTGCTGCATTCCACCAGCATTTTGTGTGTGTTGCCTCAGTTTAGAAGTTTGGAAGGAAAATCAGTTTAGAGTTGATGAACATTCAAGACAGAATAAGTTTCGGGGATATAATTGGGGTAATTTGAGTGCCGAGATTGCTCTGAGAGCGTCCATAGACTTGATGGGCCAAATAGACTTCCAAATTGTAGGATAATATAAAACAAGTCTGTAGGGCCACAGCTTAACATTTCATTCAAAGGCAGGCACTTTCACAAATCTGCTATTTTAGCATGGTCAGATCGATTAAAAGTGAGCCCCCATTTTACAAGTTTCAAAGCTGGAATCGGGAGCTTCTTCCTTGCTAAGGAGCTCTTAAGATGGATCAAATGTCAATGTCAAAAGTGCATATGTTATCAAAGTATGTATACCTTTTTTTTCAGCCTGGCATCTACAAAACAACAAAACACAATACTGTATAATCCAAGAAAACTCACACACAACAAAGACTGACAAACATCCAATGTGTAAAAGAGGACAAATCATGCAAGTAATAAAAAAAAATACGTATCATATATAGAACATGAGCTGCAGGGTCCCCCAAAGTGAGTCTACAGGCTACGGAGTCGAGTGAAGCCAATTCAGGAGCCCATTGCTGTGGGGCAACAGCAGCTCTCGAACCTGCTGGTGAGGGACTCGTGACTCCTGCACCTCCAGTCCAATGGTAGTAGTGAGAAGTGAGAGTGACAGGCCACACGCAGGCAGACAGTGCTGAACATCAGTTCATTTTCCGCTCTGAGGCCTTAAGGCTTTCATCTGGCCTGACGTCTGCTTCAGCGTTGGCCGATACATGGGGGCTGACCTAAAGTCTACTATCATTGGCTCCCTCTTGACTGATCTATCAATTGTATTGCTCCTGGACTGGTATCTCAGCCTCTCCTCATGTAGCTCTGACGGGATAAGTGCGGCAGAAAACAGACGATGTAGAGAATGAAACACAAAATACTCTGCAGATGCTGGGGTCAGAGCAAGACTCACAACATGCTGGAGGAACTCAGCAGTTCGGGCAGCATCCGTGGAAACTATCAGTCAACGTTTCGGGCCGGAACCCTTCGTCAGGACAGATGTTGACAGATGACACAGAGAACAGATGTTGACCAAAAAAAGCACAAGAGACTCAGCAACTCACTGACAGCCGTGAGATGTGTGTGGTTCTCGGTAGTGTCAAAGCTATTTGTGGTCCAAAGACTAGAGTCCCCATCCTAATTGACAGTCAGGAACGGAGATGAACAGACTAAGGGCTGAATTCAGTTGATGCCTGCCGGAAGGACTTCTTAGCTGTGACTCTGACCTTGACATGTTTGCTGTTAACTCAGTCCCACCACATTCTACTCAGTTGAGATTTGAGCCCATCCTGATTGACAAGGTAATGCCTTCGGAGCGGACTGTCCACAATGAAGTTCTATAGTTCTACAGTGAGAATCACTTTCTGTGTATGGGAAGAGGAGGATGTGCCAGGGAACCATGGAGGTGCAATAATCATGAACACTTCCAAGACTGATGGCAGTACCGACAGGGAGCTCTCTCTGCTGTCTGATCACTTTGTGAATTCATCCAACTATAGGCACAGTGGGCATGATCCTCATTGTGTGACAACTTCAGGAGAAAATGCAGGAAGCAGCACCGATCTCTATAAAAGGCCTTTCTAGACCACTAATTATTTTACTTCATTGACTAGGAGACACCATGAAGCACCTTCCTCAAATTCAGCTTGTCGCAGAAACATATCTGCATCGGACGTTTGCTTCGTGAAGCATGAATGCCATGATCCTAACCAATGGACTTGCAGCAGAGTCAACATACAAGGCTGTGTTATCTCGCCAACACTTCTTGTTCTTTGTCATTGCAATGTTGCACCCCCCCTTTAACAAACTTTCAAGGGAATGGAGCTGATCTTCAGAATTGATTGGAAACTGTTCAACCAATGGTGCCTATACTCCAGAGCTAAGATTATCTAAGCTAGTATGATGTGTACATGCGTGTGCACGTGGAGACTGAATTCCAAGCTTTTGTCAACTTGTTCACTGAAGCATAGGAGAAGATGGACGTTGCAGCGAACATTCATAGGTGAAAGTTCTCTGCCAACCTGTATCTGGTGAGGAATATCATCCTTGCAAAACAGATGTTCATGGGGGACTCCTAGACAAGTGTGAATTATTTTGCGTATCTTGAAAGCTACCTGTCGAGAAAGAGGGCAATGGAATCACCATCATCTTCACTGCATCGACTCGGCCCTTGAAAGATTTAGGAAAAATGTGTATAAAGATCAAGACCTCAGACCTGGTACAAAACCTACTACAGTGATTCCTACCTGCCTGTGTGCTTTTAGAGTGCTGGGTTACCTACAGCAGGCATGTCAAGGCACTGGTAAGATGCCATCAATGCAGTCTACACAAAACCTCCTAAATTCATTGAAAGGATAAATAAACCACTGTCAGTGCTCTCTCTCAGGCCAATGTACCCTGTATTGAGGCTCTAATTACACTCAGTAAATAGCTCTGGGCAGGACACATAATTTGCTTGCCCAATACCAGGCTTCCTAAACTGCTAATCTGTCCTGTTCTATCACAGGATAAAATTATTAACTGGACAGAGGATAGGTATAAAACGTCCTTGAATAAATGCACTATCTCCACTGACTCTTGAGAATATGTGTCTCAGGATACATAATGTGGAGAAAGAGTATTTAGGAAGCTATAGAGAAACTTAATTCCATATATTAGGAAGACATATAGATAAGATGACATTTAGCCAGAAAGAATGCAAAGGAGATTTACAAGGATATTTCTGGACTCGGGACTGAGCTGTGGAACAAAGTTGACCAGGTTAATGACCTTATACATTGGAGCATAGGAGAATGAGGTGATCTTGCAGAGATTATAAAATCATGAGGACAATAGATATGGTAAATGTTGTAGTCTTTTCCCCAGCGTTGGGGAATAAAGCTCTAGAAAACATGGGCTTAGGGTGAGAGGGGAGAGATTTAGTAGGAACCTGAGGGGCAAATTTTTCACCCAGAGTTTGATCTGTATATGGAGTGAGCAACAGGGGAAGAGGTTGAGATGAGTATATTAACAACATTTAAAGGACACTTGGACAGCTACACGGATAGGATTGGTTTTAGAGCAGGAGTTCCCACTGATTCCTCGGTTAATAGTAGGGGTCCATTGGCATAAAATAGGTTGGAAACGCCTGTTTTTGAGAGATATGAGGCAAATGCAGACAAGTGAGACTTGCTTAGCAGGGACTCCTGGTCAGGGTAGACCAGTGCACCTGAAGGACCTGTTTCCATGCTCTACGTATGACTTGATGATTCAGGTCTATAGGTGCATACTTAACATTTTTAGCCATTTATTTAATTAAGTGAGATTTTCTAAATGGCAAGGCTTTAATGAGTTAAATAGTGGGCTGTTGGGCAGCGCGATTCATTAGGCCAGAAGTGTCTGTCCGTGCTGTATCACTAAATAAATAAAATTCATCTTCAGTCCTAAAGGACTGCTGAAGAAGACCTTCATATTTTTCTGGATATAACTTGAATGTTTGACACAGATTTGTTTTAGAAAATTTATTATTGCTTTACACTTTTAGTACAACACATCAAATGGATCAAGAATGATTTACTCATAGCTATCCTATTTGATCCTAGTGTGCAATCTTGTATCTGAACTAAATTTCTGAGATCCAGCATTTAATAGCAAAGAGATTCACACAGTATTCCTGTACACAAGTAAACCAAAGAAACTCATCTGCTTATTTTTCTTTTATTTGTGTAATTGATATTCTGTCAATGTGTGGAAGCTCAAAATGCCTGTAGTTGTCTGTTTGATGGTCTCTCAGGTTATTATAGATACATTTGTTTTCCTATACAACAGGGCCATGTCTTTCTCAACATTCATGGTACCATCAGTTCAATACGTTCTCTTACAATGTGTTAATGCATTATTTCCTGATGAAGCCATGCGTTTATGAACTCTTTCGAGGTACAAATGTCTCACTGTTCAGTGGCTGCAGGACCCTAGACTGTGGTCCTTCTGCACAAGGCCACTGAGGGGGCTGCACGGAGCTTCATTTCATCCCTCCGCAGGTACTCCTGCAGCCTGGAGCGTGTCAGTCGGCAGCGTTCACTCACAGGAATTTCCTTTCGTAGGAAAGCCAACAAGTTTTGTGCTTCTTTTGTCAAGTTGGTGGTCTTCCAGCTTTCCTGAACTTCATCTCGGTATATGAAGAGCCCACAGAGTCTTCTCATATGCAGCTATCAGAACAAACCTTCCCTTCCAAACCACTTGGCTAACATGCAGTCAGGAGGTGGTTAATCACCTCATCTGTATTACAGCTGTCTAGAATGTAGTGTGGAATGGTATTCAGGCTCTAACGCGCATGAATGATCTGATGGGGAGAGCCCCTCTCACTGCCAAGAGAGCTCTTGATGCTTGTTTGTGATTCTGGAGATGACATTGATTTTGACAGACTGCTTGGGGAACTATCCCACAGGATCCACCATCTCCTTCACCCTTGGGGTCTGCAGGAAACTGTGCTGACTAGTTGATGGATTTGTAGTGAAAAGTAATTTAGTTACAGAAACTATTCTCCAAAGGTTAGGTAGTGTAACCAGGTCCAGCTGAAGGGAACATTGCACAGCAATACCCATCCTTCACAGCATCAGGGACCGATAGAAGCTCCACATATTCTGACAGTGTGTCGGTGTACTCTGGGTCTGTGTACAGCTTGATACAGCTAGTATCTTAACCTAGTCCAAATTGAAGGCAAATGTTACTGTCTTACTAGTGGATGCAGTAAACCAGATCTTGTGTGACCATTTCACAATCACTCTCGTGACACTGTTTACTGTACATTCAAAGCTTACCTGCACTTTTGTTTTAATTTAACTGCAGTCTCATGAAATAGATATTAATACTTGAGTAAAAAATTCACCTTAGTTTTCCTGTGAAGCTTTCTTTTAGGTTTTTTCTTAAAACTACATCTGAGAGTCTATGGTAAAGTTGCCAAATAACTTGAAAGTAATAGGACAGATGTTTAAATTTCTTATTTAATATCAGGAGTGGTTTTGGTTCAGTTCATTAAATCCCTGAATTATCAGGCAATTGAGAGTCTCATTTGTAATTTTAAATGTTAACATCTTTGCGATGGAAAAGTTTGTTTTTGTTGTAATATTGTCATGATTACAAAAGCCTGTGTTCCTAAAGTCAATAAATACTTTAAAAGCCATCTGCTGTGCTTAGGCAAAGTAAAGTTGGGAGCTCAAGCATATCTGCTTAAATGGAAGGTCTACTCAAAATGCAATTCGCTGGATGGAGTTCCGTCTCCTTGACATCAAAACAATCAACTTGGTCTCATATCTGTCTATTATTATCATTTTATCATGTTTTAATTAATGCTCTGTTAAATTCGTTACATCAATACTATGGCTTTCCATCCTCGCTTTGAACCCAGTAATACGTGCCTGCTTATCCATTGATATTTATGTAAAATTATTTGTTTTATGTTAGGATATGTTGCTTGTTTGGAATTAATTGGTCAGTTAATGTGGCTGTGTTTTTTCCACTAATAAATGATTAGCAAGATTTTGTATAAAATGTTGTATGACCCCTCAAGCATTTGGCACCCAACCAGAAGTTAATAAGTCGCTTCGTTTCTTGGCACTTAATTGCCCCAGTAATTTACATTTAAATGATTAAGCTGTGGTCTATTAAACCTAGTTCAAGGAGCCTGATTTTTCAAACATTGTCAATTTACAGTTAAAATAGCTTTCTCTTCATACCATTTTTGTGGTGAAATCCAAAACTCATCTGACTTCACTCTTGCTCATTTCTCTAAAACTGTGGAACTTTTTAACCTCTGTTGCATCCTGATGTACTTTATAATTCCACAAGACCATTTTCAGGAGTAGCACTTACCTTTGTGCACCAGGTTGCCCACCTTAAAATCCAGGTAATTATCATGCACCTTGATGATATAATAAAGTTGCCAACGTTCTGACCTGGACCTCTGTGATCCACAGCCTTAAGGAAGAGGACAGTTCAGTAGCAACCTCACACACAGACATATTTAGGATCTGCACATTCTTCTACTGCAGTCTATAAATCTGCAGATCCTCAATATGTCTGTGTGTGAGGTTCCTACTGAACTGTCCTCTTCCTTAAGGCTGTGGATCACAGAGCTCCCTCTGTGAGCCTTTTGGAAGAAGAAATGTGAGCATGTCTCTTCCTGTTTCACGGTGCTGACTCTGGAGCGGAAAATGATCTTGGAGGATTTGGCAGTGAAAGTTCTCCAATCTGCATACTCCCTTTCTAGTTCCTTAATGTTCTCTGGGCCCAGCAGGTTGACATTCAGCTTCCATGTCCCCTGCCTGTCTTCTGGTTCTCCTGCAGGTGGCAGGTGGCTCAGAGGAAGCAGTGGTCAGAAGAACAGTGGTGTTGATGGATCTGACTGTGATGGGCTCTGACACGAAGATGAAGTCGATCCGGGAGTGGGCTGAGTAGTCTGATCATGACCAGGGGGGTTGTGGCTGTGCTGCAGGGGTGTTGAAGGCGTCATGCAGCTTAGCTATTTTAACTGTTTCCATCAGGAGCTGCTGTCCAGCCTGAAGTCTGCACTACCAGATCGTCCAGCTGCATTGATGATGCATTTGAAGTCACTAACCAGAAGGACTGGCCAGTGTGTCACCAGCAGCAGTGGGAGCTGCTTAGGGCTGGCAGGTCTCTGTGTCTCTCTCAAGGGGTGAGGAGTACACATTTATTAGCCTGTGTGGAGTGTCTCAGTTCATTCTGTCTGTCATGAGGAGGCCCCCCCGCCACACACACACACACACACACACACACCCTGACTTGGGTAATTGAGAAGTTGCCTCCCCATAGCTGAATTCCCAGGCTAGAAACGCCACAGCTATTGTCCTCTGACCACACAGACAATCCATGGCGCCACCATTCCGAGCACCTCTGATAGTTGCCGAGGTGTTGTAGCCTGCGGTTCTGTAAGGAAATCGCATCAGCTTTGACTGAGGCCAATTCTTGTAAGGCATTGACCCATCACTCTGTGCTCTTCACACTGCACATGTTCAAAGATGTCAGTTTTATGTCCACGATTGAGGTTTTGATTCACAGTCCTTATCCATTTGTCACTCGGTCTGAGCCATCATGCCCACAGCCTTGGGAAACTGCCCCACTGTTTATGGGCTCAGGAACTGAGAATGATCCTGCCTCGGATGTGGCATTGCTGCTGGTGTGCCGGGGGTGGGTGGGGGTGGTGGAGGCGGGACATTGGTCACTGCTCTTTCTCCAACATCTTGTACTGGTTGACCTGCGCCCTCCACCTCTCTGTGCTGGGGTGCACTGGATGCTAGTCTGCTCCCAGACTCTTGGAGCTGGGAGCCAGTGGCCTCTGTAAAACATAACACAAGACATTCTGCAGATGCTGGAGATCCAAATTGACACACACAAGATGCAGCATAAGCAGCACCTATGGAAATGAATAAACAGTTGAGGTTTCAGGCCGAGACCCTTCTTCACAATTTGAAGGGAAGGGAAGGGGGAGGACAGCAGAATAAAATGGTGGGGAGATGGTAAGAAGGATAGCTAGTAGTGATAGGTGAAGCCAGGTGGGTGGGAAGGGTAAAGGGCTGGAGAGGAAGGAATCTGATAGGAGAAGAGAGTGGACCAGAGGAGCAAGGGAAGGAGGAGGGGACCCAGGGGGAGGTGATAGGTAGGTGAGAAGTAATAAGAGGCCAGAGTGGGGAATAGAAGAAGAGAGAAAGGAGAATTTTTTTTTAACCAAATGGAATACAAAGTGCTGCTCCTCCACCCAGAGGGTGACTGCATCATGGCACAAGAGAAGGTTTTGGACCAATATGTCAGAACGGGAATGAGAATTGGAATTAAAATGGTACAACTCTTGGTTTCCTGGAACTGGTATTGATTGGGCACTGTGCTGCTCACAATCTCCCTGGCTGTGAGTTGGTCAGCAGAAAATTCATTCCCTATCCGTATTTACCGGTTGGCTTTCTTCTACTTTTTCCTCTTCTGTCTGGCGCTTCCTCTGCCTGCTTCTTTGGTTTCCCATGCTTGTTTCATCCTCAGTGAGCAGAGGTTGCAGGTGTCTATTTGCTTTTCTGCTCTTTTCTCCCCATTACTTTTATTCTTGGCAGACCATTGTCTCTTGGATGGTGTCTCCTGTGACGACTTCTTCATCCCTCCATTCTTCTCCTTTCCCTCCTCATGGACTCCTTCCCGTCTTGCAGGGGGGCCAGGAGGTTGAAAGCTTGAGGTGGTCCGCTTTTTCTCTGTCACATCTCATTTTCTGCGTTGGCCAAAGCCTTTGTGCTGGTGGTGTGAACACCATTTGTGTGGGCATTATCAGTGCTAGCCCCCCCTCATATTGCCTGTGGGTAGGTAGCAGCACATCAGGGCAGGCTTTGTCAAGGTGGCCTGCCTCTCTACACAGGTTGCTGTGGTTGCTTTCCTGGCACTCCTTTGTCTGGTGGCCTTCCTGTCTGCAGTTCTTACAGATCACTGTACTGCACTGGGCCGTGACATGTGCAGATTTACTGCAGTCGAGGCACAGCCTGGGTTGACTGGCATACATCATGTTACTGCGGTTCCTTCCACTGGCAAACACCTGAGGGACGGTGGATGATGGAATGATTTGAATCCACCCTCAGCTTGACCTTCATCTGGTGCTTGCTTCTCCAGATCCCGAACGTATTTTTGATGTCCATACAGTTTCCTGCTCCCTCAACGTAATGGGCCAGGAAGGTGAGGATGTCCATAGTAGTTTAAACATGTGCACTGTGATCACATGCTCCTTCTGGGTGGTAATGGTCAGGAGTCTTCGTTTGTGGCAGCGGCAGTTCATTCCCTTTCTTCCGAATTCTGAAGGATCTTCTGCCATCCTGCCGCGTACTTGAAGGGGATGTCGAAGAAGCCGTTACCTGTGAAGTCTTGGACATAGTAGATGTCCCTCCCATCTAACCCGCAGCCCTTCAGAAGGGCCTTCCAAATGAAGCAGTCCCTGTTGAAGAGATTTCTATCCCTGAGATTCTTCAGTGCAACTCAGCTGGTGTTTCAGATCCCAGGTCCTCCAGTCATTGGCAGATGCAGCTATTTTAACTGGTCTGATTGCTGGGAAAGGGTGTTGAATTAGTTTCTTAATCATCATGAGGTTTCGCCCAAATATCAGCAGGTCAAGCTCTTATTGGCCCATTGATCACACTGAGTCCGTCTTCTGTCCTCAATGTCAGCAACCTCAAAGATCCACCAAGATGCTACACTTGATCTTCGCGAAAAGGAAATCAAATTTATGTTTCATGGTAATAAACTGTCCAATGTCACAGGATTTTCAGAGTAAAGTAATTGCTCAGCTTTTTGTACTGTTTGGTAAAACTCACTGTTGGACGGATAAGCATCAAGATGTTTATGCACTTGAGTTTGTTGAAGCTGTTTATGAATCAGTTTCCAGCAATTGTTTTGTCTGGTCAGAGATTTCACAGATAGATTTATTCTGCAGTTGACCCTGTTTATAATCTTGTTGGTGCATAAAGACATTAACCAATAGTGTTAAAAGTTACATTTCTTTAATTCCTTTTCTCATTCTTTTTTCTTCTACTATTTCTCCATGTCTGCCCAACCATTCATTCAGATGATCATCAATGATTGTTAGTGGAATCTTGAAGGGCTAAATCATCAATGATCCATTCAAAGCATCTTGCGCAATCTAAATGCTACAAAATTATTTTCTTCCCTTCTCGCAAGCTTGGTAGTGCCTTACATTGTGTGCTTTAGTATTTAACTAAGGATGTCAGTTCTCACAGAGAAGTGTATAACATAGATTGGTAGCACGTAGTTAAGTGAGAGGAATTTGGAAAAAAATGAAATTTTCAATGCAAGGCATTCCTTAATCAGGAATCAGTCGAAGTGAGTGAGAACAGATGAGAGATGAATGGGAACTGATTTATGGAATCAGAGTTCGAAGTTAAAACTTCAAAGTAAATTTATTATCAAAGTACATATATGTCACTATATACTACCCTGAGATTCATTTTCTTGTGGACATTCACAGTAGAACAAAAAATACAATTGAATAAATGAAAAACTATACACAAAGAACGGCAAACAAGCAATGTGCAAAAGAACTGTCCAAGTATACTAAAACATAATAAATAAATAGTTAATAAATAATATAGAGAACATGAATTGTAGAGTCTTTGGAGCTGAGTCCATAGTTTGTGGAATCAATTTATCATTGAGCTGAGTGAAGTTATTCTCACTGGTTCAGGAGCTTGTTGGTTGAAGGATAATAACTGTAACTGAACCTGGTAGTGTGGGACCTAATGCTCCTATACCTGCTCCCTGATGGCAGGAGATTTGACTGGCTTGAGTTTAAGGAGAATGGGATGGGATTGCTCCAGGATGGTAGTGGACTACACAGGTCTAAAGGTAAGGCAGACATGGATTGAAGACTTCAGCAGTTGATGAGCAGAGGTAGGTGTGTATTTTGAGCAATATTAGGTGGAAATAACTGATGTGAATGTTACAAATAGTTGGTATCAGTCACTACGGAATAGAGTTTTTGATGGGCTTATTCTGTCCAACATTTAGTTGGAGAAAATTGTTCCTCCAGAACATACTTTTGGGTAAATGTGAACAATTTAAGTATAATGGTGGGAGTCAATATGGTTGATAGGAGGGAGAGCTGTGTGCTATCATTTTACATTGAGGAATATGCTGTGGTCAGAAGAGACAGCCAGGTTGCAAGGAGTAGTTGGGACTGAGGTAGTTGGGAAAGATCTTGTAATACACTGGCCTAATGACATGCGTGCACTTTCCTGTAACAATTTTACAATTGCTTTTTTTCTGCAGCAGTTACCAAAACCAAAATACAACAGCCCTTCTCCTCTCACTCCTTGCACAGCTAAGTGAGTTACGTGGGTCAGTCTGCAGGTGAGGTGTTTGTTTGATCTTTCCCTATAAACTTCGACAGGTTTTAGGTTTCAAAAGTTCAGGGGCTACTGGTTACTCCATGAGGACACAGAAAACAGGAGCAGGAGAAGGCCACCAGGCTCCTCAAGCCTGTACCCCACCGTTCAGTATGACTGTAGCAGCTCTATGCTACTCTCATCCTTTGTTCCAATCCCTATCACTCTCAATTCTTTGCTTTTTCAAATAGTTACATATCTCCATGTTTGATATATCTAACAATCTTGCTTCACCAAGCACAGAGGTGGAGAATTTTTGAGATTCACTACCCTTCGAGGGAAGAAATTTCTGAACACTTCAGTTTTAAAAGACTGGACCCTCATTTAGTAACCATGGCCCTGTGGTTTGTATCTTGCCTGCTAGTGGAGATTTTATATTACACTGCAGCTAACAGTAAAAGGAGAGACTCCAATATGAAGGTGGCAGAATACGCTGAGAGTGATTAGTAAGCCAGATGGGACTCTGCGACTCAAAACCAAAGGCATAGAATGAAAAGGTTGGCAAGTTGCATTGACTGTCTACAAACAGCGATTAAGCCATAACAAAAGTTTTGCAGCCTTGTTACTTTATAGTAACAAGGATGTGTACAGCCTAGAGAAGTAGAAAAGGTAGAAAGGTAGAATGATAGGTGATTTCAGCTGTATAGTTAAAAGTTGGGCTTGTTCTCTTGGAGTAAAGAAAGTTAAAAGGAGATTTGCTACAAGTATGTAATTTAAGATTGAATATTAGATGAAAGGAAGCTGTTCCCATCAAGTGAATGGTTCATAGACTAATGCACTCAATTGTAATGTGTAGACAAAGGAGTAAGTGAAGAAGAGATACACACAAAATGCTGGTGGAACGCAGCAGGTCAGGCAGCATCTATAGGAAGAGGTACAAACGACACTTCGGGCCGAGATGTGAAGAAGAACTTTAGGCAAGAAGTACTTGGAACCCAGAATATATTGTCTGTAGGAATCTTGGAAACTAAACCAGTCGGTAGCTCTGGAGGAGAACTGGATAGGCATGGGATGGAATACCTTTTTGGTATTTGGGGAGAGAACCTGGGGATTTGTACTGATATGATTTCATGACTTAAGGTCAATTTAAACTTTGGTCTTTACAGCTTCCTTCTGTGCCATGGTAGCTCTATGACTGCAACTCTTTGATGAGTAGTAAGAGCTTCTGTTGCTGACATATGATTGTAGATTAGTAGGTCAAGAACTTGTACCTAAGGGACTGCAGTACAAATTAACTGTGCACCAGTCTTTAATTCTTGCAGACATTGTGTTCTGAAAAGCATATGCTAAGCTGCTACGTGGAACTAATGGTCTCCTGCACATTTAGTTCACCATCATTGACTATGGCAAGCACTGAAATTGCACCCCTGTCCAAACATCTGACACCCATCTTTTAGATAACTTTACCATAATATCAGTTCAAAAATACAAGTCAAGCTTGTTAATCTTTTAATTAACAAATTATGGCACCACATGAAAATTATAACTGCTCCTTCCTTGCTTTCACTGATGCAAATTGGACTATGATGTGATCAAAGTCAGGTTTTTTTGTTTCTTCTCTCTCTACACTCAGCAGAGCAAGATCACAGAGTCTGCCCTGACCCATGGAGGCTCGCAAATATGAAAGTGTTAGTTTTAACTTGCTGAATGATCTCTCACAGCTGGCGATGGAAGCAGTGATCGTTAGCATGACCTGAATAGCAATGCAAAGATTGGGGAAGACGCTGTCATCTCCATACTGAACAACAAATTCAAGAAGCTCTTCATGTCTTGATATTTTCATGTTGACCCACCTTGACAGCAGCATTCTGCAATCCAAAATTTCTTCATATAGTTGCTGTCCGTCAACATCAGAGCTGTACAATTTACCCAAATTTTTGCACTTCTTCTTTTGGTCTTTACTGTTGGTGCCATAACACAGTCCCATCTGTAGACAATCTTGTAGCTCCATTTCATCCTTCTCTAGCTGTTTCAAGATGTCTTCAACCAAGCTGTCAGCATCCTTCTGGCTTATCTGGATAAAACCAGCGAAGGACTCTCTAACACGGACTGTTTTCCTCTCAAAATCAACTTCCACATACCTCGCTACTTCTGATACCTGCTCACAGTGTGCCTGATCAGGAGCCGAGTCGAACATGAGACCATAATACTTGGCTTTACGAATGCTTCTCAGTAAACTGTGGCGAATAGTGGATGCCATCATGTGAATGAATTCGTTCTGGACACCTGGTGAAAGATAGGACGTGGATCCAGGATGACTTCAAATAAGTGAGGTGTTCTTTTATGACAGGGTCAAAGATGGCCAGTAGTTTCAGTAAGCCAAGGAATTTTCCCACATTGGAGTCATCGTCTAGTTGAGGTAACTCCCTGTGTCCTCGCAAAGCAAGGTTCTGAGTCACAAGGAATTTTATGCAGTGAAGGATTCTCGTCAAGATATCACACCACTTCTGCTTTTCCTTCTCAATCTGTGACTGAAATACCGCGTCAATAACTCCTCTGTTTCCAGCTAAATTTCTTTCCATTTCTTTCCACTGTGTGAAGCATTCCCGATGATTCTTGGCATTTTCATGAACACTAATCCTTTCAGGTGCTTTCCACTGGTTGAATCCACTTTCCTGCTCCAGTGAGAATTGATGGTCTGACTGGGAATAGAGAAGATAACAGATTCAAAATGCAGACTTTTTAGAAGGAGAATAGACCAGCCATGAGTGAGTCACTTCTTCACCACGACCATTTCCCAATTTCCTCTTGAACCAAGTTTTGTTCATTGAGCGGTTATTTGTTGGTAGGAAAGGCCCCTCACTCTTCTGGAAATACTTTGAACCCAGCTTTATTATTTCTGTTCTCAACACGTCAGGCAGAATTGCTTTTCCAGTATCCTTGTCGGACTTCAGAAGTCCAGTGTCATGCTGTTCAATCACTTCTGGTATGACAGTTCGAGGCTCTTTGACACCATCTGGTTCACTAGGTTCAGTGTCGTCAGGTTCAATCTCATCAGGTAAAATCTCGTCAATAAACTCAACATCACCACCACCACCATCGTCTTCCCCTCCTGTCATGTCCACATTCTCTGTGGCAGCCTTACTCTTAATCCAACAGGCTTGGATTTATCTGACTTGACTTCCTCCTCGGCTTGTGATGCATCTATACTTGATCCACCTTTGGATTCTAACAAACTTGTAGCAGGTGCAGGCGACTCCATGGAACATGTCAAACTACTTGTTTCGGGCTTTTCAAAGAAGGGCCTGAAGAACTTGCTCGACTTCTTGGCTTCCTCCGCCTCCAACTTTCGTCTTTTCCATCCTTCAGCTCCACTTTTCTTCTTCGTGAAGAAACGTTTCATGGTCTTCTTACACAATGCTCTGAAATAAGGCCATTCTAGTGCTTCTCACGCATGATAATCAAAGACAAATCATACATCTGAAGAAAATTCTTTTTTCACTATCCGGGGATGACTTGTCTGACTTTAACAGAAACTGCTCAGTGGCGCCCCCCTTCAATTGGCGCCCTGGGCATGTGCCATACCTGCCATACCTTAGATACGCCACTGGCTAGACTGCTCTTTGCATATGTGAGCCATCAAACTATGCCAGATGATAATCCCATGGCGTTTTGAAGTTAAACCTCAGAAATGTTGTTTCAGATTGTGGTTTTCTTCATGATGCGTTATAACATGAAGCCACAGCTGGATAATCACTTTGAGCAGAGAGAGGGCTGAATATCAAAGAAGGTGGGGTGGCTCCATTGGATGGTTGAAGCCAAAATTCTACACCAGGTCAGTGCAAAGTTTTCCAGTTGACCAGCCCTTGTTCTCTCACGTTAACAGAAAGGCCAAACATCAGTCTCATCCCTAAGGTGCATTTGTCCTGGGTCAATCTGTAAAATTTCAACTTCAATTGGGAATAATTCTAACCTGATGAGTTCCATAAAGGTTGTAATTCCCAATATATGAACATGCAGCATAGAACATTTAAAGCAGTACAGCACAATATGGGCCCTTCAGCCTGTGATGTTGTGACAATGTTTTAACTTGCTCTAATATCAACCTTTCCCTTACACATAGCCATCAATTTTTCTTTCATATATGTGCATATCTAGGAGTCTCTTAAATGTCCTTAATTTATCTGCCTCTATCACTGCACTGCCAGTGAAGGAGGTAGAGCCAGGTACAATAGGGTATTTTAAGAGACTCTTAGATAGTAGATGGAGCTTACAAAAATAGAGGGCTAGGCAGTAGGGAAATTCTAGGCAGTTTCTGGAGTAGGTTACATGGTCAGCACAACATTATGGGCCAAAGGGCCTGTAATGTGCTGTAGATTTCTAAATTTTTATGTCTATGTTATGACTGCATGTACCATGCCCTCACCACTCTGTGTGTGTGTGTGTGTGTGGGGGGGGGGGGAAGGGGGGACCTATCTCTGACATCCCCCTTAATACTTTCCTCCAGTCACCTTAAAATTATGCCCTGTTGTATTAGCCAATTCCAACCTGGGAAAAGTTTTTGGCTGTTCACTCTATCATGCCTCTTATTCATCTTGTACAACTTAATGAAGTCACCTCACCTTCTTTCACTCCAAGGAGAAAAGGCCTAGCTCACTCAACCCAATCCCCTGATCCTCTGAGGAGATGCTCTTTGACCCAGGCAGCATCCTGCTCTGAAGTTTCCACATTCTTTCTGTATTGAGGAGACCCACAAAATATTCCACAATTTTCAGAAGGCATTTGATAAGGTGACACACATGAGGCTGCTTAACAAGATAAGATCCAATGGCATTACATGAAAGATACTGGTATGGATAGAGGAATGACTGACAGGCAGGAGGCAGTGAGTGGGAATAAAGGGGGCCTTTTCCGGTTAGTTGCCAGTGATGTGGTGTTCCTCAGGGGTCAATATTAGGACTGCTACTTTTCACATTGTTTGTCACTGATTTGGATAATAGGACTGATAGCTTTGTGGCAAAGTTTGCAGATGATACAAAGATAGGTAAAGGTAGGTAGTGCTGAGGAAGCAATGCGATTGCAGCAGGACTCCGACAAATTGGAAGAATGGGCAAAAAAAGTGGCTGATGAAATACTGTATCGGGAAATGTATGATCATGCATTTTGGTAAAAGGAACAATAGTGTAGACTATTAGCTAAATGGGGAGAACGTTCAGACATCAGGGGTGTAGAACGTCTTAGGAGTCCTCGTGCAGGACTCCTAGAAGGTTAATTTACAGATTGAGTCTGTGGTAAAGAAGGAAAATGCAATGTTGGCATTTGGAGGGAGTCCAGAGGAAGTTCATGAGGATTATTCTAGAAACGAATGGGTTAACATATGAGGCGCGTTTGGCAGCTTTGGGCCTGTACTTGCTCGTATTTAGAAGAATGCTGGGGGATCTCTTTGAAACCTACCGAACGTTGAAAGGACTAGATAGAGTGGATGTGGAGAGGATGTTTTCTATGTTGGGGGTATACAGAACTAAAGGGCACACCCTCAAAATTGAGGGGGAACCTTTTAGAACAGAGATAAGGAGGATTTTTTTTTGCCAGAGAGTAGCGAATCCGTGGAATGCTCTGCCATAGACTGTGGTGGAGGCCAAGTCCATAGATATATTTATGGTGGAAGTTAATAGTTTCTTGATTGCTCAGGGCATCAAAGGATATGGCAAGAATGCAGGTGTAAGGCATTGAGTTAGAGTCCAGAATCAACCATGATGAATGGCAGAGCAGACGTGATGGGCTGAATGGCCTAATTCTGCTCTCATGTCTTATGGTCATATGATTTAAGTGTGATCTAACCAGAGTTTTATAGAGTTGCAGAGTTACTTTGCAGTTATTGCACTCAATCCCCCAACCAATGAAGATCAACGCAATATAACTACCCTATCAACATGTGTGTCACCTTTGAGGGATCTGTGGACATGGACCCCAAGACCCCTCTGTTCCTTCACACTGCTAAGAATCTTGCCATTCACTGTGGACTCCACCTCCAGTCTTCCAAATTGCCGTTTCTCAGCCCATCTCTGCACCCTCTATCCTGTTGTAACCTATGACAACCTTTCACATTATCCACAACACCTTAAACCTTCATGTCATGTCCAAACTTACTAAGTCAGCCCTCTACTTCCTCATGCAAATCATTTATAAAAATCAGAAAGAGCAGGAATCCCAGAACAGATCCCTGCAGAACGCTGGTAGTTACTGGCCTCCAGGCAGAACCTGCTCCATCTACTTTCATCTTCTGCCTTCTGTGGGCAAGTCACTTCAAATCCATGTAGTCAAGTCCCGAAGAATCCAAAGCCACATGACTTTCTGGATGAGCTTCCCATGGTGAATCTTGTTAAACATCTTATCAAAGGCTATATATTTTGGATTTCTATATACCGAAACTCTACCTTTATCAGTTTGTTTTGTCACCTCCTTAAAAAACTCAATTTGGTCTGTGAGGCATGATCTGCTTTTCACAAAGCAACACTACCCCTAACAACACTACTCCAAGTGTTTGTAAGTTACTGGCATCAAATTCCTAGGATCATCCCTATTACCCTTCTTGAATAAAGATGCAACATTTGCCATCTCCAAGCCTCAGGTACCACTCATGTGGCCAGGGAAGACACAAAGATCATTGTCAATGCTCCAGCAATTGCTTCCCTCACTTCCTGCAGTAACTTGGGATATATCTCCTCTGGTTCCAAGTATGATTTCTTCTTCCTCTTGACAGAAAGATCCACTTCTTTTGTCATTCATGGTTCCTTCACCCTACCATCTTTTCCTTGTCTCAGTAGGTCAGACCTATTCAGAAACCCATGCAAGTGCTCCCTAAACACCCCTCACATTTCGGTTATGTATTTCCCTGAGAACATCTGTTCCCAGTTTACACTTCCAAGTTCCTAACTCTTTCCATAGTTATTAATTCAACCCCAGTTAAATACTTGCCCACATCAGCTGCTCTTATTCTTGTTCATGGCTATGCTAAAGGACAGGGAGTTGTGGTCACTATTCCCTAGAATAATCACCCAAGAAGAGGTCCGTGGCCTGACTAGGTTCAGTGTCTAGTACCAAATTCATACAGACACACCTAACAAATCTGCCCCACCTTAACTTCTGGCACTAAGGATATTGAAATCTTTAATAATGGAAATTGAAGTCAACCGTGACAACAACCCTGTCATATTTGCACCTTTATAAAATTTGCCTACTTAACTGCTCCTCAGTGCCCCAGTGGCTATTGGGGATCCTATAGAACACTTCTAATAAAGTGATTGTTCCCTTCCTGTTTCTGATTTCAACCCACACTGATTCAGTAGAAAATCTCTCCATGATGTCCTCTCTTTCTGTAGCTGGGATACTACCTCTGATTAGCAATTGTGACAGCTCTTTAAATTACTTACGTGTTTTCTTAATTTTTTTCTGGTTGTTGAGAAGCTGTTAAATTTGCACCATAAATACAATAAATGCTCGGGCATTTTTCATAACTTTCACATTAAGGGCCCTGTAAATGTAATTGGTAATCCTCATGCCACTTGCTTAGGAACAAATCAATCAAACTCGGGTATTTTTGTGGGTTGGAATTTTTTTAACAAGATTTATTGTACATTTAATACATTTAATTTAAAATCTTTTCTCAGTCCAATTTTCAACAAAATTAAGAGTAGGAGTTAACATTTGTGAACATTGATCTTTCATCAGAAGAGGAAATTACAGGCAGGGAAAAGAAAGAATAAAGCAAGGAATTGCTCTTTCCTTTTATTTTTTTTCCTGTTTCTGTCTTTTACTTTCATTATTCTTTCTTCTGTCTTTGATCAAGGCAATTGGCCATTGATTCCAGTTAAGTGTGATATCTCTGAAACAGTGTCCATGCAATTTATGGATGGATTTAGGTGATTTCTATATTTTTAAGTATTAATTGTAAGCTTTTGAAAATCTTTCTCAACTCAGATGTCACCTCATTCACCTCTTCTGAATTCCCCTGTTTTACCCATTTCAGACTCAGCTCCAGAAAGTCCCTTACCTTTCTAATGTATATGAAGAATACTTTATTCTTTACTGGTAAGAAATACCTGCGGTTATATTTGCAGGGTGCAGGTGCTTCACAACAAAGGTTGATGCTAGCCTACCAGAATTGTTCTTGTACGTACATGACAATATTAAGTCATATAATTGCATAACTGACTTGTGTGCTGCACGCATGCCCCAGATCCAACTCTGCATTTAAATGCACTATTATCTCTCACAGCTTTCCATTCCAACCGCTGAGCAGAAATTCTCCCACCTCTCTGTGACCCTTGACTTGTATACCAACAAAAGCAGCAAGTGACAAAACTGGGCTGAAACTTCTGTGTTTCAGTCTTATTCCCCTCTGCTCACCACCTTATTCTGGGTTCTTTCCCCTTCCTTTCCGGTCCTGATGAAGGGGCTCAACCCGAAACATCGATTCTTTATTCCTTTCCATTGATGTTGCCTGACCTGCTGAGTTCCTCCAGCATATTTTGAGTTACTCTGGATTTCCAACATCTGCAGAAAGCCTTGTGTTTATAAAGCATTTTGTGTAATTTGCCCAATCACGCGATTAGGTGAAAGATTTTCAAACACTGTGTAAAACCCCAATTAACAATTGTGGTTCTTATAAATGTCCAGGGAAGTCATCTCCACCTCGTTGGCTCTCAATTCTGCAGTAAGTTGTACCTCATTGGCTGTTGGGGGTTTCGGAATGGCATAATATTATGCAAGGTATTATACTGCAAGTGCTTTTTTATTTAAAATGCTTACAGTGTATTCAGGATGTCTTAAAAGTCAAAATAAAACAAGTTCATAAAATTGTAATGATATGAAGTTATGCAATTTATAAACAGCAGGATGAAATGTTACTCTTCCACTATAGATATGGCTCTGGTTATGTGCTAAATGATAAAAGATGCATTACTTGCTTGATATGAACATTGCCATGGGAGAGAAACCAGTGCATGTAGATATTTAATAAATTGGAGTGATTTCAAGTTTGTAATCTCATTTGAATTCAGATGACTGTTATAGACTCATTCAAATTAAAATGTCATCTAAGTCCCTGGATTCAATAATTCCTTTATAATAACTGTCAGTTATTCATTACAACCTAATCGTCTACCTTATGACTTCTTATGAATTTTTGAAAGAGTTCACCCACAAGATGCAGGGTATAAATTATGTTCCTACTCAAAGCATACTGCATAATGGAAAATTCGAACTGATAAATTGTATTTCACAAACAAATTTTTACTTTGGCTAAATGGGTACAGATTTACAAATTGGCAAAGTTTTTTATAAAACCATTCTGTAATATCAAGTTGTAATGTTCTTTGAGAACTATTTTTTAATTGTTAACTTGAAACATGTTGACAGGATGCAGAAACTCAAAAGCTTTCTCAATGGTGGCAGCTATGCTAAAATGGAAGTCACACCTACAATTTAAAAATGAAAGCTGTGAAAGGAACATCAGATACAGAATAAAATAGAAACATAGAAAACCTACAGCAGAATACAGGCCCTTTGGCCCATGATGCTGTGCCAAACATGTACTTTAGAAATTACCTAGGGTTACCCATAGCCCTGTATACTTCTAAGCTCCTTGTACCTATCCAGGAGTCTCTTAAAAGACCGTAATGTATCCACCACCGTCACTGGCAGCCCATTCCACGCACTCACCACTCTCTGCGTAATTAAAAATAAAACTTACCCCTGACATCTCCTCCTACTTCCAAGCACCTTAAAACTGTGCCCACTCGTGCTAGCCATTTCAGCCCTGGGAGAAAACCTCTGACTATCTACACGATCAATGCCTCTCATCATCTTATACATCTATATGCAAAAATGCAAATATAGAACATAGAATAGTACAGCACAGTACAGGCCCTTTGGCCCACAATGTTGTGCCGACCCTTAAACTCTGCCTCCCATATAACCTCCCACCTTAAATTCCTCCATACACCTGTCTAGTAGTCTCTTAAATTTCACTAGTGTATCTGCCTCCACCACTGACTCAGGGAGTACATTCCACACACCAACCACTCTCTAAGTAAAAAACCTTCCTCTAATATCCCCCTTGAATTTCCCACCCCTTACCTTAAAGCCATGTCCTCTTGTATTGAGCAGTGGTACCCTGGGGAAGAGGTGCTGGCTGTCCACTCTATTTATTCCTCTTAATATCTTATACACCTCTATCATGTCTCCTCTCATCCTCCTTCTCTCCAAAGAGTAAAGCCCTAGCTCCCTTAATCTCTGATCTTAATGCATACTCTCTAAACCAGGCAGCATCCTGGTAAATCTCTTCTGAATCCTTTCCAATGCTTCCACATCCTTCCTATAGTGAGGCGACCAGAACTGGACACAGATATATATTACAGAAATGTCTGGAAGTCCTACTAGCCTATTTATCCTATGCCTCTCAATTGCTGAACCTTCTCTACCTAATCCAGTGATTTCCTTGGAATCACAGGCCAATTTAAGGGTACAGGGTGAAATCTTAGAAATTTCTTTGATTAAGGAGCATCAAAGATCCAAAATATTAACTGTTTCTTTCTCCACAGGTGCTGCCTGACGTGCTGGGTGTTTCCAGCATTTGCAGTCTTTTACTTTTCAAATCTTTTAAACTCAGTCAGAAGTATGTTCTGCCTCAGTGGTTTTACTGAGAGATTTTTAAATTTACCCTGCTCTGCAGTTCAACCTTTTCTGTATCCTTGGCCTTGCCCTCGCTCTTGGCACTTTTGACTGGGATTCACAAATGACATTTTCTTTAAATTACATATCCTTTAATATCCTTTATTTGAGAAACTTTTTATTTTGACAGTGTCAAAGTTTCAGGTCATTGACCTGAAATATTTATTCTGTCTCTCTGTATTTGCTGCCTCGCATGCCCAGATTTTCTGACATTTTCTAATTTTGTTTTTGACTTCCAGTATCTGCAAATGTTTACTTTAATTCATTTTATTTTTAAAAGTCTGATTCATAGCAGTTCCCACACATTGCTGCTTCTCCAGTTTTTGTTTTTCTCTCCCACTCCTGACTCTTTTTTTCCAAAAAGTCAAAGTTCAAAGTAAATTTCATTATCAAAGTACCTATACATCTCCATATACAACCCTGAGATCCATTTTCTTGTGGGCATACTCAACAAACTTATAGAATAATAACTATAACAGAATCAATGAAAGACTTCCCAACTAGGTTGTTCAACCAATGTGCAGAAGGCAACAAACTGGGCAAATGCAAAAAGAAGAAACAATAGTATAAATCAACAATAAATATCGAAAACATGAGGTGAAGATTCCTTGAAAGTGAGTCCATTGGTTGTGGGAACATTTAAATCACGGGGCATGAGAAGTTGAATGAAGTATCCCCTTTGGTTCAAGAGCCTGTTGGTTGAGGGGTAATAACTGTTACTGAACCTGAGTCCTGAGTCTCTTGTACCACCTTCCTGATGGCAGCAGTGAGAAGAGAGCATGTCCTGGATGGTGGGGTGCATAATGATGTATGCTGCTTTCCTATGACAACATTTCATTTAGATGTGCTCAATGCTTTGGAGGGTTTACCCGTGATGAACTGGGCTTTATCCACTACTTTTTGTAGGATTTTCCGTTCAAGGGCGTTGCCATTTCTGTACCAGGCTATGGCACTGCTAATCAATATACTCTGCACTGCACATCTATAGCAGTTTCTCAAAGTTTTAGATATCATGCCATATTTCTGCAAACTTCTAAGGAAGTAGAGGTGCTGCTATGCTTTCTTCATAATTGCATTTACATGCTGGGCCCAGGGACAGGTTCTCTGAAATAGAAATACCTAGGATTTTAAAGTTGCTAACCCTCTCTGCCTCTGATCCCCTGATGAGGACTGGCTCATGGACCTCTGGTTTCCTTCTCCTGAAGTCTATAACCAGTTCCTTTGTCTTGCTGACATTGAATGTGAGGTTGTTTGGACACCACTCAGTTAGATTTTCAATCTATCTCCTATATGCTGATTCATTTCCACCTTTGATTTGGCCTATGACGGTGGTGTCGTCAGCAAACTTGAATATGGCTTTGAGGTTGTGCTTAGCCACACAGTCATAAATGTAAAGTGAGTAGAGTAGGGTCCTAAGCATACAGCCTTGTGGTGCACCTGTGTTGATGGAAATCATGGCGATGATGTTGTTACCAATCCGATCTGACTGGGGCCAGCAAATGAGGAAACAAAGGATTTCTTCTTGCATTTCCATATTACAAGGAAAGAGGTGATTTGATCCATGAATGAGACTCATGAAAATGTGACAGAGACTCCCAGTTGGGCATGTTCTCTCCCAGCTGCTTCCTATTCTAACATAAATTTTCCCTGTAAGCTATATCCCTTGCGCCTAATGGCCACTTTATTAGATTTACCTGTACACCTTCTCATTAATGCAGATATTGAATGTGGCAGCAATTCCATGCATAAATGTACGTAAACATGGTCAAGAAGTTCAATTGTTGTTCAGACTAAACGTCAGAATGGAAAAGAAATGTGATTTAAGTGACTTTGACCGTGGAATGATTGTTTGTGCTAGACGGATACTTTGTGTATCTCAGAAACTGCTGATCTCTTGGGATTTTCATGCACAATAGTGTCTAGAGTTTATAGAGAATGGTATAATTAACAAAAACATCCAGTGAGCGGCAGATCAGCCGGCAAACGTGCCTTGCTAATGAACGAGGTTAGGGGGTAATGGCCAGACTGGTTCAAGCTGACAGTAGGGCGATAGTAACTCAAATAACCACGTGTTACAGCGGTGATGTGCAGAAGAGCATCTCTGAATGTAGAATATGTCAGTTGGGCTAACCCCTATTGACATCAATGGATCTGGGGTTGAGAGGGTAAACAGCTTTTAGTTCCTCGGCATCCACATCACCGAGGACCTCACGTGGTCTGCAAACACCAGCTGTGTGGTGAAAAAGGCACAACAGTGCCTCTTTCACCTCAGACAGTTGAGGAAGTTTGGTATGGCCCCCCAAATTCTGAGAACTTTCTACAGGCGCACAATTGAGAGCATCCTGACTGACTGCATCACTGGCTGGTATGGGAACTGTACATCCCTTAATCACAGGACTTTGCAGAGAGTGGTGTGGACAGCCCAGCGCATCTGCAGTTGTGAACTTCCCATGATTCAGGACATCTACAAAGACAGGTATGAGAAAAGGGCCAGAAGGATCATTGGGGACCTAAGTCACCCCAGCCACAATCTATTCCAGCTACTACCATCCGGGAAATTGTATTGCAGCATAAAAGCCAGGACCAACAGGCTCCGGGCCAGCTTCTTCCATCAGGCCATCAGATGGATCAACTCACGCTGATTTGAGTGTATTTCTATGTTACATTGACTGTTCTATTTATTATAAATTATAAACTACTATGATTTCACGTTGTACATTTAGGAGGAGGTGTAACGTAAAGATTTTTACTCCTTGTCTATGTGAAGTATGTAAGAAATAACGTCAATTCAATTCAATTCTTGAAGTGGATCAGCTACAGCAGCAGAAGACCACAGATGTACGGATACATTCAGTGTCCATTTTATTAGATATGTGAGATACTTAAAGTGGCCACTGAGTGTACATTCCCAGTAATTCACTCCAGATTCAATCTTGCTTCCTACAAACTGGAGCCATTTACAGTGGTCAATCGAGATATTTATTTTCTTACTCATTCTTCTCACTCTAGTACTTAAATCCAAGTTCTGGCAGTGAATTATTTGTGGAGAATAGTGCCTGTCAGGACTTTCTGCAGAGCTTGAGATTGTAGGCATCACACTTAAAAAGCAAACGGCTCCTGTTGGGATTTCATGGAGATCTTGAGATCTTGAGATCATGGGGACAGTTACTTGAGAAGAGTAGAGCAAGATTTAAAAAGTGAGTGGTGCCTGTTGGGACTTTCCATGGAGCTTGAGATTATTTGGGTTATTAGACACTTGACAAGGGCCAATAAAAAAGAAGTTAGGTTTAAGCGAAGTGGCTATTCTGGCTATCTTAGAGTAAAATCTGAGGGTGTTGCTTAAGAGGTGGAGGCTAGATTGAGATTTCTGTCATGTTGCTCTTTCTTTATTATTGACTAACAAGAGTAGTGAGAATCGATTCTAGGTTAGCGGTGTGTTCCTCATGCAAGATGTGGAAGATCAGGGAAACCTCCAGTTTCCCTGATTGCCACATCTGCTTGAAGTTCATTTGGTTGCTGCCCCAGTTAGAAAACTGGAGCTGGATAATTGAAAGCTTATTCAGGAGAATGAGGAGGTGATAGATAGGAGCTACAGGGAGGAAGTCACACCTAAATTGCAAGGAGCAAATAGCTGGGTGACTGTCAGCAGGGGGAAAGGGAATTGGCAAATAGTACAGAGTACCCCTTGTGACTGTTACCCTCTACGAATATACCCCTTTGGACACTGTTGGGAAGACTGCAGGGTATAGGTCTCTGATACTGAGTCAGGCTTTCCGGCTCAGAAGGGAAGGGGGAAGAATAGGAGAGTGGTATTGAAAGGGGATTCAAATGTTAGAGGAACAGACAGGGGATTTTGTGGACATGGAAAAGACTTGTGAGTGGTTTGTTGTCTCCCAGATGCTAGGGTCAGAGTAATCTCAGATGAGGTCCACTGCATTCTTAAAGGAAAGGGTGAGCAGCCAGAACTCAGGCTATGTATGGTTCCCAACAATATTGGTAGGGAAAGGGATTGGGTCTTGAAGAGAGATTATAGGGAGCTAGGGAGAAAGTTGAATATCAGGACCTCAAGAGTGATGATGTCTGAGTTGCTGCCTGTGTCATGTGCAAGGGAGGGTAAGAATGCATGGCTGAAAAATTGGCACAAGGGGTAGGACTTCAGATTTGTGGATAATTAGGATCACTTTTGGGGGCTTAGACAAAAGGGAGCAGTTCCACCTAAATGTGAGGGGGATCAATATCCTTTTGAGCATGTTTACTAGAGCTGCTGAAGAGGATTCAGACTACGTTGGTAGGGGGTTGGAAACTGGAGTAACAGGGCAGAAGATGGAGCAGATGGTGTAAAGGTAGATACAGCATGTGGATAATCAGTGGATAGGGGATCATAGTCAATATGTCAATATCTCCTTTTGACCCTAGCCACCATTAATGCCACCTTCATGGATCATGGATCTGTATTGCTAGATCCCTCAGTACCCAACCTTTCACTACCCTTTTTTGTCCTGCCTAAGTGCAACAGCTCATTTTCTTTTGCCATTTTTAGCTCTTTTCCCCAGCTAGTGCAGATTTCTCTCTCCACAGATGCTACCTAAATTGCTGAGTGTTTCCAGCATTCCTTATTTTTGTTTCAGAGATCAGTACAGTGGATTCTGGTTAATTAGGCTATCAATTAATTGGGGCAGCCACTTATTTGGGTCAACTTTGAAAGAACAAAAGCAAATCAAGAAAATAGCCGAGATTCCCTTTGTTCCATACTATGCTGCTGAAATGGGATGTGAGGCTGTTGCTGAACAGTTTCTAACTAGGGTCAGTCACAGGCACAAAAATGTGGCAATTGGGCTGAGAAGTGGCAGATGGACTACAACCCAGGTAAGTGTGAAGTGGTTAATTTTGGTAGGTCAAATTTGAAGACAGAATATAATATTAATGGTAAGACTCTTGGCAGTGTGGAGGATCAGAGGGATCTTGGGGTCCGAGTCCATAGGACACTCAAAGCTGCTGCGCAGGTCGACAGTGTTGTTAAGAAGGCATACGGTGCATTGACCTTCATCAACTGTGGGACTGAGGTTAAGAGCTGATAGGTAATGTTACAGCTATATAGGACCCTGGTCAGACCCCACTTGGAGTACTGTGCTCCGTTCTGGTCACCTCCCTATAGGAAGGATGTGGAAACTATAGAATGTGTATGGAGGAGATTTACAAGGATGTTGCCTGGATTGGGGAGCATGCCTTATGAGAATAGGTTGAGTGAACTCGGCCTTTTCTCCTTGGAGTGACGGAGGATGAGAGGTGACCTGATAGAGGTGTACAAGATAATGAGAGGCATTGATGGTGTGGATAGACAGAGGCTTTTCCCCAAGGCTGAAATGGCTAGTGCAAGAGGGCACAGTTTTAAGGTGCTTGCAAGTAGGTACAGAGGAGATGTCAGGGGTAAGTTTTTTACACAGAGAGTGGTGAGTGCGTGGAATGGGCTGCCGGTGACAGTGGTGGAGGCGGATACGATAGGATCTTTTAAGAGACTCCTGGATAGGTACCTGGAGCTTAGAAAAATAGAGGGCTATGGTTAATCCTAGGTAATTTCTAGAGTAAGTACATGTTCGGCACAGCATTGTGGGCTGAAGGGCCTGTATTGTGCTGTAGGTTTTCTATGTTTCGAACTAGAGATGAGCAAAGATCTTTGTGGCTTTTGAGTTCTGGTTTAATTGATGAGTTGGGTATCACCAATATAAGAAGACACAATGCATGTGAATCAGGAGACAAAGTGGTTTATTTGCGAGACTGAATACTTAAAAGATTGACTCTTCAAGATTTTCTACAGCCTGTTTCAGTTAGTTATTCTTACAAAGCAGGAATACCAAATGACTGTGACTCTGCTGTCCAATGGGATCACAGTCTATCAATAAAGTATATGTCCGTCCATATAGATATGCCAGAGGGGAAAATAGGATTTTGTGCTGCTGACAGTGAAGGGATTGGTGCCAGATATAGTAATAAAGTTGCTGTTGGTGAGGGGGAAGAGAACACATTGTAAACATAGCATTTTTCCTCTGAGGCAAGTTGCTTGCTACTATCATAATGGGAGATTTGCAGTCATCACAAGCACCTTCTAAAATGGTAACCCTGTGAACACTGCTTCTGAAGAAAGACTAGTATTTTGAAACAATGCAAATTTTCCTCCTTCAGTCTGCCTCTGAACTGTTGGTGTTTTTTTAACATTTGATATCACATTGAGAGCACAGAGCAAATACAAGGCTTTCTAACCCTGTCTTTGCATTGCTTTTCATCTTGCACAACTGACAGATTTCTCTATTTCTACTCGCATTGATACATAACAAATATGCATTTCTAAATTTGCTTTAACTATACCTTTAGGTAGAAGAGAGTGGGACAGAGTGAGGAATTTCAAATTCCTGGGTGTCAAGATCTCTGAGGATCTAACCTGGACCCAACATATCGATGCAGCCATAAAGAAAGCAAGACAGCAGCTATATTTCTGTAGTTTTAGGAGATTTGTTTTGTTACCTAAAACACTGAAACTTCTACAGGTGTACTGAGGTGAGCATTCTGACAGGCTCTCTCACTGTCTGGTGTGGGCATGGGGGAGGGCTGCTGCACAGGATCGAAAGGAGCTCCATCTTGGGTACTGGCCTCTGTAGTATCCCAAGACATCTTCAAGGAGTGGTGCTCAGAAAGGCAGTGTCCATCATTAAGGACCCCTATCACCCAGGACATGCCCTCCTCTCATAGTTACTGTCAGGAAAGAGGTACAGAAGCCTGAAGGCACCCACTCAGCGATACAGGAATAGCTTCCTCCCCTCTGCCCTCCGATTCCTAAATGGACATTGAACCCATGAACACTACCTCACTTTTTTATAGTATTTCTATATTTGCACTATCTTTAATTTAACTATTTAATTTACATGTATATACTTATTACTTATTTTACTGTCTCATCATGTATTGCATTGTACTGCTGCCACTGTTAAAAAAAATTCAGGACATATGCCAGTGATATTAAACCTGGTTCTTATACTGATTCCATTTGTAACTTCTGTTTGGAAAAACAATTTTCTGTTGATTTACCTACTGACAATTTTATATTCTCTAGTTCTGAACACTCCAAGTTTCTGTTTATCCTAACAAAGCCTATAAAACAAAGACCTCTTACTATGTCACCCTTAATCTGTTGAGACATAAATCTTGCCTTCACTACTAAGCTGGTGAGAAGGGCTCTGGGGAAACTCAAACATGGCAAAGTGTTGGGACCAGGCGGTGTGAACCCCAAGACCCTGAAGGAGTGTGCTGAGTAGCTGTGTGTTCTCCAGCACATTTTCAATTTGAGTCTCAGCCTGGAAGAGGCCCCGGCTCTGTGGAAAACATCATGTGTGGTCCCAGTATCCAAGAAGGGCCAACCAAAAGTCTTAAATGACTACTGTTCTATGGCCCTAACCTCACACATCATAAAGACCCTAGCGAGGCTGGTCCTGACTCACCTTCAACCCCTGGTCAGATCAGCTCTCCATCCCCTGCAAATTGCCTACCAAGAGCACACTGGAGTCAATGATGCTGTCATCTACCTGCTGAACAGAGCCTACTCCCATTTGGATAAGCAGGGCAGCACTGTGAGGATCATGTTTTTTGATTTCTCCAGTGTTTTCAATACCACACAGCCCTCAAAGCTCCATTCACTGCAGGTTGGCACTTCATTTGTATCCTGGATAATGGATTACCTGACTGGCAGACCACAGTATGTGTGGCTTCAGAGCTGGGTGTTAGACACGGCTATAAGCAGCACTAGGGCTCCCACAGGGACTGTATTGGTTCCCTTACTGTTTACTCTGTATACCTCAGACTTTAGATACAACACTGAGTCATGTCATCTGCAGAAATTCTCTGATGATTCAGCAATGGTTAGGTGTATAAAGGGAGGACAGGGGGATGAATACAGGACCCTGGTGGAGGACTTTGTCAAATGAAGCAAGTTGAATCATCTGCAGCTCAACATCAGTAAGACAACGGAGGACAAGTGATGAACTTTAGGAAGACTAAGCCTGCACTGCTCCCTGTTACTATTGATAGTGAGGACGTGGATGTGGTGAGGACCTACAAGTACCTGGGGGTGCACCTGGATGACAGACTTGAGTGGAGCACCAACACAGAGGCTGTGTACAAGAAGGGCCAGAGTTGCCTCTACTTCCTGAGGAGATTGAGGTCCTTTAGAGTATGCAGGCTTCTCCTTCACATGTTCCACCAGTCTGTTGTCTCCAGTACAATCTTCTACGTGGTGTTGCGCTGGGGGAATGGCATCAACACTAGTGACGTCAACAGGCTCAGTAAACTGGTTAGAAAGGATGGCTCTGTTGTAGGAATCAAACTGGACACACTGGAAGTTGTGGTAGAACAAAGGACCCTCCGGAAAATCCTGGCAATTCTGGACAGTGCTTCTCGCCCTCTGCATGCCACCTTGGCTGAACAGAGGAGCACTTTTAGTAATAGACTAAGACAACTGTGCTGCTCCAAAGAGCGCTATATGAGGTCATTCTTACCCTCGGCCATTAGGCTCTATAATGAGCCAACTTATAGCCAGGGAAGTGGTGACCCCTTCCTGTCAGACTGTTTGAGCTAACTTATTTTTTATTCTTTCTATTAGTAGCTATCTATTTATTTATCTATCATAAGTTTTACAAATCTCTTAATTAACACAAAATCTGTATCACAATTCTTGAACAGCATTCCAAAACTTGCACTTTCTTTACTAAGATTGGTGCCCAACTTGTTCATAATACTCCAGCTGAGGCTAAGCCATTGTCTCATGCAGGTTTTGGTATAACTCCCTGATTCTTGCACTATATTTAGAAAACTTCTGGTACTTTATCAACTGAAGAGCAAAATAAAATTGCAGATGCTAGAAACCTGACATTAAATTAAAAAATGCTGGAAGCACTTAGTAGGTGGGGTGAAGTGCAGCCAGAACTAATCAGCTTCTCACTAATCAAACTCCTGGCACTTGAAAGGAAGATTAATGGACATACACTGTCAAACTGAAAACATCTGCAGAAAAGTTGCAGGTTTGTCCATAAGTGCTGCCAACCTTGTTTTTCATACAGGCAGATCCAGGTTATGACAGGGTTCCATTCCTGAGAACTGTTCTTAATGTAAGCTGTTTGTAGATTGGAAATGAACAGAAACAGTGCGTGGGAGAGGATCACAGAGCTGTGATGGTAGGATGAGAAACTGCGGGAGGAGTGGCCACTGGTCGGCCTCACTGACTCCGTGATGGAATGAGTCTGCTCAGTGGATCCAGCTCTTCCTGGCTTGACCCAGCCCCCAATTCTTGCTCCTTGAGAGAGGGGTGGGGTAGGAGGGTTGAGGACTGTAGGTACATGGAAATGCCCTGCTCCCACCCAGCAGTAGATGGTTGCAGCCCTGACCAGCTGGTTAATCCATCTGCATCTATCTACTAGTCTTCCAAATACTTGTGTGTATGCATGGGATGTTTGTAGATTTGGGGTTCCAAATCCAGGGAGGACCTGTGCTTGGATGTTGACAATGAGAGTCTTCGTCTGTCATTCAGATCCCAGTGTTATGATTGGTTAGAACCAAGAATTTTGTGAATTTTGACTCTCCTCTTATGTCTGTCCCTGCTACTGAAAAGCCAAGGGGAAATAATCCACTGAATGGGATTTTAATCAAAGCATTCCTCGTTTAAACAGTATTTTTTAGCTACCAGGTGGGATGGATTTGTGAGGACCTTGCTCTGATGATGAGTTTCAGAACTAGCATAGGAATTTCCGGAGAAGAAATAGGCTCTTCAAGATTGAGACAAGAAAGTGCCTCTTCTGATGTTTGCTGCAGAATGCTGTACATTCTGCCATTTGGTATGTTCAAGGTCCAGAGAGAGACTTTCTTTTGGACAAATATAATGTGGACCAGATGGAGAAATGTACTTGAGTCCAAGACTCTGGCACTGTAATCCTGCTCAATAGTAGAGGAGGCTTCAAGGTTCATTATGGCTCATTCCTGGTACTTTTTGTCTTCATCTTCCAAAGGTGGTCCGTTAGAATGTGTAGCAATACACATTTCTTTACTTAGGTGGATGATTTTTTTTTTAAATGAGTAAAGTATTTTCTCTTGTTATGTCAATGCTTCTGAAAGCAATATATCGTACATGTACATTTAAAGTTTGTGCATTCTTCTTTTGAAAAGAACATGTCTTGTTGGTAGTGAGTCATAATTTGAATTAGAAAATAAGCTAGAGGCACCATTGCATGATGGGAATCATTTGAAAAGAACAAATTGCATTGGAAGTGAGTTTTATATAAGCCAATAAAAAGAAGGGAGATGCCAGCGGGGTGGCCATTGTTGGAGTGGGCCAAGGTTAGAGTGGGAGGCTTTGGTTCAACAGTCTTGAGCGAGAACAGGCTTGGACAAGCACAGGTTCTAAGTAAGTTTCCAGTTAATTTTTAAATTTTTTTTTAACATAGCTAATGCACTGAGAATGGGTCCAGGGTTTGAGGTATATTCTTTGTGTGAGAGGTGGGAACTCGGGGAGACTGGTAGTCTCCCTGGTTGCACTTCATGCAGATGTAGCTTCGAGCTGCAACTTACTAATTTGGCAGAGGGATGGAAACCATAGGGCTGAGGATGGCGCATTTGGTATACAAGTGATGCAGTATGTAGTGAGACTGAGGAAGGATAGACAGATGAGAGAGCAAAATTGCAGCCAGTGGGATGAGTTGAAGTGTAACATCGGGGCAAAAACAAAAAGGGTGATGAATACAGGACTAAAGGTGTTACATTTAAATGTACATAGTACAGTACATGGATTAAGTTAAATGATCTTGTTATGTAGTTAGAGATTGGATGGTATGGCATTGTGGACATCCTGGAGTCATAGCTGAAAGAAGATTATAGTTGGGAGCTTAACATCCAAGGGCACACATCGTATTGAAAGGATAGGGAAGCAGGCAGAGGGGGTGGGATAGCTCTGGTTTTTAAAAAAGTGACATCAAATCCCTAGAAAGAGGTGACATAGGATTGAAAGATATAGACTCCTTATGGGTAGAGTTCAGAAACTACAAGTGTTTTTTTTTAAAAAAAGCAACTTGATGGGGATTATATACAGGCCTCTAAACAATAGCTAGGAAATTACAATGGAAGGTGGGAGGTACAAAAGGCATGTGAAAAGGGCAATGTTATGATAGACCTGGGGGATTTCAACATGCTACCAGATAGGGAAAATCAGGTTGATGCTGGATCCTAAGAAAGGGAGTTTGTAGGTTGCCTATAAACTGCCTTTGTAGTGCAGTTTGTGGTTGAGCCCACTAGGGAAAAAGCAATTCTGGATTGGGTGCTGTGTAATGAACCAGATTTGATTAAGGAGTTTAAGGTAAAGGAACATTTCAGAGGCAGTGATCATAATATGATAAAATTCACCCTGCGGTTTTAGAGGGAGAAGATAAAATCAGGCATATCAGTATTACAGTGGAGTAAAGGGAAACGGTGGACAAATTTATTAAGTTTTGTGTTGGTGTTTACTGTGGGATACACTAGCAGTATACCAGAAATTTGAAAGCTGGGCAGAAATAAGTGTAGTTGCTACCAATCAGGTGGCGCCTGGGAAGTTGAAAGTCAATGTGGTTTCCTTAAGGGGAAATCTTGCCTGACAAATTTGTTGGAATTCTTTGAGGAAATAACAGGCAGAATAGACAAAGGAAAGTCAGTGTACGTTGTTTTCTTAGATTTCCAGAAGGCCCTTGACAAGTTGCTACATATGAGGCTGCTAAACAAGATAAGAGCTTATGGTATTACAGAAAAGGTACTAGCATGGATAGAAGATTGGCTGACTGGCAAGAGGCAAAGAGTGGGAATAAACCTTTTCTGGTTGGCTGCTGGTAGAGGTGTTACACAAACTTTGTTGCTGGGACCACTTCTTTTCACTTTGTATGTCAGTGATTTGTATGACGGGTTTGAGGGTTTTGTGGTGGAGGGTGAAGGGAGTCTGCAGAAGGACCTAGACAGATTGGGAGAATGGGTAAAGTGGCAGATGGAATATAGTGTTGAGAAGTGTATGATTGTTCACTTTGGTAGCAGGAAAAAGATGTAGAATATTTTCTGATCAGGGAGAAAATACAAAAATCAGAAATGCAGTATCTTGGGAATCCATTCTCTAATGGTTAATCACAGGTTGAAGCAGTGGTGAGGAATGCAAATGCAATGTTAGTATTCCTTTTGAGAGGAGTAGAATATAAGAGTAACACTGTAATGCTGTGGCATTATAAGGCACTGGTGAGGTCTCACTTGAAGAATTGTGAGCAGTTTTGGGTGCCTTGTATAAGAAAGGATGTGCTGACATTTTAGAGACTCCAGAGGAAGTTCACAAGAATGATTCAGGGATGAAAGGGTTAGCACATGAGCATTTGATGGCTCTAGGCCTATACCTGCTGGAGTTTAGAAGAATTAAGGTCATTTAAATCTATTGAATTCTGAAAGGCAAAGATTAAGTGGATGTGGAGATGATGTTTCACGACCAGAGGACACAGCTTCCGCATTGGGGGATGTCCACTTAGAATGGAGTTGAGGAGGAATTTCTTTAGCCAGAGGGCAGTGAATCTCTGTTACTCATTGCCACATATAGCTGTCGAGGCCAAGTCATTGGGATATTTAAAGTGGAAGTTGATAGGTTCTTGATTAGTCAGGGTGCATCAGAGATTACATGGAGAATGTAGAAGAGTAGGGTTGAGAGTAGGGTTTATATTATATCAGCCATAATGAAATGGTGGAGCAGACTCAATGGGCTGAGTGGCCTAATTTTGCTATTATTTCTCTTGGTCTCAGTGATTGTCTTACATTGTTTTCTGTTAGCTGCTGCGTCTTCTTAGGCAGAGCCTTGGGATTCACTTCTACTTTGGTTTTGCAGGTGCTGAAGTGGCTAATGAGGCCTTTTTGGGAGTGCAGACCCTTACGCTGATCTTGCACTGAGTGATCAAGTCAGATGAAGTGGTGTGCTCTTTCACTCTCGTATAAGACGTCTGTGTATCCTGATGTTGCATGACCTTAAGATTCCCAATATCATCCCAGATGATGTCAATATCTGACAAAGCTTTCGCAGCAAAACTCAAATCAGCTAAGCTAATATTTATCCTTTTGGGTAAAGTATAAGCGTCAGAAATCTTGATAAAGATTAAAAATGTTTCAAGAAAGGAACCATTGCCATGAGTTTATAGCAATTATAATTTGACATGTTTTAAAGTAATCTGCTTTTTTTTTTGCAACTTTTGCAGATGCCTCCCATTCTTTCTTCCGAGTCTTCAAGGATTAATTTTTTTTAGATAGGTTTGCTCTTTATGAAGTGCTGAATGCAAAGGATGATAATGAAAGATGCAGTGATCTTCAAGTACTGCGGAGTAACAATCAAATGATGGATGAAAGTTGTTAAAATGCAACACACTAAAATTATGAAAACAATAAAGAAGGCAGTGAGTGTGTGATGCTGCAGGTTGGAAAGATAAATTTAGATTAAGATTAAAACAGAAATAGAAATATTTTGGGTGGCTATGTGTGGTCAGTTTGGCTCAGTTGGCAATACGTGCCTCTATGTTGGGAAGTTACGCCAACAAGCTTTGCTGCAGTAATCCAGTTTCACTTTTCACTGCAGCACAATGCTGCATTTTCAGTGTTGTGGAACTGGATGCTATTCTGTAATAATTAAAGTATGCTGAAGTGGATTTGTGTGAGGAATACTTGTCAGTTTCTACCAGATTATCCTCATGTTGACTGAATGCTATGTTTCAAATGTGGTATGTGTCTTTGGTCTTTGTCTGTGTGCTTGCCTAATACAGGTATTACATCCTTAATGTGAATGTTACTATCTGGTCTCCCACTGCAGTGGGAGCTCTCAAAAGAACATGTACTTTAGGAACAAATACTTCAAGTCAAAGGCCTAATGTGTGGCATATTTTTCTTTGGTTGATGGAAACAGGTGCAATGCATCTCTGAGTGATGTGATATCTAGGTCACCGAGGGTAGGATTTATTGTCATTGTTGGGAGAGGGGAGGAGACAATCTATCTCCATCGACAAAGAATGCAGTTTTCCCTTACAGTAGCCTTGAGAAAGCTGGTTTCAACTTCCCACAGCAGGGACTTGATAAATTACAAGCCCTTTAATTTATGTTGGGGCAGATATGTTGCAGGGTACATAAGCCAAGCATTTGCAATAGAATATTTCTGTAGTGAATTCAGTCATGCATTGCTTACTAATTGATGTCACTGCTGAGCACACAGAAGCTTTTTTTTAATTTGGGGGATGTGGGTGTGACAGGCTGAGCTAACATTTCATTGCCCTTGAAAAGGTGATGGTGATCTGCTGCAGTTGTGAATGTGAAGGTATATATATAATACTGATAAGGAGAGAGTACCAGGATTTTGCTCCAATGATGGTCATTATGCATTGCAACTGTTCAGCAATCTTCCACAGTTTGCGTGGTGTTGTTGCTGACAATGCAAATAGAATCCTAAATGCCTGAGAAATTCTACGTTCCTGGGTGTCTGAGAATCTATCCTGAGCCTAACATATTGACGCAATTACCGAGAAGGCACGACAGCTGCTATATTTCATTAGGAGCTTCAGGAGAATTAATATGTCACCAAAAACACTCTCAAATTTCTACAGATATACTTTGGAGAGCATTCTAACTTGCTGCACCATCATCTGGTATGGACGGGCCGCTGCACAGGATTGAAAAAAGCTGCAGAAAGTTGTAAACTTGGCCAGCTCCTTCATGGGTACTATCCTCCCCTATATTGAGGCCATCCTCAAAAAACAATGCTTCAAAAAAGGTGGCATCAATCATTAAGGACCCCCATTACCCAGGACATGCCCTCTTCTCATTGGTACCATCAAGGAGGAGGTACGGTAGACTGAAGACACACACTCAATGATTCAGAAACAGCTTCTTCCCCTCCACCATCAGATTTCTGAAGGGACAATGAACCCACGAACACTTCCTCAGTATTTTCATCCCTCTCTTTTTGCACTCTTTATTTAATTTACATTTTTATATATGCTTATTGTAATTTATATTTTTTATTATGTATTGCAGTGTACTGCTGCCACAAACATGAAATTTCACAATGTATGTCAGTGATATTAAACCTGCTTCTGATTCTGCCTTTGAAAATTTTCAAGGCGGTGGTATATAGACTAATGATAAGTAAGGCTGTGAAAGGATTCTGAGGGCAGACAGAAACGTAGAGTTGAGTTTTCAATCCGACCATCAACATTCTGTTGAATGGTGAATCGGTCTCAAGGAGCCAAGTGGCCTACTCCTGGTTCTAATTTGTGTACACATCAAACAGATATTCTCTATCTCTTCATTACAATATGATCTTTAAAATCTTTGAATTGCGCGAATATACTTGCAGCTAATTTATAATTTTAATGAATCATTAATCTCTCAATGGAGCTTTTATTACTTTGATACATTTGGACCCACAGGGGAATCAGCAGGTGGCAGATGGTGGATTTACTGAGTCGGAAAGGAGATGAAGAAGCCCTACAATAACATTAAGAATATCCTTGCTACACTTTGTCTGAGGAACATTTAGGTTTCCCCTCCAGAATCGTTCCTCATTTATCTGCCTTGCATTTCCTGTCACAGCCAGATTGTTATTTTAGATAATATTTCTTGAAAATAATTTTAAATGGGATGATATTTGCACTACGAGGCAATAAATGAAAAATAAAAGATCAAGAATAGGAAAGGGAATCAAACAGCACAGGAGGACATTTGCACCATCTGGTTCCTTGACATAATGATCCAACTGTCTGACTCTAGAGCTGCTTTGGACAAGTTTAAGATCATTATTCTCAACCCAGTCAAGATATTGAGCCCATCTTCTAGGCTAGTGCTCAGGGAATGCATGTAACAACTTTCTGATGACGTGTTAATCCGAGAGCCCATGTATTTGTTTGAGTGGGCACCAGCATTTCCTTTCTGTTACACTGTTTCAATCAGCATAATTAGCAGATCATCTGTTTGTTATCACTTTGCTCCTTTTGTCATCTTTTTCTGCAGAGAATGGCTGTGGCTTATTCCACACTGTGACGGCAACCACATTTCACTGCTTGCAGGTGATTTTGGATATCCTGAGTCTGTGAAATATTGGTTTGTTATTCTCTTTTCATCATTCATGTCATTACACCTTCCTCTTGAAATGTTTGCTATTTTGGAAGCTTCTTGATAGTGCAGATTTCATCTTTGCAGTGTTTACAGCTGGAGGAATATGTGAAGCAATCATTATTTTCACATCAATCTCGGTAAATATGTGTCTCAGCACTCAAAGCACAGTAATCGCATCGTCAAGCACCTTTGCACCACCCACCACAAGCGGGATTTCCCGGTGGCCAAACACTTTAATTCTGATTCTCATTCCCTTTCCGACGTGTCGGCCCATGGCTTCCTCTTGTGCCAAGATGAGGCCATTCTTACGGTTGAGGAGCAACACCTTGTATTCCATCTGGGTAGCCTCCAGCCTGATGGTATGAATATTGATTTCTTCTTTCTGTAAATAAGTTCTCCCATTCCCCGCTCCTCTGTTTCCCACTCTGTCCTTTCACTTCTTCTCACCTGCCTGTTACTTTCCCCTGGGTCCTCTCCTCCTTCCCTTTCTCACATGGTCCACTGTCCTCTCCTATCAAAGACCTCCTTCTCCAGCCCTTGAACTTTCCCACCTACTTGGTAATCTTTTCCCTCTTTTTTTCCCCCTCCACCTTTTTTTTAAATCAGGTATCTTTCTCCTTCCTTCTCAGTCCTGAAGAAGGATCTCAGGCCAATGTTGACTATCTATTCATTTCCATAGATGCTGCCTGAGCTGCTATGTTCCTCCAGCATTTTGTGTGTTGCAATGATTTGATAAGATCTCACACCAGTGTTATAGGTAATAGTGCCTATAACTGAATGACGGTGTTCTTTGGCAGTAGCCAATGCAACACCTATGGCCATCCTGACTACAGAGAACATTTGCTGTCTAATGGTGATTTTTATTTAGAATCCTGAATTTTCCAGTATGTGGACTCCTGCTACAATATTTCTCTTGAAGTATTGTGAGCAAAGCTACATTTATATTACAATATTGGGATATTGATGATGTGTTGAATTATAATTATACCACTCAACATCTGCTAATTAAAATGATAAACTGTTTTCCTTTTCAACCCTATGTGGTTAAAATTTCTAAGTTTAAAATAAATTTAGTATTAAATACAAACAGTGCCTATAAAAAGAATTCACCCCCCCCACAGATGTTTTCATGTTTTATTGTTTTACAATATTGAATCATTTAATTTGGTATTTTTTTGACACCGACCAACCAAAAAAGACTCTTTCATGTCAACGTGAAAACAGATCTCTACAAAGTGATCTAAATTAATTACAAATATAAAACACAAAATGATTGATTGCGTAAGTATACACCCCCTTTAATATGACACACCAAATCATCACTGGTGCAGCCAATTGGTTTTAGAAGTGAAATAATTGGGTACAAGGGGACTTCCGGGTCATCAAGGGAATGGCGGCGTAAGGAAAAGGTCTCTCGACAAAAAAGAAGGTAAACTGCCCCAAAATCGAATTTAGACAAATACTTAATATTGCATAACTATATTAATAAAAGGGGCAAGGATGATGTCTAAGAACAAGAATAAAAAGTCCGCTGCGAAGGCTGATAAACATAAAGAGATGCAGCAAGGCGAAGGGCCTAGCTCCCCCACGGCAAGCCAGGACGGAGATAATGAGGGGGAATCGGTGACTCTGTCTTTGATTCTCGGAGAGATTCGCGAATTCCGACAAGATAACAGCAAACAGCTGGAAGATATTAAAGGAGAAATAGTAAAAACTAACTCGCGGATAGATGAAGCCGAAGCGAGGATTGTTGGAATTGAAGAGAAGCTACAAAATGCCGAGGAAGTGATAGCAGAAATGCTGGAGCTACAAGACCAACTCCAGTGGAAACTAATAGATCAAGAAGGCCGCTCGAGAAGGGAAAATGTGAGGATCTACGGAGTTCCCGAAGGAACCGAAGGTAAACCCGGATTGATGATTCCCTTCGTGGAGAAGCTGCTTAGAGAGAACCTTGATATACCGGCCGCAAAAGACCTACAGATAGAAAGGGCTCACCGCGCGTTGGCACCACAGCCTCCGGCAGGCGCCCAGCCCAGATCGATTCTGATCAGATTTCTCAGTTACAGAACGAAGGAAGAGGTGCTTAAAAGAGCATGGCAAAAGAAAGGTTTCATGTGGAACAACTGCAAAATCAGTTTAGACCACGACTACGCACCGGGGATTCTTGCCAGACGGAAGGAATATACGGAAACACGGAGAGTCCTGAAGGAAAACAACATCAGATTCCAGACCCTGTATCCAGCTCGGCTGAGAGTCTTTTACGACGAAGGGACAAAAACTTACGCTACGGTAGAGGAGGCAACGTCGGACCTGGCGGACCGGGGACTACCTATTAAAGTTATCACCCAACCGGAGTCGCTACTGGGAGAGGATTCGGCTGAAGTCGTGGCAGTTAGTGGGGCGAGGACGCTCCACTCGAAACAGAGTGTCAAACTACAGGGAAAAGCTGCAAATATTCAGACGCGAATGTACAGAGAATACAGATTAATTAAGAGAAATGACTGAAAAGAGTAAATCGGACTTAAAAGTAAAATGAAAACTGGTAACTGAAAATAAACTAGGCGGAATAACTTGAATGATAGCAATATGGTCGAGACATAAATAGGAGAAAATTCTCTATGATTATTCAAACTGCTGAGGGCCCTCTAACACAGGGTGAAGATAGAAGTTATCCCTCTGAACTGAGGCGGGTCGGTGCTCAGGCCTCACTGTGGGAAGTCGGGGAAAATTTTCAAATGTTATACGTTCAGAAATGTCTAGGGTGTGGTTATATGTCTTGGTTTACTGTTGAGAAGGGATTGCTTACTGTTTGGTTAGAAAAGGAGAGTGCTTTTTTTCTACTAGAGAAAAATGCAAACTGAATTGGTAAAAATAATTTCCTATAATGTTAATGGGGTTTTGAATCCAATTAAAAGAAATAAGATTATGTCTAAATTGAAAAAAGAGAGGGCACAAATAGCTTTCCTCCAGGAAACACATATGAGCCAATCTGAACATGGAAAATTAAAAAGAATGGGCTTTAAGCATGTATTTTATTCATCATATAAATTGAGTCACAAAAGAGGGGTAGCTACTTTAATATCAAGTACTCTTAATTATGAACATATTTCAGAGACTAGAGACAAAGAAGGACGGTTTGTAAAAATCACAGGAAGAATAGAAGGTACAGAAATAACATTGCTGAATGTTTATGCTCCTCCAGGTAGTGAATGGTCATTTTATAGACACATTTTTGACCTAATGGTCAGTTCTCGAGGGGTAGTAATTTGTGGAGGGGATTTTAATATTAGATTAAATCCTATATTAGATTCTTCAAGAACAGTTACTCAGAATAAACCTCTGACTCGGAAAGTGAATTCATTGATGGAGGAGTTGGGAATTATAGATGTCTGGAGGGAATTACACCCTACTAGTAAAGATTATACATATTACTCTTTCCCTCATTCAGCCTATTCAAGGATAGACTATTTCTTTATCTTTAATACAGATAGACTCAGGATAAAAAACTGTAATATTGCAACAATTGATCTGTCGGATCATAGCCCAGTCTCTATGTCTCTAATCCTGGAAAGGAAAATGAGGAAAACACTATGGAGGCTAAACTCACATATTTTATCAAATCTGGAATAAATGGATTGAATATATAACCCCAATACGAGCAGACTTTAGATGACTCTCCTAATGATTTATATTGCTCTTCTCATCAACACAGTAATATTGCTAACGTAAGCACCCCTAGTCTAAATGTTTGTTGTTTTTTTTTGGAAAATAGAGAATTAACACAAGTAAAGGGAAAGATTTGGGAAAGGGATAAAAAAAAATGAAAAAATTAAGTAAATAAGTACATAGGGATTGGATAATTATGTCTGCGGGCAGGAACAAGCACGAACAAATTGGGATATAAACACCTACAATGGTTGGTATATAGGCTTGTATGCAACATTTTGGACCAGTCGAAATGGTCCAGAAGGGTTGTATGGAAACTATTATTACCATTTTTCTTAACAACTAATTTCATTACTTAGCCTAATAGGTTAGATTTATCACAGTACACAATTATCTATTTAAATGTTTATTTTCCTTTTATATCATCTCAATATCTCCTTAAGAATGTATAAATAATTGTGGTTTTGTACATATAAAAAAATGGAAAAGGTTATATGTGTGAAAAAAGTACATGATAATTGTGAATTCCTTATCCAAATAAAAATAAAATTAAAAAAAAATAAGTGGTACAAAAAAGCAAAAAAAAAAGTGACATAATTAGTTAAATGGAGATCACTGTGTGCAGTCAAGGTGTTTCAATTGATTATAGTAAAAATACACCTGTATCTGGAAGGTCCAACTGCTGGAGGGTTAGAATCCTGACAAAAACTACCCCATCAAGACAAAAGAACAGTCCAAGCAACTTCGCAAAAAGGTTATTAAAAAGCACATGCCAAGAGATGGATAGAGGAATATTTCCGAGTCACTGATCATTTCTGCAAAAATAGCAAAGAGAAACCAACTGTTTGAAAAAATAACTCACATGACATCTTGGCTACAGTTTGCCAGAAGGCATGTAAGAGCTTCTGAAGTAGCTGGAAGAAGGTTCCGTGGTTTAATGAAACCAAAATTGAGCTTTTTGGCCATCAGACTAAACGCTATTTTTGGTGTAAGCCAAACACCATACATCATCAAAAACACACCATCCCTATGGTGAAACATGTTGGTGGCTGCACCATGCTGTGGGGATGCTTCATGCAGCAGGTCCTGGAAGGCTTGTGAAGGTAGAGGGTAAAATGAATACAGCAAAATACAGGGAAATCCTGGATGAAAACCTGATGCAGTCTGCAAGAGAACTGCAACTTGGGGGAAGATTTGTTTTCCAGCAAGACAATGAACCCAAGCATAAAGCCAAAGCTACATAGGAACGGCTTAAAAACTTAAAACTTAAAAAACTCCAGGTCATTAACTTAAAAACAATAAAGTTAATGACCTGGAGTGACCAAGTCAGAGTCTAGACCTCAAATCAATTGAGAATCTGTGGTTGGACCCGTCAAGGGCTGTTCACTCACAGTCCCCGTGCAATCTGACAGAGCTTTAGTAGTTTTGCGAAGAAGAATGCGGAAAATTGCAATGTCCAGATGTGTAAAGCTGATAGAGACCGAGCCACACAGACTCAAAAGGTGCATCTACTAAATTCTGACTTGAAGGGGGTGAATACTTAAGCAATAAATTACTTTGTGTCTATTAATTGTAATAAATTTAGACCAATTTGTGAAAATTTATTTTCACTTTGATATGAAAGTATCTGTTCTGTTGATCAGTGTCAAAAAGTCAAACTATTATTCAATGTTGTAAAAGAATAAAACATGAAACTTTCCAAGGTGGGTGAATAGGCACTATATATGTCTTGTACACCATCCTGAGATTCACTTTCTTGTGGGCATTCACAGTAAATACAAAGAAACAGAATAGAATCAATGAAAATCCAGACACAACAAGGCAGGCAAACAACCAATGTACAAAAGACAACAAATTGTTCAAATACAAAAAGTAAAAAAAAATAAACAAAATACTAATAATAAATAAATTAACACTAAGTACCAAGAACATGAGATGGAGGCCTGGAAAGTGAGTCCATAGTTTGTGTGAATAGTTCAGTTTTGGGATAAGTGACAATGATGTTATCCCCTCTGGTTCAAGAGCCAGATGTTTGAGGGGTAATAACTGTTCCTGAACCTGGTGGTGTGGGTCCTGAGGCTCCTGTACCCTCTTTCTAATGGCAGCAGGGAGAAGAACGGATGGTCTGTATTGTGGGGGTCCCTGATGATGGATGCAGCTTTGTAGTGACAGTGCTCCTTGTAGATGTGTTCAGTGGTGGGGAGGGATTTACCTGTGATGGACTGGGCCGTATCCAGTAATTTTTGTAGGATTTTGCGTCCATGGACATCAGTATTTCCATACTAGGCCATCATGAAACCAGTCAGTATGCTCTCTACTATGCATCTATCGAAGTTTGTCAAAGTTTTATGTGACATGTTGAATCTTCACAAATGTCTAAGAGGTGCTGCCGTGCCTTCATTATAATGGCACTTACATGCTGGACCCAGGACAGATCCTCTGAAATGATATTGCCAAGAAATTTTAAGTTGCTGTCCCTCTCTACCTCTTACCCCCAATGAGAACTGGCTTATGGACCTCTGGGTTCCTGCTCCAGTAGTCAACAATCAGCTCTTTTCGTTTTGCTGACATTGAGTGACATTGTGACACTATTCAGCAAAATTTAAAATTTCCCTCCTATATGCTGATTCATCACCACCTTTAATTTGGCCAACCACATTGGTGTAATCAGTAAACTTAAATATGGCATTGGAGCTTTGCATTGGCTCACAGTCATAAGTATGAAAGGAGGGGGCAAAGCACACAGCCTCACGGTGCACCTGTACTGATGGTGATTGCGAAGGAGATGTTGTTACCAATCCATACTGACTGGGGTCTGCAAGTGAGGAAATTGAGTATCCAGTTGTACAATGAAGTATTGAGGCATAGGCCTTGGAGTTTATTGATTAGTTCTGAGGAGATTATAATATTGAATATAGAGTTGTTGTCAATGAAGTGTTTACCTACAAGAAACAGAATGCAGCTGGCTACCTGGAGTTGATATATTCCTCTCTAGGTGATAAAGAGAAAATTGGATAAGGGCCAGTGATACAGAACTGAATTTTGATACTCCTCACTTAGCTGGAAGTTGATCAAGAATGCTGTTTGACGTCCATAATTGAAGTTAAAAAATTGGTCAGGAGGACACTTGTCTGGAGGAACGCAGTGATCATTTTCTGGACCACGTCGGCAATTGCTGAATCGTTTATAGGGCTACGTCACTACATTTACACCACAGTAGTTACTTTCACATTTGCTTTAGTCATGGGGATTGAACAGACATCTTTACGTATTTGCTGTAACCAACTTTGAGACATCATGAAGATGTGAACTAAGGGAAGTTGATAGTCAAGTGTAAGGAGGAGTGACTAGGACTGGTGGGATTGTTGTGCTGGGAGCTGGCATGGACCTGATGGGCTGAGTGGCCACCTTCTGTGTCATAAGTAATTAAGTAATCAGTTAACAACTGATATGGTTGAGGGATGGCAAGGCATGTTTGGTGCCTGGTACAGTTCATGATGGAGTTGGTGTAGTGGGTGCCTGAACTCCCAGATACTGGGAGTGATTGTGGGTTGCTGCTGAGAGTATAGGTGTGAGAGGAACAGACATGTTGTTGTTGGGGATCTTGCTGACTACATTTGGTCTTTGCCCGAAACTTACCAGCTTCTCTAGGTTCACAAATAATGTTGCAAAGGTGCTTACTTTTATGGATGTTGATATTTCGTTGGCAGTCAGATACTTGATGAAGAAGGTGGCATCAGTGAACCACATGACCAAAGCTGGCGCCCTTTAGACAGTTCACAAAATTACTATTGTTACTACTTCTTTTAAATATGATTCTGCTACAAAGCTTGGAAAAATCACAAATTTACATGTTGATTGTGTCTGTTTGGGCTGATTGAGATGTACGCACTTTGTTGTCTCGGAGGCAGCTTGGAAGGGTTTCGAGTGGAATGTGGCCCGGAGGCCAAGAAGCCTGGAGACGGAGTGTGAGCCCACAATCGATTAACGCATCAGGCAAGATTGAAATCAATGAGGAAGAGAATGGAAGGTGAGGTGTCCAGTGCCACCTGCCTGTGTTTGACCAGCCTCTCTCTCTCGCTGCTCCTGGAGGAAGGTGCCTGCATGTGACAAGTCTCCCTCTTGCTCTTGCTTGCTGCTACGGGAGGAAGGTGCCTGTGCTTCACTCTCTCTCTCTCCACGTGGTTTGTGAATTGGACTTTGTAGTTCATGTTATGTGATTCTGGTTACTTTTTTTTAATTACTATTTTGTATGATTTTGATTGGGGCAAACTGGCCTGCAGTCAGCAACTGACACAGTGCTAAATTGAACTGAACTCAACTGAGCATTGCTGGACTATTTCAATGGGTCTCTGGTTTGATGTTTTATATTCTGGGGTTTTTTTGCTTTTTTTTTGCCCTTTGTATGATATGTTCTTTTTTATGTTATCTTTGAATGGGTTCCATGCTGTTTCTTTGGGTTTCATGGCTTTCTGTGGTAGCCAAATACAGGTGTCCCCCGCTTTTCGAACGTTCGCTTTACGAAACCTCACTGTTATGAAAGACCTACATTAGTACCCTGTTTTCGCTTTCAGAAGGTGTTTTCACTGTTACGAAGAAAGGCAGCGCGCGATAAAAAATCAGCGCGCAAAAAAAATCAGCGCGCGATAAAAGGCAGCGCACGCCCCGAGCAGCCGCTCTCCCCCGGATTCGGAACAGTATTGCTTAAACACGAGCCTGTGAGCAGCCGTTTGCAAGATAAGTTCTAAGGTATCAGAAAAGCCTAAAAGAGGTCGTAAAGGTGTTACACTTAGCGTAAAACTAGACATAATTAAGCGTTTTGATCGTGGTGAATGAAGCAAGGACAAAGTGAGTTTGGCTTGTGGAAGCTGACGAAGATGATGTTGAAGAGGTTTTGGCATCCCATGACCAAGAACTGATAGATGAAGAGCTGAAGCAATTGGAAGAGGAAAGGATAACAATCGAAACCGAATGCAGTAGTGAAAGTGAAGTCGTCCAGGAACTGAACGTGAAGCAACTGCGTGAGATTTTCCCTGCAATGATAAAGTACAACTTTAATTTTGAAAGGGTATGTAGGTTTAGAGGATATTTGCAGGATGTTTTGAGTCCTTACAAAGAACTGTGTGATAGAAAAATGCTCGAGGCTCACCGGTCAAGCAAGCCTTCCACATCAGCCACAGCAGACGATGAACCTCGACCTTCGACATCGAGGCAGGCAGTCATAGGAGAAGATGAGCTGCCTGCCCTGATCGACGATGAGATAACACCCCCGTGTCCCACCACCCCAACCCCCGGGCCCCGGACAGATACTGTACTGATTCGCGGAGAATGCAGTGGTAGCCGGGAGGCACACAGCACATCTTTAAGAAAAAAGCCAAAATAAACATGCTAATTAATTAGGTGCCGCCTGGCACGTAATTGTCGGCCCAGATCAGAGACGATACAATCGGCAATCGCCTCTGATCTGCGCCGACATTTACGTGCCGGGCAGCACCTAATTAATTAGCATGTTTATTTCGGCTTTTTTCTTAAAGAGGTGCTGTGTGCCTCCCGGATACCCCTGTGTGCTTCGCGGCAATGTATCAGTCGGTGGCCTGGAGGGTGGGGGCCACTGCGCCACCCCAACCTGTGACGACTCAGTCTAACACACCATCATCAGTGTGCTCGGCGCTGTTTTCCCAATTCTGGTAAGTGATACTACACTGTACATACATTATTTCTACCTTATATAGGCTGTGTATTTTTACGTGTTATTTGGTATGATTTGACAGCTTCATAGTTTAAAGGTCACTGGAGAGTGCGTTTATGCCAACAGCGCTTGCGTGAGATCTTCTGCCGAGAGTGCTTGCGTGAGATTTTCGCTATGGAGATCTGTGCAGGCAATTGTTGTAGAGAAGTATTTCTACTTTATATAGGCTGTGTATTTATCATATCATTCCTGCTTTTACTATATGTTACTGTTATTTTAGGTTTTATGCGTTATTTGGCATGATTTGGTAGGTTATTTTTGGGTCTGCGAATGCTCACAAGATTTTCCCATATAACTGGTAATTGCTTTTTCGCTTTACGACATTTCGGCTTACGAACGGTTTCATAGGAACACTCTACCTTCAGATGGCGGGGGAAACCTGTATGTACACATATTTTGATAATAGATGTACTTTTACCTGTCCATGGGTCTAGCCTTCCATGTTTCCGAATATAATGACTAACGTAAAAATGAAGGTAGGAAGATTTACTTTACAATAATGAGAAGTTAAGTGCAAAATCAACTTCTCTGCTGATTGGCACCCTATCCCTCATCTCTTCTCTGTTTAAAAAGGGAAGCAGGTGAATTTATTTGGAGCTTCAGATTCTCATACTGTACAATCAGATCTGTCCTTTTCTTAGGAAATAAAATTCAGCTCATTGTTTTCCAAGATTAACATTTAATATCTCTCTCTGTGAGATCTCTGATACTTTGTTCTCATTACAAGTATTGGTTTGTTGTGATGTGTCACCTTCAGTTTATTTACACTAAGAACTTCCCCTGTTTACATAATCATTTCTTGTAAGGATGTAGTGGTGATGCAGTGGTTAAATTTCTAGTCTAGTGATATAGAGATCAAAACTAACAATCCAGAAACCTGAATTTAAACACAACCAGAGCACCTGTGGGTTTAAATTCAGATAATAATCTAGAACAGTGGTTCCCAGATTGGGTGATGTCAACCGCCCCCCCCCCCCCCCCCGGGGTGGTGGGTGTTTCTAAGATGGTGATAAATATAACGGGGGAGTAGTAAGGGGGGCAGTTGAGGGATTACAGGCTTAATTTAGAAAATTAATTACTTATAAGCATTTGATCCTCAGTGCCTCATAACTGATTACAATGATCATGTAATATCCTAATCTCTTGCTAGCACATTGTTATCTTAAACTTTGCCTGAAGCACATTAGTTGCTGAAAAGCAGTATGACAATTCTGTATTTAGCACTTCATAAGAAATCTGGACTGAAGAAATAGTGTTATTTTTTGGGCCAGCCCATGCATCATTACAGTTCACTACTGCAGAACAGTGTTAGCTACTACAATTCCCATACTCTAATCATGCAGTGACACAATTCCTGTCAATTAGGGTATGGCATTCAGTGGGGTAAAGTTCAGAATCTGCTCTTTCGAATAGTCTTTACTGCATTTCTGTAGCCCTCAGTTCAACCAAGGTATTGCTGCCCCCTTTTATGTACCTTCAGGCAGAAAGTTTGATGTTGCCTGAGCTCTGGTGTCATTTCTCCTTTATTGATCGCAGCACTTGAGGTTGGACTTAAACAGTAGTGATTGACTGTGGTTCTTAATCTATAATGAAAGTTGCAGAAGCAGACCAAATGAAGAAGTGTACACAGTATAGTGTGGAGTATCTAAAATATGGTTTTATACCAGCACCAAGCAAGTAGCAGCAGTCAATGTGTCTGTGTGTGAAGAAGTTTATCAAATGAGGCAATGAACATTTAACAGAATAAAGCAAACATGAACTTGGCTTATTTTCTGTCACTCCGTGAAATCTTTCATAAAATGGAAAGCACTTTACAACAAAACAGTGATTGTTTACGTGCTTCATACAACATTTCATTGCTCATCGCTAAATCCGGAAAGCCCCATACAACTGGAGAAGAACTAATTTTGCCAGCAGTAAGGGAGGTTCTGAGTACAGTTTTGTATAAGTCACCAGATCAAATAACTAAAGCAATTCTGATGAGAAGCAACCCTGTTCAAAGATGAATAGATGAAATGTCTGAGAATGCCTCAAAAAGAAAGACAGTCCACTCACCAACATCTTTGCTTGTGTAACAGGTGGGCCACCATCATTGACAGGACATCACCATGGAGTTTGTACTTTCTTGAAAAAACTGTACCTAATGTATTTGCCATTCGCTGTGCACTGTTTCAAAAAACTTAATGAATTAGCTGCACAGATCATTAATTACTGTGTTCAGAGAAATCTCTGCATTGTGGAAAAAGGTCTTTATTGCCTTTCTGACTTCATATTTAGTGGAGCACAGTTTCAGTGCAGTTGCCCAACTTCTTTCAAAGCAACAAAAGTGACTGCAAGTTACTGAACACGGGGATTTGACTCTCCTTCTGATGCATTCAATCCAACATTGAGAAGCTGACATCACTGCACCAAGCCCATCCATCTCATTGAAATAAAGTAGTTAATCGTTGGACTAATGCATGCTCTAAAATTGTTGATGTATGCTCTAAAATTAGTAGCTTCAAATGGATTTGAATAATTTTTGCAATTATGTTACTGTTTTGAATTTGCAGTTCCTATTTTCTTTCACTGCACTATAAATCAAAATGCCTTGTAATTTTACGTAATGGCCAGAAAGGGAGAGGGGAGTGCTAGGATGTGGTCTGGGAGCCAAGGAGCGGTAACACAAAAATGTTTGTGAACCACTGGTCTAGAATATCAGGGGATATCAAGGCTTTGTTATGACAGCCATGAGCTCAATTAGAATGCCATAAAAACCTTTTTGGTTTGATGTAGTCCTTCAGGCATGGATTTCTGTCATCCTTACGTAGTCTGGCTTGTATGTGACTCTAGACACACCCCATCTATTTGAGTTATTAAGTGTGGATCAAGCCACTCAGCTAATGTTTGAATGGATTTCAGTGGTTGAAAGAAGGATCTCCTCACCCTCTGGAGCCATTAAAAAAGATGCCAGTCTTATCAGTGATGCTAAATCCCCAAAGTGCCATTCTTTCATCCTTGTAATCAGTTCTGTTGCTCTTTTCAATGACTCCAGTAAGGTTCTCATTTGCATGAGAATCTGTGTTTGAATATCATTTTTTGGAAATGTAGAGGCACACACTTGAGGTCTGAGCATTTCAGCTACATTGAAGACTTGTTTCTAGCTTTACATACTATTAAACAATTCGCCAGCTGAGAGCATGCTGAATAGAATTGTTGGCCAGTTGCAAATGGCTGACATTCCAGAGCTAGGGAAATAATTTCAAACACATTTTGTTATTAAATAGTAATTAGGAATTCAGAGTAAAGTAGAAGATAATAAAGTGCAACTTAATGATAGGAGAATTTAATATTGGAATATTCATAGTGCAGGAAGCCAAGGCAATTTGCAAGCAAGCAAACCTAATCTTCTCAGTAGCATTGCTACTATGCACAATTTTTAAATAATACATCATGCCAGTATTACAAATCTGATGAAGTGTCATCTGATTCTGTGCTTGATTGATTGATCTGTCTAGTTCAATAGTAAAATTCTTACAGCATTCAAATGCCATCGAAGCTGGAGGGGCCAGGTAGCTCTCCTGTCTCCACAAGCAAGATTCAGACTACCAGCTGGCAGAGTCATGACAGGGGACTGATGCAACCATATTTCCTCATTGTATGAAAGAGGATTTGACCTGATTGAGTGCCATCCTGCTCAGTCTGTTTGGCTCAGAATTTATGAAGATGCAGTCTGTAGGACTGGTGGCTTCTTCCACAGTAACATTGATGAAGTAAAGTTGACTTTATTGTCTTCATACATTAGTTGCAGAATTTATTTTTGACTGATTTGAAATTATCATTGCCAATAAGCAATAAAACTGTATGCCATTTGAAAAAATATTATCTATTGGGAAATGACCTTTACCAAATTATGTAAGAAAAATTATCTACAGAAGTCATTCAGTTAAATGCAATTTTTCCATAAACATTATTTGAATCTTTACATTTTAAAAAAGGCTAAAAGATGGTATTTTTGAAACATTTAATTATCAGTATGGACTAAGAATATTTGCTGATTGGCACAAACAAGATAAGAACATCTTGTGAAAACTAATCGATTACATTAACATTGCATTTTCAAGATTTTTGATTGGGATATTATTTAAACTTTGAAGTTGTGACTCATTGACGCCTTCAGTATTCTGAGAGAGGGTTTATTTACATTTGAAATGGCAAGGACTGATTATGAATAGTAAGTATAGATTTTTGTGTGGGAAATCATGTTTCAAAAATTTGAGTTTTTTTGAAGACATGACCATGGGGATTGATGAGGACAGAGCAGTAGAAATTGTCAGTGTGGTCTTTTACAACTTCCTGCATGGTAGGCTAGTCTGGAAGGTGAGAAAGGATGGAATCCAGAGTGACCGAGCAAATTGGATACAAATTTTGCTTGGTGGCAGGAGCTAGAGCCAGGTAGTGGAGAATTTGTTTCCCACAGCAGTGGTGCCTCAAAGTAGAGGACACAAGACAGAAAGTTTAAAGAGGATCTGATGGATACATATTTTTGCA